>NC_138902.1:1014458-1628621 GCF_965194825.1 Balaenoptera physalus | reverse complement strand
ACTAGATGGAGTATTTCATTTTGTTTAAAATTTAATAATACAAGTGTAGAAAACGTGATTAAGAGAACAGTACTGATTTGACTACGGGACATTTTTTTCTTTAAATTTTTCTGTATTTGGTGTTATAAAGCATCATATATCCTCTCTGAGTCTCAGTTTATGTTCTGTGAAGTGGGACTCATCATATCTACACTGCAGTGCGCTCGGGCAGAGCAGCACAATATTTGAAAGTGCCCTTGACAATGACCAGCCCATTGTAATACTCCAGGACTGGTTATAATATCATTGCCAATGACACACCCATAGTCCGGATATTATCCGTAACGATTACGAAGGTTGTTTACCTCCCTCCACTTTTACTAAGACAAAAAAAGGATTAATTGAAGACTCTTAAGTCATTTTTACTGAGGTTCTTTGTGTTTTTTTTTTTTCAAAATACTAATTGTAGGGCTTCCCTGGTGGCGCAGTGGTTGAGAATCTGCCTGCTAATGCACGGGACACGGGTTCGAGCCCTGCTCTGGGAAGATCCCACATGCCGTGGAGCAACTGGGCCCGTGAGCCACAACTACTGAGCCTGCGCGTCTGGAGCCTGTGCTCCGCAACAAGAGAGGCCGCGATAGTGAGCGGCCCGCGCACCGCAATGAAGAGTGGCCCCCGCTCCCCACAACTGGAGAAAGCCCTCACACAGAAACGAAGACCCAACACAGCTAAAAATAAATCAATAAATCAATAAATTTATTAAAAAGAAAAATACTAATTGTAAAGTCTGCAGTGGGTATATAGGTGTTCAACTTTTTTCCAGATTTTACGTTTCTGGTTTTGTTTTTAAATTTTTTATTTATTATTTATTTATTACTTTTAGTTTTGGCTGTGTTGGGTCTTCGTTTCTGCGCGAGGGCTTTCTCCAGTTGCGGCAAGTGGGGGCCACTCTTCTTCGCGGCGCGCGGGCCTCTCACTATTGCGGCCTGTCTTGTTGCGGAGCAGAGGCTCTAGACGCTCAGGCTCAGTAGTTGTGGCTCACGGGCCCAGTTGCTGCGTGGCATGTGGGATCTTCCCAGACCAGGGCTCAAACCCGTGTCCCCTGCATTGGCAGGCGGATTCTCAACCACTGCACCACCAGGGAAGCCCCCCACCCCGATAGTTTTAAAACCAGCCTCAGTCATGCTTGCTTCAAGACTTATCCTGGCATCATGGACCACTGGATACTTTGGCTAGGTGTTAAACTCTCTTGTCCTGTGCCCGAGTCCCATCGTGGTGACTTAGTTGCCATCTAGGGCACTCTTGGCATGAGTCCTAGACATGAATCCAGCTCAATGGCTTGGGCCCTGCTCCCTGCTGGCTGACTGTCCTAATGCCCAGTGCCTCCTTTCTGCTTCGACTTCTGAGGGCCGCAGCCCCAGGACCCTCACTCTGTGTTCCCGGCTCTATTCAATGCCAAAGGTATGTCTTTTGCTTGCTGTATGTCCCCTGCCCCAGTACCTCCTACTGGCTTTGACCTTCCTGTTTCAGGTCCTCTTATTGCGACCCTTTGTGTATAAGCCAGATCTGTTTGCCCTTCCTTCAAGGGGAGCTATTTCCCTGGTGTTTCCCTAGATGCTTATGATGAGACCCCTGCCAGAACTACACCAATCAGACCCTCCATGTACACGCTTGGGTCGGAACCCTTTCAGCGAGAGCAGGTTGGAGACCCATATATACATAAATATACAATGTGTACAAATCAAGTATTTTAAAGATTGTAAAGAATTCTTGTGAACGTACTAGGTTAGGGAAGTCAAGCAGGATCATCATATGATGGCATAATCAAGCACATGTATATAACATTTCCTATTTTTATATGATGCCATTTTAATAGATGTGCCCATCTTTTCAAAGTTCTAATCTGTGGCAGTGGGCAGTAGGGGGACGGGGTGGGTCACAGCAGGAAGAGGCATTCGCTGCCTTAGGCAGTTAAACCATTGCTCTCTCTTCAGAATGGCTCAGCCAGCAGGATTCTGTGGGGTCTACCGCCTGGCACCGGGCTCCAATCGCCGGATTTTGGGTCTGGGGCAACCCAGATCTTTGTGCGAGTTTTCCGGAGAGTGCTTTCTCTTGGGAGCACGTCTGGGGACTGGCTTCTTTGCTTCCACCTTTGCTGGCGTGGCCAAAGGAACTGCTGCTGCAAAGAAAATCAGAACTGATCAGTCACTTCTGCTGTACACAGTCTCCTGCCAGAATTTCCCTCTCTCATGTCTCTCCCACTTTCTGGCTGAAGACCTTTAATCTACTTGACATCCAGAACACAGCCTTGGCCCATCAGCTCCATGAGTCCCTAGAGAAGGGACACTGGCTGCAAAAGCAATTCCTAGAGCCTACGGCTGCAGCACATGTGGAAGTCTCTTCACCGTTTCCAGGGAAAACAGTAGAACCCGAAAGTCATTGCAATCATGAGCCTCTCCATCTCTCCTTTCCACAACAGAGAAAACATTTCTTGCAGTCTGTCACTTCTGAGGCTTTAATGGAAATGTCTTTCAAGTTTCGGAAAAAAATAGTCTAATATAAATTGGTTAAGAACCCCTCCCACCTTGGCAACCCCTCTTGGGCCCCATTTATACTGCCTGTTTCAACCACACTGAACTCTAGCCCTCTGATACTTTTATGTAGATTAGAACAAGGCCAAATGCTGAGGCGGAGGGATCAGGAGACTGAGAACCGTATTCTGGGCACCAAGTCTAGGCTCACATCAACCCAGCCTCCTGGGACACCATCTCCTCAGCCCTCCAGTCTCATTAGCACTTCAACACCCCTCTTGGTTCTTCCGGTCTTCCCATCAATATGGCACCACCGTCTCCCCTAGTACTCAGCAGCTCAGGATGGGATGTGTCTGAGGGCACCGATGTAGATGTCTACATGACAGCACAGAGGTGCCTGGGTTTGAAGGTGTGTTTCAAGAGTGGCCCTCTTCCTCAAACTGCTCCATTTACCATTTGCCAACAAAAATGCACTTGTCTTTTGCTAAGAGGCCAATCAGGAAAGGGTCTGAATGGAAGCATCCTGTAGCCCAAAGGGGAAGCTAGATTTATAAAGATCAGGACCATCCTGCACACTTGTCCAGGGATGACCTTTCACTTGTCCTCAACAGTGAGCACTGTGGGTCCCTGAAGATGTCCCAGGTCATTGGTATTACTTACAGCTGGGAACGCGCTCAGGTATACGTAGTGGGCAAGCCCCACAGGAACATGAGGCAGCCAGGTGAGGTGGTGTGTACACCATGGCTCCTCTAGAGATGCCCGGTCTCGGTGTTTCTGCCGCACTGCCCACCCACGGAACAGAGCTCAGGTTCGAGTAAAGATAGAGGATCCGGTCACACATTCTCCCTCAGACAACAAAAGACGTTGGAGAACTTCTGGTGGAGAACTGTCAGGGAAGTTTGTCTGAGGGCAGCACTTTGGCAGTTATGCTGCCATGGAAACTGTGAGAAGGCCTGTGAGGTCATCACTACCCAGTGAGGTCATAATAAGGGACCTGTGACTTGGGGGTCAGGCTTCAGGAGGAGGGGCAGTTGGGTGGAGGAGAGCAGGGGGAGGGCAGAGGTACTCTGACTGGCCCCTCACACCTGGGCCTCCTCACTCATGCCCTAGTCTAGCAGACATCCCACGTGGGGCGTGCCGGTGGGCTGGCACAGCCCTAGGGGCCCCAGGAAGGCAAAGGAGACCCACATTCTGAGATTGGTTTGAGAGGCAAGATTAACGTAAGAGAGAGCTAGGTTGTATGGCACTGACCCTAAGAGGCAGAGATTTGTGTGGACTGGGGAATCAGGGAAGGCTCCTTGGCAGTGAGCCTGAAGGACAAGTGAGATTTGGACCCATGGGGAAGAGAGGGAAGACATTCCAGTTTGGAAGAATAAAAGCAAAGACACATTCTCCTCGCCCTTGTCCTGCCCCAAATATAAATTCATAGAACCCTCACATTTTCACAACTGAGGACTGAAGAAAAGCAAGAGGTGAAGGGGCCTACCCAGTGTTACACAGGTAGTGGAGAGGTGTTCTGCTCAATGGTTCGGTTCATGTAGGGGCTCCGGATTTACAGCTGATAGGAATGTGAGGACAAGCTCATGCCATTTCAAACATTTCCAAGTGATACTGAGAGAGACGTTAAAGGTGCAAAATGAGGGTGCTGAATGACCTCACAAAGTGGGAATGGTGGGCCCATTTTCATATGAAATTCAAAACAAGTTCATGACCAAAGGACATAATACAAAATGACAACATAATCATTACACTCCCCTCTCCCCTAGAAGTAAAAATCAGTATAATCCTCCCTCTCTCCACCATGAAAGGATGAGGTAAAGGCTCAGCAGCAGCCCCCGTGAAACACATGGTCACCACTGTGAAGAGGTGTTACTAAGACGATTTGGTCCGACTCAGAGAAGGAAAGAGACAACTCTGCCCTTAGCCTGATCAGGCCCACAGGAAGGAAGCACACTGGGGGCAGCCTTTGAGAGTGTGGCAATGCGAGAGAACCTTCTTTAGGAGGGGACTCCCTGTTGCCGACCTTGAAAAAGCAAGGATAGGACATTCGTTTACTGGGGCTGTTGCAGAGGGGATGTGCCCAGGAGGTAGAGACTGCTTGGACTACTATTTTAGAGGTTGGGCCCCCCTGGTTGAGAACCACAGCACCTTGTAGTCCTAAACTGCTTGAATGAGCGGGTGCACGTTAGGACAGACGAAGTCAGGCCTCATTGGAGCCGACTGCCTTTGGGAGTGGTAGAAGGTAAAATGGGAAGGGGAATGCTCTGGAGGAGGTTTGTCATGGCAGGTGGGCCAGCACGAGACCATCCAGATTCTCCAAGGCTCCAGAGATGACTTGGCTGGGAGCATCCCTCTGATGTGGTGCGGGGACTCCTACCTTAACAGGACCTGGCTGGGCATCTGCGGGAGGCAGAATAAATGGTTTATTAACTTAAGAGAGCGAGAAACTCACCTGGGGGGTTGCACAAAACCACTTCAAAACACTTGTACCTGGATTCTTGAGCCAACCCTCACAAAACTTATCTAGATCTGGAGTAGGGCTCAGGAAGCTGCACTTTTAATAAGCTTCCTGGGCAGTCCCACCACAGTGGTCCATGGAGAGACTGACCAAATTACTGTGTATTCTCCGTTGCTTTTGGGAGTCAAAGTGGGCAATGTGAAAAACTGCAGCAGGCATACGTATATACAGGGAATATTCAAGGCAAACAGAGGGGTAGAGTTATTCTATGCATGAATCAGATTTGAGAAAAGCTAGCCTGGTGGTTAAAGAACACAACCCTGGGAGAGACAGACAGACCAGATTCTGTCCTACTTACTTGTGTGATTTTGACCAAGTTCTTTTATCCTTCTGACTGTTTCTTCATATGGAAAAGAGCTATGGCTGTACATTTAGCACAATATTCTCTTTTGGCAAAGGCTGCTCTGGGTCCATTTGTGTTCTCTGCAACTTAATCTTTTCCGGTGTGTAAGCATTTTTAAGTTGTTTGGTGAAGTATTACATTTGACTTTCAACTGTTCATTACTTTGGGCAAAGCTTATATAATGCGGCAGAGACTAGAACCTATGCAGAGATAGTGAGAGGATGTGATAAGCTTATTCTGCCGGTTTATCAAAAAGTTTAATCTTTTCTCCTCTTCCTCCGCCTGCCACCAAGAGATGAGAAAGAAGGCAGAGCCTGGAAATGCACACCAAGCAATACTTCTGTGTCAGTTTGCCTTTTATTCCTCTGCCAGTACTTCCCAGAGAGATTTCACCAAAAGTGCCTAAGCTTGCCATGGTCATTGCTGTGAAGAACATTTCTCTCTATTGCTAGTCACATCCCCTTTTCCTTCTCCTGGGCGCTTAATGGATGTTTGGGGGCAGGAAATAAAATTTAAACTAAAACATCAAAAAAAAAAAGAAGAAAGATGAGCTCAAGTAGGCGTTATTGTGGTCCAGATAAGGTTTGGTTTATTCATTCCCTCGATTTGCATTTATCCCCCTTTGTGCCAGGCATGGGGGGAGAGAGAGAAATGTCTTCAAAGAGTCTGTGGTCGTATGGGGGAGGGTGCTGTGGAAATCTGTCATTTAGAAACAGCATGGAAGTGCTAGGGAAAAATTGTTTTGTTCATTTATCTCTCACTCATCCGTTCACCCAGAGCAACTACAAAGGGTTTCACGCGGAGGAACTGGATGCCCTGAACTTGACATTCTCCTGGGGGAAACAACAATGTAAAGCACCAGCAGTGGTAAGTCACCAGTAGTGATTTCAAGCCAGAAGGAACCACTCACCAATGGAGAGAGGGACAGGGTGAGCAGTGACTTGCAGAAAGGAGGGGTTATTTATTCATTCCAACTGCTGAGTTCAAGTTCATCTGGGTGGTTGTGTGGTTCGTGCTTACTGCATCTGTTTTTGGAACGTGGCTCCACCCTCCAAGAAGGGTGAGGATGATCACCCTTCTTTCCTCCTGCTGTGCCCCGGGGTCACCCAGCGAGTGTCTGCAGGGATGATCTGCTCTGTACTGGCTTTTCAGTCCCACTCCCGGGAGAAGAGAGACGAAGCTGTGTCTCCACCGCAGCTTGGCCTGATTCAGTCACTGGGTGAAAAGGTGGGAAGAAGGTCAAGTTCATGAGAACTGATACACTGCAGAGTCATTTAGTCCTGAAGTACCAGTTCTGGTTGCTGGTGATTTGCTATATCCAGGGACCTGAATGTAATTCCTCCAGAGCCACTGAGACATCACTTCCAGGCCCATGGCAGGCTGTAGGGGTGCTGACTTTTCTCAGTGCTAAGGAGCAGCCATCTTCCACTGAGAGACGACTCTGTGTCAACAGGAGCAGAACCACACCAGGCACCGAAGGAGGTTCTGCATCCCAGCATCTCCCAACACAGTGATAGATAAACGGGTAGAAGGTGCGACAGGGCAGTCACAATAGAACAGAAGCTTATCCCCAATAAATATGGAAAGATATTCAACTTCACTACCTAACAAAGAAATTCAAGTTATAAATCTATTTCTTTTTTGCTCAACTCATTGGTAGAAAGTTTTAAGAATGCACAAAATTTGCTGCTAAGGATGTAAGGAAAAGACTGTTTTCGTCTGTTGCTGCTGATGGGGATGGAAATTGGTGCGAACCTTCTGCAGGGTAATTTGGCAATTTGTGTATCAACAGCCTTAAAATGTTCATACACTTTGAGCCAGTAGTTTTGCTTTTAGCATCTTATCCTAAGGTGAAAGTCAAATTTATGTACAAGACTTATGTTCAAGAATATTCATCTCAGCCAGTAGTGTAATAGAAAAAATATTAGAAGCTACCTAAAAATCCCACAATACGGGGTTGGTTAAATAACGGATGGCCCAACTTAAGAATGGAAAATAAAGACGCAGACGTTGAAAATGGACTTGAGGACACAGGGAAGGGGAAGGGGAAGCTGGGACGAATTGCGAGAGTGGCATGGACTTATATATACTACCAAATGTAAAATAGCTAGCTAGTGGGAAGCAGCCGCGTAGCACAGGGAAATCAGCTCGGTGCTTTGTGACCACCTAGAGGGGTGGGATAGGGAGGGTGGGAGGGAGACGCAAGAGGGAGGAGATATGGGGATATATGTGTATGTAGAGCTGATTCACTTTGTTATAAAGCAGAAACTAACACACCATTGTAAAGCAATTATACTCCAATAAAGATGTTTTTTTTAAAAAAGGATGGAAAACAGTTCATTCATTAAAAATAATTTTCTCCAAGAATATTTAATGGTGGGAAGATGTAGTGTAAAAGCAGGGTACAAAATACTAGATGGAGTATTTCATTTTGTTAAAATTTAATAATACAAGTGTAGAAAACGTGATTAAGAGAACAGTACTGATTTGACTACGGGACATTTTTTTCTTTAAATTTTTCTGTATTTGGTGTTATAAAGCATCATATATCCTCTCTGAGTCTCAGTTTATGTTCTGTGAAGTGGGACTCATCATATCTACACTGCAGTGCGCTCGGGCAGAGCAGCACAATATTTGAAAGTGCCCTTGACAATGACCAGCCCATTGTAATACTCCAGGACTGGTTATAATATCATTGCCAATGACACACCCATAGTCCGGATATTATCCGTAACGATTACGAAGGTTGTTTACCTCCCTCCACTTTTACTAAGACAAAAAAAGGATTAATTGAAGACTCTTAAGTCATTTTTACTGAGGTTCTTTGTGTTTTTTTTTTTTTCAAAATACTAATTGTAGGGCTTCCCTGGTGGCGCAGTGGTTGAGAATCTGCCTGCTAATGCACGGGACACGGGTTCGAGCCCTGCTCTGGGAAGATCCCACATGCCGTGGAGCAACTGGGCCCGTGAGCCACAACTACTGAGCCTGCGCGTCTGGAGCCTGTGCTCCGCAACAAGAGAGGCCGCGATAGTGAGCGGCCCGCGCACCGCAATGAAGAGTGGCCCCCGCTCCCCACAACTGGAGAAAGCCCTCACACAGAAACGAAGACCCAACACAGCTAAAAATAAATCAATAAATCAATAAATTTATTAAAAAGAAAAATACTAATTGTAAAGTCTGCAGTGGGTATATAGGTGTTCAACTTTTTTCCAGATTTTACGTTTCTGGTTTTGTTTTTAAATTTTTTATTTATTATTTATTTATTACTTTTAGTTTTGGCTGTGTTGGGTCTTCGTTTCTGCGCGAGGGCTTTCTCCAGTTGCGGCAAGTGGGGGCCACTCTTCTTCGCGGCGCGCGGGCCTCTCACTATTGCGGCCTGTCTTGTTGCGGAGCAGAGGCTCTAGACGCTCAGGCTCAGTAGTTGTGGCTCACGGGCCCAGTTGCTGCGTGGCATGTGGGATCTTCCCAGACCAGGGCTCAAACCCGTGTCCCCTGCATTGGCAGGCGGATTCTCAACCACTGCACCACCAGGGAAGCCCCCCCACCCCGATAGTTTTAAAACCAGCCTCAGTCATGCTTGCTTCAAGACTTATCCTGGCATCATGGACCACTGGATACTTTGGCTAGGTGTTAAACTCTCTTGTCCTGTGCCCGAGTCCCATCGTGGTGACTTAGTTGCCATCTAGGGCACTCTTGGCATGAGTCCTAGACATGAATCCAGCTCAATGGCTTGGGCCCTGCTCCCTGCTGGCTGACTGTCCTAATGCCCAGTGCCTCCTTTCTGCTTCGACTTCTGAGGGCCGCAGCCCCAGGACCCTCACTCTGTGTTCCCGGCTCTATTCAATGCCAAAGGTATGTCTTTTGCTTGCTGTATGTCCCCTGCCCCAGTACCTCCTACTGGCTTTGACCTTCCTGTTTCAGGTCCTCTTATTGCGACCCTTTGTGTATAAGCCAGATCTGTTTGCCCTTCCTTCAAGGGGAGCTATTTCCCTGGTGTTTCCCTAGATGCTTATGATGAGACCCCTGCCAGAACTACACCAATCAGACCCTCCATGTACACGCTTGGGTCGGAACCCTTTCAGCGAGAGCAGGTTGGAGACCCATATATACATAAATATACAATGTGTACAAATCAAGTATTTTAAAGATTGTAAAGAATTCTTGTGAACGTACTAGGTTAGGGAAGTCAAGCAGGATCATCATATGATGGCATAATCAAGCACATGTATATAACATTTCCTATTTTTATATGATGCCATTTTAATAGATGTGCCCATCTTTTCAAAGTTCTAATCTGTGGCAGTGGGCAGTAGGGGGACGGGGTGGGTCACAGCAGGAAGAGGCATTCGCTGCCTTAGGCAGTTAAACCATTGCTCTCTCTTCAGAATGGCTCAGCCAGCAGGATTCTGTGGGGTCTACCGCCTGGCACCGGGCTCCAATCGCCGGATTTTGGGTCTGGGGCAACCCAGATCTTTGTGCGAGTTTTCCGGAGAGTGCTTTCTCTTGGGAGCACGTCTGGGGACTGGCTTCTTTGCTTCCACCTTTGCTGGCGTGGCCAAAGGAACTGCTGCTGCAAAGAAAATCAGAACTGATCAGTCACTTCTGCTGTACACAGTCTCCTGCCAGAATTTCCCTCTCTCATGTCTCTCCCACTTTCTGGCTGAAGACCTTTAATCTACTTGACATCCAGAACACAGCCTTGGCCCATCAGCTCCATGAGTCCCTAGAGAAGGGACACTGGCTGCAAAAGCAATTCCTAGAGCCTACGGCTGCAGCACATGTGGAAGTCTCTTCACCGTTTCCAGGGAAAACAGTAGAACCCGAAAGTCATTGCAATCATGAGCCTCTCCATCTCTCCTTTCCACAACAGAGAAAACATTTCTTGCAGTCTGTCACTTCTGAGGCTTTAATGGAAATGTCTTTCAAGTTTCGGAAAAAAATAGTCTAATATAAATTGGTTAAGAACCCCTCCCACCTTGGCAACCCCTCTTGGGCCCCATTTATACTGCCTGTTTCAACCACACTGAACTCTAGCCCTCTGATACTTTTATGTAGATTAGAACAAGGCCAAATGCTGAGGCGGAGGGATCAGGAGACTGAGAACCGTATTCTGGGCACCAAGTCTAGGCTCACATCAACCCAGCCTCCTGGGACACCATCTCCTCAGCCCTCCAGTCTCATTAGCACTTCAACACCCCTCTTGGTTCTTCCGGTCTTCCCATCAATATGGCACCACCGTCTCCCCTAGTACTCAGCAGCTCAGGATGGGATGTGTCTGAGGGCACCGATGTAGATGTCTACATGACAGCACAGAGGTGCCTGGGTTTGAAGGTGTGTTTCAAGAGTGGCCCTCTTCCTCAAACTGCTCCATTTACCATTTGCCAACAAAAATGCACTTGTCTTTTGCTAAGAGGCCAATCAGAAAAGGGTCTGAATGGAAGCATCCTGTAGCCCAAAGGGGAAGCTAGATTTATAAAGATCAGGACCATCCTGCACACTTGTCCAGGGATGACCTTTCACTTGTCCTCAACAGTGAGCACTGTGGGTCCCTGAAGATGTCCCAGGTCATTGGTATTACTTACAGCTGGGAACGCGCTCAGGTATACGTAGTGGGCAAGCCCCACAGGAACATGAGGCAGCCAGGTGAGGTGGTGTGTACACCATGGCTCCTCTAGAGATGCCCGGTCTCGGTGTTTCTGCCGCACTGCCCACCCACGGAACAGAGCTCAGGTTCGAGTAAAGATAGAGGATCCGGTCACACATTCTCCCTCAGACAACAAAAGACGTTGGAGAACTTCTGGTGGAGAACTGTCAGGGAAGTTTGTCTGAGGGCAGCACTTTGGCAGTTATGCTGCCATGGAAACTGTGAGAAGGCCTGTGAGGTCATCACTACCCAGTGAGGTCATAATAAGGGACCTGTGACTTGGGGGTCAGGCTTCAGGAGGAGGGGCAGTTGGGTGGAGGAGAGCAGGGGGAGGGCAGAGGTACTCTGACTGGCCCCTCACACCTGGGCCTCCTCACTCATGCCCTAGTCTAGCAGACATCCCACGTGGGGCGTGCCGGTGGGCTGGCACAGCCCTAGGGGCCCCAGGAAGGCAAAGGAGACCCACATTCTGAGATTGGTTTGAGAGGCAAGATTAACGTAAGAGAGAGCTAGGTTGTATGGCACTGACCCTAAGAGGCAGAGATTTGTGTGGACTGGGGAATCAGGGAAGGCTCCTTGGCAGTGAGCCTGAAGGACAAGTGAGATTTGGACCCATGGGGAAGAGAGGGAAGACATTCCAGTTTGGAAGAATAAAAGCAAAGACACATTCTCCTCGCCCTTGTCCTGCCCCAAATATAAATTCATAGAACCCTCACATTTTCACAACTGAGGACTGAAGAAAAGCAAGAGGTGAAGGGGCCTACCCAGTGTTACACAGGTAGTGGAGAGGTGTTCTGCTCAATGGTTCGGTTCATGTAGGGGCTCCGGATTTACAGCTGATAGGAATGTGAGGACAAGCTCATGCCATTTCAAACATTTCCAAGTGATACTGAGAGAGACGTTAAAGGTGCAAAATGAGGGTGCTGAATGACCTCACAAAGTGGGAATGGTGGGCCCATTTTCATATGAAATTCAAAACAAGTTCATGACCAAAGGACATAATACAAAATGACAACATAATCATTACACTCCCCTCTCCCCTAGAAGTAAAAATCAGTATAATCCTCCCTCTCTCCACCATGAAAGGATGAGGTAAAGGCTCAGCAGCAGCCCCCGTGAAACACATGGTCACCACTGTGAAGAGGTGTTACTAAGACGATTTGGTCCGACTCAGAGAAGGAAAGAGACAACTCTGCCCTTAGCCTGATCAGGCCCACAGGAAGGAAGCACACTGGGGGCAGCCTTTGAGAGTGTGGCAATGCGAGAGAACCTTCTTTAGGAGGGGACTCCCTGTTGCCGACCTTGAAAAAGCAAGGATAGGACATTCGTTTACTGGGGCTGTTGCAGAGGGGATGTGCCCAGGAGGTAGAGACTGCTTGGACTACTATTTTAGAGGTTGGGCCCCCCTGGTTGAGAACCACAGCACCTTGTAGTCCTAAACTGCTTGAATGAGCGGGTGCACGTTAGGACAGACGAAGTCAGGCCTCATTGGAGCCGACTGCCTTTGGGAGTGGTAGAAGGTAAAATGGGAAGGGGAATGCTCTGGAGGAGGTTTGTCATGGCAGGTGGGCCAGCACGAGACCATCCAGATTCTCCAAGGCTCCAGAGATGACTTGGCTGGGAGCATCCCTCTGATGTGGTGCGGGGACTCCTACCTTAACAGGACCTGGCTGGGCATCTGCGGGAGGCAGAATAAATGGTTTATTAACTTAAGAGAGCGAGAAACTCACCTGGGGGGTTGCACAAAACCACTTCAAAACACTTGTACCTGGATTCTTGAGCCAACCCTCACAAAACTTATCTAGATCTGGAGTAGGGCTCAGGAAGCTGCACTTTTAATAAGCTTCCTGGGCAGTCCCACCACAGTGGTCCATGGAGAGACTGACCAAATTACTGTGTATTCTCCGTTGCTTTTGGGAGTCAAAGTGGGCAATGTGAAAAACTGCAGCAGGCATACGTATATACAGGGAATATTCAAGGCAAACAGAGGGGTAGAGTTATTCTATGCATGAATCAGATTTGAGAAAAGCTAGCCTGGTGGTTAAAGAACACAACCCTGGGAGAGACAGACAGACCAGATTCTGTCCTACTTACTTGTGTGATTTTGACCAAGTTCTTTTATCCTTCTGACTGTTTCTTCATATGGAAAAGAGCTATGGCTGTACATTTAGCACAATATTCTCTTTTGGCAAAGGCTGCTCTGGGTCCATTTGTGTTCTCTGCAACTTAATCTTTTCCGGTGTGTAAGCATTTTTAAGTTGTTTGGTGAAGTATTACATTTGACTTTCAACTGTTCATTACTTTGGGCAAAGCTTATATAATGCGGCAGAGACTAGAACCTATGCAGAGATAGTGAGAGGATGTGATAAGCTTATTCTGCCGGTTTATCAAAAAGTTTAATCTTTTCTCCTCTTCCTCCGCCTGCCACCAAGAGATGAGAAAGAAGGCAGAGCCTGGAAATGCACACCAAGCAATACTTCTGTGTCAGTTTGCCTTTTATTCCTCTGCCAGTACTTCCCAGAGAGATTTCACCAAAAGTGCCTAAGCTTGCCATGGTCATTGCTGTGAAGAACATTTCTCTCTATTGCTAGTCACATCCCCTTTTCCTTCTCCTGGGCGCTTAATGGATGTTTGGGGGCAGGAAATAAAATTTAAACTAAAACATCAAAAAAAAAAAGAAGAAAGATGAGCTCAAGTAGGCGTTATTGTGGTCCAGATAAGGTTTGGTTTATTCATTCCCTCGATTTGCATTTATCCCCCTTTGTGCCAGGCATGGGGGGAGAGAGAGAAATGTCTTCAAAGAGTCTGTGGTCGTATGGGGGAGGGTGCTGTGGAAATCTGTCATTTAGAAACAGCATGGAAGTGCTAGGGAAAAATTGTTTTGTTCATTTATCTCTCACTCATCCGTTCACCCAGAGCAACTACAAAGGGTTTCACGCGGAGGAACTGGATGCCCTGAACTTGACATTCTCCTGGGGGAAACAACAATGTAAAGCACCAGCAGTGGTAAGTCACCAGTAGTGATTTCAAGCCAGAAGGAACCACTCACCAATGGAGAGAGGGACAGGGTGAGCAGTGACTTGCAGAAAGGAGGGGTTATTTATTCATTCCAACTGCTGAGTTCAAGTTCATCTGGGTGGTTGTGTGGTTCGTGCTTACTGCATCTGTTTTTGGAACGTGGCTCCACCCTCCAAGAAGGGTGAGGATGATCACCCTTCTTTCCTCCTGCTGTGCCCCGGGGTCACCCAGCGAGTGTCTGCAGGGATGATCTGCTCTGTACTGGCTTTTCAGTCCCACTCCCGGGAGAAGAGAGACGAAGCTGTGTCTCCACCGCAGCTTGGCCTGATTCAGTCACTGTGTGAAAAGGTGGGAAGAAGGTCAAGTTCATGAGAACTGATACACTGCAGAGTCATTTAGTCCTGAAGTACCAGTTCTGGTTGCTGGTGATTTGCTATATCCAGGGACCTGAATGTAATTCCTCCAGAGCCACTGAGACATCACTTCCAGGCCCATGGCAGGCTGTAGGGGTGCTGACTTTTCTCAGTGCTAAGGAGCAGCCATCTTCCACTGAGAGACGACTCTGTGTCAACAGGAGCAGAACCACACCAGGCACCGAAGGAGGTTCTGCATCCCAGCATCTCCCAACACAGTGATAGATAAACGGGTAGAAGATGCGACAGGGCAGTCACAATAGAACAGAAGCTTATCCCCAATAAATATGGAAAGATATTCAACTTCACTACCTAACAAAGAAATTCAAGTTATAAATCTATTTCTTTTTTGCTCAACTCATTGGTAGAAAGTTTTAAGAATGCACAAAATTTGCTGCTAAGGATGTAAGGAAAAGACTGTTTTCGTCTGTTGCTGCTGATGGGGATGGAAATTGGTGCGAACCTTCTGCAGGGTAATTTGGCAATTTGTGTATCAACAGCCTTAAAATGTTCATACACTTTGAGCCAGTAGTTTTGCTTTTAGCATCTTATCCTAAGGTGAAAGTCAAATTTATGTACAAGACTTATGTTCAAGAATATTCATCTCAGCCAGTAGTGTAATAGAAAAAATATTAGAAGCTACCTAAAAATCCCACAATACGGGGTTGGTTAAATAACGGATGGCCCAACTTAAGAATGGAAAATAAAGACGCAGACGTTGAAAATGGACTTGAGGACACAGGGAAGGGGAAGGGGAAGCTGGGACGAATTGCGAGAGTGGCATGGACTTATATATACTACCAAATGTAAAATAGCTAGCTAGTGGGAAGCAGCCGCGTAGCACAGGGAAATCAGCTCGGTGCTTTGTGACCACCTAGAGGGGTGGGATAGGGAGGGTGGGAGGGAGACGCAAGAGGGAGGAGATATGGGGATATATGTGTATGTAGAGCTGATTCACTTTGTTATAAAGCAGAAACTAACACACCATTGTAAAGCAATTATACTCCAATAAAGATGTTTTTTTTAAAAAAGGATGGAAAACAGTTCATTCATTAAAAATAATTTTCTCCAAGAATATTTAATGGTGGGAAGATGTAGTGTAAAAGCAGGGTACAAAATACTAGATGGAGTATTTCATTTTGTTAAAATTTAATAATACAAGTGTAGAAAACGTGATTAAGAGAACAGTACTGATTTGACTACGGGACATTTTTTTCTTTAAATTTTTCTGTATTTGGTGTTATAAAGCATCATATATCCTCTCTGAGTCTCAGTTTATGTTCTGTGAAGTGGGACTCATCATATCTACACTGCAGTGCGCTCGGGCAGAGCAGCACAATATTTGAAAGTGCCCTTGACAATGACCAGCCCATTGTAATACTCCAGGACTGGTTATAATATCATTGCCAATGACACACCCATAGTCCGGATATTATCCGTAACGATTACGAAGGTTGTTTACCTCCCTCCACTTTTACTAAGACAAAAAAAGGATTAATTGAAGACTCTTAAGTCATTTTTACTGAGGTTCTTTGTGTTTTTTTTTTTTTCAAAATACTAATTGTAGGGCTTCCCTGGTGGCGCAGTGGTTGAGAATCTGCCTGCTAATGCACGGGACACGGGTTCGAGCCCTGCTCTGGGAAGATCCCACATGCCGTGGAGCAACTGGGCCCGTGAGCCACAACTACTGAGCCTGCGCGTCTGGAGCCTGTGCTCCGCAACAAGAGAGGCCGCGATAGTGAGCGGCCCGCGCACCGCAATGAAGAGTGGCCCCCGCTCCCCACAACTGGAGAAAGCCCTCACACAGAAACGAAGACCCAACACAGCTAAAAATAAATCAATAAATCAATAAATTTATTAAAAAGAAAAATACTAATTGTAAAGTCTGCAGTGGGTATATAGGTGTTCAACTTTTTTCCAGATTTTACGTTTCTGGTTTTGTTTTTAAATTTTTTATTTATTATTTATTTATTACTTTTAGTTTTGGCTGTGTTGGGTCTTCGTTTCTGCGCGAAGGCTTTCTCCAGTTGCGGCAAGTGGGGGCCACTCTTCTTCGCGGCGCGCGGGCCTCTCACTATTGCGGCCTGTCTTGTTGCGGAGCAGACGCTCTAGACGCTCAGGCTCAGTAGTTGTGGCTCACGGGCCCAGTTGCTGCGTGGCATGTGGGATCTTCCCAGACCAGGGCTCAAACCCGTGTCCCCTGCATTGGCAGGCGGATTCTCAACCACTGCACCACCAGGGAAGCCCCCCCACCCCGATAGTTTTAAAACCAGCCTCAGTCATGCTTGCTTCAAGACTTATCCTGGCATCATGGACCACTGGATACTTTGGCTAGGTGTTAAACTCTCTTGTCCTGTGCCCGAGTCCCATCGTGGTGACTTAGTTGCCATCTAGGGCACTCTTGGCATGAGTCCTAGACATGAATCCAGCTCAATGGCTTGGGCCCTGCTCCCTGCTGGCTGACTGTCCTAATGCCCAGTGCCTCCTTTCTGCTTCGACTTCTGAGGGCCGCAGCCCCAGGACCCTCACTCTGTGTTCCCGGCTCTATTCAATGCCAAAGGTATGTCTTTTGCTTGCTGTATGTCCCCTGCCCCAGTACCTCCTACTGGCTTTGACCTTCCTGTTTCAGGTCCTCTTATTGCGACCCTTTGTGTATAAGCCAGATCTGTTTGCCCTTCCTTCAAGGGGAGCTATTTCCCTGGTGTTTCCCTAGATGCTTATGATGAGACCCCTGCCAGAACTACACCAATCAGACCCTCCATGTACACGCTTGGGTCGGAACCCTTTCAGCGAGAGCAGGTTGGAGACCCATATATACATAAATATACAATGTGTACAAATCAAGTATTTTAAAGATTGTAAAGAATTCTTGTGAACGTACTAGGTTAGTGAAGTCAAGCAGGATCATCATATGATGGCATAATCAAGCACATGTATATAACATTTCCTATTTTTATATGATGCCATTTTAATAGATGTGCCCATCTTTTCAGAGTTCTAATCTGTGGCAGTGGGCAGTAGGGGGACGGGGTGGGTCACAGCAGGAAGAGGCATTCGCTGCCTTAGGCAGTTAAACCATTGCTCTCTCTTCAGAATGGCTCAGCCAGCAGGATTCTGTGGGGTATACCGCCTGGCACCGGGCTCCAATCGCCGGATTTTGGGTCTGGGGCAACCCAGATCTTTGTGCGAGTTTTCCGGAGAGTGCTTTCTCTTGGGAGCACGTCTGGGGACTGGCTTCTCTGCGTCCACCTTTGCTGGCGTGGCCAAAGGAACTGCTGCTGCAAAGAAAATCAGAACTGATCAGTCACTTCTGCTGTACACAGTCTCCTGCCAGAATTTCCCTCTCTCACGTCTCTCCCACTTTCTGGCTGAAGACCTTTAATCTACTTGACATCCAGAACACAACCTTGGCCCATCACCTCCATGAGTCCCTAGAGAAGGGACACTGGCTGCAAAAGCAATTCCTAGAGCCTACGGCTGCAGCACATGTGGAAGTCTCTTCACCGTTTCCAGGGAAAACAGTAGAACCCGAAAGTCATTGCAATCATGAGCCTCTCCATCTCTCCTTTCCACAACAGAGAAAACATTTCTTGCAGTCTGTCACTTCTGAGGCTTTAATGGAAATGTCTTTCAAGTTTCGGAAAAAAATAGTCTAATATAAATTGGTTAAGAACCCCTCCCACCTTGGCAACCCCTCTTGGGCCCCATTTATACTGCCTGTTTCAACCACACTGAACTCTAGCCCTCTGATACTTTTATGTAGATTAGAACAAGGCCAAATGCTGAGGCGGAGGGATCAGGAGACTGAGAAGCGTATTCTGGGCACCAAGTCTAGGCTCACATCAACCCAGCCTCCTGGGACACCATCTCCTCAGCCCTCCAGTCTCATTAGCACTTCAACACCCCTCTTGGTTCTTCCGGTCTTCCCATCAATATGGCACCACCGTCTCCCCTAGTACTCAGCAGCTCAGGATGGGATGTGTCTGAGGGCACCGATGTAGATGTCTACATGACAGCACAGAGGTGCCTGGGTTTGAAGGTGTGTTTCAAGAGTGGCCCTCTTCCTCAAACTGCTCCATTTACCATTTGCCAACAAAAATGCACTTGTCTTTTGCTAAGAGGCCAATCAGGAAAGGGTCTGAATGGAAGCATCCTGTAGCCCAAAGGGGAAGCTAGATTTATAAAGATCAGGACCATCCTGCACACTTGTCCAGGGATGACCTTTCACTTGTCCTCAACAGTGAGCACTGTGGGTCCCTGAAGATGTCCCAGGTCATTGGTATTACTTACAGCTGGGAACGCGCTCAGGTATACGTAGTGGGCAAGCCCCACAGGAACATGAGGCAGCCAGGTGAGGTGGTGTGTACACCATGGCTCCTCTAGAGATGCCCGGTCTCGGTGTTTCTGCCGCACTGCCCACCCACGGAACAGAGCTCAGGTTCGAGTAAAGATAGAGGATCCGGTCACACATTCTCCCTCAGACAACAAAAGACGTTGGAGAACTTCTGGTGGAGAACTGTCAGGGAAGTTTGTCTGAGGGCAGCACTTTGGCAGTTATGCTGCCATGGAAACTGTGAGAAGGCCTGTGAGGTCATCACTACCCAGTGAGGTCATAATAAGGGACCTGTGACTTGGGGGTCAGGCTTCAGGAGGAGGGGCAGTTGGGTGGAGGAGAGCAGGGGGAGGGCAGAGGTACTCTGACTGGCCCCTCACACCTGGGCCTCTCCACTCATGCCCTAGTCTAGCAGACATCCCACGTGGGGCGTGCCGGTGGGCTGGCACAGCCCTAGGGGCCCCAGGAAGGCAAAGGAGACCCACATTCTGAGATTGGTTTGAGAGGCAAGATTAACGTAAGAGAGAGCTAGGTTGTATGGCACTGACCCTAAGAGGCAGAGATTTGTGTGGACTGGGGAATCAGGGAAGGCTCCTTGGCAGTGAGCCTGAAGGACAAGTGAGATTTGGACCCATGGGGAAGAGAGGGAAGACATTCCAGTTTGGAAGAATAAAAGCAAAGACACATTCTCCTCGCCCTTGTCCTGCCCCAAATATAAATTCATAGAACCCTCACATTTTCACAACTGAGGACCGAAGAAAAGCAAGAGGTGAAGGGGCCTACCCAGTGTTACACAGGTAGTGGAGAGGTGTTCTGCTCAATGGTTCGGTTCATGTAGGGGCTCCGGATTTACAGCTGATAGGAATGTGAGGACAAGCTCATGCCATTTCAAACATTTCCAAGTGATACTGAGAGAGACGTTAAAGGTGCAAAATGAGGGTGCTGAATGACTTCACAAAGTGGGAATGGTGGGCCCATTTTCATATGAAATTCAAAACAAGTTCGTGACCAAAAGACATAATACAAAATGACAACATAATCATTACACTCCCCTCTCCCCTAGAAGTAAAAATCAGTATAATCCTCCCTCTCTCCACCATGAAAGGATGAGGTAAAGGCTCAGCAGCAGCCCCCGTGAAACACATGGTCACCACTGTGAAGAGGTGTTACTAAGACGATTTGGTCCGACTCAGAGAAGGAAAGAGACAACTCTGCCCTTAGCCTGATCAGGCCCACAGGAAGGAAGCACACTGGGGGCAGCCTTTGAGAGTGTGGCAATGCGAGAGAACATTCTTTAGGAGGGGACTCCCTGTTGCCGACCTTGAAAAAGCAAGGATGGGACATTCGTTTACTGGGGCTGTTGCAGAGGGGATGTGCCCAGGAGGTAGAGACTGCTTGGACTACTATTTTAGAGGTTGGGCCCCCCTGGTTGAGAACCACAGCACCAGATCTTTGTGCGAGTTTTCCGGAGAGAGTTTTCTCTTGGGAGCACATCTGGGGACTGGCTTCTCTGCTTCCACCTTTGCTGGCGTGGCCAAAGGAACTGCTGCTGCAAAGAAAATCAGAACTGATCAGTCACTTCTGCTGTACACAGTCTCCTGCCAGATTTTCCCTCTCTCATGTCTCTCCCAGTTTCTGGCTGAAGACCTTTAATCTACTTGACATCCAGAACACAGCCTTGGCCCATCACCTCCATGAGTCCCTAGAGAAGGGACACTGGCTGCAAAAGCAATTCCTAGAGCCTACGGCTGCAGCACATGAGGAAGTCTCTTCACCGTTTCCAGGGAAAAGAGTAGAACCCGAAAGTCATTGCAATCATGAGCCTCTCCATCTCTCCTTTCCACAACAGAGAAAACATTTCTTGCAGTCTGTCACTTCTGAGGCTTTAATGAAAATGTCTTTCAAGTTTCGGAAGAAAATAGTCTTATATAAATTGGTTAAGAACCCCTCCCACCTTGGCAACCCCTCTTGGGCCCCATTTATACTGCCAGTTTCAACCACACTGAACTCTAGCCCTCTGATACTTTTATGTAGATTAGAACAAGGCCAAATGCTGAGGCGGAGGGATCAAGACACTGAGAACCGCGTTCTGGGCACCAAGTCTAGGCTCACATCAACCCAGCCTCCTGGGACACCATCTCCTCAACCCTCCAGTCTCATTAGCACTTCAACACCCCTCTTGGTTCTTCCGGTCTTCCCATCAATATGGCCCCACCCTCTCCGCTAGGAGTAAAAATCATTATAATCCTCTCTCCACCATGAAAGGATGAGATAAAGGCTCAGCAGCAGCCCCCGTGAAACACATGGTCAACACTGTGAAGAGGTGTTACTAAGGCGATTTGGTCCGACTCAGAGAAGGAAAGAGACAACTCTGCCCTTAGCCTGATCAGGCCCACAGGAAGGAAGCACACTGGGGGCAGCCTTTGAGAGTGTGGCAATGCGAGAGAACCTTCTTTAGGAGGGGACTCCCTGTTGTCGACCTTGAACAAGCAAGGATGGGACATTTGTTTACTGGAGCTGTTACAGAGGGGATGTGCCCAGAGGTTAGGCCACCCTGCTTGAGAATCAAAGCACCTTCTAGTCCGAAATGGCTTGAATGCTCCAGTCGCCGGATTTTGGGTCTGGGGCAACCCAGATCTTTGTGCGACATTTCCGGAGAGTGCTTTCTCTTGGGAGCACGTCTGGGGACTGGCTTCTCTGCTTCTACCTTTGCTGGCGTGGCCAAAGGAACATCCCCGTAGGCCCGGTAGCCACCAACCAGGCAGTATGTCTCCCCATGCCAGCCCAACTGCGTTTCTCCACACCCTCGGTAGAGGACATGGTAGTGACCAGGGGTAGGGGGAGAAACGGGAGCCACTGCTGCTGCAAAGAAAATCAGAACTGATCAGTCACTTCTGCTGTACACAGCCTCCTGCCAGAATTTCCCTCTCTCACGTCTCTCCCACTTTCTGGCTGAAGACCTTTAATCTACTTGACATCCAAAACACAGCTTTGGCCCATCACCTCTATGAGTCCCTAGAGAAGGGACACTGGCTGCAAAAGCAATTCCTAGAGCCTACGGCTGCAGCACATGAGGAAGTCTCTTCACCGTTTCCAGGGAAAACAGTAGAACCCGAAAGTCATTGCAATCATGAGCCTCTCCATCTCTCCCTTCCACACCAGAGAAAACATTTCTTGCAGTCTGTCACTTCTGAGGCTTTAATGGAAATGTCTTTCAAGTTTTGGGAAAAACTAATCTAATATAAATTGGTTAAGGACCCCTCCCACCTTGGCAGCCCCTCTTGGGCCCCATTTATACTGCCTGTTTCAACCACACTGAACTCTAGCCCTCTGATACTTTTATGTAGATTAGAACAAGGCCAAATGCTGAGGCGGAGGGATCAGGAGACTGAGAAGCGTATTCTGGGCACCAAGTCTAGGCTCACATCAACCCAGCCTCCTGGGACACCATCTCCTCAGCCCTCCAGTCTCATTAGCACTTCAACACCCCTCTTGGTTCTTCCCGTCTTCCCATCAATATGGCACCACCGTCTCCCCTAGTACTCAGCAGCTCAGGATGGGATGTGTCTGAGGGCACCGATGTAGATGTCTACATGACAGCACAGAGGTGCCTGGGTTTGAAGGTGTGTTTCAAGAGTGGCCCTCTTCCTCAAACTGCTCCATTTACCATTTGCCAACAAAAATGCACTTGTCTTTTGCTAAGAGGCCAATCAGGAAAGGGTCTGAATGGAAGCATCCTGTAGCCCAAAGGGGAAGCTAGATTTATAAAGATCAGGACCATCCTGCACACTTGTCCAGGGATGACCTTTCACTTGTCCTCAACAGTGAGCACTGTGGGTCCCTGAAGATGTCCCAGGTCATTGGTATTACTTACAGCTGGGAACGCGCTCAGGTATACGTAGTGGGCAAGCCCCACAGGAACATGAGGCAGCCAGGTGAGGTGGTGTGTACACCATGGCTCCTCTAGAGATGCCCGGTCTCGGTGTTTCTGCCGCACTGCCCACCCACGGAACAGAGCTCAGGTTCGAGTAAAGATAGAGGATCCGGTCACACATTCTCCCTCAGACAACAAAAGACGTTGGAGAACTTCTGGTGGAGAACTGTCAGGGAAGTTTGTCTGAGGGCAGCACTTTGGCAGTTATGCTGCCATGGAAACTGTGAGAAGGCCTGTGAGGTCATCACTACCCAGTGAGGTCATAATAAGGGACCTGTGACTTGGGGGTCAGGCTTCAGGAGGAGGGGCAGTTGGGTGGAGGAGAGCAGGGGGAGGGCAGAGGTACTCTGACTGGCCCCTCACACCTGGGCCTCTCCATTCATGCCCTAGTCTAGCAGACATCCCACGTGGGGCGTGCCGGTGGGCTGGCACAGCCCTAGGGGCCCCAGGAAGGCAAAGGAGACCCACATTCTGAGATTGGTTTGAGAGGCAAGATTAACGTAAGAGAGAGCTAGGTTGTATGGCACTGACCCTAAGAGGCAGAGATTTGTGTGGACTGGGGAATCAGGGAAGGCTCCTTGGCAGTGAGCCTGAAGGACAAGTGAGATTTGGACCCATGGGGAAGAGAGGGAAGACATTCCAGTTTGGAAGAATAAAAGCAAAGACACATTCTCCTCGCCCTTGTCCTGCCCCAAATATAAATTCATAGAACCCTCACATTTTCACAACTGAGGACCGAAGAAAAGCAAGAGGTGAAGGGGCCTACCCAGTGTTACACAGGTAGTGGAGAGGTGTTCTGCTCAATGGTTCGGTTCATGTAGGGGCTCCGGATTTACAGCTGATAGGAATGTGAGGACAAGCTCATGCCATTTCAAACATTTCCAAGTGATACTGAGAGAGACGTTAAAGGTGCAAAATGAGGGTGCTGAATGACTTCACAAAGTGGGAATGGTGGGCCCATTTTCATATGAAATTCAAAACAAGTTCGTGACCAAAAGACATAATACAAAATGACAACATAATCATTACACTCCCCTCTCCCCTAGAAGTAAAAATCAGTATAATCCTCCCTCTCTCCACCATGAAAGGATGAGGTAAAGGCTCAGCAGCAGCCCCCGTGAAACACATGGTCACCACTGTGAAGAGGTGTTACTAAGACGATTTGGTCCGACTCAGAGAAGGAAAGAGACAACTCTGCCCTTAGCCTGATCAGGCCCACAGGAAGGAAGCACACTGGGGGCAGCCTTTGAGAGTGTGGCAATGCGAGAGAACATTCTTTAGGAGGGGACTCCCTGTTGCCGACCTTGAAAAAGCAAGGATGGGACATTCGTTTACTGGGGCTGTTGCAGAGGGGATGTGCCCAGGAGGTAGAGACTGCTTGGACTACTATTTTAGAGGTTGGGCCCCCCTGGTTGAGAACCACAGCACCTTGTATTCCTAAACTGCTTGAATGAGCGGGTGCACGTTAGAACAGACGATGTCAGGCCTCATTGGAGCCGACTGCCTCTGGGAGTGGTAGAAGGTAAAATGGGAAGGGGAATGCTCTGGAGGAGGTTTGTCATGGCAGGTGGGCCAGCACGAGACCATCCAGATTCTCCAAGGCTCCAGAGATGACTTGGCTGGGAGCATCCCTCTGATGTGTTGCGGGGACTCCTACCTTAACAGGACCTGGCTGGGCATCTGCGGGAGGCAGAATAAATGGTTTATTAACTTAAGAGAGCGAGAGACTCACCTGGGGGGTGGCACAAAACCACTTCAAATGACTTGTACCTGGATTTTTGAGCCAACCCTCAGAAAACTTATCTAGATCTGGAGTAGGGCTCTGGAAGCTGCACTTTTAATAAGCTTCCTGGGCAGTCCCACCACAGTGGTCCATGGAGAGACTGACCAAATTACTGTGTATTCTCCGTTGCTTTTGGGAGTCAAAGTGGGCAATGTGAAAAACTGCAGCAGGCATACCTATATACAGGGAATATTCAAGGCAAACAGAGGGGTAGAGTTATTCTATGCATGAATCAGATTTGAGAAAAGCTAGCCTGGTGGTTAAAGAACACAACCCTGGGAGAGACAGACAGACCAGATTCTGTCCTACTTACTTGTGTGATTTTGACCAAGTTCTTTTATCCTTCTGACTGTTTCTTCATATGGAAAAGAGCTATGGCTGTACATTTAGCACAATATTCTCTTTTGGCAAAGGCTGCTCTGGGTCCATTTGTGTTCTCTGCAACTTAATCTTTTCCGGTGTGCAAGCATTTTTAAGTTGTTTGGTGAAGTATTACATTTGACTTTCAACTGTTCATTACTTTGGGCAAAGCTTATATAATGCTGCAGAGACTAGAACCTATGCAGAGATAGTGAGAGGATGTGATAAGCTTATTCTGCCGGTTTATCAAAAAGTTTAACCTTTTCTCCTCTTCCTCCCCCTGCCACCAAGAGATGAGAAAGAAGGCAGAGCCTGGAAATGCACACCAAGCAATACTTCTGTGTCAGTTTGCCTTTTATTCCTCTGCCAGTACTTCCCAGAGAGATTTCACCAAAAGTGCCTAAGCTTGCCATGGCCATTGTTGTGAAGAACATTTCTCTCTATTGCTAGTCACATCCCCTTTTCCTTCTCCTGGGCGCTTAATGGATGTTTGGGGGCAGGAAATAAAATTTAAACTAAAACATCAAAAAAAAAAAAGAAGAAAGATGAGCTCAAGTAGGCGTTATTGTGGTCCAGATAAGGTTTGGTTTTTTCATTCCCTCGATTTGCATTTATCCCCCTTTTTGCCAGGCATGGGGGGAGAGAGAGAAATGTCTTCAAAGAGTCTGTGGTTGTATGGGGGAGGGAGCTGTGGAAATCTGTCATTTAGAAACAGCATGGAAGTGCTAGGGAAAAATTGTTTTGTTCATTTATCTCTCACTCATCCGTTCACCCAGAGCAACTACAAAGTGTTTCACGCGGAGGGACTGGATGCCCTGAACTTTACATTCTCCTGGGGGAAACAACAATGTAAAGCACCAGCAGTGGTAAGTCACCAGTAGTGATTTCAAGCCAGAAGGAACCACTCACCAATGGAGAGAGGGACAGGGTGAGCAGTGACTTGCAGAAAAGAGGGGTTATTTATTCATTCCAACTGCTGAGTTCAAGTTCATCTGGGTGGTTGTGTGGTTCGTGCTTACTGCATCTGTTTTTGGAACGTGGCTCCACCCTCCAAGAAGGGTGAGGATGATCACCCTTCTTTCCTCCTGCTGTGCCCCGGGGTCACCCAGCGAGTGTCTGCAGGGATGATCTGCTCTGTACTGGCTTTTCAGTCCCACTCCCGGGAGAAGAGAGACGAAGCTGTGTCTCCACCGCAGCTTGGCCTGATTCAGTCACTGGGTGAAAAGGTGGGAAGAAGGTCAAGTTCATGAGAACTGATACACTGCAGAGTCATTTAGTCCTGAAGTACCAGTTCTGGTTGCTGGTGAGTTGCTAAATCCAAGGACCTGAATGTAATTCCTCCAGAGCCACTGAGACATCACTTCCAGGCCCATGGTGGGCTGTAGGGGTGCTGACTTTTCTCAGTGCTATGGAGCAGCCATCTTCCACTGAGAGAGGACTCTGTGTCAGTAGGAGCAGAACCACACCAGGTACCGAAGAAGGTTCTGCATCCCAGCATCTCCCAACACAGTGATAGATAAACGGGTAGAAGATGCGACAGGGCAGTCACAATAGAACAGAAGCTTATCCCCAATAAATATGGAAAGATGTTCAACTTCACTACCTAACAAAGAAATTCAAGTTATAAATCTATTTCTTTTTTGCTCATCTCATTGGTAGAAAGTTTTAAGAATGCACAAAATTTGCTGCTAAGGATGTAAGGAAAAGGCTGTTTTCGTCTGTTGCTGCTGATGGGGATGGAAATTGGTGTGAACCTTCTGCAGGGTAATTTGGCAATTTGTGTATCAACAGCCTTAAAATGTTCATACACTTTGAGCCAGTAGTTTTGCTTTTAGCATCTTATCCTAAGGTGAAAGTCAAATTTATGTACAAGACTTATGTTCAAGAATATTCATCTCAGCCAGTAGTGTAATAGAAAAAATATTAGAAGCTACCTAAAAATCCCACAATACGGGGTTGGTTAAATAACGGATGGCCCAACTTAAGAATGGAAAATAAAGACGCAGACGTAGAAAATGGACTTGAGGACACGGGGAAGGGGAAGGGGAAGCTGGAACGAAGTGAGAGAGTGGCATGGACTTATATATACTACCAAAGGTAAAATAGCTAGCTAATGGGAAGCAGCCGCGTAGCACAGGGAAATCAGCTCGTTGCTTTGTGACCACCTAGAGGGGTGGGATAGGGAGGGTGGGAGGGAGAAGCAAAAGGGAGGAGATATGGGGATATATGTGTATGTAGAGCTGATTCACTTTGTTATAAAGCAGAAACTAACACACCATTGTAAAGCAATTATACTCCAATAAAGATGTTTTTTTTAAAAAAGGATGGAAAACAGTTCATTCATTAAAAATGATTTTCTCCAAGAATATTTAATGGTGGGAAGATGTAGTGTGAAAGCAGGGTACAAAATACTAGATGGAGTATTTCATTTTGTTAAAATTTAGTAATACAAGTGCAGAAAACGTGATTAAGAGAACAGTACTGATTTGACTACGGGACATTTTTTTCTTTAACTTTTTCTGTATTTGGTGTTATAAAGCATCATATATCCTCACTGAGTCTCAGTTTATGTTCTGTGAAGTGGGACTCATCACATCTACACTGCAGTGCGCTCGGGCAGAGCAGCACAATATTTGAAAGTGCCCTTGACAATGACCAGCCCATTGTAATACTCCAGGACTGGTTATAATATCATTGCCAATGACACACCCATAGTCCAGATATTATCCGTAACGATTACTAAGGTTGTTTATCTCCCTCCACTTTTACTAAGACAAAAAAAGGATTAATTGAAGACTCTTAAGTCATTTTTACTGAGGTTCTTTTTTTTTTTTTTTTTTTCAAAATACTCATTGTAGGGCTTCCCTGGTGGCGCAGTGGTTGAGAATCTGCCTGCTAATGCACGGGACACGGGTTGAGCCCTGCTCTGGGAAGATCCCACATGCCGTGGAGCAACTGGGCCCGTGAGCCACAACTACTGAGCCTGCGCGTCTGGAGCCTGTGCTCCGCAACAAGAGAGGCCGCGATAGTGATCGGCCCGCGCACCGCAATGAAGAGTGGACCCCGCTCCCCACAACTGGAGAAAGCCCTCACACAGAAACGAAGACCCAACACAGCTAAAAATAAATCAATAAATTTATTAAAAAGAAAAATACTAATTGTAAAGTCTGCAGTGCGTATATAGGTGTTCAACTTTTTTCCAGATTTTACGTTTCTGGTTTTGTTTTTGAATTTTTTATTTACTATTTATTTATTACTTTTATTTTTGGCTGTGTTGGGTCTTCGTTTCTGCGCGAGGGCTTTCTCCAGTTACGGCAAGTGGGGGCCACTCTTCTTCGCGACGCGCGGGCCACTCACTATCGCGGCCTGTCTTGTTGCGGAGCAGAGGCTCTAGGCGCTCAGGCTCAGTAGTTGTGGCTCACGGGCCCAGTTGCTCCGCGGCATGTGGGATCTTCCCAGACCAGGGCTCAAACCCGTGTCCCCTGCATTGGCAGGCGGATTCTCAACCACTGCACCACCAGGGAAGCCCCCCCACCCCGATAGTTTTAAAACCAGCCTCAGTCATGCTTGCTTCAAGACTTATCCTGGCATCATGGACCACTGGATACTTTGGCTAGGTGTTAAACTCTCTTGTCCTATGCCCAAGTCCCATCGTGGTGACTTAGTTGCCATCTAGGGCACTCTTGGCATGAGTCCTAGACATGAATCCAGCTCAATGGCTTGGGCCCTGCTCCCTGCTGGCTGACTGTCCTAATGCCCAGTGCATCCTTTCTGCTTGGACTTCTGAGGGCCGCAGCCCCAGGACCCTCACTCTGTGTTCCCGGCTCTATTCAATGCCAACGGTATGTCTTTTGCTTGCTGTATGTCCCCAGCCCCAGTACCTCCTACTGGCTTTGACCTTCCTGTTTCAGGTCCTCTTATTGCGACCCTTTGTGTATAAGCCAGATCTGTTTGCTCTTCCTCCAAGGGGAGCTATTTCCCTGGTGTTTCCCTAGATGCTTATGATGAGACCCCTGCCAGAACTACACCAATCAGACCCTCCATGTACACGCTTGGGTGTGAACCCTTTCAGCGAGAGCAGGTTGGAGACCCATATATACATAAATATACAATGTGTACAAATCAAGTATTTTAAAGATTGTAAAGAATTCTTGTGAACGTATTAGGTTAGGGAAGTCAAGCAGGATCATCATATGATGGCATAATCAAGCACATGTATATAACATTTCCTATTTTTATATGACGCCATTTTAATAGATGTGCCCATCATTTCAAAGTTCTAATCTGTGGCAATGGGCAATAGGGGGACGGGGTGGGTCACAGCAGGAAGAGGCATTCGCTGCCTTAGGCAGTTAAACCATTGCTCTCTCTTCAGAATGGCTCAACCAGCAGGATTCTGTGGGGTCTACCTCCTGGCACCGGGCTCCAATCGCCGGATTTTGGGTCTGGGGCAACCCAGATCTTTGTGCGAGTTTTCCGGAGAGTGCTTTCTCTTGGGAGCACGTCTGGGGACTGGCTTTTCTGCTTCCACCTTTGCTGGCGTGGCCAAAGGAACTGCTGCTGCAAAGAAAATCAGAACTGATCAGTCACATTTGCTGTACACAGTCTCCTGCCAGAATTTCCCTCTCTCACGTCTCTCCCACTTTCTGGCTGAAGACCTTTAATCTACTTGACATCCAGAACACAGCCTTGGCCCATCACCTCCATGAGTCCCTAGAGAAGGGACACTGGCTGCAAAAGCAATTCCTAGAGCCTACGGCTGCAGCACATGAGGAAGTCTCTTCACCGTTTCCAGGGAAAACTGTAGAACCCGAAAGTCATTGCAATCATGAGTCTCTCCATCTCTCCTTTCCACAACAGAGAAAACATTTCTTGCAGTCTGTCACTTCTGAGGCTTTAATGGAAATGTCTTTCAAGTTTCGGAAAAAAAATAGTCTAATATAAATTGGTTAAGAACCCCTCCCACCTTGGCAACCCCTCTTGGGCCCCATTTATACTGCCTGTTTCAACCACACTGAACTCTAGCCCTCTGATACTTTTATGTAGATTAGAACAAGGCCAAATGCTGAGGCGGAGGGATCAGGAGACTGAGAAGCGTATTCTGGGCACCAAGTCTAGGCTCACATCAACCCAGCCTCCTGGGACACCATCTCCTCAGCCCTCCAGTCTCATTAGCACTTCAACACCCCTCTTGGTTCTTCCGGTCTTCCCATCAATATGGCACCACCCTCTCCGCTAGGAGTAAAAATCATTATAATCCTCTCTCCACCATGAAAGGATGAGAGAAAGGCTCAGCAGCAGGTCCCGTGAAACACATGGTCAACACTGTGAAGAGGTGTTACTAAGGCGATTTGGTCCGACTCAGAGAAGGAAAGAGACAACTCTGCCCTTAGCCTGATCAGGCCCACAGGAAGGAAGCACACTGGGAGTAGCCTTTGAGAGTGTGGCAATGCGAGAGAACCTTCTTTAGGAGGGGACTCCTTGTTGCCGACCTTGAAAAAGCAAGGATGGGACATTTGTTTACTGGGGCTGTTACAGAGGGGATGTGCCCAGAGGTTAGGCCACCCTGCTTGAGAATCAAAGCACCTTCTAGTCCGAAATGGCTTGAATGCTCCAATCGCCGGATTTTGGGTCTGGGGCAACCCAGATCTTTGTGCGACATTTCCGGAGAGTGCTTTCTCTTGGGAGCACGTCTGGGGACTGGCTTCTCTGTTTCCACCTTTGCTGGCGTGGCCAAAGGAACATCCCCGTAGGCCCGGTAGCCACCAACCAGGCAGTATGTCTCCCCATGCCAGCCCAACTGCGTTTCTCCACACCCTCGGTAGAGGACATGGTAGTGACCAGGGGTAGGGGGAGAAACGGGAGCCACTGCTGCTGCAAAGAAAATCAGAACTGATCAGTCACTTCTGCTGTACACAGCCTCCTGCCAGAATTTCCCTCTCTCACGTCTCTCCCACTTTCTGTCTGAAGAACTTTAATCTACTTGACATCCAAAACACAGCTTTGGCCCATCACCTCTATGAGTCCCTAGAGAAGGGACACTGGCTGCAAAAGCAATTCGTAGAGCCTACGGCTGCAGCACATGAGGAAGTCTCTTCACCGTTTCCAGGGAAAACAGTAGAACCCGAAAGTCATTGCAATCATGAGCCTCTCCATCTCTCCCTTGCACACCAGAGAAAACATTTCTTGCAGTCTGTCACTTCTGAGGCTTTAATTCAAATGTCTTTCAAGTTTTGGAAAAAACTAATCTAATATAAATTGGTTAAGGACCCCACCCACCTTGGCAGCCCCTCTTGGGCCCCATTTATACTGCCTGTTTCAACCACACTGAACTCTAGCCCTCTGATACTTTTATGTAGATTAGAACAAGGCCAAATACTGAGACAGAGTGATCAGGAGACTGAGACCCGCGTTCTGGGTACCAAGTCTAGGCTCACATCAACCCAGCCTCCTGGGACACCATCTCCTCAGCCCTCCAGTCTCATTAGCACTTCAACACCCCTCTTGGTTCTTCCGGTCTTCCCATCAATATGGCACCACCCTCTCCCCTAGTCCTCAGCAGCTCAGGATGGGATGTGTCTGAGGGCACCGATGTAGATGTCTACATGACAGCACAGAGGTGCCTGGGTTTGAAGGTGTGTTTCAAGAGTGGCCCTCTTCCTCAAACTGCTCCATTTACCATTTGCCAACAAAAATGCACTTGTCTTTTGCTAAGAGGCCAATCAGGAAAGGGTCTGAATGGAATCATCCTGTAGCGCAAAGGGGAAGCTAGATTTATAAAGATCAGGACCATCCTGCACACTTGTCCAGGGATGACCTTTCACTTGTCCTCAACAGTGAGCACTGTGGGTCCCTGAAGATGTCCCAGGTCTTTGGTATTACTTACAGCTGGGAACGCGCTCAGGTATACGTAGTGGGCAAGCCCCACAGGAACATGAGGCAGCCAGGTGAGGTGGTGTGTACACCATGGCTCCTCTAGAGATGCCCGGTCTCGGTGTTTCTGCCGCACTGCCCACCCACGGAACAGAGCTCAGGTTCGAGTAAAGATAGAGGATCCGGTCACACATTCTCCCTCAGACAACCAAAGAGGTTGGAGAACTTCTGGTGGAGAACTGTCAGGGAAGTTTGTCTGAGGGCAGCACGTTGGCAGTTACGCTGCCATGGAAACTGTGAGAAGGCCTGTGAGGTCATCACTACCCAGTGAGGTCATAATAAGGAAGCTGTGACTTGGGGGTCAGGCTTCAGGAGGAGGGGCAGTTTTGTGGAGGAGAGCAGGGGGAGGGCAGAGGTACTCTGCCTGGCCCCTCACACCTGGGCCTCCCCACCCATGCCCTAGTCTAGCAGACATCCCAGGTGGGGCGTGCCGGTGGGCTGGCACAGCCCTAGGGGCCCCAGGAAGGCAAAGGAGACCCACATTCTGAGATTGGCTTGAGAGGCAAGATTAACGTAAGAGAGAGCTAGGTTGTATGGCACTGACCCTAAGAGGCAGAGATTTGTGTGGACTGGGGAATCAGGGAAGGCTCCTTGGCAGTGGGCCTGAAGGACAAGTGAGATTTGGACCCACGGGGAAGAGAGGGAAGACATTCCAGTTTGGAAGAATAAAAGCAAAGACACATTCTCCTCGCCCTTGTCCTGCCCCAAATATAAATTCATAGAACCCTCACATTTTCACAACTGAGGACTGAAGAAAAGCAAGAGGTGAAGGGGCCTACCCAGTGTTACACAGGTAGTGGAGAGGTGTTCTGCTCAATGGTTAGGTTCATGTTGGGGCTCCGGATTTACAGCTGATAGGAATGTGAGGACAAGTTCTTGCCATTTCAAACATTTCCAAGTGATACTGAGAGAGACGTTAAAGGTGCAAAATGAGGGTGCTGAATGACCTCACAAAGTGGGAATGGTGGGCCCATTTTCATATGAAATTCAAAACAAGTTCATGACCAAAGGACATAATACAAAATGACAACATAATCATTACACTCCCCTCTCCCCTAGAAGTAAAAATCAGTATAATCCTCCCTCTCTCCACCATGAAAGGATGAGGTAAAGGCTCAGCAGCAGCCCACGTGAAACACATGGTCACCACTGTGAAGAGGTGTTACTAAGACGATTTGGTCCGACTCAGAGAAGGAAAGAGACAACTCTGCCCTTAGCCTGATCAGGCCCACAGGAAGGAAGCACACTGAGGGCAGCCTTTGAGAGTGTGGCAATGCGAGAGAACCTTCTTTAGGAGGGGACTCCCTGTTGCCGACCTTGAAAAAGCAAGGATGGGACATTCGTTTACTGGGGCTGTTGCAGAGGGGATGTGCCCAGGAGGTAGAGACTGCTTGGACTACTATTTTAGAGGTTGGGCCCCCCTGGTTGAGGACCACAGCACCTTGTATTCCTAAACTGCTTGAATGAGCGGGTGCACGTTAGGACAGACGAAGTGAGGCCTCATTGGAGCCGACTGCCTTTGGGAGTGGTAGAAGGTAAAATGGGAAGGGGAATGCTCTGGAGGAGGTTTGTCATGGCAGGTGGGCCAGCACGAGACCATCCAGATTCTCCAAGGCTCCAGAGATGACTTGGCTGGGAGCATCCCTCTGATGTGGTGCGGGGACTCCTACCTTAACAGGACCTGGCTGGGCATCTGCGGGAGGCAGAATAAATGGTTTATTAACTTAAGAGAGCGAGAGACTCACCTGGGGGGTTGCACAAAACCACTTCAAAAGACTTGTACCTGGATTCTTGAGCCAACCCTCACAAAACTTATCTAGATCTGGAGTAGGGCTCTGGAAGCTGCACTTTTAATAAGCTTCCTGGGCAGTCCCACCACAGTGGTCCATGGAGAGACTGACCAAATTACTGTGTATTCTCCGTTGCTTTTGGGAGTCAAAGTGGGCAATGTGAAAAACTGCAGCAGGCATACGTATATACAGGGAATATTCAAGGCAAACAGAGGGGTAGAGTTATTCTATGCATGAATCAGATTTGAGAAAAGCTAGCCTGGTGGTTGAAGAACACAACCCTTGGGAGAGACAGACAGACCAGATTCTGTCCTACTTACTTGTGTGATTTTGACCAAGTTCTTTTATCCTTCTGACTGTTTCTTCATATGGAAAAGAGCTATGGCTGTACATTTAGCACAATATTCTCTTTTGGCAAAGGCTGCTCTGGGTCCATTTGTGTTCTCTGCAACTTAATCTTTTCCGGTGTGCAAGCATTTTTAAGTTGTTTGGTGAAGTATTACATTTGACTTTCAACTGTTCATTACTTTGGGCAAAGCTTATATAATGCTGCAGAGACTAGAACCTATGCAGAGATAGTGAGAGGATGTGATAAGCTTATTCTGCCGGTTTATCAAAAAGTTTAACCTTTTCTCCTCTTCCTCCGCCTGCCACCAAGAGATGAGAAAGAAGGCAGAGCCTGGAAATGCACACCAAGCAATACTTCTGTGTCAGTTTGCCTTTTATTCCTCTGCCAGTACTCCCCAGAGAGATTTCACCAAAAGTGCCTAAGCTTGCCATGGCCATTGTTGTGAAGAACATTTCTCTCTATTGCTAGTCACATCCCCTTTTCCTTCTCCTGGGCGCTTAATGGATGTTTGGGGGCAGGAAATAAAATTTAAACTGAAACATCAAAAAAAAAAAAGAAGAAAGATGAGCTCAAGTAGGCGTTATTGTGGTCCAGATAATGTTTGGTTTATTCATTCCCTCGATTTGCATTTATCCCCCTTTGTGCCAGGCATGGGGGGAGAGAGAGAAATGTCTTCAAAGAGTCTGTGGTTGTATGGGGGAGGGAGCTGTGGAAATCTGTCATTTAGAAACAGCATGGAAGTGCTAGGGAAAAATTGTTTTGTTCATTTATCTCTCACTCATCCGTTCACCCAGAGCAACTACAAAGGGTTTCACGCGGAGGAACTGGATGCCCTGAACTTGACATTCTCCTGGGGGAAACAACAATGTAAAGCACCAGCAGTGGTAAGTCACCAGTAGTGATTTCAAGCCAGAAGGAACCACTCACCAATGGAGAGAGGCACAGGGTGAGCAGTGACTTGCAGAAAGGAGGGGTTATTTATTCATTCCAACTGCTGAGTTCAAGTTCATCTGGGTGGTTGTGTGGTTCGTGCTTACTGCAACTGTTTTTGGAACGTGGCTCCACCCTTCAAGAAGGGTGAGGATGATCACCCTTCTTTCCTCCTGCTGTGCCCCGGGGTCACCCAGCGAGTGTCTGCAGGGATGATCTGCTCTGTACTGGCTTTTCAGTCCCACTCCCGGGAGAAGAGAGGCGAAGCTGTGTCTCCACCGCAGCTTGGCCTGATTCAGTCACTGGGTGAAAAGGTGGGAAGAAGGTCAAGTTCATGAGAACTGATACACTGCAGAGTCATTTAGTCCTGAAGTACCAGTTCTGGTTGCTGGTGAGTTGCTAAATCCAGGGACCTGAATGTAATTCCTCCAGAGCCACTGAGACATCACTTCCAGGCCCATGGCGGGCTGTAGGGGTGCTGACTTTTCTCAGTGCTAAGGAGCAGCCATCTTCCACTGAGAGAGGACTCTGTGTCAGTAGGAGCAGAACCACACCAGGTACCGAAGAAGGTTCTGCATCCCAGCATCTCCCAACACAGTGATAGATAAACGGGTAGAAGATGCGACAGGGCAGTCACAATAGAACAGAAACTTATCCCCAATAAATATGGAAAGATGTTCAACTTCACTACCTAACAAAGAAATTCAAGTTATAAATCTATTTCTTTTTTGCTCATCTCATTGGTAGAAAGTTTTAAGAATGCACAAAATTTGCTGCTAAGGATGTAAGGAAAAGGCTGTTTTCGTCTGTTGCTGCTGATGGGGATGGAAATTGGTGTGGACCTTCTGCAGGGTAATTTGGCAATTTGTGTATCAACAGCCTTAAAATGTTGATACACTTTGAGCCAGTAGTTTTGCTTTTAGCATCTTATCCTAAGGTGAAAGTCAAATTTATGTACAAGACTTATGTTCAAGAATATTCATCTCAGCCAGTAGTGTAATAGAAAAAATATTAGAAGCTACCTAAAAATCCCACAATAAGGGGTTGGTTAAATAACGGATGGCCCAACTTAAGAATGGAAAATAAAGACGCAGACGTAGAAAATGGACTTGAGGACACGGGGAAGGGGAAGGGGAAGCTGGGACGAAGTGAGAGAGTGGCATGGACTTATATATACTACCAAATGTAAAATAGCTAGCTAGTGGGAAGCAGCCGCGTAGCACAGGGAGATCAGCTCGGTGCTTTGTGACCACCTAGAGGGGTGGGATAGGGAGGGTGGGAGGGAGACGCAAAAGGGAGGAGATATGGGGATATATGTGTATGTAGAGCTGATTCACTTTGTTATAAAGCAGAAACTAACACACCATTGTAAAGCAATTATACTCCAATAAAGATGTTTTTTTTTAAAAAAGGATGGAAAACAGTTCATTCATTAAAAATGATTCTCTACAAGAATATTTAATGGTGGGAACATGTAGTGTAAAAGCAGGGTACAAAATACTAGATGGAGTATTTCATTTTGTTAAAATTTAATAATACAAGTGCAGAAAACGTGATTAAGAGAACAGTACTGATTTGACTACGGGACATTTTTTTCTTTAACTTTTTCTGTATTTGGTGTTATAAAGCATCATATATCCTCACTGTGTCTCAGTTATGTTCTGTGAAGTGGGACTCATCACATCTACACTGCAGTGCGCTCGGGCAGAGCAGCACAATATTTGAAAGTGCCCTTGACAATGACCAGCCCATTGTAATACTCCAGGACTGGTTATAATATCATTGCCAATGACACACCCATAGTCAGGATATTATCCGTAACGATTACTAAGGTTGTTTATCTCCCTCCACTTTTACGAAGTCAAAAAAAGGATTAATTGAAGACTCTTAAGTCATTTTTACTGAGGTTCTTTGTTTATTTTTTTTTTTTTTTTTTTTTCAAAATACTCATTGTAGGGCTTCCCTGGTGGCGCAGTGGTTGAGAATCTGCCTGCTAATGCACGGGACACGGGTTCGAGCCCTGCTCTGGGAAGATCCCACATGCCGTGGAGCAACTGGGCCCGTGAGCCACAACTACTGAGCCTGCGCGTCTGGAGCCTGTGCTCCGCAACAAAAGAGGCCGCGATAGTGAGCGGCCCGCGCACCGCAATGAAGAGTGGCCCCCGCTCCCCACAACTGGAGAAAGCCCTCAAACAGAAACGAAGACCCAACACAGCTAAAAATAAATCAATAAATTTATTAAAAAGAAAAATACTAATTGTAAAGTCTGCAGTGGGTATATAGGTGTTCAACTTTTTTCCAGATTTTACGTTTCTGGTTTTGTTTTTAAATTTTTTATTTATTATTTATTTATTACTTTTATTTTTGGCTGTGTTGGGTCTTCGTTTCTGTGCGAGTGCTTTCTCCAGTTGCGGCAAGTGGGGGCCACTCTTCTTCGCGGCGCGCGGGCCTCTCACTATCGCGGCCTGTCTTGTTGCGGAGCAGACGCTCTAGACGCTCAGGCTCACTAGTTGTGGCTCACGGGCCCAGTTGCTCCGCGGCATGTGGGATCTTCCCAGACCAGTGCTCGAACCCGTGTCCCCTGCATTGGCAGGCGGATTCTCAACCACTTCACCACCAGGGAAGACCCCCACCCCGATAATTTTAAAACCAGCCTCAGTCATGTTTGCTTCAAGACTTATCCTGGCATCATGGACCACTGGATACTTTGGCTAGGTGTTAAACTCTCTTGTCCTGTGCCCAAGTCCCATCGTGGTGACTTAGTTGCCATCTAGGGCACTCTTGGCATGAGTCCTAGACATGAATACTGCTCAATGGCTTGGGCCCTGCTCCCTGCTGGCTGACTGTCCTAATGCCCAGTGCCTCCTTTCTACTTGGACTTCTGAGGGCCGCAGCCCCAGGACCCTCACTCTGTGTTCCCGGCTCTATTCAATGCCAACGGTATGTCTTTTGCTTGCTGTATGTCCCCTGCCCCAGTACCTCCTACTGGCTTTGACCTTCCTGTTTCAGGTCCTCTTATTGCGACCCTTTGTGTATAAGCCAGATCTGTTTGCCCTTCCTCCAAGGGGAGCTTTTTCCCTGGTGTTTCCCTAGATGCTTATGATGAGACCCCTGCCAGAACTACACCAATCAGACCCTCCATGTACACGCTTGGGTCTGAACCCTTTCAGCGAGAGCAGGTTGGAAACCCATATATACATAAATATACAATGTGTACAAATCAAGTATTTTAAAGATTGTAAAGAATTCTTGTGAACGTATTAGGTTAGGGAAGTCAAGCAGGATCATCATATGATGGCATAATCAAGCACATGTATATAACATTTCCTATTTTTATATGATGCCATTTTAATAGATGTGCCCATCTTTTCAAAGTTCTAATCTGTGGCAGTGGGCAGTAGGGGGACGGGGTGGGTCACAGCAGGAAGAGGCATTCGCTGCCTTAGGCAGTTAAACCATTGCTCTCTCTTCAGAATGGCTCAGCCAGCAGGATTCTGTGGGGTCTACCTCCTGGCACCGGTCTCCAATCACCGGATTTTGGGTCTAGGGCAACCCAGATCTTTGTGCGAGTTTTCCGGAGAGTGCTTTCTCTTGGGAGCACGTCTGGGGACTGGCTTCTCTGCTTCCACCTTTGCTGGCGTGGCCAAAGGTACTGCTGCTGCAAAGAAAATCAGAACTGATCAGTCACTTCTGCTGTACACAGTCTCCTGCCAGAATTTCCCTCTCTCATGTCTCTCCCAGTTTCTGGCTGAAGACCTTTAATCTACTTGACATCCAGAACACAGCCTTGGCCCATCACCTCCATGAGTCCCTAGAGAAGGGACACTGGCTGCAAAAGCAATTCCTAGAGCCTACGGCTGCAGCACATGAGGAAGTCTCTTCACCGTTTCCAGGGAAAACAGTAGAACCCGAAAGTCATGGCAATCATGAGCCTCTCCATCTCTCCTATCCACAACAGAGAAAACATTTCTTGCAGTCTGTCACTTCTGAGGCTTTAATGGAAATGTCTTTCAAGTTTCGGAAAAAAATAGTTTAATATAAATTGGTTACGAACCCCTCCCACCTTGGCAACCCCTCTTGGGCCCCATTTATACTGCCTGTTTCAACCACACTGAACTCTAGCCCTCTGATACTTTTATGTAGATTAGAACAAGGCCAAATGCTGAGGCGGAGGGATCAGGAGACTGAGAATCGTATTCTGGGCACCAAGTCTAGGCTCACATCAACCCAGCCTCCTGGGACACCATCTCCTCAACCCTCCAGTCTCATTAGCACTTCAACACCCCTCTTGGTTCTTCCGGTCTTCCCATCAATATGGCACCACCCTCTCCGCTAGGAGTAAAAATCATTATAATCCTCTCTCCACCATGAAAGGATGAGATAAAGGCTCAGCAGCAGCCCCCGTGAAACACATGGTCAACACTGTGAAGAGGTGTTACTAAGGCGATTTGGTCCGACTCAGAGAAGGAAAGAGACAACTCTGCCCTTAGCCTGATCAGGCCCACAGGAAGGAAGCACACTGGGGGCAGCCTTTGAGAGTGTGGCAATGCGAGAGAACCTTCTTTAGGAGGGGACTCCCTGTTGCCGACCTTGAAAAAGCAAGGATGGGACATTTGTTTACTGGGGCTGTTACAGAGGGGATGTGCCCAGAGGTTAGGCCACCCTGCTTGAGAATCAAAGCACCTTCTAGTCCGAAATGGCTTGAATGCTCCAGTCGCCGGATTTTGGGTCTGGGGCAACCCAGATCTTTGTGCGACATTTCCGGAGAGTGCTTTCTCTTGGGAGCACGTCTGGGGACTGGCTTCTCTGCTTCTACCTTTGCTGGCGTGGCCAAAGGAACATCCCCGTAGGCCCGGTAGCCACCAACCAGGCAGTATGTCTCCCCATGCCAGCCCAACTGCGTTTCTCCACACCCTCGGTAGAGGACATGGTAGTGACCAGGGGTAGGGGGAGAAACGGGAGCCACTGCTGCTGCAAAGAAAATCAGAACTGATCAGTCACTTCTGCTGTACACAGCCTCCTGCCAGAATTTCCCTCTCTCACGTCTCTCCCACTTTCTGGCTGAAGACCTTTAATCTACTTGACATCCAGAACACAGCCTTGGCCCATCACCTCCATGAGTCCCTAGAGAAGGGACACTGGCTGCAAAAGCAATTCCTAGAGCCTACGGCTGCAGCACATGAGGAAGTCTCTTCACCGTTTCCAGGGAAAAGAGTAGAACCCGAAAGTCATTGCAATCATGAGCCTCTCCATCTCTCCCTTCCACACCAGAGAAAACATTTCTTGCAGTCTGTCACTTCTGAGGCTTTAATGGAAATGTCTTTCAAGTTTTGGGAAAAACTAATCTAATATACATTGGTTAAGGACCCCTCCCACCCTGGCAGCCCCTCTTGGGCCCCATTTATACTGCCTGTTTCAACCACACTGAACTCTAGCCCTCTGATACTTTCATGTAGATTAGGACAAGGCCAAATACTGAGGCAGAGTGATCAGGAGACTGAGACCCGCGTTCTGGGTACCAAGTCTAGGCTCACATCAACCCAGCCTCCTGGGACACCATCTCCTCAGCCCTCCAGTCTCATTAGCACTTCAACACCCCTCTTGGTTCTTCCGGTCTTCCCATCAATATGGCACCACCCTCTCCCCTAGTACTCAGCAGCTCAGGATGGGATGTGTCTGAGGGCACCGATGTAGATGTCTACATGACAGCACAGAGGTGCCTGGGTTTGAAGGTGTGTTTCAAGAGTGGCCCTCTTCCTCAAACTGCTCCATTTACCATTTGCCAACAAAAATGCACTTGTCTTTTGCTAAGAGGCCAATCAGGAAAGGGTCTGAATGGAAGCATCCTGTAGCCCAAAGGGGAAGCTAGATTTATAAAGATCAGGACCATCCTGCACACTTGTCCAGGGATGACCTTTCACTTGTGCTCAACAGTGAGCACTGTGGGTCCCTGAAGATGTCCCAGGTCATTGGTATTACTTACAGCTGGGAACGCGCTCAGGTATACGTAGTGGGCAAGCCCCACAGGAACATGAGGCAGCCAGGTGAGGTGGTGTGTACACCATGGCTCCTCTAGAGATGCCCGGTCTCGGTGTTTCTGCCGCACTGCCCACCCACGGAACAGAGCTCAGGTTCGAGTAAAGATAGAGGATCCGGTCACACATTCTCCCTCGGACAACCAAAGAGGTTGGAGAACTTCTGGTGGAGAACTGTCAGGGAAGTTTGTCTGAGGGCAGCACGTTGACAGTTACGCTGCCATGGAAACTGTGAGAAGGCCTGTGAGGTCATCACTACCCAGTGAGGTCATAATAAGGAACCTGTGACTTGGGGGTCAGGCTTCAGGAGGAGGGGCAGTTTTGTGGAGGAGAGCAGGGGGAGGGCAGAGGTACTCTGCCTGGCCCCTCACACCTGGGCCTCCCCACCCATGCCCTAGTCTAGCAGACATCCCACGTGGGGCGTGCCGGTGGGCTGGCACAGCCCTAGGGGCCCCAGGAAGGCAAAGGAGACCCACATTCTGAGATTGGCTTGAGAGGCAAGATTAACGTAAGAGAGAGCTAGGTTGTATGGCACTGAGCCTAAGAGGCAGAGATTTGTGTGGACTGGGGAATCAGGGAAGGCTCCTTGGCAGTGGGCCTGAAGGACAAGTGAGATTTGGACCCATGGGGAAGAGAGGGAAGACATTCCAGTTTGGAAGAATAAAAGCAAAGACACATTCTCCTCGCCCTTTTCCTGCCCTAAATATAAATTCATAGAACCCTCACATTTTCACAACTGAGGACTGAAGAAAAGCAAGAGGTGAAGGGGCCTACCCAGTGTTACACAGGTAGTGGAGAGGTGTTCTGCTCAATGGTTAGGTTCATGTTGGGGCTCCGGATTTACAGCTGATAGGAATGTGAGGACAAGCTCATGCCATTTCAAACATTTCCAAGTGATACTGAGAGAGACGTTAAAGGTGCAAAATGAGGGTGCTGAATGACCTCACAAAGTGGGAATGGTGGGCCCATTTTCATATGAAATTCAAAACAAGTTCATGACCAAAGGACATAATACAAAATGACAACATAATCATTACACTCCCCTCTCCCCTAGAAGTAAAAATCAGTATAATCCTCCCTCTCTCCACCATGAAAGGATGAGGTAAAGGCTCAGCAGCAGCCCCCGTGAAACACATGGTCACCACTGTGAAGAGGTGTTACTAAGACGATTTGGTCCGACTCAGAGAAGGAAAGAGACAACTCTGCCCTTAGCCTGATCAGGCCCACAGGAAGGAAGCACACTGGGGGCAGCCTTTGAGAGTGTGGCAATGCGAGAGAACCTTCTTTAGGAGGGGACTCCCTGTTGCCGACCTTGAAAAAGCAAGGATGGGACATTCGTTTACTGGGGCTGTTGCAGAGGGGAGGTGCCCAGGAGGTAGAGACTGCTTGGACTACTATTTTAGAGGTTGGGCCCCCCTGGTTGAGAACCACAGCACCTTGTATTCCTAAACTGCTTGAATGAGCGGGTGCACGTTAGGACAGACGAAGTCAGGCCTCATTGGAGCCGACTGCCTTTGGGAGTGGTAGAAGGTAAAATGGGAAGGGGAATGCTCTGGAAGAGGTTTGTCATGGCAGGTGGGCCAGCACGAGACCATCCAGATTCTCCAAGGCTCCAGAGATGACTTGGCTGGGAGCATCCCTCTGATGTGGTGCGGGGACTCCTACCTTAACAGGACCTGGCTGGGCATCTGCGGGAGGCAGAATAAATGGTTTATTAACTTAAGAGAGCGAGAGACTCACCTGGGGGGTTGCACAAAACCACTTCAAAACACTTGTACCTGGATTCTTGAGCCAACCCTCAGAAAACTTATCTAGATCTGGAGTAGGGCTCTGGAAGCTGCACTTTTAATAAGCTTCCTGGGCAGTCCCACCACAGTGGTCCATGGAGAGACTGACCAAATTACTGTGTATTCTCCATTGCTTTTGGGAGTCAAAGTGGGCAATGTGAAAAACTGCAGCAGGCATACGTATATACAGGGAATATTCAAGGCAAACAGAGGGGTAGAGTTATTCTATGCATGAATCAGATTTGAGAAAAGCTAGCCTGGTGGTTAAAGAACACAACCCTGGGAGAGACAGACAGACCAGATTCTGTCCTACTTACTTGTGTGATTTTGACCAAGTTCTTTTATCCTTCTGACTGTTTCTTCATATGGAAAAGAGCTATGGCTGTACATTTAGCACAATATTCTCTTTTGGCAAAGGCTGCTCTGGGTCCATTTGTGTTCTCTGCAACTTAACCTTTTCCGGTGTGCAAGCATTTTTAAGTTGTTTGGTGAAGTATTACATTTGACTTTCAACTGTTCATTACTTTGGGCAAAGCTTATATAATGCGGCAGAGACTAGAACCTATGCAGAGATAGTGAGAGGATGTGATAAGCGTATTCTGCCGGTTTATCAAAGAGTTTAACCTTTTCTCCTCTTCCTCCCCCTGCCACCAAGAGATGAGATAGAAGGCAGAGCCTGGAAATGCACACCAAGCAATACTTCTGTGTCAGTTTGTCTTTTATTCCTCTGCCAGTACTTCCCAGAGAGATTTCACCAAAAGTGCCTAAGCTTGCCATGGCCATTGTTGTGAAGAACATTTCTCTCTATTGCTAGTCACATCCCCTTTTCCTTCTCCTGGGCGCTTAATGGATGTTTGGGGGCAGGAAATAAAATTTAAACTGAAACATCAAAAAAAAAAAGAAGAAAGATGAGCTCAAGTAGGCGTTATTGTGGTCCAGATAAGGTTTGGTTTATTCATTCCCTCGATTTGCATTTATCCCCCTTTGTGCCAGGCATGGGGGGAGAGAGAGAAATGTCTTCAAAGAGTCTGTGGTTGTATGGGGGAGGGAGCTGTGGAAATCTGTCATTTAGAAAGAGCATGGAAGTGCTAGGGAAAAATTGTTTTGTTCATTTATCTCTCACTCATCCGTTCACCCAGAGCAACTACAAAGGGTTTCACGCGGAGGAACTGGATGCCCTGAACTTGACATTCTCGTGGGGGAAACAACAATGTAAAGCATCTGCAGTGGTAAGTCACCAGTAGTGATTTCAAGCCAGAAGGAACCACTCACCAATGGAGAGAGGCACAGGGTCAGCAGTGACTTGCAGAAAGGAGGGGTTATTTATTCATTCCAACTGCTGAGTTCAAGTTCATCTGGGTGGTTGTGTGGTTCGTGCTTACTGCATCTGTTTTTGGAACGTGGCTCCACCCTCCAAGAAGGGTGAGGATGATCACCCTTCTTTCCTCCTGCTGTGCCCCGGGGTCACCCAGCGAGTGTCTGCAGGGATGATCTGCTCTGTACTGGCTTTTCAGTCCCACTCCCGGGAGAAGAGAGACGAAGCTGTGTCTCCACCGCAGCTTGGCCTGATTCAGTCACTGGGTGAAAAGGTGGGAAGAAGGTCAAGTTCATGAGAACTGATACACTGCAGAGTCATTTAGTCCTGAAGTACCAGTTCTGCTTGCTGGTGAGTTGCTAAATCCAGGGACCTGAATGTAATTCCTCCAGAGCCACTGAGACATCATTTCTAGGCCCATGGCAGGCTGTAGGGGTGCTGACGTTTCTCAGTGCTAAGGAGCAGCCATCTTCTACTGAGAGAGGACTCTGTGTCAGCAGGAGCAGAACCACACCAGGCACCGAAGAAGGTTCTGCATCCCAGCATCTCCCAACACAGTGATAGATAAACGGGTAGAAGATGCGACAGGGCAGTCACAAGAGAACAGAAGCTTATCCCCAATAAATATGGAAAGATGTTCAACTTCACTACCTAACAAAGAAATTCAAGTTATAAATCTATTTCTTTTTTGCTCATCTCATTGGTAGAAAGTTTTAAGAATGCACAAAATTTGCTGCTAAGGATGTAAGGAAAAGGCTGTTTTCGTCTGTTGCTGCTGATGGGGATGGAAATTGGTGCGAACCTTCTGCAGGGTAATTTGGCAATTTGTGTATCAACAGCCTTAAAATGTTCATACACTTTGAGCCAGTAGTTTTGCTTTTAGCATCTTATCCTAAGGTGAAAGTCAAATTTATGTACAAGACTTATGTTCAAGAATATTCATCTCAGCCAGTAGTGTAATAGAAAAAATATTAGAAGCTACCTAAAAATCCCACAATACGGGGTTGGTTAAATAACGGATGGCCCAACTTAAGAATGGAAAATAAAGACGCAGACGTAGAAAATGGACTTGAGGACACGGGGAAGGGGAAGGGGAAGCTGGGACGAAGTGAGAGAGTGTCATGGACTTATATATAATACCAAATGTAAAATAGCTAGCTAGTGGGAAGCAGCCACGTAGCACAGGGAGATCAGCTCGGTGCTTTCTGACCACCTAGAGGGGTAGGATAGGGAGGGTGGGAGGGAAACGCAAGAGGGAGTAAATATGGGGATATATGTGTATGTAGAGCTGATTCACTTTGTTATAAAGCAGAAACTAACACACCATTGTAAAGCAATTATACTCCAATAAAGATGTTTTTTTTAAAAAAGGATGGAAAACAGTTCATTCATTAAAAATGATTTTCTACAAGAATATTTAATGGTGGGAAGATGTAGTGTAAAAGCAGGGTACAAAATACTAGATGGAGTATTTCATTTTGTTAAAATTTAATACTACAAGTGTAGAAAACGTGATTAAGAGAACAGTACTGATTTGACAACGGGACATTTTTTTCTTTAAATTTTTCTGTATTTGGTGTTATAAAGCATCATATATCCTCTCTGAGTCTCAGTTTATGTTCTGTGAAGTGGGACTCATCACATCTACACTGCAGTGCGCTCGGGCAGAGCAGCACAATATTTGAAAGTGCCCTTGACAATGACCAGCCCATTGTAATACTCCAGGACTGGTTATAATATCATTGCCAATGACACACCCATAGTCCGGATATTATCCGTAACGATTACTAAGGTTGTTTATCTCCCTCCACTTTTACTAAGACAAAAAAAGGATTAATTGAAGACTCAAGTCATTTTTACTGAGGTTTTTTTTTTTTTTTTTTTTTTCAAAATACTAATTGTAGGGCTTCCCTGGTGGCCCAGTGGTTGAGAATCTGCCTGCTAATGCACGGGACACGGGTTCGAGCCCTGCTCTGGGAAGATCCCACATGCCGTGGAGCAACTGGGCCCGTGAGCCACAACTACTGAGCCTGCGCGTCTGGAGCCTGTGCTCCGCAACAAGAGAGGCCGCGATAGTGAGCGGCCCGCGCACCGCAATGAAGAGTGGCCCCCGCTCCCCACAACTGGAGAAAGCCCTCACACAGAAAGGAAGACCCAACACAGCTAAAAATAAATCAATAAATCAATAAATTTATTAAAAAGAAAAATACTAATTTAAAGTCTGCAGTGGGTATATAGGTGTTCAACTTTTTTCCAGATTTTACGTTTCTGGTTTTGTTTTTAAATTTTTTATTTATTATTTATTTATTACTTTTATTTTTGGCTGTGTTGGGTCTTCGTTTCTGTGCGAGTGCTTTCTCCAGTTGCGGCAAGTGGGGGCCACTCTTCTTCGCGGCGCGCGGGCCTCTCACTATCGCGGCCTGTCTTGTTGCGGAGCAGACGCTCTAGACGCTCAGGCTCACTAGTTGTGGCTCACGGGCCCAGTTGCTCCGCGGCATGTGGGATCTTCCCAGACCAGTGCTCGAACCCGTGTCCCCTGCATTGGCAGGCGGATTCTCAACCACTTCACCACCAGGGAAGACCCCCACCCCGATAATTTTAAAATCAGCCTCAGTCATGTTTGCTTCAAGACTTATCCTGGCATCATGGACCACTGGATACTTTGGCTAGGTGTTAAACTCTCTTGTCCTGTGCCCAAGTCCCATCGTGGTGACTTAGTTGCCATCTAGGGCACTCTTGGCATGAGTCCTAGACATGAATACTGCTCAATGGCTTGGGCCCTGCTCCCTGCTGGCTGACTGTCCTAATGCCCAGTGCCTCCTTTCTACTTGGACTTCTGAGGGCCGCAGCCCCAGGACCCTCACTCTGTGTTCCCGGCTCTATTCAATGCCAACGGTATGTCTTTTGCTTGCTGTATGTCCCCTGCCCCAGTACCTCCTACTGGCTTTGACCTTCCTGTTTCAGGTCCTCTTATTGCGACCCTTTGTGTATAAGCCAGATCTGTTTGCCCTTCCTCCAAGGGGAGCTTTTTCCCTGGTGTTTCCCTAGATGCTTATGATGAGACCCCTGCCAGAACTACACCAATCAGACCCTCCATGTACACGCTTGGGTCTGAACCCTTTCAGCGAGAGCAGGTTGGAAACCCATATATACATAAATATACAATGTGTACAAATCAAGTATTTTAAAGATTGTAAAGAATTCTTGTGAACGTATTAGGTTAGGGAAGTCAAGCAGGATCATCATATGATGGCATAATCAAGCACATGTATATAACATTTCCTATTTTTATATGATGCCATTTTAATAGATGTGCCCATCTTTTCAAAGTTCTAATCTGTGGCAGTGGGCAGTAGGGGGACGGGGTGGGTCACAGCAGGAAGAGGCATTCGCTGCCTTAGGCAGTTAAACCATTGCTCTCTCTTCAGAATGGCTCAGCCAGCAGGATTCTGTGGGGTCTACCTCCTGGCACCGGTCTCCAATCACCGGATTTTGGGTCTAGGGCAACCCAGATCTTTGTGCGAGTTTTCCGGAGAGTGCTTTCTCTTGGGAGCACGTCTGGGGACTGGCTTCTCTGCTTCCACCTTTGCTGGCGTGGCCAAAGGTACTGCTGCTGCAAAGAAAATCAGAACTGATCAGTCACTTCTGCTGTACACAGTCTCCTGCCAGAATTTCCCTCTCTCATGTCTCTCCCAGTTTCTGGCTGAAGACCTTTAATCTACTTGACATCCAGAACACAGCCTTGGCCCATCACCTCCATGAGTCCCTAGAGAAGGGACACTGGCTGCAAAAGCAATTCCTAGAGCCTACGGCTGCAGCACATGAGGAAGTCTCTTCACCGTTTCCAGGGAACACAGTAGAACCCGAAAGTCATGGCAATCATGAGCCTCTCCATCTCTCCTATCCACAACAGAGAAAACATTTCTTGCAGTCTGTCACTTCTGAGGCTTTAATGGAAATGTCTTTCAAGTTTCGGAAAAAAATAGTCTAATATAAATTGGTTACGAACCCCTCCCACCTTGGCAACCCCTCTTGGGCCCCATTTATACTGCCTGTTTCAACCACACTGAACTCTAGCCCTCTGATACTTTTATGTAGATTAGAACAAGGCGAAATGCTGAGGCGGAGGGATCAGGAGACTGAGAATCGTATTCTGGGCACCAAGTCTAGGCTCACATCAACCCAGCCTCCTGGGACACCATCTCCTCAACCCTCCAGTCTCATTAGCACTTCAACACCCCTCTTGGTTCTTCCGGTCTTCCCATCAATATGGCACCACCCTCTCCGCTAGGATTAAAAATCATTATAATCCTCTCTCCACCATGAAAGGATGAGATAAAGGCTCAGCAGCAGCCCCCGTGAAACACATGGTCAACACTGTGAAGAGGTGTTACTAAGGCGATTTGGTCCGACTCAGAGAAGGAAAGAGACAACTCTGCCCTTAGCCTGATCAGGCCCACAGGAAGGAAGCACACTGGGGGCAGCCTTTGAGAGTGTGGCAATGCGAGAGAACCTTCTTTAGGAGGGGACTCCCTGTTGCCGACCTTGAAAAAGCAAGGATGGGACATTTGTTTACTGGGGATGTTACAGAGGGGATGTGCCCAGAGGTTAGGCCACCCTGCTTGAGAATCAAAGCACCTTCTAGTCCGAAATGGCTTGAATGCTCCAGTCGCCGGATTTTGGGTCTGGGGCAACCCAGATCTTTGTGCGACATTTCCGGAGAGTGCTTTCTCTTGGGAGCACGTCTGGGGACTGGCTTCTCTGCTTCTACCTTTGCTGGCGTGGCCAAAGGAACATCCCCGTAGGCCCGGTAGCCACCAACCAGGCAGTATGTCTCCCCATGCCAGCCCAACTGCGTTTCTCCACACCCTCGGTAGAGGACATGGTAGTGACCAGGGGTAGGGGGAGAAACGGGAGCCACTGCTGCTGCAAAGAAAATCAGAACTGATCAGTCACTTCTGCTGTACACAGCCTCCTGCCAGAATTTCCCTCTCTCACGTCTCTCCCACTTTCTGGCTGAAGACATTTAATCTACTTGACATCCAGAACACAGCCTTGGCCCATCACCTCCATGAGTCCCTAGAGAAGGGACACTGGCTGCAAAAGCAATTCCTAGAGCCTACGGCTGCAGCACATGAGGAAGTCTCTTCACCGTTTCCAGGGAAAAGAGTAGAACCCGAAAGTCATTGCAATCATGAGCCTCTCCATCTCTCCCTTCCACACCAGAGAAAACATTTCTTGCAGTCTGTCACTTCTGAGGCTTTAATGGAAATGTCTTTCAAGTTTTGGGAAAAACTAATCTAATATACATTGGTTAAGGACACCTCCCACCCTGGCAGCCCCTCTTGGGCCCCATTTATACTGCCTGTTTCAACCACACTGAACTCTAGCCCTCTGATACTTTCATGTAGATTAGGACAAGGCCAAATACTGAGGCAGAGTGATCAGGAGACTGAGACCCGCGTTCTGGGTACCAAGTCTAGGCTCACATCAACCCAGCCTCCTGGGACACCATCTCCTCAGCCCTCCAGTCTCATTAGCACTTCAACACCCCTCTTGGTTCTTCCGGTCTTCCCATCAATATGGCACCACCCTCTCCCCTAGTACTCAGCAGCTCAGGATGGGATGTGTCTGAGGGCACCGATGTAGATGTCTACATGACAGCACAGAGGTGCCTGGGTTTGAAGGTGTGTTTCAAGAGTGGCCCTCTTCCTCAAACTGCTCCATTTACCATTTGCCAACAAAAATGCACTTGTCTTTTGCTAAGAGGCCAATCAGGAAAGGGTCTGAATGGAAGCATCCTGTAGCCCAAAGGGGAAGCTAGATTTATAAAGATCAGGACCATCCTGCACACTTGTCCAGGGATGACCTTTCACTTGTGCTCAACAGTGAGCACTGTGGGTCTCTGAAGATGTCCCAGGTCATTGGTATTACTTACAGCTGGGAACGCGCTCAGGTATACGTAGTGGGCAAGCCCCACAGGAACATGAGGCAGCCAGGTGAGGTGGTGTGTACACCATGGCTCCTCTAGAGATGCCCGGTCTCGGTGTTTCTGCCGCACTGCCCACCCACGGAACAGAGCTCAGGTTCGAGTAAAGATAGAGGATCCGGTCACACATTCTCCCTCGGACAACCAAAGAGGTTGGAGAACTTCTGGTGGAGAACTGTCAGGGAAGTTTGTCTGAGGGCAGCACGTTGGCAGTTACGCTGCCATGGAAACTGTGAGAAGGCCTGTGAGGTCATCACTACCCAGTGAGGTCATAATAAGGAACCTGTGACTTGGGGGTCAGGCTTCAGGAGGAGGGGCAGTTTTGTGGAGGAGAGCAGGGGGAGGGCAGAGGTACTCTGCCTGGCCCCTCACACCTGGGCCTCCCCACCCATGCCCTAGTCTAGCAGACATCCCACGTGGGGCATGCCGGTGGGCTGGCACAGCCCTAGGGGCCCCAGGAAGGCAAAGGAGACCCACATTCTGAGATTGGCTTGAGAGGCAAGATTAACGTAAGAGAGAGCTAGGTTGTATGGCACTGAGCCTAAGAGGCAGAGATTTGTGTGGACTGGGGAATCAGGGAAGGCTCCTTGGCAGTGGGCCTGAAGGACAAGTGAGATTTGGACCCATGGGGAAGAGAGGGAAGACATTCCAGTTTGGAAGAATAAAAGCAAAGACACATTCTCCTCGCCCTTGTCCTGCCCCAAATATAAATTCATAGAACCCTCACATTTTCACAACTGAGGACTGAAGAAAAGCAAGAGGTGAAGGGGCCTACCCAGTGTTACACAGGTAGTGGAGAGGTGTTCTGCTCAATGGTTAGGTTCATGTTGGGGCTCCGGATTTACAGCTGATAGGAATGTGAGGACAAGCTCATGCCATTTCAAACATTTCCAAGTGATACTGAGAGAGACGTTAAAGGTGCAAAATGAGGGTGCTGAATGACCTCACAAAGTGGGAATGGTGGGCCCATTTTCATATGAAATTCAAAACAAGTTCATGACCAAAGGACATAATACAAAATGACAACATAATCATTACACTCCCCTCTCCCCTAGAAGTAAAAATCAGTATAATCCTCCCTCTCTCCACCATGAAAGGATGAGGTAAAGGCTCAGCAGCAGCCCCCGTGAAACACATGGTCACCACTGTGAAGAGGTGTTACTAAGACGATTCGGTCCGACTCAGAGAAGGAAAGAGACAACTCTGCCCTTAGCCTGATCAGGCCCACAGGAAGGAAGCACACTGGGGGCAGCCTTTGAGAGTGTGGCAATGCGAGAGAACCTTCTTTAGGAGGGGACTCCCTGTTGCCGACCTTGAAAAAGCAAGGATGGGACATTCGTTTACTGGGGCTGTTGCAGAGGGGATGTGCCCAGGAGGTAGAGACTGCTTGGACTACTATTTTAGAGGTTGTGCCCCCCTAGTTGAGAACCACAGCACCTTGTATTCCTAAACTGCTTGAATGAGCCGGTGCACGTTAGGACAGACGAAGTCAGGCCTCATTGCAGCCGACTGCCTTTGGGAGTGGTAGAAGGTAAAATGGGAAGGGGAATGCTCTGGAAGAGGTTTGTCATGGCAGGTGGGCCAGCACGAGACCATCCAGATTCTCCAAGGCTCCAGAGATGACTTGGCTGGGAGCATCCCTCTGATGTGGTGCGGGGACTCCTACCTTAACAGGACCTGGCTGGGCATCTGCGGGAGGCAGAATAAATGGTTTATTAACTTAAGAGAGCGAGAGACTCACCTGGGGTGTTGCACAAAACCACTTCAAAATACTTGTACCTGGATTCTTGAGCCAACCCTCAGAAAACTTATCTAGATCTGGAGTAGGGCTCTGGAAGCTGCACTTTTAATAAGCTTCCTGGGCAATCCCACCACAGTGGTCCATGGAGAGACTGACCAAATTACTGTGTATTCTCCGTTGCTTTTGGGAGTCAAAGTGGGCAATGTGAAAAACTGCAGCAGGCATACGTATATACAGGGAATATTCAAGGCAAACAGAGGGGTAGAGTTATTCTATGCATGAATCAGATTTGAGAAAAGCTAGCCTGGTGGTTAAAGAACACAACCCTGGGAGAGACAGACAGACCAGATTCTGTCCTACTTACTTGTGTGATTTTGACCAAGTTCTTTTATCCTTCTGACTGTTTCTTCATATGGAAAAGAGCTATGGCTGTACATTTAGCACAATATTCTCTTTTGGCAAAGGCTGCTCTGGGTCCATTTGTGTTCTCTGCAACTTAATCTTTCCCGGTGTGCAAGCATTTTTAAGTTGTTTGGTGAAGTATTACATTTGACTTTCAACTGTTCATTACTTTGGGCAAAGCTTATATAATGCGGCAGAGACTAGAACCTATGCAGAGATAGTGAGAGGATGTGATAAGCTTATTCTGCCGGTTTATCAAAAAGTTTAACCTTTTCTCCTCTTCCTCCCCCTGCCACCAAGAGATGAGAAAGAAGGCAGAGCCTGGAAATGCACACCAAGCAATACTTCTGTGTCAGTTTGCCTTTTATTCCTCTGCCAGTACTTCCCAGAGAGATTTCCCCAAAAGTGCCTAAGCTTGCCATGGCCATTGTTGTGAAGAACATTTCTCTCTATTGCTAGTCACATCCCCTTTTCCTTCTCCTGGGCGCTTAATGGATGTTTGGGGGCAGGAAATAAAATTTAAACTGAAACATCAAAAAAAAAAAGAAGAAAGATGAGCTCAAATAGGCGTTATTGTGGTCCAGATAAGGTTTGGTTTATTCATTCCCTCGATTTGCATTTATTCCCCTTTGTGCCAGGCATGGGGGGAGAGAGAGAAATGTCTTCAAAGAGTCTGTGGTTGTATGGGGGAGGGAGCTGTGGAAATCTGTCATTTAGAAACAGCATGGAAGTGCTAGGGAAAAATTGTTTTGTTCATTTATCTCTCACTCATCCGTTCACCCAGAGCAACTACAAAGGGTTTCACGCGGAGGAACTGGATGCCCTGAACTTGACATTCTCCTGGGGGAAACAACAATGTAAAGCACCAGCAGTGGTAAGTCACCAGTAGTGATTTCAAGCCAGAAGGAACCACTCACCAATGGAGAGAGGCACAGGGTGAGCAGTGACTTGCAGAAAGGAGGGGTTATTTATTCATTCCAACTGCTGAGTTCAAGTTCATCTGGGTGGTTGTGTGGTTCGTGCTTACTGCATCTGTTTTTGGAACGTGGCCCCACCCTCCAAGAAGGTTGAGGATGATCACCCTTCTTTCCTCCTGCTGTGCCCCAGGGTCACCCAGCGAGTGTCTGCAGGGATGATCTGCTCTGTACTGGCTTTTCAGTCCCACTCCCGGGAAAAGAGAGACGAAGCTGTGTCTCCACCGCAGCTTGGCCTGATTCAGTCACTGGGTGAAAAGGTGGGAAGAAGGTCAAGTTCATGAGAACTGATACACTGCAGAGTCATTTAGTCCTGAAGTACCAGTTCTGGTTGCTGGTGAGTTGCTAAATCCAGGGACCTGAATGTAATTCCTCCAGAGCCACTGAGACATCACTTCCAGGCCCACGGCGGGCTGTAGGGGTGCTGACTTTTCTCAGTGCTAAGGAGCAGCCATCTTCTACTGAGAGAGGACTCTGTGTCAGCAGGAGCAGAACCACACCAGGCACCGAAGAAGGTTCTGCATCCCAGCATCTCCCAACACAGTGATAGATAAACGGGTAGGAGATGCGACCGGGCAGTCACAATAGAACAGAAGCTTATCCCCAATAAATATGGAAAGATGTTCAACTTCACTACCTAACAAAGAAATTCAAGTTATAAATCTATTTCTTTTTTGCTCATCTCATTGGTAGAAAGTTTTAAGAATGCACAAAATTTGCTGCTAAGGATGTAAGGAAAAGGCTGTTTTCGTCTGTTGCTGCTGATGGGGATGGAAATTGGTGCGAACCTTCTGCAGGGTAATTTGGCAATTTGTGTATCAACAGCCTTAAAATGTTCATACACTTTGAGCCAGTAGTTTTGCTTTTAGCATCTTATCCTAAGGTGAAAGTCAAATTTATGTACAAGACTTATGTTCAAGAATATTCATCTCAGCCAGTAGTGTAATAGAAAAAATATTAGAAGCTACCTAAAAATCCCACAATACGGGGTTGGTTAAATAACGGATGGCCCAACTTAAGAATGGAAAATAAAGACGCAGACGTAGAAAATGGACTTGAGGACACGGGGAAGGGGAAGGGGAAGCTGGGACGAAGTGAGAGAGTGTCATGGACTTATATATAATACCAAATGTAAAATAGCTAGCTAGTGGGAAGCAGCCACGTAGCACAGGGAGATCAGCTCGGTGCTTTCTGACCACCTAGAGGGGTGGGATAGGGAGGGTGGGAGGGAAACGCAAGAGGGAGTAGATATGGGGATATATGTGTATGTAGAGCTGATTCACTTTGTTATAAAGCAGAAACTAACACACCATTGTAAAGCAATTATACTCCAATAAAGATGTTTTTTTTAAAAAAGGATGGAAAACAGTTCATTCATTAAAAATGATTTTCTACAAGAATATTTAATGGTGGGAAGATGTAGTGTAAAAGCAGGGTACAAAATACTAGATGGAGTATTTCATTTTGTTAAAATTTAATAATACAAGTGTAGAAAACGTGATTAAGAGAACAGTACTGATTTGACAACGGGACATTTTTTTCTTTAAATTTTTCTGTATTTGGTGTTATAAAGCATCATATATCCTCTCTGAGTCTCAGTTTATGTTCTGTGAAGTGGGACTCATCACATGTACACTGCAGTGCGCTCGGGCAGAGCAGCACAATATTTGAAAGTGCCCTTGACAATGACCAGCCCATTGTAATACTCCAGGACTGGTTATAATATCATTGCCAATGACACACCCATAGTCCGCATATTATCCGTAACGATTACTAAGGTTGTTTATCTCCCTCCACTTTTACTAAGACAAAAAAAGGATTAATTGAAGACTCAAGTCATTTTTACTGAGGTTTTTTTTTTTTTTTTTTTTTTTTCAAAATACTAATTGTAGGGCTTCCCTGGTGGCCCAGTGGTTGAGAATCTGCCTGCTAATGCACGGGACACGGGTTCGAGCCCTGCTCTGGGAAGATCCCACATGCCGTGGAGCAACTGGGCCCGTGAGCCACAACTACTGAGCCTGCGCGTCTGGAGCTTGTGCTCCGCAACAAGAGAGGCCGCGATAGTGAGCGGCCCGCGCACCGCAATGAAGAGTGGCCCCCGCTCCCCACAACTGGAGAAAGCCCTCACACAGAAAGGAAGACCCAACACAGCTAAAAATAAATCAATAAATCAATAAATTTATTAAAAAGAAAAATACTAATTGTAAAGTCTGCAGTGGGTATATAGGTGTTCAACTTTTTTCCAGATTTTACGTTTCTGGTTTTGTTTTTAAATTTTTTATTTATTATTTATTTATTACTTTTATTTTTGGCTGTGTTGGGTCTTCGTTTCTGTGCGAGTGCTTTCTCCAGTTGCGGCAAGTGGGAGCCACTCTTCTTCGCGGCACGCGGGCCTCTCACTATCGCGGCCTGTCTTGTTGCGGAGCAGACGCTCTAGACGCTCAGGCTCACTAGTTGTGGCTCACGGGCCCAGTTGCTCCGCGGCATGTGGGATCTTCCCAGACCAGTGCTCAAACCCGTGTCCCCTGCATTGGCAGGCGGATTCTCAACCACTTCACCACCAGGGAAGACCCCCACCCCGATAATTTTAAAACCAGCCTCAGTCATGTTTGCTTCAAGACTTATCCTGGCATCATGGACCACTGGATACTTTGGCTAGGTGTTAAACTCTCTTGTCCTGTGCCCAAGTCCCATCGTGGTGACTTAGTTGCCATCTAGGGCACTCTTGGCATGAGTCCTAGACATGAATACAGCTCAATGGCTTGGGCCCTGCTACCTGCTGGCTGACTGTCCTAATGCCCCGTGCCTCCTTTCTACTTGGACTTCTGAGGGCCGCAGCCCCAGGACCCTCACTCTGTGTTCCTGGCTCTATTCAATGCCAACGGTATGTCTTTTGCTTGCTGTATGTCCCCTGCACCAGTACCTCCTACTGGCTTTGACCTTCCTGTTTCAGGTCCTCTTATTGCGACCCTTTGTGTATAAGCCAGATCTGTTTGCCCTTCCTCCAAGGGGAGCTATTTCCCTGGTGTTTCCCTAGATGCTTATGATGAGACCCCTGCCAGAACTACACCAATCAGACCCTCCATGTACACGCTTGGGTCTGAACCCTTTCAGCGAGAGCAGGTTGGAGACCCATATATAAATAAATATACAATGTGTACAAATCAAGTATTTTAAAGATTGAAAAGAATTCTTGTGAACGTATTAGGTTAGGGAAGTCAAGCAGGATCATCATATGATGGCATAATCAAGCACATGTATATAACATTTCCTATTTTTATATGATGCCATTTTAATAGATGTGCCCATCTTTTCAAAGTTCTAATCTGTGGCAGTGGGCAGTAGGGGGACGGGGTGGGTCACAGCAGGAAGAGGCATTCGCTGCCTTAGGCAGTTAAACCATTGCTCTCTCTTCAGAATGGCTCAGCCAGCAGGATTCTGTGGGGTCTACCTCCTGGCACCGGTCTCCAATCACCGGATTTTGGGTCTAGGGCAACCCAGATCTTTGTGCGAGTTTTCCGAAGAGTGCTTTCTCTTGGGAGCACGTCTGGGGACTGGCTTCTCTGCTTCCACCTTTGCTGGCGTGGCCAAAGGTACTGCTGCTGCAAAGAAAATCAGAACTGATCAGTCACTTCTGCTGTACACAGTCTCCTGCCAGAATTTCCCTCTCTCATGTCTCTCCCAGTTTCTGGCTGAAGACCTTTAATCTACTTGACATCCAGAACACAGCCTTGGCCCATCACCTCCATGAGTCCCTAGAGAAGGGACACTGGCTGCAAAAGCAATTCCTAGAGCCTACGGCTGCAGCACATGAGGAAGTCTCTTCACCGTTTCCAGGGAAAACAGTAGAACCCGAAAGTCATTGCAATCATGAGCCTCTCCATCTCTCCTATCCACAACAGAGAAAACATTTCTTGCAGTCTGTCACTTCTGAGGCTTTAATGGAAATGTCTTTCAAGTTTCGGAAAAAAATAGTCTTATATAAATTGGTTAAGAACCCCTCCCACCTTGGCAACCCCTCTTGGGCCCCATTTATACTGCCTGTTTCAACCACACTGAACTCTAGCCCTCTGATACTTTTATGTAGATTAGAACAAGGCCAAATGCTGAGGCGGAGGGATCAGGAGACTGAGAATCGTATTCTGGGCACCAAGTCTAGGCTCACATCAACCCATCCTCCTGGGACACCATCTCCTCAACCCTCCAGTCTCATTAGCACTTCTACACCCCTCTTGGTTCTTCCGGTCTTCCCATCAATATGGCACCACCCTCTCCGCTAGGAGTAAAAATCATTATAATCCTCTCTCCACCATGAAAGGATGAGATAAAGGCTCAGCAGCAGCCCCCGTGAAACACATGGTCAACACTGTGAAGAGGTGTTACTAAGGCGATTTGGTCCGACTCAGAGAAGGAAAGAGACAACTCTGCCCTTAGCCTGATCAGGCCCACAGGAAGGAAGCACACTGGGGGCAGCCTTTGAGAGTGTGGCAATGCGAGAGAACCTTCTTTAGGAGGGGACTCCCTGTTGCCGACCTTGAAAAAGCAAGGATGGGACATTTGTTTACTGGGGCTGTTACAGAGGGGATGTGCCCAGAGGTTAGGCCACCCTGCATGAGAATCAAAGCACCTTCTAGTCCGAAATGGCTTGAATGCTCCAATCGCCGGATTTTGGGTCTGGGGAAACCCAGATCTTTGTGCGACAGTTCCGGAGAGTGCTTTCTCTTGGGAGCACGTCTGGGGACTGGCTTCTCTGCTTCCACCTTTGCTGGCGTGGCCAAAGGAACATCCCCGTAGGCCCGGTAGCCACCAACCAGGCAGTATGTCTCCCCATGCCAGCCCAACTGCGTTTCTCCACACCCTGGGTAGAGGACATGGTAGTGACCAGGGGTAGGGGGAGAAACGGGAGCCACTGCTGCTGCAAAGAAAATCAGAACTGATCAGTCACTTCTGCTGTACACAGCCTCCTGCCAGAATTTCCCTCTCTCATGTCTCTCCCACTTTCTGGCTGAAGACCTTTAATCTACTTGACATCCAAAACACAGCTTTGGCCCATCACCTCTATGAGTCCCTAGAGAAGGGACACTGGCTGCAAAAGCAATTCGTAGAGCCTACGGCTGCAGCACATGAGGAAGTCTCTTCACCGTTTCCAGGGAAAACAGTAGAACCCGAAAGTCATTGCAATCATGAGCCTCTCCATCTCTCCCTTCCACACCAGAGAAAACATTTCTTGCAGTCTGTCACTTCTGAGGCTTTAATGGAAATGTCTTTCAAGTTTTGGGAAAAACTAATCTAATATAAATTGGTTAAGGACCCCTCCCACCTTGGCAGCCCCTCTTGGGCCCCATTTATACTGCCTGTTTCAACCACACTGAACTCTAGCCCTCTGATACTTTTATGTAGATTAGGACAAGGCCAAATACTGAGGCAGAGTGATCAGGAGACTGAGACCCGCGTTCTGGGTACCAAGTCTAGGCTCACATCAACCCAGCCTCCTGGGACACCATCTCCTCAGCCCTCCAGTCTCATTAGCACTTCAACACCCCTCTTGGTTCTTCCGGTCTTCCCATCAATATGGCACCACCCTCTCCCCTAGTACTCAGCAGCTCAGGATGGGATGTGTCTGAGGGCACCGATGTAGATGTCTACATGACAGCACAGAGGTGCCTGGGTTTGAAGGTGTGTTTCAAGAGTGGCCCTCTTCCTCAAACTGCTCCATTTACCATTTGCCAACAAAAATGCACTTGTCTTTTGCTAAGAGGCCAATCAGGAAAGGGTCTGAATGGAAGCATCCTGTAGCCCAAAGGGGAAGCTAGATTTATAAAGATCAGGACCATCCTGCACACTTGTCCAGGGATGACCTTTCACTTGTCCTCAACACTGAGCACTGTGGGTCCCTGAAGATGTCCCAGGTCATTGGTATTACTTACAGCTGGGAACGCGCTCAGGTATACGTAGTGGGCAAGCCCCACAGGAACATGAGGCAGCCAGGTGAGGTGGTGTGTACACCATGGCTCCTCTAGAGATGCCCGGTCTCGGTGTTTCTGCCGCACTGCCCACCCACGGAACAGAGCTCAGGTTCGAGTAAAGATAGAGTATCCGGTCACACATTCTCCCTCAGACAACCAAAGAGGTTGGAGAACTTCTGGTGGAGAACTGTCAGGGAAGTTTGTCTGAGGGCAGCACGTTGGCAGTTACGCTGCCATGGAAACTGTGAGAAGGCCTGTGAGGTCATCACTACCCAGTGAGGTCATAATAAGGAACCTGTGACTAGGGGGTCAGGCTTCAGGAGGAGGGGCAGTTTTGTGGAGGAGAGCAGGGGGAGGGCAGAGGTACTCTGCCTGGCCCCTCACACCTGGGCCTCGCCACCCATGCCCTAGTCTAGCAGACATCATACGTGGGGCGTGCCGGTGGGCTGGCACAGCCCTAGGGGCCCCAGGAAGGCAAAGGACACCCACATTCTGAGATTGGCTTGAGAGGCAAGATTAACGTAAGAGACAGCTAGGTTGTATGGCACTGACCCTAAGAGGCAGAGATTTGTGTGGACTGGGAAATCAGGGAAGGCTCCTTGGCAGTGGGCCTGAAGGACAAGTGAGATTTGGACCCATGGGGAAGAGAGGGAAGACATTCCAGTTTGGAAGAATAAAAGCAAAGACACATTCTCCTCGCCCTTGTCCTGCCCCAAATATAAATTCATAGAACCCTCACATTTTCACAACTGAGGACTGAAGAAAAGCAAGAGGTGAAGGGGCCTACCCAGTGTTACACAGGTAGTGGAGAGGTGTTCTGCTCAATGGTTAGGTTCATGTTGGGGCTCCGGATTTACAGCTGATAGGAATGTGAGGACAAGCTCATGCCATTTCAAACATTTCCAAGTGATACTGAGAGAGACGTTAAAGGTGCAAAATGAGGGTGCTGAATGACCTCACAAAGTGGGAATGGTGGGCCCATTTTCATATGAAATTCAAAACAAGTTCATGACCAAAGGACATAATACAAAATGACAACATAATCATTACACTCCCCTCTCCCCTAGAAGTAAAAATCAGTATAATCCTCCCTCTCTCCACCATGAAAGGATGAGGTAAAGGCTCAGCAGCAGCCCCCGTGAAACACATGGTCACCACTGTGAAGAGGTGTTACTAAGACGATTCGGTCCGACTCAGAGAAGGAAAGAGACAACTCTGCCCTTAGCCTGATCAGGCCCACAGGAAGGAAGCACACTGGGGGCAGCCTTTGAGAGTGTGGCAATGCGAGAGAACCTTCTTTAGGAGGGGACTCCCTGTTGCCGACCTTGAAAAAGCAAGGATGGGACATTCGTTTACTGGGGCTGTTGCAGAGGGGATGTGCCCAGGAGGTAGAGACTGCTTGGACTACTATTTTAGAGGTTGTGCCCCCCTAGTTGAGAACCACAGCACCTTGTATTCCTAAACTGCTTGAATGAGCCGGTGCACGTTAGGACAGACGAAGTCAGGCCTCATTGCAGCCGACTGCCTTTGGGAGTGGTAGAAGGTAAAATGGGAAGGGGAATGCTCTGGAAGAGGTTTGTCATGGCAGGTGGGCCAGCACGAGACCATCCAGATTCTCCAAGGCTCCAGAGATGACTTGGCTGGGAGCATCCCTCTGATGTGGTGCGGGGACTCCTACCTTAACAGGACCTGGCTGGGCATCTGCGGGAGGCAGAATAAATGGTTTATTAACTTAAGAGAGCGAGAGACTCACCTGGGGGGTTGCACAAAACCACTTCAAAATACTTGTACCTGGATTCTTGAGCCAACCCTCAGAAAACTTATCTAGATCTGGAGTAGGGCTCTGGAAGCTGCACTTTTAATAAGCTTCCTGGGCAATCCCACCACAGTGGTCCATGGAGAGACTGACCAAATTACTGTGTATTCTCCGTTGCTTTTGGGAGTCAAAGTGGGCAATGTGAAAAACTGCAGCAGGCATACGTATATACAGGGAATATTCAAGGCAAACAGAGGGGTAGAGTTATTCTATGCATGAATCAGATTTGAGAAAAGCTAGCCTGGTGGTTAAAGAACACAACCCTGGGAGAGACAGACAGACCAGATTCTGTCCTACTTACTTGTGTGATTTTGACCAAGTTCTTTTATCCTTCTGACTGTTTCTTCATATGGAAAAGAGCTATGGCTGTACATTTAGCACAATATTCTCTTTTGGCAAAGGCTGCTCTGGGTCCATTTGTGTTCTCTGCAACTTAATCTTTCCCGGTGTGCAAGCATTTTTAAGTTGTTTGGTGAAGTATTACATTTGACTTTCAACTGTTCATTACTTTGGGCAAAGCTTATATAATGCGGCAGAGACTAGAACCTATGCAGAGATAGTGAGAGGATGTGATAAGCTTATTCTGCCGGTTTATCAAAAAGTTTAACCTTTTCTCCTCTTCCTCCCCCTGCCACCAAGAGATGAGAAAGAAGGCAGAGCCTGGAAATGCACACCAAGCAATACTTCTGTGTCAGTTTGCCTTTTATTCCTCTGCCAGTACTTCCCAGAGAGATTTCCCCAAAAGTGCCTAAGCTTGCCATGGCCATTGTTGTGAAGAACATTTCTCTCTATTGCTAGTCACATCCCCTTTTCCTTCTCCTGGGCGCTTAATGGATGTTTGGGGGCAGGAAATAAAATTTAAACTGAAACATCAAAAAAAAAAAGAAGAAAGATGAGCTCAAATAGGCGTTATTGTGGTCCAGATAAGGTTTGGTTTATTCATTCCCTCGATTTGCATTTATTCCCCTTTGTGCCAGGCATGGGGGGAGAGAGAGAAATGTCTTCAAAGAGTCTGTGGTTGTATGGGGGAGGGAGCTGTGGAAATCTGTCATTTAGAAACAGCATGGAAGTGCTAGGGAAAAATTGTTTTGTTCATTTATCTCTCACTCATCCGTTCACCCAGAGCAACTACAAAGGGTTTCACGCGGAGGAACTGGATGCCCTGAACTTGACATTCTCCTGGGGGAAACAACAATGTAAAGCACCAGCAGTGGTAAGTCACCAGTAGTGATTTCAAGCCAGAAGGAACCACTCACCAATGGAGAGAGGCACAGGGTGAGCAGTGACTTGCAGAAAGGAGGGGTTATTTATTCATTCCAACTGCTGAGTTCAAGTTCATCTGGGTGGTTGTGTGGTTCGTGCTTACTGCATCTGTTTTTGGAACGTGGCCCCACCCTCCAAGAAGGTTGAGGATGATCACCCTTCTTTCCTCCTGCTGTGCCCCAGGGTCACCCAGCGAGTGTCTGCAGGGATGATCTGCTCTGTACTGGCTTTTCAGTCCCACTCCCGGGAAAAGAGAGACGAAGCTGTGTCTCCACCGCAGCTTGGCCTGATTCAGTCACTGGGTGAAAAGGTGGGAAGAAGGTCAAGTTCATGAGAACTGATACACTGCAGAGTCATTTAGTCCTGAAGTACCAGTTCTGGTTGCTGGTGAGTTGCTAAATCCAGGGACCTGAATGTAATTCCTCCAGAGCCACTGAGACATCACTTCCAGGCCCACGGCGGGCTGTAGGGGTGCTGACTTTTCTCAGTGCTAAGGAGCAGCCATCTTCTACTGAGAGAGGACTCTGTGTCAGCAGGAGCAGAACCACACCAGGCACCGAAGAAGGTTCTGCATCCCAGCATCTCCCAACACAGTGATAGATAAACGGGTAGAAGATGCGACCGGGCAGTCACAATAGAACAGAAGCTTATCCCCAATAAATATGGAAAGATGTTCAACTTCACTACCTAACAAAGAAATTCAAGTTATAAATCTATTTCTTTTTTGCTCATCTCATTGGTAGAAAGTTTTAAGAATGCACAAAATTTGCTGCTAAGGATGTAAGGAAAAGGCTGTTTTCGTCTGTTGCTGCTGATGGGGATGGAAATTGGTGCGAACCTTCTGCAGGGTAATTTGGCAATTTGTGTATCAACAGCCTTAAAATGTTCATACACTTTGAGCCAGTAGTTTTGCTTTTAGCATCTTATCCTAAGGTGAAAGTCAAATTTATGTACAAGACTTATGTTCAAGAATATTCATCTCAGCCAGTAGTGTAATAGAAAAAATATTAGAAGCTACCTAAAAATCCCACAATACGGGGTTGGTTAAATAACGGATGGCCCAACTTAAGAATGGAAAATAAAGACGCAGACGTAGAAAATGGACTTGAGGACACGGGGAAGGGGAAGGGGAAGCTGGGACGAAGTGAGAGAGTGTCATGGACTTATATATAATACCAAATGTAAAATAGCTAGCTAGTGGGAAGCAGCCACGTAGCACAGGGAGATCAGCTCGGTGCTTTCTGACCACCTAGAGGGGTGGGATAGGGAGGGTGGGAGGGAAACGCAAGAGGGAGTAGATATGGGGATATATGTGTATGTAGAGCTGATTCACTTTGTTATAAAGCAGAAACTAACACACCATTGTAAAGCAATTATACTCCAATAAAGATGTTTTTTTTAAAAAAGGATGGAAAACAGTTCATTCATTAAAAATGATTTTCTACAAGAATATTTAATGGTGGGAAGATGTAGTGTAAAAGCAGGGTACAAAATACTAGATGGAGTATTTCATTTTGTTAAAATTTAATAATACAAGTGTAGAAAACGTGATTAAGAGAACAGTACTGATTTGACAACGGGACATTTTTTTCTTTAAATTTTTCTGTATTTGGTGTTATAAAGCATCATATATCCTCTCTGAGTCTCAGTTTATGTTCTGTGAAGTGGGACTCATCACATGTACACTGCAGTGCGCTCGGGCAGAGCAGCACAATATTTGAAAGTGCCCTTGACAATGACCAGCCCATTGTAATACTCCAGGACTGGTTATAATATCATTGCCAATGACACACCCATAGTCCGCATATTATCCGTAACGATTACTAAGGTTGTTTATCTCCCTCCACTTTTACTAAGACAAAAAAAGGATTAATTGAAGACTCAAGTCATTTTTACTGAGGTTTTTTTTTTTTTTTTTTTTTTTTCAAAATACTAATTGTAGGGCTTCCCTGGTGGCCCAGTGGTTGAGAATCTGCCTGCTAATGCACGGGACACGGGTTCGAGCCCTGCTCTGGGAAGATCCCACATGCCGTGGAGCAACTGGGCCCGTGAGCCACAACTACTGAGCCTGCGCGTCTGGAGCTTGTGCTCCGCAACAAGAGAGGCCGCGATAGTGAGCGGCCCGCGCACCGCAATGAAGAGTGGCCCCCGCTCCCCACAACTGGAGAAAGCCCTCACACAGAAAGGAAGACCCAACACAGCTAAAAATAAATCAATAAATCAATAAATTTATTAAAAAGAAAAATACTAATTGTAAAGTCTGCAGTGGGTATATAGGTGTTCAACTTTTTTCCAGATTTTACGTTTCTGGTTTTGTTTTTAAATTTTTTATTTATTATTTATTTATTACTTTTATTTTTGGCTGTGTTGGGTCTTCGTTTCTGTGCGAGTGCTTTCTCCAGTTGCGGCAAGTGGGAGCCACTCTTCTTCGCGGCACGCGGGCCTCTCACTATCGCGGCCTGTCTTGTTGCGGAGCAGACGCTCTAGACGCTCAGGCTCACTAGTTGTGGCTCACGGGCCCAGTTGCTCCGCGGCATGTGGGATCTTCCCAGACCAGTGCTCAAACCCGTGTCCCCTGCATTGGCAGGCGGATTCTCAACCACTTCACCACCAGGGAAGAGCCCCACCCCGATAATTTTAAAACCAGCCTCAGTCATGTTTGCTTCAAGACTTATCCTGGCATCATGGACCACTGGATACTTTGGCTAGGTGTTAAACTCTCTTGTCCTGTGCCCAAGTCCCATCGTGGTGACTTAGTTGCCATCTAGGGCACTCTTGGCATGAGTCCTAGACATGAATACAGCTCAATGGCTTGGGCCCTGCTACCTGCTGGCTGACTGTCCTAATGCCCCGTGCCTCCTTTCTACTTGGACTTCTGAGGGCCGCAGCCCCAGGACCCTCACTCTGTGTTCCTGGCTCTATTCAATGCCAACGGTATGTCTTTTGCTTGCTGTATGTCCCCTGCACCAGTACCTCCTACTGGCTTTGACCTTCCTGTTTCAGGTCCTCTTATTGCGACCCTTTGTGTATAAGCCAGATCTGTTTGCCCTTCCTCCAAGGGGAGCTATTTCCCTGGTGTTTCCCTAGATGCTTATGATGAGACCCCTGCCAGAACTACACCAATCAGACCCTCCATGTACACGCTTGGGTCTGAACCCTTTCAGCGAGAGCAGGTTGGAGACCCATATATAAATAAATATACAATGTGTACAAATCAAGTATTTTAAAGATTGAAAAGAATTCTTGTGAACGTATTAGGTTAGGGAAGTCAAGCAGGATCATCATATGATGGCATAATCAAGCACATGTATATAACATTTCCTATTTTTATATGATGCCATTTTAATAGATGTGCCCATCTTTTCAAAGTTCTAATCTGTGGCAGTGGGCAGTAGGGGGACGGGGTGGGTCACAGCAGGAAGAGGCATTCGCTGCCTTAGGCAGTTAAACCATTGCTCTCTCTTCAGAATGGCTCAGCCAGCAGGATTCTGTGGGGTCTACCTCCTGGCACCGGTCTCCAATCACCGGATTTTGGGTCTAGGGCAACCCAGATCTTTGTGCGAGTTTTCCGAAGAGTGCTTTCTCTTGGGAGCACGTCTGGGGACTGGCTTCTCTGCTTCCACCTTTGCTGGCGTGGCCAAAGGTACTGCTGCTGCAAAGAAAATCAGAACTGATCAGTCACTTCTGCTGTACACAGTCTCCTGCCAGAATTTCCCTCTCTCATGTCTCTCCCAGTTTCTGGCTGAAGACCTTTAATCTACTTGACATCCAGAACACAGCCTTGGCCCATCACCTCCATGAGTCCCTAGAGAAGGGACACTGGCTGCAAAAGCAATTCCTAGAGCCTACGGCTGCAGCACATGAGGAAGTCTCTTCACCGTTTCCAGGGAAAACAGTAGAACCCGAAAGTCATTGCAATCATGAGCCTCTCCATCTCTCCTATCCACAACAGAGAAAACATTTCTTGCAGTCTGTCACTTCTGAGGCTTTAATGGAAATGTCTTTCAAGTTTCGGAAAAAAATAGTCTTATATAAATTGGTTAAGAACCCCTCCCACCTTGGCAACCCCTCTTGGGCCCCATTTATACTGCCTGTTTCAACCACACTGAACTCTAGCCCTCTGATACTTTTATGTAGATTAGAACAAGGCCAAATGCTGAGGCGGAGGGATCAGGAGACTGAGAATCGTATTCTGGGCACCAAGTCTAGGCTCACATCAACCCATCCTCCTGGGACACCATCTCCTCAACCCTCCAGTCTCATTAGCACTTCTACACCCCTCTTGGTTCTTCCGGTCTTCCCATCAATATGGCACCACCCTCTCCGCTAGGAGTAAAAATCATTATAATCCTCTCTCCACCATGAAAGGATGAGATAAAGGCTCAGCAGCAGCCCCCGTGAAACACATGGTCAACACTGTGAAGAGGTGTTACTAAGGCGATTTGGTCCGACTCAGAGAAGGAAAGAGACAACTCTGCCCTTAGCCTGATCAGGCCCACAGGAAGGAAGCACACTGGGGGCAGCCTTTGAGAGTGTGGCAATGCGAGAGAACCTTCTTTAGGAGGGGACTCCCTGTTGCCGACCTTGAAAAAGCAAGGATGGGACATTTGTTTACTGGGGCTGTTACAGAGGGGATGTGCCCAGAGGTTAGGCCACCCTGCATGAGAATCAAAGCACCTTCTAGTCCGAAATGGCTTGAATGCTCCAATCGCCGGATTTTGGGTCTGGGGAAACCCAGATCTTTGTGCGACAGTTCCGGAGAGTGCTTTCTCTTGGGAGCACGTCTGGGGACTGGCTTCTCTGCTTCCACCTTTGCTGGCGTGGCCAAAGGAACATCCCCGTAGGCCCGGTAGCCACCAACCAGGCAGTATGTCTCCCCATGCCAGCCCAACTGCGTTTCTCCACACCCTGGGTAGAGGACATGGTAGTGACCAGGGGTAGGGGGAGAAACGGGAGCCACTGCTGCTGCAAAGAAAATCAGAACTGATCAGTCACTTCTGCTGTACACAGCCTCCTGCCAGAATTTCCCTCTCTCATGTCTCTCCCACTTTCTGGCTGAAGACCTTTAATCTACTTGACATCCAAAACACAGCTTTGGCCCATCACCTCTATGAGTCCCTAGAGAAGGGACACTGGCTGCAAAAGCAATTCCTAGAGCCTACGGCGGCAGCACATGAGGAAGTCTCTTCACCGTTTCCAGGGAAAACAGTAGAACCCGAAAGTCATTGCAATCATGAGCCTCTCCATCTCTCCCTTCCACACCAGAGAAAACATTTCTTGCAGTCTGTCACTTCTGAGGCTTTAATGGAAATGTCTTTCAAGTTTTGGGAAAAACTAATCTAATATAAATTGGTTAAGGACCCCTCCCACCTTGGCAGCCCCTCTTGGGCCCCATTTATACTGCCTGTTTCAACCACACTGAACTCTAGCCCTCTGATACTTTTATGTAGATTAGGACAAGGCCAAATACTGAGGCAGAGTGATCAGGAGACTGAGACCCGCGTTCTGGGTACCAAGTCTAGGCTCACATCAACCCAGCCTCCTGGGACACCATCTCCTCAGCCCTCCAGTCTCATTAGCACTTCAACACCCCTCTTGGTTCTTCCGGTCTTCCCATCAATATGGCACCACCCTCTCCCCTAGTACTCAGCAGCTCAGGATGGGATGTGTCTGAGGGCACCGATGTAGATGTCTACATGACAGCACAGAGGTGCCTGGGTTTGAAGGTGTGTTTCAAGAGTGGCCCTCTTCCTCAAACTGCTCCATTTACCATTTGCCAACAAAAATGCACTTGTCTTTTGCTAAGAGGCCAATCAGGAAAGGGTCTGAATGGAAGCATCCTGTAGCCCAAAGGGGAAGCTAGATTTATAAAGATCAGGACCATCCTGCACACTTGTCCAGGGATGACCTTTCACTTGTCCTCAACACTGAGCACTGTGGGTCCCTGAAGATGTCCCAGGTCATTGGTATTACTTACAGCTGGGAACGCGCTCAGGTATACGTAGTGGGCAAGCCCCACAGGAACATGAGGCAGCCAGGTGAGGTGGTGTGTACACCATGGCTCCTCTAGAGATGCCCGGTCTCGGTGTTTCTGCCGCACTGCCCACCCACGGAACAGAGCTCAGGTTCGAGTAAAGATAGAGTATCCGGTCACACATTCTCCCTCAGACAACCAAAGAGGTTGGAGAACTTCTGGTGGAGAACTGTCAGGGAAGTTTGTCTGAGGGCAGCACGTTGGCAGTTACGCTGCCATGGAAACTGTGAGAAGGCCTGTGAGGTCATCACTACCCAGTGAGGTCATAATAAGGAACCTGTGACTAGGGGGTCAGGCTTCAGGAGGAGGGGCAGTTTTGTGGAGGAGAGCAGGGGGAGGGCAGAGGTACTCTGCCTGGCCCCTCACACCTGGGCCTCGCCACCCATGCCCTACTCTAGCAGACATCCCACGTGGGGCGTGCCGGTGGGCTGGCACAGCCCTAGGGGCCCCAGGAAGGCAAAGGACACCCACATTCTGAGATTGGCTTGAGAGGCAAGATTAACGTAAGAGACAGCTAGGTTGTATGGCACTGACCCTAAGAGGCAGAGATTTGTGTGGACTGGGAAATCAGGGAAGGCTCCTTGGCAGTGGGCCTGAAGGACAAGTGAGATTTGGACCCATGGGGAAGAGAGGGAAGACATTCCAGTTTGGAAGAATAAAAGCAAAGACACATTCTCCTCGCCCTTGTCCTGCCCCAAATATAAATTCATAGAACCCTCACATTTTCACAACTGAGGACTGAAGAAAAGCAAGAGGTGAAGGGGCCTACCCAGTGTTACACAGGTAGTGGAGAGGTGTTCTGCTCAATGGTTAGGTTCATGTTGGGGCTCCGGATTTACAGCTAATAGGAATGTGAGGACAAGCTCATGCCATTTCAAACATTTCCAAGTGATACTGAGAGAGACGTTAAAGGTGCAAAATGAGGGTGCTGAATGACCTCACAAAGTGGGAATGGTGGGCCCATTTTCATATGAAATTCAAAACAAGTTCATGACCAAAGGACATAATACAAAATGACAACATAATCATTACACTCCCCTCTCCCCTAGAAGTAAAAATCAGTATAATCCTCCCTCTCTCCACCATGAAAGGATGAGGTAAAGGCTCAGCAGCAGCCCCCGTGAAACACATGGTCACCACTGTGAAGAGGTGTTACTAAGACGATTTGGTCCGACTCAGAGAAGGAAAGAGACAACTCTGCCCTTAGCCTGATCAGGCCCACAGGAAGGAAGCACACTGGGGGCAGCCTTTGAGAGTGTGGCAATGCGAGAGAACCTTCTTTAGGAGGGGACTCCCTGTTGCCGACCTTGAAAAAGCAAGGAATGGACATTCGTTTACTGGGGCTGTTGCAGAGGGGATGTGCCCAGGAGGTAGAGACTGCTTGGACTACTATTTTAGAGGTTGGGCCCTCCTGGTTGAGAACCACAGCACCTTGTATTCCTAAACTGCTTGAATGAGCGGGTGCACGTTAGGACAGACGAAGTCAGGCCTCATTGCAGCCGACTGCCTTTGGGAGTGGTAGAAGGTAAAATGGGAAGGGGAATGCTCTGGAGGAGGTTTGTCATGGCAGGTGGGCCAGCACGAGACCATCCAGATTCTCCAAGGCTCCAGAGATGACTTGGCTGGGAGCATCCCTCTGATGTGGTGCGGGGACTCCTACCTTAACAGGACCTGGCTGGGCATCTGCGGGAGGCAGAATAAATGGTTTATTAACTTAAGAGAGCGAGAGACTCACCTGGGGAGTTGCACAAAACCACTTCAAAACACTTGTACCTGGATTCTTGAGCCAACCCTCAGAAAACTTATCTAGATCTGGAGTAGGGCTCTGGAAGCTGCACTTTTAATAAGCTTCCTGGGCAGTCCCACCACAGTGGTCCATGGAGAGACTGACCAAATTACTGTGTATTCTCCGTTGCTTTTGGGAGTCAAAGTGGACAATGTGAAAAACTGCAGCAGGCATACGTATATACAGGGAATATTCAAGGCAAACAGAGGGGTAGAGTTATTCTATGCATGAATCAGATTTGAGAAAAGCTAGCCTGGTGGTTAAAGAACACAACCCTGGGAGAGACAGACAGACCAGATTCTGTCCTACTTACTTTTGTGATTTTGACCAAGTCCTTTTATCCTTCTGACTGTTTCTTCATATGGAAAAGAGCTATGGCTGTACATTTAGCACAATATTCTCTTTTGGCAAAGGCTGCTCTGGGTCCATTTGTGTTCTCTGCAACTTAATCTTTTCCGGTGTGCAAGCATTTTTAAGTTGTTTGGTGAAGTATTACATTTGACTTTCAACTGTTCATTACTTTGGGCAAAGCTTATATAATGCGGCAGAGACTAGAACCTATGCAGAGATAGTGAGAGGATGTGATAAGCTTATTTTGCCGGTTTATCAAAAAGTTTAACCTTTTCTCCTCTTCCTCCGCCTGCCACCAAGAGATGAGAAAGAAGGCAGAGCCTGGAAATGCACACCAAGCAATACTTCTGTGTCAGTTTGCCTTTTATTCCTCTGCCAGTACTTCCCAGAGAGATTTCACCAAAAGTGCCTAAGCTTGCCATGGCCATTGTTGTGAAGAACATTTCTCTCTATTGCTAGTCACATCCCCTTTTCCTTCTCCTGGGCGCTTAATGGATGTTTGGGGGCAGGAAATAAAATTTAAACTGAAACATCAAAAAAAAAAAAAGAAGAAAGATGAGCTCAAGTAGGCGTTATTGTGGTCCAGATAAGGTTTGGTTTATTCATTCCCTCGATTTGCATTTATCCCCCTTTGTGCCAGGCATGGGGGGAGAGAGAGAAATGTCTTCAAAGAGTCTGTGGTTGTATGGGGGAGGGAGCTGTGGAAATCTGTCATTTAGAAACAGCATGGAAGTGCTAGGGAAAAATTGTTTTGTTCATTTATCTCTCACTCATCCGTTCACCCAGAGCAACTACAAAGGGTTTCACGCGGAGGAACTGGATGCCCTGAACTTGACATTCTCGTGGGGGAAACAACAATGTAAAGCACCAGCAGTGGTAAGTCACCAGTAGTGATTTCAAGCCAGAAGGAACCACTCACCAATGGAGAGAGGCACAGGGTGAGCAGTGACTTGCAGAAAGGAGGGGTTATTTATTCATTCCAACTGCGGAGTTCAAGTTCATCTGGGTGGTTGTGTGGTTCGTGCTTACTGCATCTGTTTTTGGAACGTGGCTCCACCCTCCAAGAAGGGTGAGGATGATCACCCTTCTTTCCTCCTGCTGTGCCCCGGGGTCACCCAGCGAGTGTCTGCAGGGATGATCTGCTCTGTACTGGCTTTTCAGTCCCACTCCCGGGAGAAGAGAGACGAAGCTGTGTCTCCACCGCAGCTTGCCCTGATTCAGTCACTGGGTGAAAAGGTGGGAAGAAGGTCAAGTTCATGAGAACTGATACACTGCAGAGTCATTTAGTCCTGAATTATCAGTTCTGCTTGCTGGTGAGTTGCTAAATCCAGGGACCTGAATGTAATTCCTCCAGAGCCACTGAGACATCATTTCTAGGCCCATGGCAGGCTGTAGGGGTGCTGACTTTTCTCAGTGCTAAGGAGCAGCCATCTTCTACTGAGAGAGGACTCTGTGTCAGCAGGAGCAGAACCACACCAGGCACCGAAGAAGGTTCTTCATCCCAGCATCTCCCAACACAGTGATAGATAAACGGGTAGAAGTTGCGACAGGGCAGTCACAATAGAACAGAAGCTTATCCCCAATAAATATGGAAAGATGTTCAACTTCACTACCTAACAAAGAAATTCAAGTTATAAATCTATTTCTTTTTTGCTCATCTCATTGGTAGAAAGTTTTAAGAATGCACAAAATTTGCTGCTAAGGATGTAAGGAAAAGGCTGTTTTCGTCTGTTGCTGCAGATGGGGATGGAAATTGCTGCGAACCTTCTGCAGGGTAATTTGGCAATTTGTGTATCAACAGCCTTAAAATGTTCATACACTTTGAGCCAGTAGTTTTGCTTTTAGCATCTTTTCCTAAGTTGAAAGTCCAATTTATGTACAAGACTTATGTTCAAGAATATTCATCTCAGCCAGTAGTGTAATAGAAAAAATATTAGAAGCTACCTAAAAATCCCACAATACGGGGTTGGTTAAATAACGGATGGCCCAACTTAAGAATGGAAAATAAAGACGCAGACGTAGAAAATGGACTTGAGGACACAGGGAAGGGGAAGGGGAAGCTGGGACGAATTGAGAGAGTGGCATGGACTTATATATACTACCAAATGTAAAATAGCTAGCTAGTGGGAAGCAGCTGCGTAGCACAGGGAAATCAGCTCGGTGCTTTGTGACCACCTAGAGGGGTGGGATAGGGAGGGTGGGAGGGAGACGCAAGAGGGAGGAGATATGGGGATATATGTGTATGTAGAGCTGATTCACTTTGTTATAAAGCAGAAACTAACACACCATTGTAAAGCAATTATACTCCAATAAAGATGTTTTTTTTAAAAAAGGATGGAAAACAGTTTATTCATTAAAAATGATTTTCTACAAGAATATTTAATGGTGGGAAGATGTAGTGTAAAAGCAGGGTACAAAATACTAGATGGAGTATTTCATTTTGTTAAAATTTAATAATACAAGTGTAGAAAACGTGATTAAGAGAACAGTACTGATTTGACTACGGGACATTTTTTTCTTTAAATTTTTCTGTATTTGGTGTTATAAAGCATCATATATCCTCTCTGAGTCTCAGTTTATGTTCTGTGAAGTGGGACTCATCACATCTACACTGCAGTGCGCTCGGGCAGAGCAGCACAATATTTGAAAGTGCCCTTGACAATGACCAGCCCATTGTAATACTCCAGGACAGGTTATAATATCATTGCCAATGACACACCCATAGTTCGGATATTATCCGTAACGATTACTAAGGTTGCTTATCTCCCTCCACTTTTACTAAGACAAAAAAAGGATTAATTGAAGACTCTTAAGTCATTTTTACTGAGGTTCTTTGTTTTTTTTTTTTTTTTCAAAATACTAATTGTAGGGCTTCCCTGGTGGCGCAGTGGTTGCGAATCTGCCTGCTAATGCACGGGACACGGGTTCGAGCCCTGCTCTGGGAAGATCCCACATGCCGTGGAGCAACTGGGCCCATGAGCCACAACTACTGAGCCTGCGCGTCTGGAGCCTGTGCTCTGCAAAAAGAGAGGCCGCGATAGTGAGCGGCCCGCGCACGGCAATGAAGAGTGGACCCCGCTCCCCACAACTGGAGAAAGCCCTCACACAGAAACGAAGACCCAACACAGCTAAAAATAAATCAATAAATCAATAAATTTATTAAAAAGAAAAATACTAATTGTAAAGTCTGCAGTGGGTATATAGGTATTCAACTTTTTTCCAGATTTTACGTTTCTGGTTTTGTTTTTAAATTTTTTATTTATTATTTATTTATTACTTTTATTTTTGGCTGTGTTGGGTCTTCATTTCTGCACGAGGGCTCGCTCCAGTTGCGGCAAGTGGGGGCCACTCTTCTTCGCGGCGCGCGGGCCTCTCACTATCGCGGCCTGTCTTGTTGCGGAGCAGAGGCTCTAGACGCTCAGGCTCAGTAGTTGTGGCTCATGGGCCCAGTTGCTCCACGGCATGTGGGATCTTCCCAGACCAGGGCTCAAACCCGTGTCCCCTGCATTGGCAGGCGGATTCTCAACCACTGCACCACCAGGGAAGCCCCCCCACCCCGATAGTTTTAAAACCAGCCTCAGTCATGCTTGCTTCAAGACTTATCCTGGCATCATGGACCACTGGATACTTTGGCTAGGTGTTAAACTCTCTTGTCCTGTGCCCGAGGCCCATCGTGGTGACTTAGTTGCCATCTAGGGCACTCTTGGCATGAGTCCTAGACATGAATCCAGCTCAATGGCTTGGGCCCTGCTCCCTGAAGGCTGACTGTCCTAATGCCCAGTGCCTCCTTTCTGCTTGGACTTCTGAGGGCCGAGAGCCCCAGGACCCTCACTCTGTGTTCCCGGCTCTATTCAATGCCAACGGTATGTCTTTTGCTTGCTGTATGTCCCCTGCCCCAGTACCTCCTACTGGCTTTGACCTTCCTGTTTCAGGTCCTCTTATTGCGACCCTTTGTGTATAAGCCATATCTGTTTGCCCTTCCTTCAAGGGGAGCTATTTCCCTGGTGTTTCCCTAGGTGCTTATGATGAGACCCCTGCCAGAACTACACCAATCAGACCCTCCATGTACACGCTTGGGTCTGAACCCTTTCAGCGAGAGCAGGTTGGAGACCCATATATACATAAATATACAATGTGTACAAATCAAGTATTTTAAAGATTGTAAAGAATTCTTGTGAACGTATTAGTTTAGGGAAGTCAAGCAGGATCATCATATGATGGCATAATCAAGCACATGTATATAACATTTCCTATTTTTATATGATGCCATTTTAATAGATGTGCCCATCTTTTCAAAGTTCTAATCTGTGGCAGTGGGCAGTAGGGGGACGGGGTGGGTCACAGCAGGAAGAGGCATTCGCTGCCTTAGGCAGTTAAACCATTGCTCTCTCTTCAGAATGGCTCAGCCAGCAGGATTCTGTGGGGTCTACCTCCTGGCACCGGGCTCCAATCGCCGGATTTTGGGTCTGGGGCAACCCAGATCTTTGTGCGAGTTTTCTGGAGAGTGCTTTCTCTTGGGAGCACGTCTGGGGACTGGCTTCTCTGCTTCCACCTTTGCTGGCGTGGCCAAAGGAACTGCTGCTGCAAAGAAAATCAGAACTGATCAGTCACTTCTGCTGTACACAGTCTCCTGCCAGAATTTCCCTCTCTCATGTCTCTCCCAGTTTCTGGCTGAAGACCTTTAATCTACTTGACATCCAGAACACAGCCTTGGCCCATCAGCTCCATGAGTCCCTAGAGAAGGGACACTGGCTGCAAAAGCAATTCCTAGAGCCTATGGCTGTAGCACATGTGGAAGTCTCTTCACCGATTCCAGGGAAAACAGTAGAACCCGAAAGTCATTGCAATCATGAGCCTCTCCATCTCTCCTTTCCACAACAGAGAAAACATTTCTTGCAGTCTGTCACTTCTGAGGCTTTAATGGAAATGTCTTTCAAGTTTCGGAAAAAAATAGTCTAATATAAATTGGTTAAGAACCCCTCCCACCTTGGCAACCCCTCTTGGGCCCCATTTATACTGCCTGTTTCAACCACACTGAACTCTAACCCTCTGATGCTTTTATGTAGATTAGAAGAAGGCCAAATGCTGAGGCGGAGGGATCAGGAGACTGAGAACCGTAATCTGGGCACCAAGTCTAGGCTCACATCAACCCAGCCTCCTGGGACACCATCTCCTCAGCCCTCCAGTCTCATTAGCACTTCAACACCCCTCTTGGTTCTTCCGGTCTTCCCATCAATATGGCACCACCCTCTCCGCTAGGAGTAAAAATCATTATAATCCTCTCTCCACCATGAAAGGATGAGATAAAGGCTCAGCAGCAGCCCCCATGAAACACATGTTCAACACTGTGAAGAGGAGTTACTAAGGCGATTTGGGCCGACTCAGAGAAGGAAAGAGACAACTCTGCCCTTAGCCTGATCAGGCCCACAGGAAGGAAGCACACTGGGGGCAGCCTTTGAGAGTGTGGCAATGCGAGAGAACCTTCTTTAGGAGGGGACTCCCTGTTGCCGACCTTGAAAAAGCAAGGATGGGACATTTGTTACTGGGGCTGTTACAGAGGGGATGTGCCCAGAGGTTAGGCCACCCTGCTGGAGAATCAAAGCACCTTCTAGTCTGAAATGGCTTGAATGCTCCAATCGCCGGATTTTGGGTCTGGGGCAACCCAGATCTTTGTGCGACATTTCCGGAGAGTGCTTTCTCTTGGGAGCACGTCTGGGGACTGGCTTCTCTGCTTCCACCTTTGCTGGCGTGGCCAAAGGAACATCCCCGTAGGCCCGGTAGCCACCAACCAGGCAGTATGTCTCCCCATGCCAGCCCAACTGCGTTTCTCCACACCCTCGGTAGAGGACATGGTAGTGACCAGGGGTAGGGGGAGAAACGGGAGCCACTGCTGCTGCAAAGAAAATCAGAACTGATCAGTCATTTCTGCTGTACACAGCCTCCTGCCAGAATTTCCCTCTCTCACGTCTCTCCCACTTTCTGGCTGAAGACTTTTAATCTACTTGACATCCAAAACACAGCTTTGGCCCATCACCTCTATGAGTCCCTAGAGAAGGGACACTGGCTGCAAAAGCAATACCTAGAGCCTACGGCTGCAGTACATGAGGAAGTCTCTTCACCGTTTCCAGGGAAAACAGTAGAACCCGAAAGTCATTGCAATCATGAGCCTCTCCATCTCTCCCTTCCACACCAGAGAAAACATTTCTTGCAGTCTGTCACTTCTGAGGCTTTAATGGAAATGTCTTTCAAGTTTTGGGAAAAACTAATCTAATATAAATTGGTTAAGGACCCCTCCCACCTTGGCAGCCCCTCTTGGGCCCCATTTATACTGCCTGTTTCAACCACACTGAACTCTAGCCCTCTGATACTTTTATGTAGATTAGAACAAGGCCAAATACTGAGGCAGAGTGATCAGGAGACTGAGACCCGCGTTCTGGGTACCAAGTCTAGGCTCACATCAACCCAGCCTCCTGGGACACCATCTCCTCACCCCTCCAGGCTCATTAGCACTTCAACACCCCTCTTGGTTCTTCCGGTCTTCCCATCAATATGGCACCACCCTCTCCCCTAGTACTCAGCAGCTCAGGATGGGATGTGTCTGAGGGCACCGATGTAGATGTCTACATGACAGCACAGAGGTGCCTGGGTTTGAAGGTGTGTTTCAAGAGTGGCCCTCTTCCTCAAACTGCTCCATTTACCATTTGCCAACAAAAATGCACTTGTCTTTTGCTAAGAGGCCAATCAGGAAAGGGTCTGAATGGAAGCATCCTGTAGCCCAAAGGGGAAGCTAGATTTATAAAGAGCAGGACCATCCTGCACACTTGTCCAGGGATGACCTTTCACTTGTCCTCAACAGTGAGCACTGTGGGTCCCTGAAGATGTCCCAGGTCATTGGTATTACTTACAGCTGGGAACGCGCTCAGGTATACATAGTGGGCAAGCCCCACAGAAACATGAGGCAGCCAGGTGAGGTGGTGTGTACACCATGGCTCCTCTAGAGATGCCCGGTCTCGGTGTTTCTGCTGCACTGCCCACCCACGGAACAGAGCTCAGGTTCGAGTAAAGATAGAGGATCCGGTCACACATTCTCCCTCAGACCACCAAAGAGGTTGGAGAACTTCTGGTGGAGAACTGTCAGGGAAGTTTGTCTGAGGGCAGCACTTTGGCAGTTACGCTGCCATGGAAACTGTGAGAAGGCCTGTGAGGTCATCACTACCCAGTGAGGTCATAATAAGGAACCTGTGACTTGGGGGTCAGGCTTCAGGAGGAGGGGCAGTTTTGTGGAGGAGAGCAGGGGGAGGGCAGAGGTACTCTGCCTGGCCCCTCACACCTGGGCCTCCCCACCCATGCCCTAGTCTAGCAGACATCCCAGGTGGGGCGTGCCGGTGGGCTGGCACAGCCCTATTGGCCCCAGGAAGGCAAAGGAGACCCACATTCTGAGATTGGCTTGAGAGGCAAGAATAACGTAAGAGACAGCTAGGTTGTATGGCACTGACCCTAAGAGGCAGAGATTTGTGTGGACTGGGGAATCAGGGAAGGCTCCTTGGCAGTGGACCTGAAGGACAAGTGAGATTTGGACCCATGGGGAAGAGAGGGAAGACATTCCAGTTTGGAAGAATAAAAGCAAAGACACATTCTCCTCGCCCTTGTCCTGCCCCAAATATAAATTCATAGAACCCTCACATTTTCACAACTGAGGACTGAAGAAAAGCAAGAGGTGAAGGGGCCTACCCAGTGTTACACAGGTAGTGGAGAGGTGTTCTGCTCAATGGTTAGGTTCATGTTGGGGCTCCGGATTTACAGCTGATAGGAATGTGAGGACAAGCTCATGCCATTTCAAACATTTCCAAGTGATACTGAGAGAGACGTTAAAGGTGCAAAATGAGGGTGCTGAATGACCTCACAAAGTGGGAATGGTGGGCCCATTTTCATATGAAATTCAAAACAAGTTCATGACCAAAGGACATAATACAAAATGACAACATAATCATTACACTCCCCTCTCCCCTAGAAGTAAAAATCAGTATAATCCTCCCTCTCTCCACCATGAAAGGATGAGGTAAAGGCTCAGCAGCAGCCCCCGTGAAACACATGGTCACCACTGTGAAGAGGTGTTACTAAGACGATTTGGTCCGACTCAGAGAAGGAAAGAGACAACTCTGCCCTTAGCCTGATCAGGCCCACAGGAAGGAAGCACACTGGGGGCAGCCTTTGAGAGTGTGGCAATGCGAGAGAACCTTCTTTAGGAGGGGACTCCCTGTTGCCGACCTTGAAAAAGCAAGGATGGGACATTCGTTTACTGGGGCTGTTGCAGAGGGGATGTGCCCAGGAGGTAGAGACTGCTTGGACTACTATTTTAGAGGTTGGACCCCCCTGGTTGAGAACCACAGCACCTTGTATTCCTAAGCTGCTTGAATGAGCGGGTGCACGTTAGGACAGACGAAGTCAGGCCTCATTGGAGCCGACTGCCTTTGGGAGTGGTAGAAGGTAAAATGGGAAGGGGAATGCTCTGGAGGAGTTTTGTCATGGCAGGTGGGCCAGCACGAGACCATCCAGATTCTCCAAGGCTCCAGAGATGACTTGGCTGGGAGCATCCCTCTGATGTGGTGCGGGGACTCCTACCTTAACAGGACCTGGCTGGGCATCTGCGGGAGGCAGAATAAATGGTTTAATAACTTAAGAGAGCGAGAGACTCACCTGGGGGGTTGCACAAAACCACTTCAAAAGACTTGTACCTGGATTCTTGAGCCAACCCTCAGAAAACTTATCTAGATCTGGAGTAGGGCTCTGGAAGCTGCACTTTTAATAAGCTTCCTGGGCAGTCCCACCACAGTGGTCCATGGAGAGACTGACCAAATTACTGTGTATTCTCCGTTGCTTTTGGGAGTCAAAGTGGGCAATGTGAAAAACTGCAGCAGGCATGCGTATATACAGGGAATATTCAAGGCAAACAGAGGGGTAGAGTTATTCTATGCATGAATCAGATTTGAGAAAAGCTAGCCTGGTTGTTAAAGAACACAACCCTTGGGAGAGACAGACAGACAAGATTCTGTCCTACTTACTTGTGTGATTTTGACCAAGTTCTTTTATCCTTCTGACTGTTTCTTCATATGGAAAAGAGCTATGGCTCTACATTTAGCACAATATTCTCTTTTGGCAAAGGCTGCTCTGGGTCCATTTGTGTTCTCTGCAACTTAATCTTTTCTGGTGTGCAAGCATTTTTAAGTTGTTTGGTGAAGTATTACATTTGACTTTCAACTGTTCATTACTTTGGGCAAAGCTTATATAATGCTGCAGAGACTAGAACCTATGCAGAGATAGTGAGAGGATGTGATAAGCTTATTCTGCCGGTTTATCAAAAAGTTTAACCTTTTCTCCTCTTCCTCCACCTGCCACCAAGAGATGAGAAAGAAGGCAGAGCCTGGAAATGCACACCAAGCAATACTTCTGTGTCAGTTTGCCTTTTATTCCTCTGCCAGTACTTCCCAGAGAGATTTCACCAAAAGTGCCTAAGCTTGCCATGGCCATTGTTGTGAAGAACATTTCTCTCTATTGCTAGTCACATCCCCTTTTCCTTCTCCTGGGCGCTTAATGGATGTTTGGGGGCAGGAAATAAAATTTAAACTAAAACATCAAAAAAAAAAAAAGAAGAAAGATGAGCTCAAGTAGGCGTTATTGTTGTCCAGATAAGGTTTGGTTTATTCATTCCCTCGATTTGCATTTATCCCCCTTTGTGCAAGGCATGGCGGGAGAGAGAGAAATGTCTTCAAAGAGTCTGTGGTTGTATGGGGGAGGGAGCTGTGGATATCTGTCATTTAGAAACAGCATGGAAGTGCTAAGGAAAAATTGTTTTGTTCATTTCTCTCTCACTCATCCGTTCACCCAGAGCAACTACAAAGTGTTTCACGCGGAGGAACTGGATGCCCTGAACTTGACATTCTCGTGGGGGAAACAACAATGTAAAGCACCAGCAGTGGTAAGTCACCAGTAGTGATTTCAAGCCAGAAGGAACCACTCACCAATGGAGAGAGGCACAGGGTGAGCAGTGACTTGCAGAAAGGAGGGGTTATTTATTCATTCCAACTGCTGAGTTCAAGTTCATCTGGGTGGTTGTGTGGTTCGTGCTTACTGCAACTGTTTTTGGAACGTGGATCCACCCTCCAAGAAGGGTGAGGATGATCACCCTTCTTTCCTCCTGCTGTGCCCCGGGGTCACCCAGCGAGTGTCTGCAGGGATGATCTGCTCTGTACTGGCTTTTCAGTCCCACTTCCGGGAGAAGAGAGTCGAAGCTGTGTCTCCACCGCAGCTTGGCCTGATTCAGTCACTGGGTGAAAAGGTGGGAAGAAGGTCAAGTTCATGAGAACTGATACACTGCAGAGTCATTTAGTCCTGAAGTACCAGTTCTGGTTGCTGGTGAGTTGCTAAATCCAGGGACCTGAATGTAATTCCTACAGAGCCACTGAGACATCACTTCCAGGCCCATGGCAGCCTGTAGGGGTGCTGACTTTTCTCAGTGCTAAGGAGCAGCCATCTTCCACTGAGAGAGGACTCTGTGTCAGCAGGAGCAGAACCACACCAGGCACCGAAGAAGGTTCTGCATCCCAGCATCTCCCAACACAGTGATAGATAAACGGGTAGAAGATGCGACAGGGCATTCACAATAGAACAGAAGCTAATCCCCAATAAATATGGAAAGATGTTCAACTTCACTACCTAACAAAGAAATTCAAGTTATAAATCTATTTCTTTTTTGCTCATCTCATTGGTAGAAAGTTTTAAGAATGCACAAAATTTGCTGCTAAGGATGTAAGGAAAAGGCCGTTTTCGTCTGCTGCTGCTGATGGGGATGGAAATTGGTGCGAACCTTCTGCAGGGTAATTTGGCAATTTGTGTATCAACAGCCTTAAAATGTTCATACACTTTGAGCCAGTAGTTTTGCTTTTAGCATCTTATCCTAAGGTGAAAGTCAAATTTATGTACAAGACTTATGTTCAAGAATATTCATCTCAGCCAGTAGTGTAATAGAAAAAATATTAGAAGCTACCTAAAAATCCCACAATACGGGGTTGGTTAAATAACGGATGGCCCAACTTAAGAATGGAAAATAAAGACGCAGACGTAGAAAATGGACTTGAGGACACGGGGAAGGGGTAGGGGAAGCTAGGACGAAGTGAGAGAGTGGCATGGACTTATATATACTACGAAATGTAAAATAGCTAGCTAGTGGGAAGCAGCCGCGTAGCACAGGGAGATCAGCTCTGTGCTTTATGACCACCTAGAGGGCTGGGATAGGGAGGGTGGGAGGGAGACGCACCAGGGAGGGGATATGGGGATATATGTGTATGTAGAGCTGATTCACTTTGTTATAAAGCAGAAACTAACACACCATTGTAAAGCAATTATACTCCAATAAAGATGTTTTTTTTAAAAAAGGATGGAAAAACTGTTCATTCATTAAAAATGATTTTCTCCAAGAATATTTAATGGTGGGAAGATGTAGTGTAAAAGCAGGGTACAAAATACTAGATGGAGTATTTCATTTTGTTAAAATTTAATAATACAAGTGCAGAAAACGTGATTAAGAGAACAGTACTGATTTGACAAAGGGACATTTTTTTCTTTAAATTTTTCTGTATTTGGTGTTATAAAGCATCATATATCCTCTCTGAGTCTCAGTTTATGTTCTGTGAAGTGGGACTCATCACATCTACACTGCAGTGCGCTCGGGCAGAGCAGCACAATATTTGAAAGTGCCCTTGACAATGACCAGCCCATTGTAATACTCCAGGACAGGTTATAATATCATTGCCAATGACACACCCATAGTTCGGATATTATCCGTAACGATTACTAAGGTTGTTTATCTCCCTCCACTTTTACTAAGACAAAAAAAGGATTAATTGAAGACTCTTAAGTCATTTTTACTGAGGTTCTTTGTTTTTTTTTCAAAATACTAATTGTAGGGCTTCCCTGGTGGCGCAGTGGTTGAGAATCTGCCTGCTAATGCACGGGACACGGGTTCGAGCCCTGCTCTGGGAAGATCCCACATGCCGTGGAGCAACTGGGCCCGTGAGCCACAACTACTGAGCCTGCGCGTCTGGAGCCTGTGCTCCGCAACAAGAGAGCCCGCGATAGTGAGCGGCCCGTGCACCGCAATGAAGAGTGGCCCCCGCTCCCCACACCTGGAGAAAGCCCTCACACAGAAACGAAGACCCAACACAGCTAAAAATAAATCAATAAATCAATAAATTTATTAAAAAGAAAAATACTAATTGTAAAGTCTGCAGTGGGTATATAGGTGTTCAACTTTTTTCCAGATTTTACGTTTCTGGTTTCGTTTTTAAATTTTTTATTTATTATTTATTTATTACTTTTATTTTTGGCTGTGTTGGGTCTTCGTTTCTGCACGAGGGCTTTCTCCAGTTGCGGCAAGTGGGGGCCACTCTTCTTCACGGCGCGCGGGCCTCTCACTATCGCGGCCTGTCTTGTTGCGGAGCAGAGGCTCTAGACGCTCAGGCTCAGTAGTTGTGGCTCACGGGCCCAGTTGCTCCACGGCATGTGGGATCTTCCCAGACCAGGGCTCAAACCCGTGTCCCCTGCATTGGCAGGCGGATTCTCAACCACTGCACCACCAGGGAAGCCCCCCCACCCCGACAGTTTTAAACCAGCCTCAGTCATGCTTGCTTCAAGACTTATCCTGGCATCATGGAGCACTGGATACTTTGGCTAGGTGTTAAACTCTCTTGTCCTGTGCCCGAGTCCCATCGTGGTGACTTAGTTGCCATCTAGGGCACTCTTGGCATGAGTCCTAGACATGAATCCAGCTCAATGTCTTGGGCCATGCTCCCAGCTGGCTGACTGTCCTAATGCCTAGTGCCTCCTTTCTGCTTGGACTTCTGAGGGCCGCAGCCCCAGGACCTTCACTCTGTGTTCCCGGCTCTATTCAATGCCAACGCTATGTCTTTTGCTTGCTGTATGTCCCCTGCCCCAGTACCTCCTACTGGCTTTGACCTTCCTGTTTCAGGTCCTCTTATTGCGACCCTTTGTGTATAAGCCAGATCTGTTTGCCCTTCCTCCAAGGGGAGCTATTTCCCTGGTGTTTCCCTAGATGCTTATGATGAGACCCCTGCCAGAACTACACCAATCAGACCCTCCATGTACACGCTTGGGTGTGAACCCTTTCAGCGAGAGCAGGTTGGAGACCCATATATACATAAATATACAATGTGTACAAATCAAGTATTTCAAAGATTGTAAAGAATTCTTGTGAACGTATTAGGTTAGGGAAGTCAAGCAGGATCATCATATGATGGCATAATCAAGCACATGTATATAACATTTCCTATTTTTATATGATGCCATTTTAGTAGATGTGCCCATGTTTTCAAAGTTCTAATCTGTGGCAGTGGGCAGTAGGGGGACGGGTTGGGTCACAGCAGGAAGAGGCATTCGCTGCCTTAGGCAGTTAAACCATTGCTCTCTCTTCAGAATGGCTCAGCCAGCAGGATTCTGTGGGGTCTACCTCCTGGCAAAGGGCTCCTATTGCCGGATTTTGGGTCTGGGGCAACCCAGATCTTTGTGCGAGTTTTCCGGAGAGTGCTTTCTCTTGGGAGCACGTCTGGGGACTGGCTTCTCTGCTTCCACCTTTCCTGGCGTGGCCAAAGGAACTGCTGCTGCAAAGAAAATCAGAACTGATCAGTCACTTCTGCTGTACACACTCTCCTGCCAGAATTTCCCTCTCTCATGTCTCTCCCACTTTCTGGCTGAAGACCTTTAATCTACTTGACATCCAGAACACAGCCTTGGCCCTTCACCTCCATGAGTCCCTAGAGAAGGGACACTGGCTGCAAAAGCAATTCCTAGAGCCTACGGCTGCAGCACATGAGGAAGTCTCTTCACCGTTTCCAGGGAAAACACTAGAAACCGAAAGTCATTGCAATCATGAGCCTCTCCATCTCTCCTTTCCACAACAGAGAAAACATTTCTTGCAGTCTGTCACTTCTGAGGCTTTAATGGAAATGTCTTTCAAGTTTCAGAAAAAAATAGTCCAATATAAATTGGTTAAGAACCCCTCCCACCTTGGCAACGCCTCTTGGGCCCCATTTATACTGCCTGTTTCAACCACACGGAACTCTAGCCCTCTGATACTTTTATGTAGATTAGAACAAGGCCAAATGCTGAGGCGGAGGGATCAGGAGACTGAGAACCGTATTCTGGGCACCAAGTCTAGGCTCACATCAACCCAGCCTCCTGGGACACCATCTCCTCAGCCCTCCAGTCTCATTAGCACTTCAACACCCCTCTTGGTTCTTCCGGTCTTCCCATCAATATGGCACCACCCTCTCTGCTAGGAGTAAAAATCATTATAATCCTCTCTCCACCATGAAAGGATGAGGTAAAGGCTCAGCAGCAGCCCCCGTGAAACACATGGTCAACACTGTGAAGAGGTGTTACTAAGGGGATTTGGTCCGACTCAGAGAAGGAAAGAGACAACTCTGCCCTTAGCCTGATCAGGCCCACAGGAAGGAAGCACACTGGGGGCAGCCTTTGAGAGTGTGGCAATGCGAGAGAACCTTCTTTAGGAGGGGACTCCCTGTTGCCGACCTCGAAAAAGCAAGGATGGGACATTTGTTTACTGGGGCTGTTACAGAGGGGATGTGCCCAGAGGTTAGGCCACCCTGCTTGAGAATCAAAGCACCTTCTAGTCCGAAATGGCTTGAATGCTCCAATCGCCGGATTTTGGGTCTGGGGCAACCCAGATCTTTGTGCGACATTTCCGGAGAGTGCTTTCTCTTTGGAGCCCGTCTGGAGACCTGCTTCTCTGCTTCCACCTTTGCTGGCGTGGCCAAAGTAACATCCCCGTAGGCCCGGTAGCCACCAACCAGGCAATATGTCTCCCCATGCCAGCCCAACTGCGTTTCTCCACACCCTCGGTAGAGGACATGGTAGTGACCAGGGGTAGGGGGAGAAACGGGAGCCACTGCTGCTGCAACGAAAATCAGAACTGATCAGTCACTTCTGCTGTACACAGCCTCCTGCCAGAAGTTCCCTCTCTCACGTCTCTCCCACTTTCTGGCTGAAGACCTTTAATCTACTTGACATCCAAAACACAGCTTTGGCCCATCACCTCTATGAGTCCCTAGAGAAGGGACACTGGCTACAAAAGCAATTCCTAGAGCCTACGGCTGCAGCACATGAGGAAGTCTCTTCACCGTTTCCAGGGAAAACAGTAGAACCCGAAAGTCATTGCAATCATGAGCCTCTCCATCTCTCCCTTCCACACCAGAGAAAACATTTCTTGCAGTCTGTCACTTCTGAGGCTTTAATGGAAATGTCTTTCAAGTTTTGGAAAAAACTAATCTAATATACATTGGTTAAGGACCCCTCCCACCTTGGCAGCCCCTCTTGGGCCCCATTTATACTGCCTGTTTCAACCACACTGAACTCTAGCCCTCTGATACTTTTATGTAGATTAGAACAAGGCCAAATACTGAGGCAGAGTGATCAGGAGACTGAGACCCGCGTTCTGGGTACCAAGTCTAGGCTCACATCAACCCAGCCTCCTGGGACACCATCTCCTCAGCCCTCCAGTCTCATTAGCACTTCAACACCCCTCTTGGTTCTTCCGGTCTTCCCATCAATATGGCACCACCCTCTCCCCTAGTACTCAGCAGCTCAGGATGGGATGTGTCTGAGGGCACCGATGTAGATGTCTACATGACAGCACAGAGGTGCCTGGGTTTGAAGGTGTGTTTCAAGAGTGGCCCTCTTCCTCAAACTGCTCCATTTACCATTTGCCAACAAAAATGCACTTGTCTTTTGCTAAGAGGCCAATCAGGAAAGGGTCTGAATGGAAGCATCCTGTAACCCAAAGGGGAAGCTAGATTTATAAAGATCAGGACCATCCTGCACACTTGTCCAGGGATGACCTTTCACTTGTCCTCAACAGTGAGCACTGTGGGTCCCTGAAGATGTCCCAGGTCATTGGTATTACTTACAGCTGGGAACGCGCTCAGGTATACATAGTGGGCAAGCCCCACAGAAACATGAGGCAGCCAGGTGGGGTGGTGTGTACACCATGGCTCCTCTAGAGATGCCCGGTCTCGGTGTTTCTGCTGCACTGCCCACCCACGGAACAGAGCTCAGGTTCGAGTAAAGATAGAGGATCCGGTCACACATTCTCCCTCAGACAACCAAAGAGGTTGGAGAACTTCTGGTTGAGAACTGTCAGGGAAGTTTGTCTGAGGGCAGCGCTTTGGCAGTTACGCTGCCATGGAAACTGTGAGAAGGCCTGTGAGGTCATCACTACCCAGTGAGGTCATAATAAGGAACCTGTGACTTGGGGGTCAGGCTTCAGGAGGAGGGGCAGTTTTGTGGAGGAGAGCAGGGGGAGGGCAGAGGTACTCTGCCTGGCCCCTCACACCTGGGCCTCCCCACCCATGCCCTAGTCTAGCAGACATCCCAGGTGGGGCGTGCCGGTGGGCTGGCACAGCCCTAGGGGCCCCAGGAAGGCAAAGGAGACCCACATTCTGAGATTGGCTTGAGAGGCAAGAATAACGTAAGAGACAGCTAGGTTGTATGGCACTGACCCTAAGAGGCAGAGATTTGCGTGGACTGGGGAATCAGGGAAAGCTCCTTGGCAGTGGACCTGAAGGACAAGTGAGATTTGGACCCATGGGGAAGAGAGGGAAGACATTCCAGTTTGGAAGAATAAAAGCAAAGACACATTCTCCTCGCCCTTGTCCTGCCCCAAATATAAATTCATAGAACCCTCACATTTTCACAACTGAGGACTGAAGAAAAGCAAGAGGTGAAGGGGCCTACCCAGTGTTACACAGGTAGTGGAGAGGTGTTCTGCTCAATGGTTAGGTTCATGTTGGGGCTCCGGATTTACAGCTGATAGGAATGTGAGGACAAGCTCATGCCATTTCAAACATTTCCAAGTGATACTGAGAGAGACGTTAAAGGTGCAAAATGAGGGTGCTGAATGACCTCACAAAGTGGGAATGGTGGGCCCATTTTCATATGAAATTCAAAACAAGTTCATGACCAAAGGACATAATACAAAATGACAACATAATCATTACACTCCCCTCTCCCCTAGAAGTAAAAATCAGTATAATCCTCCCTCTCTCCACCATGAAAGGATGAGGTAAAGGCTCAGCAGCAGCCCCCGTGAAACACATGGTCACCACTGTGAAGAGGTGTTACTAAGACGATTTGGTCCGACTCAGAGAAGGAAAGAGACAACTCTGCCCTTAGCCTGATCAGGCCCACAGGAAGGAAGCACACTGGGGGCAGCCTTTGAGAGTGTGGCAATGCGAGAGAACCTTCTTTAGGAGGGGACTCCCTGTTGCCGACCTTGAAAAAGCAAGGATGGGACATTCGTTTACTGGGGCTGTTGCAGAGGGGATGTGCCCAGGAGGTAGAGACTGCTTGGACTACTATTTTAGAGGTTGGACCCCCCTGGTTGAGAACCACAGCACCTTGTATTCCTAAACTGCTTGAATGAGCGGGTGCACGTTAGGACAGACGAAGTCAGGCCTCATTGGAGCCGACTGCCTTTGGGAGTGGTAGAAGGTAAAATGGGAAGGGGAATGCTCTGGAGGAGTTTTGTCATGGCAGGTGGGCCAGCACGAGACCATCCAGATTCTCCAAGGCTCCAGAGATGACTTGGCTGGGAGCATCCCTCTGATGTGGTGCGGGGACTCCTACCTTAACAGGACCTGGCTGGGCATCTGCGGGAGGCAGAATAAATGGTTTAATAACTTAAGAGAGCGAGAGACTCACCTGGGGGGTTGCACAAAACCACTTCAAAAGACTTGTACCTGGATTCTTGAGCCAACCCTCAGAAAACTTATCTAGATCTGGAGTAGGGCTCTGGAAGCTGCACTTTTAATAAGCTTCCTGGGCAGTCCCACCACAGTGGTCCATGGAGAGACTGACCAAATTACTGTGTATTCTCCGTTGCTTTTGGGAGTCAAAGTGGGCAATGTGAAAAACTGCAGCAGGCATACGTATAAACAGGGAATATTCAAGGCAAACAGAGGGGTAGAGTTATTCTATGCATGAATCAGATTTGAGAAAAGCTAGCCTGGTTGTTAAAGAACACAACCCTTGGGAGAGACAGACAGACAAGATTCTGTCCTACTTACTTGTGTGATTTTGACCAAGTTCTTTTATCCTTCTGACTGTTTCTTCATATGGAAAAGAGCTATGGCTCTACATTTAGCACAATATTCTCTTTTGGCAAAGGCTGCTCTGGGTCCATTTGTGTTCTCTGCAACTTAATCTTTTCTGGTGTGCAAGCATTTTTAAGTTGTTTGGTGAAGTATTACATTTGACTTTCAACTGTTCATTACTTTGGGAAAAGCTTATATAGTGCTGCAGAGACTAGAACCTAAGCAGAGATAGTGAGAGGATGTGATAAGCTTATTCTGCCGGTTTATCAAAAAGTTTAACCTTTTCTCCTCTTCCTCCACCTGCCACCAAGAGATGAGAAAGAAGGCAGAGCCTGGAAATGCACACCAAGCAATACTTCTGTGTCAGTTTGCCTTTTATTCCTCTGCCAGTACTTCCCAGAGAGATTTCACCAAAAGTGCCTAAGCTTGCCATGGCCATTGTTGTGAAGAACATTTCTCTCTATTGCTAGTCACATCCCCTTTTCCTTCTCCTGGGCGCTTAATGGATGTTTGGGGGCAGGAAATAAAATTTAAACTAAAACATCAAAAAAAAAAAAAGAAGAAAGATGAGCTCAAGTAGGCGTTATTGTTGTCCAGATAAGGTTTGGTTTATTCATTCCCTCGATTTGCATTTATCCCCCTTTGTGCAAGGCATGGCGGGAGAGAGAGAAATGTCTTCAAAGAGTCTGTGGTTGTATGGGGGAGGGAGCTGTGGATATCTGTCATTTAGAAACAGCATGGAAGTGCTAAGGAAAAATTGTTTTGTTCATTTCTCTCTCACTCATCCGTTCACCCAGAGCAACTACAAAGTGTTTCACGCAGAGGAACTGGATGCCCTGAACTTGACATTCTCGTGGGGGAAACAACAATGTAAAGCACCAGCAGTGGTAAGTCACCAGTAGTGATTTCAAGCCAGAAGGAACCACTCACCAATGGAGAGAGGCACAGGGTGAGCAGTGACTTGCAGAAAGGAGGGGTTATTTATTCATTCCAACTGCTGAGTTCAAGTTCATCTGGGTGGTTGTGTGGTTCGTGCTTACTGCATCTGTTTTTGGAACGTGGATCCACCCTCCAAGAAGGGTGAGGATGATCACCCTTCTTTCCTCCTGCTGTGCCCCGGGGTCACCCAGCGAGTGTCTGCAGGGATGATCTGCTCTGTACTGGCTTTTCAGTCCCACTTCCGGGAGAAGAGAGTCGAAGCTGTGTCTCCACCGCAGCTTGGCCTGATTCAGTCACTGGGTGAAAAGGTGGGAAGAAGGTCAATTTCATGAGAACTGATACACTGCAGAGTCATTTAGTCCTGAAGTACCAGTTCTGGTTGCTGGTGAGTTGCTAAATCCAGGGACCTGAATGTAATTCCTACAGAGCCACTGAGACATCACTTCCAGGCCCATGGCAGCCTGTAGGGGTGCTGACTTTTCTCAGTGCTAAGGAGCAGCCATCTTCCACTGAGAGAGGACTCTGTGTCAGCAGGAGCAGAACCACACCAGGCACCGAAGAAGGTTCTGCATCCCAGCATCTCCCAACACATTGATAGATAAACGGGTAGAAGATGCGACAGGGCATTCACAATAGAACAGAAGCTAATCCCCAATAAATATGGAAAGATGTTCAACTTCACTACCTAACAAAGAAATTCAAGTTATAAATCTATTTCTTTTTTGCTCATCTCATTTGTAAAAAGTTTTAAGAATGCACAAAATTTGCTGCTAAGGATGTAAGGAAAAGGCCGTTTTCGTCTGCTGCTGCTGATGGGGATGGAAATTGGTGCGAACCTTCTGCAGGGTAATTTGGCAATTTGTGTATCAACAGCCTTAAAATGTTCATACACTTTGAGCCAGTAGTTTTGCTTTTAGCATCTTATCCTAAGGTGAAAGTCCAATTTATGTACAAGACTTATGTTCAAGAATATTCATCTCAGCCAGTAGTGTAATAGAAAAAATATTAGAAGCTACCTAAAAATCCCACAATACGGGGTTGGTTAAATAACGGATGGCCCAACTTAAGAATGGAAAATAAAGACGCAGACGTAGAAAATGGACTTGAGGACACGGGGAAGGGGTAGGGGAAGCTAGGACGAAGTGAGAGAGTGGCATGGACTTATATATACTACGAAATGTAAAATAGCTAGCTAGTGGGAAGCAGCCGCGTAGCACAGGGAGATCAGCTCTGTGCTTTATGACCACCTAGAGGGCTGGGATAGGGAGGGTGGGAGGGAGACGCAGCAGGGAGGGGATATGGGGATATATGTGTATGTAGAGCTGATTCACTTTGTTATAAAGCAGAAACTAACACACCATTGTAAAGCAATTATACTCCAATAAAGATGTTTTTTTTAAAAAAGGATGGAAAAACAGTTCATTCATTAAAAATGATTTTCTCCAAGAATATTTAATGGTGGGAAGATGTAGTGTAAAAGCAGGGTACAAAATACTAGATGGAGTATTTCATTTTGTTAAAATTTAATAATACAAGTGCAGAAAACGTGATTAAGAGAACAGTACTGATTTGACAAAGGGACATTTTTTTCTTTAAATTTTTCTGTATTTGGTGTTATAAAGCATCATATATCCTCTCTGAGTGTCAGTTTATGTTCTGTGAAGTGGGACTCATCACATCTACACTGCAGTGCGCTCGGGCAGAGCAGCACAATATTTGAAAGTGCCCTTGACAATGACCAGCCCATTGTAATACTCCAGGACAGGTTATAATATCATTGCCAATGACACACCCATAGTCCGGATATTATCCGGAACGATTACTAAGGTTGTTTATCTCCCTCCACTTTTACTAAGACAAAAAAAGGATTAATTGAAGACTCTTAAGTCATTTTTACTGAGGTTCTTTGTTTTTTTTTCAAAATACTAATTGTAGGGCTTCCCTGGTGGCGCAGTGGTTGAGAATCTGCCTGCTAATGCACGGGACACGGGTTCGAGCCCTGCTCTGGGAAGATCCCACATGCCGTGGAGCAACTGGGCCCGTGAGCCAAAACTACTGAGCCTGCGCGTCTGGAGCCTGTGCTCCGCAACAAGAGAGCCTGCGATAGTGAGCGGCCCGCACACCGCAATGAAGAGTGGCCCCCGCTCCCCACAACTGGAGAAAGCCCTCACACAGAAACGAAGACCCAACACAGCTAAAAATAAATCAATAAATCAATAAATTTATTAAAAAGAAAAATACTAATTGTAAAGTCTGCAGTGGGTATATAGGTGTTCAACTTTTTTCCAGATTTTACGTTTCTGGTTTCGTTTTTAAATTTTTTATTTATTATTTATTTATTACTTTTATTTTTGGCTGTGTTGGGTCTTCGTTTCTGCACGAGGGCTTTCTCCAGTTGCGGCAAGTGGGGGCCACTCTTCTTCACGGCGCGCGGGCCTCTCACTATCGCGGCCTGTCTTGTTGCGGAGCAGAGGCTCTAGACGCTCAGGCTCAGTAGTTGTGGCTCACGGGCCCAGTTGCTCCACGGCATGTGGGATCTTCCCAGACCAGGGCTCAAACCCGTGTCCCCTGCATTGGCAGGCGGATTCTCAACCACTGCACCACCAGGGAAGCCCCCCCACCCCGACAGTTTTAAACCAGCCTCAGTCATGCTTGCTTCAAGACTTATCCTGGCATCATGGAGCACTGGATACTTTGGCTAGGTGTTAAACTCTCTTGTCCTGTGCCCGAGTCCCATCGTGGTGACTTAGTTGCCATCTAGGGCACTCTTGGCATGAGTCCTAGACATGAATCCAGCTCAATGTCTTGGGCCATGCTCCCAGCTGGCTGACTGTCCTAATGCCCAGTGCCTCCTTTCTGCTTGGACTTCTGAGGGCCGCAGCCCCAGGACCTTCACTCTGTGTTCCCGGCTCTATTCAATGCCAACGCTATGTCTTTTGCTTGCTGTATGTCCCCTGCCCCAGTACCTCCTACTGGCTTTGACCTTCCTGTTTCAGGTCCTCTTATTGCGACCCTTTGTGTATAAGCCAGATCTGTTTGCCCTTCCTCCAAGGGGAGCTATTTCCCTGGTGTTTCCCTAGATGCTTATGATGAGACCCCTGCCAGAACTACACCAATCAGACCCTCCATGTACACGCTTGGGTGTGAACCCTTTCAGCGAGAGCAGGTTGGAGACCCATATATACATAAATATACAATGTGTACAAATCAAGTATTTTAAAGATTGTAAAGAATTCTTGTGAACGTATTAGGTTAGGGAAGTCAAGCAGGATCATCATATGATGGCATAATCAAGCACATGTATATAACATTTCCTATTTTTATATGATGCCATTTTAGTAGATGTGCCCATGTTTTCAAAGTTCTAATCTGTGGCAGTGGGCAGTAGGGGGACGGGTTGGGTCACAGCAGGAAGAGGCATTCGCTGCCTTAGGCAGTTAAACCATTGCTCTCTCTTCAGAATGGCTCAGCCAGCAGGATTCTGTGGGGTCTACCTCCTGGCAAAGGGCTCCTATTGCCGGATTTTGGGTCTGGGGCAACCCAGATCTTTGTGCGAGTTTTCCGGAGAGTGCTTTCTCTTGGGAGCACGTCTGGGGACTGGCTTCTCTGCTTCCACCTTTGCTGGCGTGGCCAAAGGAACTGCTGCTGCAAAGAAAATCAGAACTGATCAGTCACTTCTGCTGTACACAGTCTCCTGCCAGAATTTCCCTCTCTCATGTCTCTCCCACTTTCTGGCTGAAGACCTTTAATCTACTTGACATCCAGAACACAGCCTTGGCCCTTCACCTCCATGAGTCCCTAGAGAAGGGACACTGGCTGCAAAAGCAATTCCTAGAGCCTACGGCTGCAGCACATGAGGAAGTCTCTTCACCGTTTCCAGGGAAAACACTAGAAACCGAAAGTCATTGCAATCATGAGCCTCTCCATCTCTCCTTTCCACAACAGAGAAAACATTTCTTGCAGTCTGTCACTTCTGAGGCTTTAATGGAAATGTCTTTCAAGTTTCAGAAAAAAATAGTCCAATATAAATTGGTTAAGAACCCCTCCCACCTTGGCAACCCCTCTTGGGCCCCATTTATACTGCCTGTTTCAACCACACCGAACTCTAGCCCTCTGATACTTTTTTATGTAGATTAGAACAAGGCCAAATGCTGAGGCGGAGGGATCAGGAGACTGAGAACCGTATTCTGGGCACCAAGTCTAGGCTCACATCAACCCAGCCTCCTGGGACACCATCTCCTCAGCCCTCCAGTCTCATTAGCACTTCAACACCCCTCTTGGTTCTTCCGGTCTTCCCATCAATATGGCACCACCCTCTCTGCTAGGAGTAAAAATCATTATAATCCTCTCTCCACCATGAAAGGATGAGGTAAAGGCTCAGCAGCAGCCCCCGTGAAACACATGGTCAACACTGTGAAGAGGTGTTACTAAGGCGATTTGGTCCGACTCAGAGAAGGAAAGAGACAACTCTGCCCTTAGCCTGATCAGGCCCACAGGAAGGAAGCACACTGGGGGCAGCCTTTGAGAGTGTGGCAATGCGAGAGAACCTTCTTTAGGAGGGGACTCCCTGTTGCCGACCTCGAAAAAGCAAGGATGGGACATTTGTTTACTGGGGCTGTTACAGAGGGGATGTGCCCAGAGGTTAGGCCACCCTGCTTGAGAATCAAAGCACCTTCTAGTCCGAAATGGCTTGAATGCTCCAATCGCCGGATTTTGGGTCTGGGGCAACCCAGATCTTTGTGCGACATTTCCGGAGAGTGCTTTCTCTTTGGAGCCCGTCTGGAGACCTGCTTCTCTGCTTCCACCTTTGCTGGCGTGGCCAAAGGAACATCCCCGTAGGCCCGGTAGCCACCAACCAGGCAATATGTCTCCCAATGCCAGCCCAACTGCGTTTCTCCACACCCTCGGTAGAGGACATGGTAGTGACCAGGGGTAGGGGGAGAAACGGGAGCCACTGCTGCTGCAAAGAAAATCAGAACTGATCAGTCACTTCTGCTGTACACAGCCTCCTGCCAGAAGTTCCCTCTCTCACGTCTCTCCCACTTTCTGGCTGAAGACCTTTAATCTACTTGACATCCAAAACACAGCTTTGGCCCATCACCTCTATGAGTCCCTAGAGAAGGGACACTGGCTACAAAAGCAATTCCTAGAGCCTACGGCTGCAGCACATGAGGAAGTCTCTTCACCGTTTCCAGGGAAAACAGTAGAACCCGAAAGTCATTGCAATCATGAGCCTCTCCATCTCTCCCTTCCACACCAGAGAAAACATTTCTTGCAGTCTGTCACTTCTGAGGCTTTAATGGAAATGTCTTTCAAGTTTTGGAAAAAACTAATCTAATATACATTGGTTAAGGACCCCTCCCACCTTGGCAGCCCCTCTTGGGCCCCATTTATACTGCCTGTTTCAACCACACTGAACTCTAGCCCTCTGATACTTTTATGTAGATTAGAACAAGGCCAAATACTGAGGCAGAGTGATCAGGAGACTGAGACCCGCGTTCTGGGTACCAAGTCTAGGCTCACATCAACCCAGCCTCCTGGGACACCATCTCCTCAGCCCTCCAGTCTCATTAGCACTTCAACACCCCTCTTGGTTCTTCCGGTCTTCCCATCAATATGGCACCACCCTCTCCCCTAGTACTCAGCAGCTCAGGATGGGATGTGTCTGAGGGCACCGATGTAGATGTCTACATGACAGCACAGAGGTGCCTGGGTTTGAAGGTGTGTTTCAAGAGTGGCCCTCTTCCTCAAACTGCTCCATTTACCATTTGCCAACAAAAATGCACTTGTCTTTTGCTAAGAGGCCAATCAGGAAAGGGTCTGAATGGAAGCATCCTGTAACCCAAAGGGGAAGCTAGATTTATAAAGATCAGGACCATCCTGCACACTTGTCCAGGGATGACCTTTCACTTGTCCTCAACAGTGAGCACTGTGGGTCCCTGAAGATGTCCCAGGTCATTGGTATTACTTACAGCTGGGAACGCGCTCAGGTATACATAGTGGGCAAGCCCCACAGAAACATGAGGCAGCCAGGTGGGGTGGTGTGTACACCATGGCTCCTCTAGAGATGCCCGGTCTCGGTGTTTCTGCTGCACTGCCCACCCACGGAACAGAGCTCAGGTTCGAGTAAAGATAGAGGATCCGGTCACACATTCTCCCTCAGACAACCAAAGAGGTTGGAGAACTTCTGGTTGAGAACTGTCAGGGAAGTTTGTCTGAGGGCAGCGCTTTGGCAGTTACGCTGCCATGGAAACTGTGAGAAGGCCTGTGAGGTCATCACTACCCAGTGAGGTCATAATAAGGAACCTGTGACTTGGGGGTCAGGCTTCAGGAGGAGGGGCAGTTTTGTGGAGGAGAGCAGGGGGAGGGCAGAGGTACTCTGCATGGCCCCTCACACCTGGGCCTCCCCACCCATGCCCTAGTCTAGCAGACATCCCAGGTGGGGCGTGCCGGTGGGCTGGCACAGCCCTAGGGGCCCCAGGAAGGCAAAGGAGACCCACATTCTGAGATTGGCTTGAGAGGCAAGAATAACGTAAGAGACAGCTAGGTTGTATGGCACTGACCCTAAGAGGCAGAGATTTGTGTAGACTGGGGAATCAGGGAAGGCTCCTTGGCAGTGGACCTGAAGGACAAGTGAGATTTGGACCCATGGGGAAGAGAGGGAAGACATTCCAGTTTGGAAGAATAAAAGCAAAGACACATTCTCCTCGCCCTTGTCCTGCCCCAAATATAAATTCATAGAACCCTCACATTTTCACAACTGAGGACTGAAGAAAAGCAAGAGGTGAAGGGGCCTACCCAGTGTTACACAGGTAGTGGAGAGGTGTTCTGCTCAATGGTTAGGTTCATGTTGGGGCTCCGGATTTACAGCTGATAGGAATGTGAGGACAAGCTCATGCCATTTCAAACATTTCCAAGTGATACTGAGAGAGACGTTAAAGGTGCAAAATGAGGGTGCTGAATGACCTCACAAAGTGGGAATGGTGGGCCCATTTTCATATGAAATTCAAAACAAGTTCATGACCAAAGGACATAATACAAAATGACAACATAATCATTACACTCCCCTCTCCCCTAGAAGTAAAAATCAGTATAATCCTCCCTCTCTCCACCATGAAAGGATGAGGTAAAGGCTCAGCAGCAGCCCCCGTGAAACACATGGTCACCACTGTGAAGAGGTGTTACTAAGACGATTTGGTCCGACTCAGAGAAGGAAAGAGACAACTCTGCCCTTAGCCTGATCAGGCCCACAGGAAGGAAGCACACTGGGGGCAGCCTTTGAGAGTGTGGCAATGCGAGAGAACCTTCTTTAGGAGGGGACTCCCTGTTGCCGACCTTGAAAAAGCAAGGATGGGACATTCGTTTACTGGGGCTGTTGCAGAGGGGATGTGCCCAGGAGGTAGAGACTGCTTGGACTACTATTTTAGAGGTTGGACCCCCCTGGTTGAGAACCACAGCACCTTGTATTCCTAAACTGCTTGAATGAGCGGGTGCACGTTAGGACAGACGAAGTCAGGCCTCATTGGAGCCGACTGCCTTTGGGAGTGGTAGAAGGTAAAATGGGAAGGGGAATGCTCTGGAGGAGTTTTGTCATGGCAGGTGGGCCAGCACGAGACCATCCAGATTCTCCAAGGCTCCAGAGATGACTTGGCTGGGAGCATCCCTCTGATGTGGTGCGGGGACTCCTACCTTAACAGGACCTGGCTGGGCATCTGCGGGAGGCAGAATAAATGGTTTAATAACTTAAGAGAGCGAGAGACTCACCTGGGGGGTTGCACAAAACCACTTCAAAAGACTTGTACCTGGATTCTTGAGCCAACCCTCAGAAAACTTATCTAGATCTGGAGTAGGGCTCTGGAAGCTGCACTTTTAATAAGCTTCCTGGGCAGTCCCACCACAGTGGTCCATGGAGAGACTGACCAAATTACTGTGTATTCTCCGTTGCTTTTGGGAGTCAAAGTGGGCAATGTGAAAAACTGCAGCAGGCATACGTATAAACAGGGAATATTCAAGGCAAACATAGGGGTAGAGTCATTCTATGCATGAATCAGATTTGAGAAAAGCTAGCCTGGTTGTTAAAGAACACAACCCTTGGGAGAGACAGACAGACAAGATTCTGTCCTACTTACTTGTGTGATTTTGACCAAGTTCTTTTATCCTTCTGACTGTTTCTTCATATGGAAAAGAGCTATGGCTGTACATTTAGCACAATATTCTCTTTTGGCAAAGGCTGCTCTGGGTCCATTTGTGTTCTCTGCAACTTAATCTTTTCTGGTGTGCAAGCATTTTTAAGTTGTTTGGTGAAGTATTACATTTGACTTTCAACTGTTCATTACTTTGGGAAAAGCTTATATAGTGCTGCAGAGACTAGAACCTAAGCAGAGATAGTGAGAGGATGTGATAAGCTTATTCTGCCGGTTTATCAAAAAGTTTAACCTTTTCTCCTCTTCCTCCACCTGCCACCAAGAGATGAGAAAGAAGGCAGAGCCTGGAAATGCACACCAAGCAATACTTCTGTGTCAGTTTGCCTTTTATTCCTCTGCCAGTACTTCCCAGAGAGATTTCACCAAAAGTGCCTAAGCTTGCCATGGCCATTGTTGTGAAGAACATTTCTCTCTATTGCTAGTCACATCCCCTTTTCCTTCTCCTGGGCGCTTAATGGATGTTTGGGGGCAGGAAATAAAATTTAAACTAAAACATCAAAAAAAAAAAAAGAAGAAAGATGAGCTCAAGTAGGCGTTATTGTTGTCCAGATAAGGTTTGGTTTATTCATTCCCTCGATTTGCATTTATCCCCCTTTGTGCAAGGCATGGCGGGAGAGAGAGAAATGTCTTCAAAGAGTCTGTGGTTGTATGGGGGAGGGAGCTGTGGATATCTGTCATTTAGAAACAGCATGGAAGTGCTAAGGAAAAATTGTTTTGTTCATTTCTCTCTCACTCATCCGTTCACCCAGAGCAACTACAAAGTGTTTCACGCGGAGGAACTGGATGCCCTGAACTTGACATTCTCGTGGGGGAAACAACAATGTAAAGCACCAGCAGTGGTAAGTCACCAGTAGTGATTTCAAGCCAGAAGGAACCACTCACCAATGGAGAGAGGCACAGGGTGAGCAGTGACTTGCAGAAAGGAGGGGTTATTTATTCATTCCAACTGCTGAGTTCAAGTTCATCTGGGTGGTTGTGTGGTTCGTGCTTACTGCATCTGTTTTTGGAACGTGGATCCACCCTCCAAGAAGGGTGAAGATGATCACCCTTCTTTCCTCCTGCTGTGCCCCGGGGTCACCCAGCGAGTGTCTGCAGGGATGATCTGCTCTGTACTGGCTTTTCAGTCCCACTTCCGGGAGAAGAGAGTCGAAGCTGTGTCTCCACCGCAGCTTGGCCTGATTCAGTCACTGGGTGAAAAGGTGGGAAGAAGGTCAAGTTCATGAGAACTGATACACTGCAGAGTCATTTAGTCCTGAAGTACCAGTTCTGGTTGCTGGTGAGTTGCTAAATCCAGGGACCTGAATGTAATTCCTACAGAGCCACTGAGACATCACTTCCAGGCCCATGGCAGCCTGTAGGGGTGCTGACTTTTCTCAGTGCTAAGGAGCAGCCATCTTCCACTGAGAGAGGACTCTGTGTCAGCAGGAGCAGAACCACACCAGGCACCGAAGAAGGTTCTGCATCCCAGCATCTCCCAACACATTGATAGATAAACGGGTAGAAGATGCGACAGGGCATTCACAATAGAACAGAAGCTAATCCCCAATAAATATGGAAAGATGTTCAACTTCACTACCTAACAAAGAAATTCAAGTTATAAATCTATTTCTTTTTTGCTCATCTCATTGGTAAAAAGTTTTAAGAATGCACAAAATTTGCTGCTAAGGATGTAAGGAAAAGGCCGTTTTCGTCTGCTGCTGCTGATGGGGATGGAAATTGGTGCGAACCTTCTGCAGGGTAATTTGGCAATTTGTGTATCAACAGCCTTAAAATGTTCATACACTTTGAGCCAGTAGTTTTGCTTTTAGCATCTTATCCTAAGGTGAAAGTCAAATTTATGTACAAGACTTATGTTCAAGAATATTCATCTCAGCCAGTAGTGTAATAGAAAAAATATTAGAAGCTACCTAAAAATCCCACAATACGGGGTTGGTTAAATAACGGATGGCCCAACTTAAGAATGGAAAATAAAGACGCAGACGTAGAAAATGGACTTGAGGACACGGGGAAGGGGTAGGGGAAGCTAGGACGAAGTGAGAGAGTGGCATGGACTTATATATACTACGAAATGTAAAATAGCTAGCTAGTGGGAAGCAGCCGCGTAGCACAGGGAGATCAGCTCTGTGCTTTATGACCACCTAGAGGGCTGGGATAGGGAGGGTGGGAGGGAGACGCACCAGGGAGGGGATATGGGGATATATGTGTATGTAGAGCTGATTCACTTTGTTATAAAGCAGAAACTAACACACCATTGTAAAGCAATTATACTCCAATAAAGATGTTTTTTTTAAAAAAGGATGGAAAAACAGTTCATTCATTAAAAATGATTTTCTCCAAGAATATTTAATGGTGGGAAGATGTAGTGTAAAAGCAGGGTACAAAATACTAGATGGAGTATTTCATTTTGTTAAAATTTAATAATACAAGTGCAGAAAACGTGATTAAGAGAACAGTACTGATTTGACAAAGGGACATTTTTTTCTTTAAATTTTTCTGTATTTGGTGTTATAAAGCATCATATATCCTCTCTGAGTCTCAGTTTATGTTCTGTGAAGTGGGACTCATCACATCTACACTGCAGTGCGCTCGGGCAGAGCAGCACAATATTTGAAAGTGCCCTTGACAATGACCAGCCCATTGTAATACTCCAGGACAGGTTATAATATCATTGCCAATGACACACCCATAGTCCGGATATTATCCGTAACGATTACTAAGGTTGTTTATCTCCCTCCACTTTTACTAAGACAAAAAAAGGATTAATTGAAGACTCTTAAGTCATTTTTACTGAGGTTCTTTGTTTTTTTTTCAAAATACTAATTGTAGGGCTTCCCTGGTGGCGCAGTGGTTGAGAATCTGCCTGCTAATGCACGGGACACGGGTTCGAGCCCTGCTCTGGGAAGATCCCACATGCCGTGGAGCAACTGGGCCCGTGAGCCAAAACTACTGAGCCTGCGCGTCTGGAGCCTGTGCTCCGCAACAAGAGAGCCCGCGATAGTGAGCGGCCCGCGCACCGCAATGAAGAGTGGCCCCCGCTCCCCACAACTGGAGAAAGCCCTCACACAGAAACGAAGACCCAACACAGCTAAAAATAAATCAATAAATCAATAAATTTATTAAAAAGAAAAATACTAATTGTAAAGTCTGCAGTGGGTATATAGGTGTTCAACTTTTTTCCAGATTTTACGTTTCTGGTTTCGTTTTTAAATTTTTTATTTATTATTTATTTATTACTTTTATTTTTGGCTGTGTTGGGTCTTCGTTTCTGCACGAGGGCTTTCTCCAGTTGCGGCAAGTGGGGGCCACTCTTCTTCACGGCGCGCGGGCCTCTCACTATCGCGGCCTGTCTTGTTGCGGAGCAGAGGCTCTAGACGCTCAGGCTCAGTAGTTGTGGCTCACGGGCCCAGTTGCTCCACGGCATGTGGGATCTTCCCAGACCAGGGCTCAAACCCGTGTCCCCTGCATTGGCAGGCGGATTCTCAACCACTGCACCACCAGGGAAGCCCCCCCACCCCGACAGTTTTAAACCAGCCTCAGTCATGCTTGCTTCAAGACTTATCCTGGCATCATGGAGCAATGGATACTTTGGCTAGGTGTTAAACTCTCTTGTCCTGTGCCCGAGTCCCATCGTGGTGACTTAGTTGCCATCTAGGGCACTCTTGGCATGAGTCCTAGACATGAATCCAGCTCAATGTCTTGGGCCATGCTCCCTGCTGGCTGACTGTCCTAATGCCCAGTGCCTCCTTTCTGCTTGGACTTCTGAGGGCCGCAGCCCCAGGACCTTCACTCTGTGTTCCCGGCTCTATTCAATGCCAACGCTATGTCTTTTGCTTGCTGTATGTCCCCTGCCCCAGTACCTCCTACTGGCTTTGACCTTCCTGTTTCAGGTCCTCTTATTGCGACCCTTTGTGTATAAGCCAGATCTGTTTGCCCTTCCTCCAAGGGGAGCTATTTCCCTGGTGTTTCCCTAGATGCTTATGATGAGACCCCTGCCAGAACTACACCAATCAGACCCTCCATGTACACGCTTGGGTGTGAACCCTTTCAGCGAGAGCAGGTTGGAGACCCATATATACATAAATATACAATGTGTACAAATCAAGTATTTTAAAGATTGTAAAGAATTCTTGTGAACGTATTAGGTTAGGGAAGTCAAGCAGGATCATCATATGATGGCATAATCAAGCACATGTATATAACATTTCCTATTTTTATATGATGCCATTTTAGTAGATGTGCCCATCTTTTCAAAGTTCTAATCTGTGGCAGTGGGCAGTAGGGGGACGGGTTGGGTCACAGCAGGAAGAGGCATTCGCTGCCTTAGGCAGTTAAACCATTGCTCTCTCTTCAGAATGGCTCAGCCAGCAGGATTCTGTGGGGTCTACCTCCTGGCAAAGGGCTCCTATTGCCGGATTTTGGGTCTGGGGCAACCCAGATCTTTGTGCGAGTTTTCCGGAGAGTGCTTTCTCTTGGGAGCACGTCTGGGGACTGGCTTCTCTGCTTCCACCTTTGCTGGCGTGGCCAAAGGAACTGCTGCTGCAAAGAAAATCAGAACTGATCAGTCACTTCTGCTGTACACAGTCTCCTGCCAGAATTTCCCTCTCTCATGTCTCTCCCACTTTCTGGCTGAAGACCTTTAATCTACTTGACATCCAGAACACAGCCTTGGCCCTTCACCTCCATGAGTCCCTAGAGAAGGGACACTGGCTGCAAAAGCAATTCCTAGAGCCTACGGCTGCAGCACATGAGGAAGTCTCTTCACCGTTTCCAGGGAAAACACTAGAAACCGAAAGTCATTGCAATCATGAGCCTCTCCATCTCTCCTTTCCACAACAGAGAAAACATTTCTTGCAGTCTGTCACTTCTGAGGCTTTAATGGAAATGTCTTTCAATTTTCAGAAAAAAATAGTCCAATATAAATTGGTTAAGAACCCCTCCCACCTTGGCAACCCCTCTTGGGCCCCATTTATACTGCCTGTTTCAACCACACGGAACTCTAGCCCTCTGATACTTTTATGTAGATTAGAACAAGGCCAAATGCTGAGGCGGAGGGATCAGGAGACTGAGAACCGTATTCTGGGCACCAAGTCTAGGCTCACATCAACCCAGCCTCCTGGGACACCATCTCCTCAGCCCTCCAGTCTCATTAGCACTTCAACACCCCTCTTGGTTCTTCCGGTCTTCCCATCAATATGGCACCACCCTCTCTGCTAGGAGTAAAAATCATTATAATCCTCTCTCCACCATGAAAGGATGAGGTAAAGGCTCAGCAGCAGCCCCCGTGAAACACATGGTCAACACTGTGAAGAGGTGTTACTAAGGCGATTTGGTCCGACTCAGAGAAGGAAAGAGACAACTCTGCCCTTAGCCTGATCAGGCCCACAGGAAGGAAGCACACTGGGGGCAGCCTTTGAGAGTGTGGCAATGCGAGAGAACCTTCTTTAGGAGGGGACTCCCTGTTGCCGACCTCGAAAAAGCAAGGATGGGACATTTGTTTACTGGGGCTGTTACAGAAGGGATGTGCCCAGAGGTTAGGCCACCCTGCTTGAGAATCAAAGCAACTTCTAGTCCGAAATGGCTTGAATGCTCCAATCGCCGGATTTTGGGTCTGGGGCAACCCAGATCTTTGTGCGACATTTCCGGAGAGTGCTTTCTCTTGGGAGCCCGTCTGGAGACCTGCTTCTCTGCTTCCACCTTTGCTGGCGTGGCCAAAGGAACATCCCCGTAGGCCCGGTAGCCACCAACCAGGCAATATGTCTCCCCATGCCAGCCCAACTGCGTTTCTCCACACCCTCGGTAGAGGACATGGTAGTGACCAGGGGTAGGGGGAGAAACGGGAGCCACTGCTGCTGCAAAGAAAATCAGAACTGATCAGTCACTTCTGCTGTACACAGCCTCCTGCCAGAAGTTCCCTCTCTCACGTCTCTCCCACTTTCTGGCTGAAGACCTTTAATCTACTTGACATCCAAAACACAGCTTTGGCCCATCACCTCTATGAGTCCCTAGAGAAGGGACACTGGCTACAAAAGCAATTCCTAGAGCCTACGGCTGCAGCACATGAGGAAGTCTCTTCACCGTTTCCAGGGAAAACAGTAGAACCCGAAAGTCATTGCAATCATGAGCCTCTCCATCTCTCCCTTCCACACCAGAGAAAACATTTCTTGCAGTCTGTCACTTCTGAGGCTTTAATGGAAATGTCTTTCAAGTTTTGGAAAAAACTAATCTAATATACATTGGTTAAGGACCCCTCCCACCTTGGCAGCCCCTCTTGGGCCCCATTTATACTGCCTGTTTCAACCACACTGAACTCTAGCCCTCTGATACTTTTATGTAGATTAGAACAAGGCCAAATACTGAGGCAGAGTGATCAGGAGACTGAGACCCGCGTTCTGGGTACCAAGTCTAGGCTCACATCAACCCAGCCTCCTGGGACACCATCTCCTCAGCCCTCCAGTCTCATTAGCACTTCAACACCCCTCTTGGTTCTTCCGGTCTTCCCATCAATATGGCACCACCCTCTCCCCTAGTACTCAGCAGCTCAGGATGGGATGTGTCTGAGGGCACCGATGTAGATGTCTACATGACAGCACAGAGGTGCCTGGGTTTGAAGGTGTGTTTCAAGAGTGGCCCTCTTCCTCAAACTGCTCCATTTACCATTTGCCAACAAAAATGCACTTGTCTTTTGATAAGAGGCCAATCAGGAAAGGGTCTGAATGGAAGCATCCTGTAACCCAAAGGGGAAGCTAGATTTATAAAGATCAGGACCATCCTGCACACTTGTCCAGGGATGACCTTTCACTTGTCCTCAACAGTGAGCACTGTGGGTCCCTGAAGATGTCCCAGGTCATTGGTATTACTTACAGCTGGGAACGCGCTCAGGTATACATAGTGGGCAAGCCCCACAGAAACATGAGGCAGCCAGGTGGGGTGGTGTGTACACCATGGCTCCTCTAGAGATGCCCGGTCTCGGTGTTTCTGCTGCACTGCCCACCCACGGAACAGAGCTCAGGTTCGAGTAAAGATAGAGGATCCGGTCACACATTCTCCCTCAGACAACCAAAGAGGTTGGAGAACTTCTGGTTGAGAACTGTCAGGGAAGTTTGTCTGAGGGCAGCGCTTTGGCAGTTACGCTGCCATGGAAACTGTGAGAAGGCCTGTGAGGTCATCACTACCCAGTGAGGTCATAATAAGGAACCTGTGACTTGGGGGTCAGGCTTCAGGAGGAGGGGCAGTTTTGTGGAGGAGAGCAGGGGGAGGGCAGAGGTACTCTGCATGGCCCCTCACACCTGGGCCTCCCCACCCATGCCCTAGTCTAGCAGACATCCCAGGTGGGGCGTGCCGGTGGGCTGGCACAGCCCTAGGGGCCCCAGGAAGGCAAAGGAGACCCACATTCTGAGATTGGCTTGAGAGGCAAGAATAACGTAAGAGAGAGCTAGGTTGTATGGCACTGACCCTAAGAGGCAGAGATTTGCGTGGACTGGGGAATCAGGGAAGGCTCCTTGGCAGTGGGCCTGAAGGACAAGTGAGATTTGGACCCATGGGAAAGAGAGGGAAGACATTCCAGTTTGGAAGAATAAAAGCAAAGACACATTCTCCTCGCCCTTGTCCTGCCCCAAATATAAATTCATAGAACCCTCACATTTTCACAACTGAGGACTGAAGAAAAGCAAGAGGTGAAGGGGCCTACCCAGTGTTACACAGGTAGTGGAGAGGTGTTCTGCTCAATGGTTAGGTTCATGTTGGGGCTCCGGATTTACAGCTGATAGGAATGTGAGGACAAGCTCATGCCATTTCAAACATTTCCAAGTGATACTGAGAGAGACGTTAAAGGTGCAAAATGAGGGTGCTGAATGACCTCACAAAGTGGGAATGGTGGGCCCATTTTCATATGAAATTCAAAACAAGTTCATGACCAAAGGACATAATACAAAATGACAACATAATCATTACACTCCCCTCTCCCCTAGAAGTAAAAATCAGTATAATCCTCCCTCTCTCCACCATGAAAGGATGAGGTAAAGGCTCAGCAGCAGCCCCCGTGAAACACATGGTCACCACTGTGAAGAGGTGTTACTAAGACGATTTGGTCCGACTCAGAGAAGGAAAGAGACAACTCTGCCCTTAGCCTGATCAGGCCCACAGGAAGGAAGCACACTGGGGGCAGCCTTTGAGAGTGTGGCAATGCGAGAGAACCTTCTTTAGGAGGGGACTCCCTGTTGCCGACCTTGAAAAAGCAAGGATGGGACATTCGTTTACTGGGGCTGTTGCAGAGGGGATGTGCCAAGGAGGTAGAGACTGCTTGGACTACTATTTTAGAGGTTGGGCCCCCCTGGTTGAGAACCACAGCACCTTGTATTCCTAAACTGCTTGAATGAGCGGGTGCACGTTAGGACAGACGAAGTCAGGCCTCATTGGAGCCGACTGCCTTTGGGAGTGGTAGAAGGTAAAATGGGAAGGGGAATGCTCTGGAGGAGGTTTGTCATGGCAGGTGGGCCAGCACGAGACCATCCAGATTCTCCAAGGCTCCAGAGATGACTTGGCTGGGAGCATCCGTCTGATGTGGTGCGGGGACTCCTACCTTAACAGGACCTGGCTGGGCATCTGCGGGAGGCAGAATAAATGGTTTATTAACTTAAGAGAGCGAGAGACTCACCTGGGGGGTTGCACAAAACCACTTCAAAACACTTGTACCTGGATTCTTGAGCCAACCCTCAGAAAACTTATCTAGATCTGGAGTAGGGCTCTGGAAGCTGCACTTTTAATAAGCTTCCTGGGCAGTCCCACAACAGTGGTCCATGGAGAGACTGACCAAATTACTGTGTATTCTCCGTTGCTTTAGGGAGTCAAAGTGGGCAATGTGAAAAACTGCAGCAGGCATACGTATATACAGGGAATATTCAAGGCAAACAGAGGGGTAGAGTTATTCTATGCATGAATCAGATTTGAGAAAAGCTAGCCTGGTGGTTAAAGAACACAACCCTGGGAGAGACAGACAGACCAGATTCTGTCCTACTTACTTGTGTGATTTTGACCAAGTTCTTTTATCCTTCTGACTGTTTCTTCATATGGAAAAGAGCTATGGCTGTACATTTAGCACAATATTCTCTTTTGGCAAAGGCTGCTCTGGGTCCATTTGTGTTCTCTGCAACTTAATCTTTTCTGGTGTGCAAGCATTTTTAAGTTGTTTGGTGAAGTATTACATTTGACTTTCAACTGTTCATTACTTTGGGCAAAGCTTATATAATGCTGCAGAGACTAGAACCTATGCAGAGATAGTGAGAGGATGTGATAAGCTTATCCTGCCGGTTTATCAAAAAGTTTAACCTTTTCTCCTCTTCCTCCGCCTGCCACCAAGAGATGAGAAAGAAGGCAGAGCCTGGAAATGCACACCAAGCAATACTTCTGTGTCAGTTTGCCTTTTATTCCTCTGCCAGTACTTCCCAGAGAGATTTCACCAAAAGTGCCTAAGCTTGCCATGGCCATTGTTGTGAAGAACATTTCTCTCTATTGCTAGTCACATCCCCTTTTCCTTCTCCTGGGCGCTTAATGGATGTTTGGGGGCAGGAAATAAAATTTAAACTGAAACATCAAAAAAAAAAAAGAAGAAAGATGAGCTCAAGTAGGCGTTATTGTGGTCCAGATAAGGTTTGGTTCATTCATTCCCTCGATTTGCATTTATCCCCCTTTGTGCCAGGCATGAGGGGAGAGAGAGAAATGTCTTCAAAGAGTCTGTGGTTGTATGGGGGAGGGAGCTGTGGAAGTCTTTCATTTAGAAACAGCATGGAAGTGCTAGGGAAAAATTGTTTTGTTCATTTATCTCTCACTCATCCGTTCACCCAGAGCAACTACAAAGGGTTTCACGCGGAGGAACTGGATGCCCTGAACTTGACATTCTCGTGGGGGAAACAACAATGTAAAGCACCAGCAGTGGTAAGTCACCAGTAGTGATTTCAAGCCAGAAGGAACCACTCACCAATGGAGAGAGGCACAGGGTGAGCAGTGACTTGCAGAAAGGAGGGGTTATTTATTCATTCCAACTGCTGAGTTCAAGTTCATCTGGGTGGTTGTGTGGTTCGTGCTTACTGCATCTGTTTTTGGAACGTGGCTCCACCCTCCAAGAAGGGTGAGGATGATCACCCTTCTTTCCTCCTGCTGTGCCCCGGGGTCACCCAGCGAGTGTCTGCAGGGATGATCTGCTCTGTACTGGCTTTTCAGTCTCACTCCCGGGAGAAGAGAGACGAAGCTGTGTCTCCACCGCAGCTTGGCCTGATTCAGTCACTGGGTGAAAAGGTGGGAAGAAGGTCAAGTTCATGAGAACTGATACACTGCAGAGTCATGTAGTCCTGAAGTACCAGTTCTGGTTGCTGGTGAGTTGCTAAATCCAGGGACCTGAATGTAATTCCTCCAGAGCCACTGAGACATCACTTCTAGGCCCATGGCGGGCTGTAGGGGTGCTGACTTTTCTCAGTGCTAAGGAGCAGCCATCTTCCACAGAGAGAGGACTCTGTGTCAGCAGGAGCAGAACCACACCAGGCACCGAAGAATATTCTGCATCCCAGCATCTCCCAACAGAGTGATAGATAAACGGCTAGAAGATGCGACAGGGCAGTCACAATAGAACAGAAGCTTATCCCCAATAAATATGGAAATATGTTCAACTTCACTACCTAACAAAGAAATTCAAGTTATAAATCTATTTCTTTTTTGCTCATCTCATTGGTAGAAAGTTTTAAGAATGCACAAAATTTGCTGCTAAGGATGTAAGGAAAAGGCCGTTTTCGTCTGTTGCTGCTGATGGGGATGGAAATTGGTGCGAACCTTCTGCAGGGTAATTTGGCAATTTGTGTATCAACAGCCTTAAAATGTTCATACACTTTGAGCCAGTAGTTTTGCTTTTAGCATCTTATCCTAAGGTGAAAGTCAAATTTATGTACAAGACTTATGTTCAAGAATATTCATCTCAGCCAGTAGTGTAATAGAAAAAATATTAGAAGCTACCTAAAAATCCCACAATACGGGGTTGGTTAAATAACGGATGGCCCAACTTAAGAATGGAAAATAAAGACGCAGACGTAGAAAATGGACTTGAGGACACGGGGAAGGGGAAGGGGAAGCTGGGACGAAGTGAGAGAGTGGCATGGATTTATATATACTACCAAATGTAAAATAGCTAGCTAGTGGGAAGCAGCCGCGTAGCACAGGGAAATCAGCTCGGTGCTTTGTGACCACCTAGAGGGGTGGGATAGGGAGGGTGGGAGGGAGACGCAAGAGGGAGGAGATATGGTGATATATGTGTATGTAGAGCTGATTCACTTTGTTATAAAGCAGAAACTAACACACCATTGTAAAGCAGTTATACTCCAATAAAGATGTTTTTTTTTAAAAAAGGATGGAAAACAGTTCATTCATTAAAAATGATTTTCTACAAGAATATTTAATGGTGGGAAGATGTAGTGTAAAAGCAGGGTACAAAATACTAGATGGAGTATTTCATTTTGTTAAAATTTAATAATACAAGTGTAGAAAACGTGAATAAGAGAAGAGTACTGATTTGACTACGGGACATTTTTTTCATTAAATTTTTCTGTATTTGGTGTTATAAAGCATCATATATCCTCTCTGAGTCTCAGTTTATATTCTGTGAAGTGGGACTCATCACATCTACACTGCAGTGCGCTCGGGCAGAGCAGCACAATATTTGAAAGTGCCCTTGACAATGACCAGCCCATTGTAATACTCCAGGACAGGTTATAATATCATTGCCAATGACACACCCATAGTTCGGATATTATCCGTAACGATTACTAAGGTTGCTTATCTCCCTCCACTTTTACTAAGACAAAAAAAGGATTAATTGAAGACTCTTAAGTCATTTTTACTGAGGTTCTTTGTTTTTTTTTCAAAATACTAATTGTAGGGCTTCCCTGGTGGTGCAGTGGTTGAGAATCTGCCTGCTAATGCACGGGACACGTGTTCGAGCCCTGCTCTGGGAAGATCCCACATGCCGTGGAGCAACTGGGCCCGTGAGCCACAACTACTGAGCCTGCGCGTCTGGAGCCTGTGCTCCGCAACAAGAGAGCCCGCGATAGTGAGCGGCCCGCGCACCGCAATGAAGAGTGGCCCCCACTCCCCACAACTGGAGAAAGCCCTCACACAGAAACGAAGACCCAACAAGGCTAAAAATAAATCAATAAATCAATAAATTTATTAAAAAGAAAAATACTAATTGTAAAGTCTGCAGTGGGTATATAGGTGTTCAACTTTTTTCCAGATTTTACGTTTCTGGTTTTGTTTTTAAATTTTTTATTTATTATTTATTTATTACTTTTATTTTTGGCTGTGTTGGGTCTTCATTTCTGCGCGAGGGCTTTCTCCAGTTGCGGCAAGTGGGGGCCACTCTTCTTCGCGGCGCGCGGGCCTCTCACTATCGCGGCCTGTCTTGTTGCGGAGCAGAGGCTCTAGACGCTCAGGCTCAGTAGTTGTGGCTCACGGGCCCAGTTGCTCCGCGGCATATGGGATCTTCCCAGGCCAGGGCTCAAACCTGTGTCCCCTGCATTGGCAGGCGGATTCTCAACCACTGCACCACCAGGGAAGCCTCCCCACCCCGATAGTTTTAAAACCAGCCTCAGTCATGCTTGCTTCAAGACTTATCCTGGCATCATGGACCACTGGATACTTTGGCTAGGTGTTAAACTCTCTTGTCCTGTGCCCGAGTCCCATCGTGGTGACTTAGTTGCCATCTAGGGCACTCTTGGCATGAGTCCTAGACATGAATCCAGCTCAATGGCTTGGGCCCTGCTCCCTGCTGGCTGACTGTCCTAATGCCCAGTGCCTCCTTTCTGCTTGGACTTCTGAGGGCCGCAGCCCCAGGACCCTCACTCTGTTTTCCCGGCTCTATTCAATGCCAACGGTATGTCTTTTGCTTGCTGTATGTCCCCTGCCCCAGTACCTCCTACTGGCTTTGACCTTCCTGTTTCAGGTCCTCTTATTGCGACCCTTTGTGTATAAGCCAGATCTGTTTGCCCTTCCTTCAAGGGGAGCTATTTCCCTGGTGTTTCCCTAGATGCTTATGATGAGACCCCTGCCAGAACTACACCAATCAGACCCTCCATGTACACGCTTGGGTATGAACCCTTTCAGCGAGAGCAGGTTGGAAACCCATATATACATAAATATACAATGTGTACAAATCAAGTATTTTAAAGATTGTAAAGAATTCTTGTGAACGTATTAGGTTAGGGAAGTCAAGCAGGATCATCATATGATGGCATAATCAAGCACATGTATATAACATTTCCTATTTTTATATGATGCCATTTTAAAAGATGTGCCCATCTTTTCAAAGTTCTAATCTGTGGCAGTGGGCAGTAGGGGGACGGGGTGGGTCACAGCAGGAAGAGGCATTCGCTGCCTTAGGCAGTTAAACCATTGCTCTCTCTTCAGAATGGCTCAGCCAGCAGGATTCTGTGGGGTCTACCTCCTGGCACCGGGCTCCAATCGCCGGATTTTGGGTCTGGGGCAACCCAGATCTTTGTGCGAGTTTTCCGGAGAGTGCTTTCTCTTGGGAGCACGTCTGGGGACTGGCTTCTCTGCTTCCACCTTTGCTGGCGTGGCCAAAGGAACTGCTGCTGCAAAGAAAATCAGAACTGATCAGTCACTTCTGCTGTACACAGTCTCCTGCCAGAATTTCCCTCTCTCATGTCTCTCCCACTTTCTGGCTGAAGACCTTTAATCTACTTGACATCCAGAACACAGCCTTGGCCCATCACCTCCATGAATCCCTAGAGAAGGGACACTGGCTGCAAAAGCAATTCCTAGAGCCTACGGCTGCAGCACATGAGGAAGTCTCTTCACCGTTTCCAGGGAAAACAGTAGAACCCGAAAGTCATTGCAATCATGAGCCTCTCCATCTCTCCTTTCCACAACAGAGAAAATATTTCTTGCAGTCTGTCACTTCTGAGGCTTTAATGGAAATGTCTTTCAAGTTTCAGAAAAAAATAGTCTAATATAAATTGGTTAAGAACCCCTCCCACCTTGGCAACCCCTCTTGGGCCCCATTTATACTGCCTGTTTCAACCACACTGAACTCTAGCCCTCTGATACTTTTATGTAGATTAGAACAAGGCCAAATGCTGAGGCGGAGGGATCAGGAGACTGAGAACCGTATTCTGGGCACCAAGTCTAGGCTCACATCAACCCAGCCTCCTGGGAAACCATTTCCTCAGCCCTCCAGTCTCATTAGCACTTCAACACCCCTCTTGGTTCTTCCGGTCTTCCCATCAATATGGCACCACCCTCTCCGCTAGGAGTAAAAATCATTATAATCCTCTCTGCACCATGAAAGGATGAGATAAAGGCTCAGCAGCAGCCCCCGTGAAACACATGGTCAACACTGTGAAGAGGTGTTACTAAGGCGATTTGGTCCGACTCAGAGAAGGAAAGAGACAACTCTGCCCTTAGCCTGATCAGGCCCACAGGAAGGAAGCACACTGGGGGCAGCCTTTGAGAGTGTGGCAATGCGAGAGAACCTTCTTTAGGACGGGACTCCCTGTTGCCGACCTTGAAAAAGCAAGGATGGGACATTTGTTTACTGGGGCTGTTACAGAGGGGATGTGCCCAGAGGTTAGGCCACCCTGCTTGAGAATCAAAGCACCTTCTAGTCCGAAATGGCTTGAATGCTCCAATCGCCGGATTTTGGGTCTGGGGAAACCCAGATCTTTGTGCGACATTTCCGGAGAGTGCTTTCTCTTGGGAGCACGTCGGGGGACTGGCTTCTCTGCTTCCACCTTTGCTGGCGTGGCCAAAGGAACATCCCCGTAGGCCCGGTAGCCACCAACCAGGCAGTATGTCTCCCCATGCCAGCACAAATGCGTTTCTCCACACCCTCGATAGAGGACATGGTAGTGACCAGGGGTAGGGGGAGAAACGGGAGCCACTGCTGCTGCAAAGAAAATCAGAACTGATCAGTCACTTCTGCTGTACACAGCCTCCTGCCAGAATTTCCCTCTCTCATGTCTCTCCCACTTTCTGGCTGAAGACCTTTAATCTACTTGACATCCAAAACACAGCTTTGGCCCATCACCTCTATGAGTCCCTAGAGAAGGGACACTGACTGCAAAAGCAATTCCTAGAGCCTACAGCTGCAGCACATGAGGAAGTCTCTTCACCGTTTCCAGGGAAAACAGTAGAACCCGAAATTCATTGCAATCATGAGCCTCTCCATCTCTCCCTTCCACACCAGAGAAAACATTTCTTGCAGTCTGTCACTTCTGAGGCTTTAATGGAAATGTCTTTCAAGTTTTGGAAAAAACTAATCTAATATACATTGGTTAAGGACCCCTCCCACCTTGGCAGCCTCTCTTGGGCCCCATTTATACTGCCTGTTTCAACCACACTGAACTCTAGCCCTCTGATACTTTTATGTAGATTAGGACAAGGCCAAATACTGAGGCAGAGTGATCAGGAGACTGAGACCCGCGTTCTGGGTACCAAGTCTAGGCTCACATCAACCCAGCCTCCTGGGACACCATCTCCTCAGCCCTCCAGTCTCATTAGCACTTCAACACCCCTCTTGGTTCTTCCGGTCTTCCCATCAATATGGCACCACCCTCTCCCCTAGTACTCAGCAGCTCAGGATGGGATGTGTCTGAGGGCACCGATGTAGATGTCTACATGACAGCACAGAGGTGCCTGGGTTTGAAGGTGTGTTTCAAGAGTGGCCCTCTTCCTCAAACTGCTCCATTTACCATTTGCCAACAAAAATGCACTTGTCTTTTGCTAAGAGGCCAATCAGGAAAGGGTCTGAATGGAAGCATCCTGTAACCCAAAGGGGAAGCTAGATTTATAAAGATCAGGACCATCCTGCACACTTATCCAGGGATGACCTTTCACTTGTCCTCAACAGTGAGCACTGTGGGTCCCTGAAGATGTCCCAGGTCATTGGTATTACTTACAGCTGGGAACGCGCTCAGGTATACGTAGTGGGCAAGCCCCACAGGAACATGAGGCAGCCAGGTGAGGTGGTGTGTACACCATGACTCCTCTAGAGATGCCCGGTCTCGGTGTTTCTAACGCACTGCCCACCCACGGAACAGAGCTCAGGTTCGAGTAAAGATAGAGGATCCGGTCACACATTCTCCCTCAGACAACCAAAGAGGTTGGAGAACTTCTGCTGGAGAACTGTCAGGGAAGTTTGTCTGAGGGCAGCACGTTGGCAGTTGCGCTGCCATGGAAACTGTGAGAAGGCCTGTGAGGTCATCACTACCCAGTGAGGTCATAATAAGGAACCTGTGACTTGGGGGTCAGGCTTCAGGAGGAGGGGCAGTTTTGTGGAGGAGAGCAGGGGGAGGGCAGAGGTACTCTGCCTGGCCCCTCACACCTGGGCCTCCCCACCCATGCCCTAGTCTAGCAGACATCCCACGTGGGGTGTGCCTGTGGGCTGGCACAGCCCTAGGGGCCCCAGGAAGGCAAAGGAGACCCACATTCTGAGATTGGCTTGAGAGGCAAGATTAACGTAAGAGAGAGCTAGGTTGTATGGCACTGACCCTAAGAGGCAGAGATTTGCGTGGACTGGGGAATCAGGGAAGGCTCCTTGGCAGTGGGCCTGAAGGACAAGTGAGATTTGGACCCATGGGGAAGAGAGGGAAGACATTCCAGTTTGGAAGAATAAAAGCAAAGACACATTCTCCTCGCCCTTGTCCTGCCCCAAATATAAATTCATAGAACCCTCACATTTTCACAACTGAGGACTGAAGAAAAGCAAGAGGTGAAGGGGCCTACCCAGTGTTACACAGGTAGTGGAGAGGTGTTCTGCTCAATGGTTAGGTTCATGTTGGGGCTCCGGATTTACAGCTGATAGGAATGTGAGGACAAGCTCATGCCATTTCAAACATTTCCAAGTGATACTGAGAGAGACGTTAAAGGTGCAAAATGAGGGTGCTGAATGACCTCACAAAGTGGGAATGGTGGGCCCATTTTCATATGAAATTCAAAACAAGTTCATGACCAAAGGACATAATACAAAATGACAACATAATCATTACACTCCCCTCTCCCCTAGAAGTAAAAATCAGTATAATCCTCCCTCTCTCCACCATGAAAGGATGAGGTAAAGGCTCAGCAGCAGCCCCCGTGAAACACATGGTCACCACTGTGAAGAGGTGTTACTAAGACGATTCGGTCCGACTCAGAGAAGGAAAGAGACAACTCTGCCCTTAGCCTGATCAGGCCCACAGGAAGGAAGCACACTGGGGGCAGCCTTTGAGAGTGTGGCAATGCGAGAGAACCTTCTTTAGGAGGGGACTCCCTGTTGCCGACCTTGAAAAAGCAAGGATGGGACATTCGTTTACTGGGGCTGTTGCAGAGGGGATGTGCCCAGGAGGTAGAGACTGCTTGGACTACTATTTTAGAGGTTGGGCCCCCCTGGTTGAGAACCACAGCACCTTGTATTCCTAAACTGCTTGAATGAGCGGGTGCACGTTAGGACAGACGAAGTCAGGCCTCATTGGAGCCGACTGCCTTTGGGAGTGGTAGAAGGTAAAATGGGAAGGGGAATGCTCTGGAGGAGGTTTGTCATGGCAGGTGGGCCAGCACGAGACCATCCAGATTCTCCAAGGCTCCAGAGATGACTTGGCTGGGAGCATCCCTCTGATGTGGTGCGGGGACTCCTACCTTAACAGGACCTGGCTGGGCATCTGCGGGAGGCAGAATAAATGGTTTATTAACTTAAGAGAGCGAGAGACTCACCTGGTGGGTTGCACAAAACCACTTCAAAACACTTGTACCTGGATTCTTGAGCCAACCCTCAGAAAACTTATCTAGATCTGGAGTAGGGCTCTGGAAGCTGCACTTTTAATAAGCTTCCTGGGCAGTCCCACAACAGTGGTCCATGGAGAGACTGACCAAATTACTGTGTATTCTCCGTTGCTTTAGGGAGTCAAAGTGGGCAATGTGAAAAACTGCAGCAGGCATACGTATATACAGGGAATATTCAAGGCAAACAGAGGGGTAGAGTTATTCTATGCATGAATCAGATTTGAGAAAAGCTAGCCTGGTGGTTAAAGAACACAACCCTGGGAGAGACAGACAGACCAGATTCTGTCCTACTTACTTGTGTGATTTTGACCAAGTTCTTTTATCCTTCTGACTGTTTCTTCATATGGAAAAGAGCTATGGCTGTACATTTAGCACAATATTCTCTTTTGTCAAAGGCTGCTCTGGGTCCATTTGTGTTCTCTGCAACTTAATCTTTTCTGGTGTGCAAACATTTTTAAGTTGTTTGGGGAAGTATTACATTTGACTTTCAACTGTTCATTACTTTGGGCAAAGCTTATATAATGCTGCAGAGACTAGAACCTATGCAGAGATAGTGAGAGGATGTGATAAGCTTATTCTGCCGGTTTATCAAAAAGTTTAACCTTTTCTCCTCTTCCTCCGCCTGCCACCAAGAGATGAGAAAGAAGGCAGAGCCTGGAAATGCACACCAAGCAATACTTCTGTGTCAGTTTGCCTTTTATTCCTCTGCCAGTACTTCCCAGAGAGATTTCACCAAAAGTGCCTAAGCTTGCCATGGCCATTGTTGTGAAGAACATTTCTCTCTATTGCTAGTCACATCCCCTTTTCCTTCTCCTGGGCGCTTAATGGATGTTTGGGGGCAGGAAATAAAATTTAAACTGAAACATCAAAAAAAAAAAAAGAAGAAAGATTAGCTCAAGTAGGCGTTATTGTGGTCCAGATAAGGTTTGGTTCATTCATTCCCTCGATTTGCATTTATCCCCCTTTGTGCCAGGCATGAGGGGAGAGAGAGAAATGTCTTCAAAGAGTCTGTGGTTGTATGGGGGAGGGAGCTGTGGAAATCTGTCATTTAGAAACAGCATGGAAGTGCTAGGGAAAAATTGTTTTGTTCATTTATCTCTCACTCATCCGTTCACCCAGAGCAACTACAAAGGGTTTCACGCGGAGGAACTGGATGCCCTGAACTTGACATTCTCGTGGGGGAAACAACAATGTAAAGCACCAGCAGTGGTAAGTCACCAGTAGTGATTTCAAGCCAGAAGGAACCACTCACCAATGGAGAGAGGCACAGGGTGAGCAGTGACTTGCAGAAAGGAGGGGTTATTTATTCATTCCAACTGCTGAGTTCAAGTTCATCTGGGTGGTTGTGTGGTTCGTGCTTACTGCATCTGTTTTTGGAACGTGGCTCCACCCTCCAAGAAGGGTGAGGATGATCACCCTTCTTTCCTCCTGCTGTGCCCCGGGGTCACCCAGCGAGTGTCTGCAGGGATGATCTGCTCTGTACTGGCTTTTCAGTCTCACTCCCGGGAGAAGAGAGACGAAGCTGTGTCTCCACCGCAGCTTGGCCTGATTCAGTCACTGGGTGAAAAGGTGGGAAGAAGGTCAAGTTCATGAGAACTGATACACTGCAGAGTCATGTAGTCCTGAAGTACCAGTTCTGGTTGCTGGTGAGTTGCTAAATCCAGGGACCTGAATGTAATTCCTCCAGAGCCACTGAGACATCACTTCTAGGCCCATGGCGGGCTGTAGGGGTGCTGACTTTTCTCAGTGCTAAGGAGCAGCCATCTTCCACAGAGAGAGGACTCTGTGTCAGCAGGAGCAGAACCACACCAGGCACCGAAGAAGATTCTGCATCCCAGCATCTCCCAACACAGTGATAGATAAACGGGTAGAAGATGCGACAGGGCAGTCACAATAGAACAGAAGCTTATCCCCAATAAATATGGAAAGATGTTCAACTTCACTACCTAACAAAGAAATTCAAGTTATAAATCTATTTCTTTTTTGCTCATCTCATTGGTAGAAAGTTTTAAGAATGCACAAAATTTGCTGCTAAGGATGTAAGGAAAAGGCCGTTTTCGTCTGTTGCTGCTGATGGGGATGGAAATTGGTGCGAACCTTCTGCAGGGTAATTTGGCAATTTGTGTATCAACAGCCTTAAAATGTTCATACACTTTGAGCCAGTAGTTTTGCTTTTAGCATCTTATCCTAAGGTGAAAGTCAAATTTATGTACAAGACTTATGTTCAAGAATATTCATCTCAGCCAGTAGTGTAATAGAAAAAATATTAGAAGCTACCTAAAAATCCCACAATACGGGGTTGGTTAAATAACGGATGGCCCAACTTAAGAATGGAAAATAAAGACGCAGACGTAGAAAATGGACTTGAGGACACGGGGAAGGGGAAGGGGAAGCTGGGACGAAGTGAGAGAGTGGCATGGATTTATATATACTACCAAATGTAAAATAGCTAGCTAGTGGGAAGCAGCCGCGTAGCACAGGGAAATCAGCTCGGTGCTTTGTGACCACCTAGAGGGGTGGGATAGGGAGGGTGGGAGGGAGACGCAAGAGGGAGGAGATATGGGGATATATGTGTATGTAGAGCTGATTCACTTTGTTATAAAGCAGAAACTAACACACCATTGTAAAGCAATTATACTCCAATAAAGATTTTTTTTTTAAAAAAGGATGGAAAACAGTTCATTCATTAAAAATGATTTTCTACAAGAATATTTAATGGTGGGAAGATGTAGTGTAAAAGCAGGGTACAAAATACTAGATGGAGTATTTCATTTTGTTAAAATTTAATAATACAAGTGTAGAAAACGTGAATAAGAGAAGAGTACTGATTTGACTACGGGACATTTTTTTCTTTAAATTTTTCTGTATTTGGTGTTATAAAGCATCATATATCCTCTCTGAGTCTCAGTTTATGTTCTGTGAAGTGGGACTCATCACATCTACACTGCAGTGCGCTCGGGCAGAGCAGCACAATATTTGAAAGTGCCCTTGACAATGACCAGCCCATTGTAATACTCCAGGACAGGTTATAATATCATTGCCAATGACACACCCATAGTTCGGATATTATCCGTAAAGATTACTAAGGTTGTTTATCTCCCTCCACTTTTACTAAGACCAAAAAAGGATTAATTGAAGACCCTTAAGTCATTTTTACTGAGGTTCTTTGTTTTTTTTTCAAAATACTAATTGTAGGGCTTCCCTGGTGGTGCAGTGGTTGAGAATCTGCCTGCAAATGCACGGGACACGGGTTCGAGCCCTGCTCTGGGAAGATCCCACATGCCGTGGAGCAACTGGGCCCGTGAGCCACAACTACTGAGCCTGCGCGTCTGGAGCCTGTGCTCCGCAACAAGAGAGGCCGCGATAGTGAGCGGCCCGCGCACCGCAATAAAGAGTGGCCCCCGCTCCCCACAACTGGAGAAAGCCCTCAACCAGAAACGAAGACCCAACACAGCTAAAAAAATATCAATAAATCAATAAATTTATTAAAAAGAAAAATACTAATTGTAAAGTCTGCAGTGGGTATATAGGTGTTCAACTTTTTTCCAGATTTTACGTTTCTGGTTTTGTTTTTAAATTTTTTATTTATTATTTATTTATTACTTTTATTTTTGGCTGTGTTGGGTCTTCATTTCTGCGCGAGGGCTTTCTCCAGTTGCGGCAAGTGGGGGCCACTCTTCTTCGCGGCGCGCGGGCCTCTCACTATCGCGGCCTGTCTTGTTGCGGAGCAGAGGCTCTAGACGCTCAGGCTCAGTAGTTGTGGCTCACGGGCCCAGTTGCTCCGCGGCATGTGGGATCTTCCCAGACCAGGGCTCAAACCCGTGTCCCCTGCATTGGCAGGCGGATTCTCAACCACTGCACCACCAGGGAAGCCCCCCCACCCCGATAGTTTTAAAACCAGCCTCAGTCATGCTTGCTTCAAGACTTATCCTGGCATCATGGACCACTGGATACTTTGGCTAGGTGTTAAACTCTCTTGTCCTGTGCCCGAGTCCCATCGTGGTGACTTAGTTGCCATCTAGGGCACTCTTGGCATGAGTCCTAGACATGAATCCAGCTCAATGGCTTGGGCCCTGCTCCCTGCTGGCTGACTGTCCTAATGCCCAGTGCCTCCTTTCTGCTTGGACTTCTGAGGGCCGCAGCCCCAGGAACCTCACTCTGTTTTCCCGGCTCTATTCAATGCCAACGGTATGTCTTTTGCTTGCTGTATGTCCCCTGCCCCAGTACCTCGTACTGGCTTTGACCTTCCTGTTTCAGGTCCTCTTATTGCGACCCTTTGTGTATAAGCCAGATCTGTTTGCCCTTCCTTCAAGGGGAGCTATTTCCCTGGTGTTTCCCTAGATGCTTATGATGAGACCCCTGCCAGAACTACACCAATCAGACCCTCCATGTACACGCTTGGGTCTGAACCCTTTCAGCGAGAGCAGGTTGGAAACCCATATATACATAAATATACAATGTGTACAAATCAAGTATTTTAAAGATTGTAAAGAATTCTTGTGAACGTATTAGGTTAGGGAAGTCAAGCAGGATCATCATATGATGGCATAATCAAGCACATGTATATAACATTTCCTGTTTTTATATGATGCCATTTTAATAGATGTGCCCATCTTTTCAAAGTTCTAATCTGTGGCAGTGGGCAGTAGGGGGACGGGGTGGGTCACAGCAGGAAGAGGCATTCGCTGCCTTAGGCAGTTAAACCATTGCTCTCTCTTCAGAATGGCTCAGCCAGCAGGATTCTGTGGGGTCTACCTCCTGGCACCGGGCTCCAATCGCCGGATTTTGGGTCTGGGGCAACCCAGATCTTTGTGCGAGTTTTCCGGAGAGTGCTTTCTCTTGGGAGCACGTCTGGGGACTGGCTTCTCTGCTTCCACCTTTGCTGGCGTGGCCAAAGGAACTGCTGCTGCAAAGAAAATCAGAACTGATCAGTCACTTCTGCTGTACACAGTCTCCTGCCAGAATTTCCCTCTCTCATGTCTCTCCCACTTTCTGGCTGAAGACCTTTAATCTACTTGACATCCAGAACACAGCCTTGGCCCATCACCTCCATGAATCCCTAGAGAAGGGACACTGGCTGCAAAAGCAATTCCTAGAGCCTACGGCTGCAGCACATGAGGAAGTCTCTTCACCGTTTCCAGGGAAAACAGTAGAACCCGAAAGTCATTGCAATCATGAGCCTCTCCATCTCTCCTTTCCACAACAGAGAAAATATTTCTTGCAGTCTGTCACTTCTGAGGCTTTAATGGAAATGTCTTTCAAGTTTCAGAAAAAAATAGTCTAATATAAATTGGTTAAGAACCCCTCCCACCTTGGCAACCCCTCTTGGGCCCCATTTATACTGCCTGTTTCAACCACACTGAACTCTAGCCCTCTGATACTTTTATGTAGATTAGAACAAGGCCAAATGCTGAGGCGGAGGGATCAGGAGACTGAGAACCGTATTCTGGGCACCAAGTCTAGGCTCACATCAACCCAGCCTCCTGGGAAACCATTTCCTCAGCCCTCCAGTCTCATTAGCACTTCAACACCCCTCTTGGTTCTTCCGGTCTTCCCATCAATATGGCACCACCCTCTCCGCTAGGAGTAAAAATCATTATAATCCTCTCTGCACCATGAAAGGATGAGATAAAGGCTCAGCAGCAGCCCCCGTGAAACACATGGTCAACACTGTGAAGAGGTGTTACTAAGGCGATTTGGTCCGACTCAGAGAAGGAAAGAGACAACTCTGCCCTTAGCCTGATCAGGCCCACAGGAAGGAAGCACACTGGGGGCCGCCTTTGAGAGTGTGGCAATGCGAGAGAACCTTCTTTAGGAGGGGACTCCCTGTTGCCGACCTTGAAAAAGCAAGGATGGGACATTTGTTTACTGGGGCTGTTACAGAGGGGATGTGCCCAGAGGTTAGGCCACCCTGCTTGAGAATCAAAGCACCTTCTAGTCCGAAATGGCTTGAATGCTCCAATCGCCGGATTTTGGGTCTGGGGAAACCCAGATCTTTGTGCGACATTTCCGGAGAGTGCTTTCTCTTGGGAGCACGTCTGGGGACTGGCTTCTCTGCTTCCACCTTTGCTGGCGTGGCCAAAGGAACAACCCCGTAGGCCCGGTAGCCACCAACCAGGCAGTATGTCTCCCCATGCCAGCCCAAATGCGTTTCTCCACACCCTCTGTAGAGGACATGGTAGTGACCAGGGGTAGGGGGAGAAACGGGAGCCACTGCTGCTGCAAAGAAAATCAGAACTGATCAGTCACTTCTGCTGTACACAGCCTCCTGCCAGAATTTTCCTCTCTCACGTCTCTCCCACTTTCTGGCTGAAGACCTTTAATCTACTTGACATCCAAAACACAGCTTTGGCCCATCACCTCTATGAGTCCCTAGAGAAGGGACACTGACTGCAAAAGCAATTCCTAGAGCCTACAGCTGCAGCACATGAGGAAGTCTCTTCACCGTTTTCAGGGAAAACAGTAGAACCCGAAATTCATTGCAATCATGAGCCTCTCCATCTCTCCCTTCCACACCAGAGAAAACATTTCTTGCAGTCTGTCACTTCTGAGGCTTTAATGGAAATGTCTTTCAAGTTTTGGAAAAAACTAATCTAATATACATTGCTTAAGGACCCCTCCCACCTTGGCAGCCCCTCTTGGGCCCCATTTATACTGCCTGTTTCAACCACACTGAACTCTAGCCCTCTGATACTTTTATGTAGATTAGGACAAGGCCAAATACTGAGGCAGAGTGATCAGGAGACTGAGACCCGCGTTCTGGGTACCAAGTCTAGGCTCACATCAACCCAGCCTCCTGGGACACCATCTCCTCAGCCCTCCAGTCTCATTAGCACTTCAACACCCCTCTTGGTTCTTCCGGTCTTCCCATCAATATGGCACCACCCTCTCCCCTAGTACTCAGCAGCTCAGGATGGGATGTGTCTGAGGGCACCGATGTAGATGTCTACATGACAGCACAGAGGTGCCTGGGTTTGAAGGTGTGTTTCAAGAGTGGCCCTCTTCCTCAAACTGCTCCATTTACCATTTGCCAACAAAAATGCACTTGTCTTTTGCTAAGAGGCCAATCAGGAAAGGGTCTGAATGGAAGCATCCTGTAACCCAAAGGGGAAGCTAGATTTATAAAGATCAGGACCATCCTGCACACTTATCCAGGGATGACCTTTCACTTGTCCTCAACAGTGAGCACTGTGGGTCCCTGAAGATGTCCCAGGTCATTGGTATTACTTACAGCTGGGAACGCGCTCAGGTATACGTAGTGGGCAAGCCCCACAGGAACATGAGGCAGCCAGGTGAGGTGGTGTGTACACCATGACTCCTCTAGAGATGCCCGGTCTCGGTGTTTCTAACGCACTGCCCACCCACGGAACAGAGCTCAGGTTCGAGTAAAGATAGAGGATCCGGTCACACATTCTCCCTCAGACAACCAAAGAGGTTGGAGAACTTCTGCTGGAGAACTGTCAGGGAAGTTTGTCTGAGGGCAGCACGTTGGCAGTTGCGCTGCCATGGAAACTGTGAGAAGGCCTGTGAGGTCATCACTACCCAGTGAGGTCATAATAAGGAACCTGTGACTTGGGGGTCAGGCTTCAGGAGGAGGGGCAGTTTTGTGGAGGAGAGCAGGGGGAGGGCAGAGGTACTCTGCCTGGCCCCTCACACCTGGGCCTCCCCACCCATGCCCTAGTCTAGCAGACATCCCACGTGGGGTGTGCCTGTGGGCTGGCACAGCCCTAGGGGCCCCAGGAAGGCAAAGGAGACCCACATTCTGAGATTGGCTTGAGAGGCAAGATTAACGTAAGAGAGAGCTAGGTTGTATGGCACTGACCCTAAGAGGCAGAGATTTGCGTGGACTGGGGAATCAGGGAAGGCTCCTTGGCAGTGGGCCTGAAGGACAAGTGAGATTTGGACCCATGGGGAAGAGAGGGAAGACATTCCAGTTTGGAAGAATAAAAGCAAAGACACATTCTCCTCGCCCTTGTCCTGCCCCAAATATAAATTCATAGAACCCTCACATTTTCACAACTGAGGACTGAAGAAAAGCAAGAGGTGAAGGGGCCTACCCAGTGTTACACAGGTAGTGGAGAGGTGTTCTGCTCAATGGTTAGGTTCATGTTGGGGCTCCGGATTTACAGCTGATAGGAATGTGAGGACAAGCTCATGCCATTTCAAACATTTCCAAGTGATACTGAGAGAGACGTTAAAGGTGCAAAATGAGGGTGCTGAATGACCTCACAAAGTGGGAATGGTGGGCCCATTTTCATATGAAATTCAAAACAAGTTCATGACCAAAGGACATAATACAAAATGACAACATAATCATTACACTCCCCTCTCCCCTAGAAGTAAAAATCAGTATAATCCTCCCTCTCTCCACCATGAAAGGATGAGGTAAAGGCTCAGCAGCAGCCCCCGTGAAACACATGGTCACCACTGTGAAGAGGTGTTACTAAGACGATTCGGTCCGACTCAGAGAAGGAAAGAGACAACTCTGCCCTTAGCCTGATCAGGCCCACAGGAAGGAAGCACACTGGGGGCAGCCTTTGAGAGTGTGGCAATGCGAGAGAACCTTCTTTAGGAGGGGACTCCCTGTTGCCGACCTTGAAAAAGCAAGGATGGGACATTTGTTTACTGGGGCTGTTGCAGAGGGGATGTGCCCAGGAGGTAGAGACTGCTTGGACTACTATTTTAGAGGTTGGGCCCCCCTGGTTGAGAACCACAGCACCTTGTATTCCTAAACTGCTTGAATGAGCGGGTGCACGTTAGGACAGACGAAGTCAGGCCTCATTGGAGCCGACTGCCTTTGGGAGTGGTAGAAGGTAAAATGGGAAGGGGAATGCTCTGGAGGAGGTTTGTCATGGCAGGTGGGCCAGCACGAGACCATCCAGATTCTCCAAGGCTCCAGAGATGACTTGGCTGGGAGCATCCCTCTGATGTGGTGCGGGGACTCCTACCTTAACAGGACCTGGCTGGGCATCTGCGGGAGGCAGAATAAATGGTTTATTAACTTAAGAGAGCGAGAGACTCACCTGGTGGGTTGCACAAAACCACTTCAAAACACTTGTACCTGGATTCTTGAGCCAACCCTCAGAAAACTTATCTAGATCTGGAGTAGGGCTCTGGAAGCTGCACTTTTAATAAGCTTCCTGGGCAGTCCCACAACAGTGGTCCATGGAGAGACTGACCAAATTACTGTGTATTCTCCGTTGCTTTAGGGAGTCAAAGTGGGCAATGTGAAAAACTGCAGCAGGCATACGTATATACAGGGAATATTCAAGGCAAACAGAGGGGTAGAGTTATTCTATGCATGAATCAGATTTGAGAAAAGCTAGCCTGGTGGTTAAAGAACACAACCCTGGGAGAGACAGACAGACCAGATTCTGTCCTACTTACTTGTGTGATTTTGACCAAGTTCTTTTATCCTTCTGACTGTTTCTTCATATGGAAAAGAGCTATGGCTGTACATTTAGCACAATATTCTCTTTTGTCAAAGGCTGCTCTGGGTCCATTTGTGTTCTCTGCAACTTAATCTTTTCTGGTGTGCAAACATTTTTAAGTTGTTTGGGGAAGTATTACATTTGACTTTCAACTGTTCATTACTTTGGGCAAAGCTTATATAATGCTGCAGAGACTAGAACCTATGCAGAGATAGTGAGAGGATGTGATAAGCTTATTCTGCCGGTTTATCAAAAAGTTTAACCTTTTCTCCTCTTCCTCCGCCTGCCACCAAGAGATGAGAAAGAAGGCAGAGCCTGGAAATGCACACCAAGCAATACTTCTGTGTCAGTTTGCCTTTTATTCCTCTGCCAGTACTTCCCAGAGAGATTTCACCAAAAGTGCCTAAGCTTGCCATGGCCATTGTTGTGAAGAACATTTCTCTCTATTGCTAGTCACATCCCCTTTTCCTTCTCCTGGGCGCTTAATGGATGTTTGGGGGCAGGAAATAAAATTTAAACTGAAACATCAAAAAAAAAAAAAGAAGAAAGATTAGCTCAAGTAGGCGTTATTGTGGTCCAGATAAGGTTTGGTTCATTCATTCCCTCGATTTGCATTTATCCCCCTTTGTGCCAGGCATGAGGGGAGAGAGAGAAATGTCTTCAAAGAGTCTGTGGTTGTATGGGGGAGGGAGCTGTGGAAATCTGTCATTTAGAAACAGCATGGAAGTGCTAGGGAAAAATTGTTTTGTTCATTTATCTCTCACTCATCCGTTCACCCAGAGCAACTACAAAGGGTTTCACGCGGAGGAACTGGATGCCCTGAACTTGACATTCTCGTGGGGGAAACAACAATGTAAAGCACCAGCAGTGGTAAGTCACCAGTAGTGATTTCAAGCCAGAAGGAACCACTCACCAATGGAGAGAGGCACAGGGTGAGCAGTGACTTGCAGAAAGGAGGGGTTATTTATTCATTCCAACTGCTGAGTTCAAGTTCATCTGGGTGGTTGTGTGGTTCGTGCTTACTGCATCTGTTTTTGGAACGTGGCTCCACCCTCCAAGAAGGGTGAGGATGATCACCCTTCTTTCCTCCTGCTGTGCCCCGGGGTCACCCAGCGAGTGTCTGCAGGGATGATCTGCTCTGTACTGGCTTTTCAGTCTCACTCCCGGGAGAAGAGAGACGAAGCTGTGTCTCCACCGCAGCTTGGCCTGATTCAGTCACTGGGTGAAAAGGTGGGAAGAAGGTCAAGTTCATGAGAACTGATACACTGCAGAGTCATGTAGTCCTGAAGTACCAGTTCTGGTTGCTGGTGAGTTGCTAAATCCAGGGACCTGAATGTAATTCCTCCAGAGCCACTGAGACATCACTTCTAGGCCCATGGCGGGCTGTAGGGGTGCTGACTTTTCTCAGTGCTAAGGAGCAGCCATCTTCCACAGAGAGAGGACTCTGTGTCAGCAGGAGCAGAACCACACCAGGCACCGAAGAAGATTCTGCATCCCAGCATCTCCCAACACAGTGATAGATAAACGGGTAGAAGATGCGACAGGGCAGTCACAATAGAACAGAAGCTTATCCCCAATAAATATGGAAAGATGTTCAACTTCACTACCTAACAAAGAAATTCAAGTTATAAATCTATTTCTTTTTTGCTCATCTCATTGGTAGAAAGTTTTAAGAATGCACAAAATTTGCTGCTAAGGATGTAAGGAAAAGGCCGTTTTCGTCTGTTGCTGCTGATGGGGATGGAAATTGGTGCGAACCTTCTGCAGGGTAATTTGGCAATTTGTGTATCAACAGCCTTAAAATGTTCATACACTTTGAGCCAGTAGTTTTGCTTTTAGCATCTTATCACAAGGTGAAAGTCAAATTTATGTACAAGACTTATGTTCAAGAATATTCATCTCAGCCAGTAGTGTAATAGAAAAAATATTAGAAGCTACCTAAAAATCCCACAATACGGGGTTGGTTAAATAACGGATGGCCCAACTTAAGAATGGAAAATAAAGACGCAGACGTAGAAAATGGACTTGAGGACACGGGGAAGGGGAAGGGGAAGCTGGGACGAAGTGAGAGAGTGGCATGGACTTATATATACTACCAAATGTAAAATAGCTAGCTAGTGGGAAGCAGCCGCGTAGCACAGGGAAATCAGCTCGGTGCTTTGTGACCACCTAGAGGGGTGGGATAGGGAGGGTGGGAGGGAGACGCAAGAGGGAGGAGATATGGGGATATATGTGTATGTAGAGCTGATTCACTTTGTTATAAAGCAGAAACTAACACACCATTGTAAAGCAATTATACTCCAATAAAGATTTTTTTTTTAAAAAAGGATGGAAAACAGTTCATTCATTAAAAATGATTTTCTACAAGAATATTTAATGGTGGGAAGATGTAGTGTAAAAGCAGGGTACAAAATACTAGATGGAGTATTTCATTTTGTTAAAATTTAATAATACAAGTGTAGAAAACGTGAATAAGAGAAGAGTACTGATTTGACTACGGGACATTTTTTTCTTTAAATTTTTCTGTATTTGGTGTTATAAAGCATCATATATCCTCTCTGAGTCTCAGTTTATGTTCTGTGAAGTGGGACTCATCACATCTACACTGCAGTGCGCTCGGGCAGAGCAGCACAATATTTGAAAGTGCCCTTGACAATGACCAGCCCATTGTAATACTCCAGGACAGGTTATAATATCATTGCCAATGACACACCCATAGTTCGGATATTATCCGTAAAGATTACTAAGGTTGTTTATCTCCCTCCACTTTTACTAAGACCAAAAAAGGATTAATTGAAGACCCTTAAGTCATTTTTACTGAGGTTCTTTGTTTTTTTTTCAAAATACTAATTGTAGGGCTTCCCTGGTGGTGCAGTGGTTGAGAATCTGCCTGCAAATGCACGGGACACGGGTTCGAGCCCTGCTCTGGGAAGATCCCACATGCCGTGGAGCAACTGGGCCCGTGAGCCACAACTACTGAGCCTGCGCGTCTGGAGCCTGTGCTCCGCAACAAGAGAGGCCGCGATAGTGAGCGGCCCGCGCACCGCAATGAAGAGTGGCCCCCGCTCCCCACAACTGGAGAAAGCCCTCACACAGAAACGAAGACCCAACACAGCTAAAAAAATATCAATAAATCAATAAATTTATTAAAAAGAAAAATACTAATTGTAAAGTCTGCAGTGGGTATATAGGTGTTCAACTTTTTTCCAGATTTTACGTTTCTGGTTTTGTTTTTAAATTTTTTATTTATTATTTATTTATTACTTTTATTTTTGGCTGTGTTGGGTCTTCATTTCTGCGCGAGGGCTTTCTCCAGTTGCGGCAAGTGGGGGCCACTCTTCTTCGCGGCGCGCGGGCCTCTCACTATCGCGGCCTGTCTTGTTGCGGAGCAGAGGCTCTAGACGCTCAGGCTCAGTAGTTGTGGCTCACGGGCCCAGTTGCTCCGCGGCATGTGGGATCTTCCCAGACCAGGGCTCAAACCCGTGTCCCCTGCATTGGCAGGCGGATTCTCAACCACTGCACCACCAGGGAAGCCCCCCCACCCCGATAGTTTTAAAACCAGCCTCAGTCATGCTTGCTTCAAGACTTATCCTGGCATCATGGACCACTGGATACTTTGGCTAGGTGTTAAACTCTCTTGTCCTGTGCCCGAGTCCCATCGTGGTGACTTAGTTGCCATCTAGGGCACTCTTGGCATGAGTCCTAGACATGAATCCAGCTCAATGGCTTGGGCCCTGCTCCCTGCTGGCTGACTGTCCTAATGCCCAGTGCCTCCTTTCTGCTTGGACTTCTGAGGGCCGCAGCCCCAGGAACCTCACTCTGTTTTCCCGGCTCTATTCAATGCCAACGGTATGTCTTTTGCTTGCTGTATGTCCCCTGCCCCAGTACCTCGTACTGGCTTTGACCTTCCTGTTTCAGGTCCTCTTATTGCGACCCTTTGTGTATAAGCCAGATCTGTTTGCCCTTCCTTCAAGGGGAGCTATTTCCCTGGTGTTTCCCTAGATGCTTATGATGAGACCCCTGCCAGAACTACACCAATCAGACCCTCCATGTACACGCTTGGGTCTGAACCCTTTCAGCGAGAGCAGGTTGGAAACCCATATATACATAAATATACAATGTGTACAAATCAAGTATTTTAAAGATTGTAAAGAATTCTTGTGAACGTATTAGGTTAGGGAAGTCAAGCAGGATCATCATATGATGGCATAATCAAGCACATGTATATAACATTTCCTGTTTTTATATGATGCCATTTTAATAGATGTGCCCATCTTTTCAAAGTTCTAATCTGTGGCAGTGGGCAGTAGGGGGACGGGGTGGGTCACAGCAGGAAGAGGCATTCGCTGCCTTAGGCAGTTAAACCATTGCTCTCTCTTCAGAATGGCTCAGCCAGCAGGATTCTGTGGGGTCTACCTCCTGGCACCGGGCTCCAATCGCCGGATTTTGGGTCTGGGGCAACCCAGATCTTTGTGCGAGTTTTCCGGAGAGTGCTTTCTCTTGGGAGCACGTCTGGGGACTGGCTTCTCTGCTTCCACCTTTGCTGGCGTGGCCAAAGGAACTGCTGCTGCAAAGAAAATCAGAACTGATCAGTCACTTCTGCTGTACACAGTCTCCTGCCAGAATTTCCCTCTCTCATGTCTCTCCCACTTTCTGGCTGAAGACCTTTAATCTACTTGACATCCAGAACACAGCCTTGGCCCATCACCTCCATGAATCCCTAGAGAAGGGACACTGGCTGCAAAAGCAATTCCTAGAGCCTACGGCTGCAGCACATGAGGAAGTCTCTTCACCGTTTCCAGGGAAAACAGTAGAACCCGAAAGTCATTGCAATCATGAGCCTCTCCATCTCTCCTTTCCACAACAGAGAAAATATTTCTTGCAGTCTGTCACTTCTGAGGCTTTAATGGAAATGTCTTTCAAGTTTCAGAAAAAAATAGTCTAATATAAATTGGTTAAGAACCCCTCCCACCTTGGCAACCCCTCTTGGGCCCCATTTATACTGCCTGTTTCAACCACACTGAACTCTAGCCCTCTGATACTTTTATGTAGATTAGAACAAGGCCAAATGCTGAGGCGGAGGGATCAGGAGACTGAGAACCGTATTCTGGGCACCAAGTCTAGGCTCACATCAACCCAGCCTCCTGGGAAACCATTTCCTCAGCCCTCCAGTCTCATTAGCACTTCAACACCCCTCTTGGTTCTTCCGGTCTTCCCATCAATATGGCACCACCCTCTCCGCTAGGAGTAAAAATCATTATAATCCTCTCTGCACCATGAAAGGATGAGATAAAGGCTCAGCAGCAGCCCCCGTGAAACACATGGTCAACACTGTGAAGAGGTGTTACTAAGGCGATTTGGTCCGACTCAGAGAAGGAAAGAGACAACTCTGCCCTTAGCCTGATCAGGCCCACAGGAAGGAAGCACACTGGGGGCAGCCTTTGAGAGTGTGGCAATGCGAGAGAACCTTCTTTAGGAGGGGACTCCCTGTTGCCGACCTTGAAAAAGCAAGGATGGGACATTTGTTTACTGGGGCTGTTACAGAGGGGATGTGCCCAGAGGTTAGGCCACCCTGCTTGAGAATCAAAGCACCTTCTAGTCCGAAATGGCTTGAATGCTCCAATCGCCGGATTTTGGGTCTGGGGAAACCCAGATCTTTGTGCGACATTTCCGGAGAGTGCTTTCTCTTGGGAGCACGTCTGGGGACTGGCTTCTCTGCTTCCACCTTTGCTGGCGTGGCCAAAGGAACAACCTCGTAGGCCCGGTAGCCACCAACCAGGCAGTATGTCTCCCCATGCCAGCCCAAATGCGTTTCTCCACACCCTCTGTAGAGGACATGGTAGTGACCAGGGGTAGGGGGAGAAACGGGAGCCACTGCTGCTGCAAAGAAAATCAGAACTGATCAGTCACTTCTGCTGTACACAGCCTCCTGCCAGAATTTTCCTCTCTCACGTCTCTCCCACTTTCTGGCTGAAGACCTTTAATCTACTTGACATCCAAAACACAGCTTTGGCCCATCACCTCTATGAGTCCCTAGAGAAGGGACACTGACTGCAAAAGCAATTCCTAGAGCCTACAGCTGCAGCACATGAGGAAGTCTCTTCACCGTTTTCAGGGAAAACAGTAGAACCCGAAATTCATTGCAATCATGAGCCTCTCCATCTCTCCCTTCCACACCAGAGAAAACATTTCTTGCAGTCTGTCACTTCTGAGGCTTTAATGGAAATGTCTTTCAAGTTTTGGAAAAAACTAATCTAATATACATTGCTTAAGGACCCCTCCCACCTTGGCAGCCCCTCTTGGGCCCCATTTATACTGCCTGTTTCAACCACACTGAACTCTAGCCCTCTGATACTTTTATGTAGATTAGGACAAGGCCAAATACTGAGGCAGAGTGATCAGGAGACTGAGACCCGCGTTCTGGGTACCAAGTCTAGGCTCACATCAACCCAGCCTCCTGGGACACCATCTCCTCAGCCCTCCAGTCTCATTAGCACTTCAACACCCCTCTTGGTTCTTCCGGTCTTCCCATCAATATGGCACCACCCTCTCCCCTAGTACTCAGCAGCTCAGGATGGGATGTGTCTGAGGGCACCGATGTAGATGTCTACATGACAGCACAGAGGTGCCTGGGTTTGAAGGTGTGTTTCAAGAGTGGCCCTCTTCCTCAAACTGCTCCATTTACCATTTGCCAACAAAAATGCACTTGTCTTTTGCTAAGAGGCCAATCAGGAAAGGGTCTGAATGGAAGCATCCTGTAACCCAAAGGGGAAGCTAGATTTATAAAGATCAGGACCATCCTGCACACTTGTCCAGGGATGACCTTTCACTTGTCCTCAACAGTGAGCACTGTGGATCCCTGAAGATGTCCCAGGTCATTGGTATTACTTACAGCTGGGAACGCGCTCAGGTATACGTAGTGGGCAAGCCCCACAGGAACATGAGGCAGCCAGGTGAGGTGGTGTGTACACCATGGCTCCTCTAGAGATGCCCGGTCTCGGTGTTTCTAACGCACTGCCCACCCACGGAACAGAGCTCAGGTTCGAGTAAAGATAGAGGATCCGGTCACACATTCTCCCTCAGACAACCAAAGAGGTTGGAGAACTTCTGCTGGAGAACTGTCAGGGAAGTTTGTCTGAGGGCAGCACGTTGGCAGTTGCGCTGCCATGGAAACTGTGAGAAGGCCTGTGAGGTCATCACTACCCAGTGAGGTCATAATAAGGAACCTGTGACTTGGGGGTCAGGCTTCAGGAGGAGGGGCAGTTTTGTGGAGGAGAGCAGGGGGAGGGCAGAGGTACTCTGCCTGACCCCTCACACCTGGGCCTCCCCACTCATGCCCTAGTCTAGCAGACATCCCACGTGGGGCGTGCCGGTGGGCTGGCACAGCCCTAGGGGCCCCAGGAAGGCAAAGGAGACCCACATTCTGAGATTGGCTTGAGAGGCAAGATTAACGTAAGAGAGAGCTAGGTTGTATGGCACTGACCCTAAGAGGCAGAGATTTGTGTGGACTGGGGAATCAGGGAAGGCTCCTTGGCAGTGAGCCTGAAGGACAAGTGAGATTTGGACCCATAGGGAAGAGAGGGAAGACATTCCAGTTTGGAAGAATAAAAGCAAAGACACATTCTCCTCGCCCTTGTCCTGCCCCAAATATAAATTCATAGAACCCTCACATTTTCACAACTGAGGACTGAAGAAAAGCAAGAGGTGAAGGGGCCTACCCAGTGTTACACAGGTAGTGGAGAGGTGTTCTGCTCAATGGTTAGGTTCATGTTGGGGCTCCGGATTTACAGCTGATAGGAATGTGAGGACAAGCTCATGCCATTTCAAACATTTCCAAGTGATACTGAGAGAGACGTTAAAGGTGCAAAATGAGGGTGCTGAATGACCTCACAAAGTGGGAATGGTGGGCCCATTTTCATATGAAATTCAAAACAAGTTCATGACCAAAGGACATAATACAAAATGACAACATAATCATTACACTCCCCTCTCCCCTAGAAGTAAAAATCAGTATAATCCTCCCTCTCTCCACCATGAAAGGATGAGGTAAAGGCTCAGCAGCAGCCCCCGTGAAACACATGGTCACCACTGTGAAGAGGTGTTACTAAGACGATTCGGTCCGACTCAGAGAAGGAAAGAGACAACTCTGCCCTTAGCCTGATCAGGCCCACAGGAAGGAAGCACACTGGGGGCAGCCTTTGAGAGTGTGGCAATGCGAGAGAACCTTCTTTAGGAGGGGACTCCCTGTTGCCGACCTTGAAAAAGCAAGGATGGGACATTCGTTTACTGGGGCTGTTGCAGAGGGGATGTGCCCAGGAGGTAGAGACTGCTTGGACTACTATTTTAGAGGTTGGGCCCCCCTGGTTGAGAACCACAGCACCTTGTATTCCTAAACTGCTTGAATGAGCGGGTGCACGTTAGGACAGACGAAGTCAGGCCTCATTGGAGCCGACTGCCTTTGGGAGTGGTAGAAGGTAAAATGGGAAGGGGAATGCTCTGGAGGAGGTTTGTCATGGCAGGTGGGCCAGCACGAGACCATCCAGATTCTCCAAGGCTCCAGAGATGACTTGGCTGGGAGCATCCCTCTGATGTGGTGCGGGGACTCCTACCTTAACAGGACCTGGCTGGGCATCTGCGGGAGGCAGAATAAATGGTTTATTAACTTAAGAGAGCGAGAGACTCACCTGGGGGGTTGCACAAAACCACTTCAAAACACTTGTACCTGGATTCTTGAGCCAACCCTCAGAAAACTTATCTAGATCTGGAGTAGGGCTCTGGAAGCTGCACTTTTAATAAGCTTCCTGGGCAGTCCCACAACAGTGGTCCATGGAGAGACTGACCAAATTACTGTGTATTCTCCGTTGCTTTAGGGAGTCAAAGTGGGCAATGTGAAAAACTGCAGCAGGCATACGTATATACAGGGAATATTCAAGGCAAACAGAGGGGTAGAGTTATTCTATGCATGAATCAGATTTGAGAAAAGCTAGCCTGGTGGTTAAAGAACACAACCCTGGGAGAGACAGACAGACCAGATTCTGTCCTACTTACTTGTGTGATTTTGACCAAGTTCTTTTATCCTTCTGACTGTTTCTTCATATGGAAAAGAGCTATGGCTGTACATTTAGCACAATATTCTCTTTTGGCAAAGGCTGCTCTGGGTCCATTTGTGTTCTCTGCAACTTAATCTTTTCCGGTGTGCAAGCATTTTTAAGTTGTTTGGTGAAGTATTACATTTGACTTTCAACTGTTCATTACTTTGGGCAAAGCTTATATAATGCTGCAGAGACTAGAACCTATGCAGAGATAGTGAGAGGATGTGATAAGCTTATCCTGCCGGTTTATCAAAAAGTTTAACCTTTTCTCCTCTTCCTCCGCCTGCCACCAAGAGATGAGAAAGAAGGCAGAGCCTGGAAATGCACACCAAGCAATACTTCTGTGGCAGTTTGCCTTTTATTCCTCTGCCAGTACTTCCCAGAGAGATTTCACCAAAAGTGCCTAAGCTTGCCATGGCCATTGTTGTGAAGAACATTTCTCTCTATTGCTAGTCACATCCCCTTTTCCTTCTCCTGGGCGCTTAATGGATGTTTGGGGGCAGGAAATAAAATTTAAACTGAAACATCAAAAAAAAAAAAGAAGAAAGATGAGCTCAAGTAGGCGTTATTGTGGTCCAGATAAGGTTTGGTTCATTCATTCCCTCGATTTGCATTTATCCCCCTTTGTGCCAGGCATGAGGGGAGAGAGAGAAATGTCTTCAAAGAGTCTGTGGTTGTATGGGGGAGGGAGCTGTGGAAGTCTTTCATTTAGAAACAGCATGGAAGTGCTAGGGAAAAATTGTTTTGTTCATTTATCTCTCACTCATCCGTTCACCCAGAGCAACTACAAAGGGTTTCACGCGGAGGAACTGGATGCCCTGAACTTGACATTCTCGTGGGGGAAACAACAATGTAAAGCACCAGCAGTGGTAAGTCACCAGTAGTGATTTCAAGCCAGAAGGAACCACTCATCAATGGAGAGAGGCACAGGGTGAGCAGTGACTTGCAGAAAGGAGGGGTTATTTATTCATTCCAACTGCTGAGTTCAAGTTCATCTGGGTGGTTGTGTGGTTCGTGCTTACTGCATCTGTTTTTGGAACGTGGCTCCACCCTCCAAGAAGGGTGAGGATGATCACCCTTCTTTCCTCCTGCTGTGCCCCGGGGTCACCCAGCGAGTGTCTGCAGGGATGATCTGCTCTGTACTGGCTTTTCAGTCTCACTCCCGGGAGAAGAGAGACGAAGCTGTGTCTCCACCGCAGCTTGGCCTGATTCAGTCACTGGATGAAAAGGTGGGAAGAAGGTCAAGTTCATGAGAACTGATACACTGCAGAGTCATGTAGTCCTGAAGTACCAGTTCTGGTTGCTGGTGAGTTGCTAAATCCAGGGACCTGAATGTAATTCCTACAGAGCCACTGAGACATCACTTCTAGGCCCATGGCGGGCTGTAGGGGTGCTGACTTTTCTCAGTGCTAAGGAGCAGCCATCTTCCACAGAGAGAGGACTCTGTGTCAGCAGGAGCAGAACCACACCAGGCACCGAAGAATATTCTGCATCCCAGCATCTCCCAACAGAGTGATAGATAAACGGCTAGAAGATGCGACAGGGCAGTCACAATAGAACAGAAGCTTATCCCCAATAAATATGGAAAGATGTTCAACTTCACTACCTAACAAAGAAATTCAAGTTATAAATCTATTTCTTTTTTGCTCATCTCATTGGTAGAAAGTTTTAAGAATGCACAAAATTTGCTGCTAAGGATGTAAGGAAAAGGCCGTTTTCGTCTGTTGCTGCTGATGGGGATGGAAATTGGTGCGAACATTCTGCAGGGTAATTTGGCAATTTGTGTATCAACAGCCTTAAAATGTTCATACACTTTGAGCCAGTAGTTTTGCTTTTAGCATCTTATCCTAAGGTGAAAGTCAAATTTATGTACAAGACTTATGTTCAAGAATATTCATCTCAGCCAGTAGTGTAATAGAAAAAATATTAGAAGCTACCTAAAAATCCCACAATACGGGGTTGGTTAAATAACGGATGGCCCAACTTAAGAATGGAAAATAAAGACGCAGACGTAGAAAATGGACTTGAGGACACGGGGAAGGGGAAGGGGAAGCTGGGACGAAGTGAGAGAGTGGCATGGATTTATATATACTACCAAATGTAAAATAGCTAGCTAGTGGGAAGCAGCCGCGTAGCACAGGGAAATCAGCTCGGTGCTTTGTGACCACCTAGAGGGGTGGGATAGGGAGGGTGGGAGGGAGACGCAAGAGGGAGGAGATATGGGGATATATGTGTATGTAGAGCTGATTCACTTTGTTATAAAGCAGAAACTAACACACCATTGTAAAGCAGTTATACTCCAATAAAGATGTTTTTTTTTAAAAAAGGATGGAAAACAGTTCATTCATTAAAAATGATTTTCTACAAGAATATTTAATGGTGGGAAGATGTAGTGTAAAAGCAGGGTACAAAATACTAGATGGAGTATTTCATTTTGTTAAAATTTAATAATACAAGTGTAGAAAACGTGAATAAGAGAAGAGTACTGATTTGACTACGGGACATTTTTTTCTTTAAATTTTTCTGTATTTGGTGTTATAAAGCATCATATATCCTCTCTGAGTCTCAGTTTATGTTCTGTGAAGTGGGACTCATGACATCTACACTGCAGTGCGCTCGGGCAGAGCAGCACAATATTTGAAAGTGCCCTTGACAATGACCAGCCCATTGTAATACTCCAGGACAGGTTATAATATCATTGCCAATGACACACCCATAGTTCGGATATTATCCGTAACGATTACTAAGGTTGCTTATCTCCCTCCACTTTTACTAAGACAAAAAAAGGATTAATTGAAGACTCTTAAGTCATTTTTACTGAGGTTCTTTGTTTTTTTTTCAAAATACTAATTGTAGGGCTTCCCTGGTGGCGCAGTGGTTGAGAATCTGCCTGCTAATGCACGGGACATGGGTTCGAGCCCTGCTCTGGGAAGATCCCACATGCCGTGGAGCAACTGGGCCCGTGAGCCACAACTACTGAGCCTGCGCGTCTAGAGCCTGTGCTCCACAACAAGAGAGGCCGCGATAGTGAGCGGCCCGCGCACCGCAATGAAGAGTGGCCCCCGCTCCCCACAACTGGAGAAATCCCTCACACAGAAACGAAGACCCAACACAGCTAAAAATAAATCAATAAATCAATAAATTTATTAAAAAGAAAAATACTAATTGTAAAGTCTGCAGTGGGTATATAGGTGTTCAACTTTTTTCCAGATTTTACGTTTCTGGTTTTGTTTTTAAATTTTTTATTTATTATTTATTTATTACTTTTATTTTTGGCTGTGTTGGGTCTTCGTTTCTGCGCGAGGGCTTTCTCCAGTTGCGGCAAGTGGGGGCCACTCTTCTTCGTGGCGCGCGGGCCTCTCACTATCGCGGCCTGTCTTGTTGCGGAGCAGAGGCTCTAGACGCTCAGGCTCAGTATTTGTCGCTCACGGGCCCAGTTGCTCCGCGGCATGTGGGATCTTCCCAGACCAGGGCTCAAACCCGTGTCCCCTGCATTGGCAGGCGGATTCTCAACCACTGCACCACCAGGGAAGCCCCCCCACGCCGATAGTTTTAAAACCAGCCTCAGTCATGCTTGCTTCAAGACTTATCCTGGCATCATGGACCACTGGATACTTTGGCTAGGTGTTAAACTCTTTTGTCCTGTGCCCGAGTCCCATCGTGGTGACTTAGTTGCCATCTAGGGCACTCTTGGCATGAGTCCTAGACATGAATCCAGCTCAATGGATTGGGCCCTGCTCCCTGCTGGCTGACTGTCCTAATGCCCAGTGCCTCCTTTCTGCTTGGACTTCTGAGGGCCGCAGCCCCAGGACCCTCACTCTGTGTTCCCGGCTCTATTCAATGCCAACGGTATGTCTTTTGCTTGCTGTATGTCCCCTGCCCCAGTACCTCCTACTGGCTTTGACCTTCCAGTTTCAGGTCCTCTTATTGCGACCCTTTGTGTATAAGCCAGATCTGTTTGCCCTTCCTTCAAGGGGAGCTATATCCCTGGTGTTTCCCTAGATGCTTATGATGAGACCCCTGCCAGAACTACACCAATCAGACCCTCCATGTACACGCTTGGGTCTGAACCCTTTCAGCGAGAGCAGGTTGGAGACCCATATATACATAAATATACAATGTGTACACATCAAGTATTTTAAAGATTGTAAAGAATTCTTGTGAACGTATTAGTTTAGCGAAGTCAAGCAGGATCATCATATGATGGCCTAATCAAGCACATGTATATAACATTTCCTATTTTTATATGATACCATTTTAATAGATGTGCCCATCTTTTCAAAGTTCTAATCTGTGGCAGTGGGCAGTAGGTGGACGGGGTGGGTCACAGCAGGAAGAGGCATTCGCTGCCTTAGGCAGTTAAACCATTGCTCTCTCTTCAGAATGGCTCAGCCAGCAGGATTCTGTGGGGTCTACCTCCTGGCACCGGGCTCCAATCGCCGGATTTTGGGTCTGGGGCAACCCAGATCTTTGTGCGAGTTTTCCGGAGAGTGCATTCTCTTGGGAGCACGTCTGGGGACTGGCTTCTCTGCTTCCACCTTTGCTGGCGTGGCCAAAGGAACTGCTGCTGCAAAGAAAATCAGAACTGATCAGTCACTTCTGCTGTACACAGTCTCCTGCCAGAATTTCCCTCTCTCATGTCTCTCCCAGTTTCTGGCTGAAGACCTTTAATCTACTTGACATCCAGAACACAGCCTTGGCCCATCACCTCCATGAGTCCCTAGAGAAGGGACACTGGCTGCAAAAGCAATTCCTAGAGCCTACGGCTGCAGCACATGAGGAAGTCTCTTCACCGTTTCCAGGGAAAACAGTAGAACCCAAAGTCATTGCAATCATGAGCCTCTCCATCTCTCCTTTCCACAACAGAGAAAACATTTCTTGCAGTCTGTCACTTCTGAGGCTTTAATGGAAATGTCTTTCAAGTTTCGGAAAAAAATAGTCTAATATAAATTGGTTAAGAACCCCTCCCACCTTGGCAACCCCTCTTGGGCCCCATTTATACTGCCTGTTTCAACCACACTGAACTCTAGCCCTCTGATACTTCTATGTAGATTAGAACAAGGCCAAATGCTGAGGCGGAGGGATCAGGAGACTGAGAACCGTATTCTGGGCACCAAGTCTAGGCTCACATCAACCCAGCCTCCTGGGACACCATCTCCTCAACCCTCCAGTCTCATTAGCACTTCAACACCCCTCTTGGTTCTTCCGGTCTTCCCATCAATATGGCACCACGCTCTCCGCTAGGAGTAGAAATCATTATAATCCTCTCTCCACCATGAAAGAATGAGATAAAGGCTCAGCAGCAGCCCCCGTGAAACACATGGTCAACACTGTGAAGAGGTGTTACTAAGGCGAGTTGGTCCGACTCAGAGAAGGAAAGAGACAACTCTGCCCTTAGCCTGATCAGGCCCACAGGAAGGAAGCACACTGGGGGCAGCCTTTGAGAGTGTGGCAATGCGAGAGAACCTTCTTTAGGAGGGGACTCCCTGTTGCCGACCTTGAAAAAGCAAGGATAGGACATTTGTTTACTGGGGCTGTTACAGAGTGGATGTGCCCAGAGGTTAGGCCACCCTGCTTGAGAATCAAAGCACCTTCTAGTCCGAAATGGCTTGAATGCTCCAATCGCCGGATTTTGGGTCTGGGGCAACCCAGATCTTTGTGCGACCTTTCCAGAGAGTGCTTTCTCTTGGGAGCACGTCTGGGGACTGGCTTCTCTGCTTCCACCTTTGCTGGCGTGGCCAAAGGAACATCCCCGTAGGCCCGGTAGCCACCAACCAGGCAGTATGTCTCCCCATGCCAGCCCAACTGCGTTTCTCCACACCCTCGGTAGAGGACAAGGTAGTGACCAGGGGTAGGGGGAGAAACGGGAGCCACTGCTGCTGCAAAGAAAATCAGAACTGATCAGTCACTTCTGCTGTACACAGCCTCCTGCCAGAATTTCCCTCTCTCCCGTCTCTCCCACTTTCTGGCTGAAGACCTTTAATCTACTTGACATCCAAAACACAGCTTTGGCCCATCACCTCTATGAGTCCCTAGAGAAGGGACACTGGCTGCAAAAGCAATTCCTAGAGCCTACGGCTGCAGCACATGAGGAAGTCTCTTCACCGTTTCCAGGGAAAACAGTAGAACCCGAAAGTCATTGCAATCATGAGCCTCTCCATCTCTCCCTTCCACACCAGAGAAAACATTTCTTGCAGTCTGTCACTTCTGAGGCTTTAATGGAAATGTCTTTCAAGTTTTGGAAAAAACTAATCTAATATAAACTGGTTAAGGACCCCTCCCACCTTGGCAGCCCCTCTTGGGCCCCATTTATACTGCCTGTTTTAACCACACTGAACTCTAGCCCTCTGATACTTTTATGTAGATTAGAACAAGGCCAAATACTGAGGCAGAGTGATCAGGAGACTGAGACCCACGTTCTTGGTACCAAGTCTAGGCTCACATCAACCCAGCCTCCTGGGACACCATCTCCTCAGCCCTCCAGTCTCATTAGCACTTCAACACCCCTCTTGGTTCTTCCGGTCTTCCCATCATTATGGCACCACCCTCTCCCTTAGTACTCAGCAGCTCAGGGTGGGATGTGTCTGAGGGCACCGATGTAGATGTCTACATGACAGCACAGAGGTGCCTGGGTTTGAAGGTGTGTTTCAAGAGTGGCCCTCTTCCTCAAACTGCTCCATTTACCATTTGCCAACAAAAATGCACTTGTCTTTTGCTAAGAGGCCAATCAGGAAAGGGTCTGAATGGAAGCATCCTGTAGCCCAAAGGGGAAGCTAGATTTATAAAGATCAGGACCATCCTGCACACTTGTCCAGGGATGACCTTTCACTTGTCCTCAACAGTGAGCACTGTGGGTCCCTGAAGATGTCCCAGGTCATTGGTATTACTTACAGCTGGGAACGCGCTCAGGTATACGTAGTGGGCAAGCCCCACAGGAACATGAGGCAGCCAGGTGAGGTGGTGTGTACACCATGGCTCCTCTAGAGATGCCCGGTCTCGGTGTTTCTGCCGCACTGCCTACCCACGGAACAGAGCTCAGGTTCGAGTAAAGATAGAGGATCCGGTCACACATTCTCCCTCAGACAACCAAAGAGGTTGGAGGTCTTCTGGTGGAGAACTCTCAGGGAAGTTTGCCTGAGGGCAGCACGTTGGCAGTTACGCTGCCATGGATACTGTGAGAAGGCCTGTGAGGTCATCACTACCCAGTGAGGTCATAATAAGGAACCTGTGACTTGGGGGTCAGGCTTCAGGAGGAGGGGCACTTTTGTGGAGGAGAGCAGGGGGAGGGCAGAGGTACTCTGCCTAGCCCCTCACACCTGGGCCTCCCCACCCATGCCCTAGTCTAGCAGACATCCCAGGTGGGGCGTGCCGATGGGGTGGCACAGCCCTAGGGGCCCCAGGAAGGCAAAGGAGACCCACATTCTGAGATTGGCTTGAGAGGCAAGATTAACGTAAGAGAGAGCTAGGTTGTATGGCACTGACCCTAAGAGGCAGAGATTTGTGTGGACTGGGGAATCAGGGAAGGCTCCTTGGCAGTGGGCCTGAAGGACAAGTGAGATTTGGACCCATGGGGAAGAGAGGGAAGACATTCCAGTTTGGAAGAATAAAAGCAAAGACACATTCTCCTCGCTCTTGTCCTGCCCCAAATATAAATTCATAGAACCCTCACATTTTCACAACTGAGGACTGAAGAAAAGCAAGAGGTGAAGGGGCCTACCCAGTGTTACACAGGTAGTGGAGAGGTGCTCTGCTCAATGGTTAGGCTCATGTTGGGGCTCCGGATTTACAGCTGATAGGAATGTGAGGACAAGCTCATGCCATTTCAAACATTTCCAAGTGATACTGAGAGAGACGTTAAAGGTGCAAAATGAGGGTGCTGAATGACCTCACAAAGTGGGAATGGTGGGCCCATTTTCATATGAAATTCAAAACAATTTCATGACCAAAGGACATAATACAAAATGACAACATAATCATTGCACTCCCCTCTCCCCTAGAAGTAAAAATCAGTATAATCCTCCCTCTCTCCACCATTGAAGGATGAGGTAAAGGCTCAGCAGCAGCCCCCGTGAAACACATGGTCACCACTGTGAAGAGGTGTTACTAAGACGATTTGGTCCGACTCAGAGAAGGAAAGAGACAACTCTGCCCTTAGCCTGATCAGGCCCACAGGAAGGAAGCACACTGGGGGCAGCCTTTGAGAGTGTGGCAATGCGAGAGAACCTTCTTTAGGAGGGGACTCCCTGTTGCCGACCTTGAAAAAGCAAGGATGGGACATTCGTTTACTGGGGCTGTTGCAGAGGGGATGTGCCCAGGAGGTAGAGACTGCTTGGACTACTATTTTAGAGGTTGGGCCCCCCTGGTTGAGAACCACAGCACCTTGTATTCCTAAACTGCTTGAATGAGCGGGTGCACGTTAGGACAGACGAAGTCAGGCCTCATTGGACCCGACTGCCTTTGGGAGTGGTAGAAGGTAAAATGGGAAGGGGAATGCTCTGGAAGAGGTTTGTCATGGCAGGTGGGCCAGCACGAGACCATCCAGATTCTCCAAGGCTCCAGAGATGACTTGGCTGGGAGCATCCCTCTGATGTGGTGCGGGGACTCCTACCTTAACAGGACCTGGCTGGGCATCTGCGGGAGGCAGAATAAATGGTTTATTAACTTAAGAGAGCGAGAGACTCACCTGGGGGGTTGCACAAAACCACTTCAAAACACTTGTACCTGGATTCTTGAGCCAACCCTCAGAAAACTTATCTAGATCTGGAGTAGGGCTCTGGAAGCTGCACTTTTAATAAGCTTCCTGGGCAGTCCCACCACAGTGGTCCATGGAGAGACTGACCAAATTACTGTGTATTCTCCATTGCTTTTGGGAGTCAAAGTGGGCAATGTGAAAAACTGCAGCAGGCATACGTATATACAGGGAATATTCAAGGCAAACAGAGGGGTAGAGTTATTCTATGCATGAATCAGATTTGAGAAAAGCTAGCCTGGTGGTTAAAGAACACAACCCTGGGAGAGACAGACAGACCAGATTCTGTCCTACTTACTTGTGTGATTTTGACCAAGTTCTTTTATCCTTCTGACTGTTTCTTCATATGGAAAAGAGCTATGGCTGTACATTTAGCACAATATTCTCTTTTGGCAAAGGCTGCTCTGGGTCCATTTGTGTTCTCTGCAACTTAATCTTTTCCGGTGTGCAAGCATTTTTAAGTTGTTTGGTGAAGTATTACATTTGACTTTCAACTGTTCATTACTTTGGGCAAAGCTTATATAATGCGGCAGAGACTAGAACCTATGCAGAGATAGTGAGAGGATGTGATAAGCTTATTCTGCCGGTTTATCAAAGAGTTTAACCTTTTCTCCTCTTCCTCCCCCTGCCACCAAGAGATGAGATAGAAGGCAGAGCCTGGAAATGCACACCAAGCAATACTTCTGTGTCACTTTGCCTTTTATTCCTCTGTCAGTACTTCCCAGAGAGATTTCACCAAAAGTGCCTAAGCTTGCCATGGCCATTGTTGTGAAGAACATTTCTCTCTATTGCTAGTCACATCCCCTTTTCCTTCTCCTGGGCGCTTAATGGATGTTTGGGGGCAGGAAATAAAATTTAAACTGAAACATCAAAAAAAAAAAAGAAGAAAGATGAGCTCAAGTAGGCGTTATTGTGGTCCAGATAAGGTTTGGTTCATTCATTCCCTCGATTTGCATTTATCCCCCTTTGTGCCAGGCATGCGGGGAGAGAGAGAAATGTCTTCAAAGAGTCTGTGGTTGTATGGGGGAGGGAGCTGTGGAAATCTTTCATTTAGAAACAGCATGGAAGTGCTAGGGAAAAATTGTTTTGTTCATTTATCTCTCACTCATCCGTTCACCCAGAGCAACTACAAAGGGTTTCACGCGGAGGAACTGGATGCCCTGAACTTGACATTCTCGTGGGGGAAACAACAATGTAAAGCACCAGCAGTGGTAAGCCACCAGTAGTGATTTCAAGCCAGAAGGAACCACTCACCATTGGAGAGAGGCACAGGGTGAGCAGTGACTTGCAGAAAGGTGGGGTTATTTATTCATTCCAACTGCTGAGTTCAAGTTCATCTGGGTGGTTGTGTGGTTCGTGCTTACTGCATCTGTTTTTGGAACGTGGCTCCACCCTCCAAGAAGGGTGAGGATGATCACCCTTCTTTCCTCCTGCTGTGCCCCGGGGTCACCCAGCGAGTGTCTGCAGGGATGATCTGCTCTGTACTGGCTTTTCAGTCCCACTCCCGGGAGAAGAGAGACGAAGCTGTGTCTCCACCGCAGCTTGGCCTGATTCAGTCACTGGGTGAAAAGGTGGGAAGAAGGTCAAGTTCATGAGAACTGATACACTGCAGAGTCATTTAGTCCTGAAGTACCAGTTCTGGTTGCTGGTGAGTTGCTAAATCCAGGGACCTGAATGTAATTCCTCCAGAGCCACTGAGACATCACTTCCAGGACCATGGCAGGCTGTAGGGGTGCTGACTTTTCTCAGTGCTAAGGGGCAGCCATCTTCCACTGAGAGAGGACTCTGTGTCAGCAGGAGCAGAACCACACCAGGCACCGAAGAAGGTTCTGCATCCCAGCATCTCCCAACACAGTGATAGATAAACGGGTAGAAGATGCGACAGGGCAGTCACAATAGAACAGAAGCTTATCCCCAATAAATATGGAAAGATGTTCAACTTCACTACCTAACAAAGAAATTCAAGTTATAAATCTATTTCTTTTTTGCTCATCTCATTGGTAGAAAGTTTTAAGAATGCACAAAATTTGCTGCTAAGGATGTAAGGAAAAGCCCGTTTTCTTCTGTTGCTGCTGATGGGGATGGAAATTGGTGCGAACATTCTGCAGGGTAATTTGGCAATTTGTGTATCAACAGCCTTAAAATGTTCGTACACTTTGAGCCAGTAGTTTTGCTTTTAGCATCTTATCCTAAGGTGAAAGTCAAATTTATGTACAAGACTTATGTTCAAGAATATTCATCTCAGCCAGTAGTGTAATAGAAAAAATATTAGAAGCTACCTAAAAATCCCACAATACGGGGTTGGTTAAATAACGGATGGCCCAACTTAAGAATGGAAAATAAAGACGCAGACGTAGAAAATGGACTTGAGTACACGGGGAAGGGGAAGGGGAAGCTGGGGCGAAGTGAGAGAGTGGCATGGACTTATATATACTACCAAATGTAAAATAGCTAGCTAGTGGGAAGCAGCCGCGTAGCACAGGGCGATCCGCTCGGTGCTTTGTGACCACCTCGAGGGGTGGGATAGGGAGGGTGGGAGGGAGACGCAAGAGGGAGGAGATATGGGGATATATGTGTATGTAGAGCTGATTCACTTTGTTATAAAGCAGAAATTAACACACTTGTTATAAAGCAGAAACTAACACACCATTGTAAAGCAATTATACTCCAATAAAGATGTTTTTTTTTAAAAAGGATGGAAAACAGTTCATTCATTAAAAATGATTTTCTCCAAGAATATTTAATTTTGGGAAGATGTAGTGTAAAAGCAGGGTACAAAATACTAGATGGAGTATTTCATTTTGTTAAAATTTAATAATACAAGTGCAGAAAACGTGATTAAGGGAACAGTACTGATTTGACAACGGGACATTTTTTTCTTTAACTTTTTCTGTATTTGGTGTTATAAAGCATCATATATCCTCTCTGAGTCTCAGTTTATGTTCTGTGAAGTGGGACTCATCACATCTACACTGCAGTGCGCTCGGGCAGAGCAGCACAATATTTGAAAGTGCCCTTGACAGTGACCAGCCCATTGTAATACTCCAGGAATGGTTATAATATCATTGCCAATGACACACCCATAGTCCGGATATTATCCGTAACGATTACGAAGGTTGTTTATCTCCCTGCACTTTTACTAAGACAAAAAAAGGATTAATTGAAGACTCTTAAGTCATTTTTACTGAGGTTCGTTGTTTTTTTTTTTTTTTTCAAAATACTAATTGTAGGGCTTCCCTGGTGGCGCAGTGGTTGAGAATCTGCCTGCTAATGCACGGGACATGGGTTCGAGCCCTGCTCTGGGAAGATCCCACATGCCGTGGAGCAACTGGGCCCGTGAGCCACAACTACTGAGCCTGCGCGTCTGGAGCCTGTGCTCCGCAACAAGAGAGGCCGCGATAGTGAGCGGCCCGCGCACCGCAATGAAGAGTGGCCCCCGCTCCCCACAACTGGAGAAATCCCTCACACAGAAACGAAGACCCAACACAGCTAAAAATAAATCAATAAATCAATAAATTTATTAAAAAGAAAAATACTAATTGTAAAGTCTGCAGTGGGTATATAGGTGTTCAACTTTTTTCCAGATTTTACGTTTCTGGTTTTGTTTTTAAATTTTTTATTTATTATTTATTTATTACTTTTATTTTTGGCTGTGTTGGGTCTTCGTTTCTGCGCGAGGGCTTTCTCCAGTTGCGGCAAGTGGGGGCCACTCTTCTTCGCGGCGCGCGGGCCTCTCACTATCGCGGCCTGTCTTGTTGCGGAGCAGAGGCTCTAGACGCTCAGGCTCAGTATTTGTCGCTCACGGGCCCAGTTGCTCCGCGGCATGTGGGATCTTCCCAGACCAGGGATCAAACCCGTGTCCCCTGCATTGCCAGGCGGATTCTCAACCACTGCACCACCAGGGAAGCCCCCCCACCCCGATAGTTTGAAAACCAGCCTCAGTCATGCTTGCTTCAAGACTTATCCTGGCATCATGGACCACTGGATACTTTGGCTAGGTGTTAAACTCTTTTGTCCTGTGCCCGAGTCCCATCGTGGTGACTTAGTTGCCATCTAGGGCACTCTTGGCATGAGTCCTAGACATGAATCCAGCTCAATGGATTGGGCCCTGCTCCCTGCTGGCTGACTGTCCTAATGCCCAGTGCCTCCTTTCTGCTTGGATTTCTGAGGGCCGCAGCCCCAGGACCCTCACTCTGTGTTCCCGGCTCTATTCAATGCCAACGGTATGTCTTTTGCTTGCTGTATGTCCCCTGCCCCAGTACCTCCTACTGGCTTTGACCTTCCTGTTTCAGGTCCTCTTATTGCGACCCTTTGTGTATAAGCCAGATCTGTTTGCCCTTCCTTCAAGGGGAGCTATATCCCTGTTGTTTCCCTAGATGCTTATGATGAGACCCCTGCCAGAACTACACCAATCAGACCCTCCATGTACACGCTTGGGTCTGAACCCTTTCAGCGAGAGCAGGTTGGAGACCCATATATACATAAATATACAATGTGTACAAATCAAGTATTTTAAAGATTGTAAAGAATTCTTGTGAACGTATTAGTTTAGGGAAGTCAAGCAGGATCATCATATGATGGCCTAATCAAGCACATGTATATAAAATTTCCTATTTTTATATGATACCATTTTAATAGATGTGCCCATCTTTTCAAAGTTCTAATCTGTGGCAGTGGGCAGTAGGTGGACGGGGTGGGTCACAGCAGGAAGAGGCATTCGCTGCCTTAGGCAGTTAAACCATTGCTCTCTCTTCAGAATGGCTCAGCCAGCAGGATTCTGTGGGGTCTACCTCCTGGCACCGGGCTCCAATCGTCGGATTTTGGGTCTGGGGCAACCCAGATCTTTGTGTGAGTTTTCCGTAGAGTGCTTTCTCTTGGGAGCACGTCTGGGGACTGGCTTCTCTGCTTCCACCTTTGCTGGCGTGGCCAAAGGAACTGCTGCTGCAAAGAAAATCAGAATTGATCAGTCACTTCTGCTGTACACAGTCTCCTGCCAGAATTTCCCTCTCTCATGTCTCTCCCACTTTCTGGCTGAAGACCTTTAATCTACTTGACATCCAGAACACAGCCTTGGCCCATCACCTCCATGAGTCCCTAGAGAAGGGACACTGGCTGCAAAAGCAATTCCTAGAGCCTACGGCTGCAGCACATGAGGAAGTCTCTTCACCGTTTCCAGGGAAAACAGTAGAACCCAAAGTCATTGCAATCATGAGCCTCTCCATCTCTCCTTTCTGCAACAGAGAAAACATTTCTTGCAGTCTGTCACTTCTGAGGCTTTAATGGAAATGTCTTTCAAGTTTCGGAAAAAAATAGTCTAATATAAATTGGTTAAGAACCCCTCCCACCTTGGCAACCCCTCTTGGGCCCCATTTATACTGCCTGTTTCAACCACACTGAACTCTAGCCCTCTGATACTTTTATGTAGATTAGAACAAGGCCAAATGCTGAGGCGGAGGGATCAGGAGACTGAGAACCGTATTCTGGGCACCAAGTCTAGGCTCACATCAACCCAGCCTCCTGGGACACCATCTCCTCAGCCCTCCAGTCTCATTAGCACTTCAACACCCATATTGGTTCTTCCGGTCTTCCCATCAATATGGCACCACGCTCTCCGCTAGGAGTAGAAATCATTATAATCCTCTCTCCACCATGAATGGATGAGATAAAGGCTCAGCAGCAGCCCCCGTGAAACACATGGTCAACACTGTGAAGAGGTGTTACTAAGGCGAGTTGGTCCGACTCAGAGAAGGAAAGAGACAACTCTGCCCTTAGCCTGATCAGGCCCACAGGAAGGAAGCACACTGGGGGCAGCCTTTGAGAGTGTGGCAATGCGAGAGAACCTTCTTTAGGAGGGGACTCCCTGTTGCCGACCTTGAAAAAGCAAGGATAGGACATTTGTTTACTGGGGCTGTTACAGAGGGGATGTGCCCAGAGGTTAGGCCACCCTGCTTGAGAATCAAAGCACCTTCTAGTCCGAAATGGCTTGAATGCTCCAATCGCCGGAATTTGGGTCTGGGGCAACCCAGATCTTTGTGCGACATTTCCGGAGAGTGCTTTCTCTTGGGAGCACGTCTGGGGACTGGCTTCTCTGCTTCCACCTTTGCTGGCGTGGCCAAAGGAACATCCCCGTAGGCCCGGTAGCCACCAACCAGGCAGTATGTCTCCCCATGCCACCCCAACTGCGTTTCTCCACACCCTCGGTAGAGGACATGGTAGTGACCAGGGGTAGGGGGAGAAACGGGAGCCACTGCTGCTGCAAAGAAAATCAGAACTGATCAGTCACTTCTGCTGTACACAGCCTCCTGCCAGAATTTCCCTCTCTCCCGTCTCTCCCACTTTCTGGCTGAAGACCTTTAATCTACTTGACATCCAAAACACAGCTTTGGCCCATCACCTCTATGAGTCCCTAGAGAAGGGACACTGGCTGCAAAAGCAATTCCTAGAGCCTACGGCTGCAGCACATGAGGAAGTCTCTTCACCGTTTCCAGGGAAAACAGTAGAACCCGAAAGTCATTGCAATCATGAGCCTCTCCATCTCTCCCTTCCACACCAGAGAAAACATTTCTTGCAGTCTGTCACTTCTGAGGCTTTAATGGAAATGTCTTTCAAGTTTTGGAAAAAACTAATCTAATATAAATTGGTTAAGGACCCCTCCCACCTTGGCAGCCCCTCTTGGGCCCCATTTATACTGCCTGTTTTAACCACACTGAACTCTAGCCCTCTGATACTTTTATGTAGATTAGAACAAGGCCAAATACTGAGGCAGAGTGATCAGGAGACTGAGACCCGCGTTCTTGGTACCAAGTCTAGGCTCACATCAACCCAGCCTCCTGGGACACCATCTCCTCAGCCCTCCAGTCTCATTAGCACTTCAACACCCCTCTTGGTTCTTCCGGTCTTCCCATCAATATGGCACCACCCTCTCCCCTAGTACTCAGCAGCTCAGGGTGGGATGTGTCTGAGGGCACCGATGTAGATGTCTACATGACAGCACAGAGGTGCCTGGGTTTGAAGGTGTGTTTCAAGAGTGGCCCTCTTCCTCAAACTGCTCCATTTACCATTTGCCAACAAAAATGCACTTGTCTTTTGCTAAGAGGCCAATCAGGAAAGGGTCTGAATGGAAGCATCCTGTAGCCCAAAGGGGAAGCTAGATTTATAAAGATCAGGACCATCCTGCACACTTGTCCAGGGATGACCTTTCACTTGTCCTCAACAGTGAGCACTGTGGGTCCCTGAAGATGTCCCAGGTCATTGCTATTACTTACAGCTGGGAACGCGCTCAGGTATACGTAGTGGGCAAGCCCCACAGGAACATGAGGCAGCCAGGTGAGGTGGTGTGTACACCATGGCTCCTCTAGAGATGCCCGGTCTCGGTGTTTCTGCCGCACTGCCCACCCACGGAACAGAGCTCAGGTTCGAGTAAAGATAGAGGATCCGGTCACACATTATCCCTGAGACAACCAAAGAGGTTGGAGAACTTCTGGTGGAGAACTGTCAGGGAAGTTTGTCTGAGGGCAGCACGTTGGCAGTTACGCTGCCATGGAAACTGTGAGAAGGCCTGTGAGGTCATCACTACCCAGTGAGGTCATAATAAGGAACCTGTGACTTGGGGGTCAGGCTTCAGGAGGAGGGGCAGTTTTGTGGAGGAGAGCAGGGGGAGGGCAGAGGTACTCTGCCTGGCCCCTCACACCTGGGCCTCCCCACCCATGCCCTAGTCTAGCAGACATCCCACGTGGGGCGTGCCGGTGGGCTGGCACAGCCCTAGGGGCCCCAGGAAGGCAAAGGAGACCCACATTCTGAGATTGGCTTGAGAGGCAAGATTAACGTAAGAGAGAGCTAGGTTGTATGGCACTGACCCTAAGAGGCAGAGACTTGTGTGGACTGGGGAATCAGGGAAGGCTCCTTGGCAGTGGGCCTGAAGGACAAGTGAGATTTGGACCCATGGGGAAGAGAGGGAAGACATTCCAGTTTGGAAGAATAAAAGCAAAGACACATTCTCCTCGCTCTTGTCCTGCCCCAAATATAAATTCATAGAACCCTCACATTTTCACAACTGAGGACTGAAGAAAAGCAAGAGGTGAAGGGGCCTACCCAGTGTTACACAGGTAGTGGAGAGGTGCTCTGCTCAATGGTTAGGTTCATGTTGGGGCTCCGGATTTACAGCTGATAGGAATGTGAGGACAAGCTCATGCCATTTCAAACATTTCCAAGTGATACTGAGAGAGACGTTAAAGGTGCAAAATGAGGGTGCTGAATGACCTCACAAAGTGGGAATGGTGGGCCCATTTTCATATGAAATTCAAAACAAGTTCATGACCAAAGGACATAATACAAAATGACAACATAATCATTGCACTCCCCTCTCCCCTAGAAGTAAAAATCAGTATAATCCTCCCTCTCTCCACCATTGAAGGATGAGGTAAAGGCTCAGCAGCAGCCCCCGTGAAACACATGGTCACCACTGTGAAGAGGTGTTACTAAGACGATTTGGTCCGACTCAGAGAAGGAAAGAGACAACTCTGCCCTTAGCCTGATCAGGCCCACAGGAAGGAAGCACACTGGGGGCAGCCTTTGAGAGTGTGGCAATGCGAGAGAACCTTCTTTAGGAGGGGACTCCCTGTTGCCGACCTTGAAAAAGCAAGGATGGGACATTCGTTTACTGGGGCTGTTGCAGAGGGGATGTGCCCAGGAGGTAGAGACTGCTTGGACTACTATTTTAGAGGTTGGGCCCCCCTGGTTGAGAACCACAGCACCTTGTATTCCTAAACTGCTTGAATGAGCGGGTGCACGTTAGGACAGACGAAGTCAGGCCTCATTGGACCCGACTGCCTTTGGGAGTGGTAGAAGGTAAAATGGGAAGGGGAATGCTCTGGAAGAGGTTTGTCATGGCAGGTGGGCCAGCACGAGACCATCCAGATTCTCCAAGGCTCCAGAGATGACTTGGCTGGGAGCATCCCTCTGATGTGGTGCGGGGACTCCTACCTTAACAGGACCTGGCTGGGCATCTGCGGGAGGCAGAATAAATGGTTTATTAACTTAAGAGAGCGAGAGACTCACCTGGGGGGTTGCACAAAACCACTTCAAAACACTTGTACCTGGATTCTTGAGCCAACCCTCAGAAAACTTATCTAGATCTGGAGTAGGGCTCTGGAAGCTGCACTTTTAATAAGCTTCCTGGGCAGTCCCACCACAGTGGTCCATGGAGAGACTGACCAAATTACTGTGTATTCTCCATTGCTTTTGGGAGTCAAAGTGGGCAATGTGAAAAACTGCAGCAGGCATACGTATATACAGGGAATATTCAAGGCAAACAGAGGGGTAGAGTTATTCTATGCATGAATCAGATTTGAGAAAAGCTAGCCTGGTGGTTAAAGAACACAACCCTGGGAGAGACAGACAGACCAGATTCTGTCCTACTTACTTGTGTGATTTTGACCAAGTTCTTTTATCCTTCTGACTGTTTCTTCATATGGAAAAGAGCTATGGCTGTACATTTAGCACAATATTCTCTTTTGGCAAAGGCTGCTCTGGGTCCATTTGTGTTCTCTGCAACTTAATCTTTTCCGGTGTGCAAGCATTTTTAAGTTGTTTGGTGAAGTATTACATTTGACTTTCAACTGTTCATTACTTTGGGCAAAGCTTATATAATGCGGCAGAGACTAGAACCTATGCAGAGATAGTGAGAGGATGTGATAAGCTTATTCTGCCGGTTTATCAAAGAGTTTAACCTTTTCTCCTCTTCCTCCCCCTGCCACCAAGAGATGAGATAGAAGGCAGAGCCTGGAAATGCACACCAAGCAATACTTCTGTGTCACTTTGCCTTTTATTCCTCTGTCAGTACTTCCCAGAGAGATTTCACCAAAAGTGCCTAAGCTTGCCATGGCCATTGTTGTGAAGAACATTTCTCTCTATTGCTAGTCACATCCCCTTTTCCTTCTCCTGGGCGCTTAATGGATGTTTGGGGGCAGGAAATAAAATTTAAACTGAAACATCAAAAAAAAAAAAGAAGAAAGATGAGCTCAAGTAGGCGTTATTGTGGTCCAGATAAGGTTTGGTTCATTCATTCCCTCGATTTGCATTTATCCCCCTTTGTGCCAGGCATGCGGGGAGAGAGAGAAATGTCTTCAAAGAGTCTGTGGTTGTATGGGGGAGGGAGCTGTGGAAATCTTTCATTTAGAAACAGCATGGAAGTGCTAGGGAAAAATTGTTTTGTTCATTTATCTCTCACTCATCCGTTCACCCAGAGCAACTACAAAGGGTTTCACGCGGAGGAACTGGATGCCCTGAACTTGACATTCTCGTGGGGGAAACAACAATGTAAAGCACCAGCAGTGGTAAGCCACCAGTAGTGATTTCAAGCCAGAAGGAACCACTCACCATTGGAGAGAGGCACAGGGTGAGCAGTGACTTGCAGAAAGGTGGGGTTATTTATTCATTCCAACTGCTGAGTTCAAGTTCATCTGGGTGGTTGTGTGGTTCGTGCTTACTGCATCTGTTTTTGGAACGTGGCTCCACCCTCCAAGAAGGGTGAGGATGATCACCCTTCTTTCCTCCTGCTGTGCCCCGGGGTCACCCAGCGAGTGTCTGCAGGGATGATCTGCTCTGTACTGGCTTTTCAGTCCCACTCCCGGGAGAAGAGAGACGAAGCTGTGTCTCCACCGCAGCTTGGCCTGATTCAGTCACTGGGTGAAAAGGTGGGAAGAAGGTCAAGTTCATGAGAACTGATACACTGCAGAGTCATTTAGTCCTGAAGTACCAGTTCTGGTTGCTGGTGAGTTGCTAAATCCAGGGACCTGAATGTAATTCCTCCAGAGCCACTGAGACATCACTTCCAGGACCATGGCAGGCTGTAGGGGTGCTGACTTTTCTCAGTGCTAAGGGGCAGCCATCTTCCACTGAGAGAGGACTCTGTGTCAGCAGGAGCAGAACCACACCAGGCACCGAAGAAGGTTCTGCATCCCAGCATCTCCCAACACAGTGATAGATAAACGGGTAGAAGATGCGACAGGGCAGTCACAATAGAACAGAAGCTTATCCCCAATAAATATGGAAAGATGTTCAACTTCACTACCTAACAAAGAAATTCAAGTTATAAATCTATTTCTTTTTTGCTCATCTCATTGGTAGAAAGTTTTAAGAATGCACAAAATTTGCTGCTAAGGATGTAAGGAAAAGCCCGTTTTCTTCTGTTGCTGCTGATGGGGATGGAAATTGGTGCGAACATTCTGCAGGGTAATTTGGCAATTTGTGTATCAACAGCCTTAAAATGTTCGTACACTTTGAGCCAGTAGTTTTGCTTTTAGCATCTTATCCTAAGGTGAAAGTCAAATTTATGTACAAGACTTATGTTCAAGAATATTCATCTCAGCCAGTAGTGTAATAGAAAAAATATTAGAAGCTACCTAAAAATCCCACAATACGGGGTTGGTTAAATAACGGATGGCCCAACTTAAGAATGGAAAATAAAGACGCAGACGTAGAAAATGGACTTGAGTACACGGGGAAGGGGAAGGGGAAGCTGGGGCGAAGTGAGAGAGTGGCATGGACTTATATATACTACCAAATGTAAAATAGCTAGCTAGTGGGAAGCAGCCGCGTAGCACAGGGCGATCCGCTCGGTGCTTTGTGACCACCTCGAGGGGTGGGATAGGGAGGGTGGGAGGGAGACGCAAGAGGGAGGAGATATGGGGATATATGTGTATGTAGAGCTGATTCACTTTGTTATAAAGCAGAAATTAACACACTTGTTATAAAGCAGAAACTAACACACCATTGTAAAGCAATTATACTCCAATAAAGATGTTTTTTTTTAAAAAGGATGGAAAACAGTTCATTCATTAAAAATGATTTTCTCCAAGAATATTTAATTTTGGGAAGATGTAGTGTAAAAGCAGGGTACAAAATACTAGATGGAGTATTTCATTTTGTTAAAATTTAATAATACAAGTGCAGAAAACGTGATTAAGGGAACAGTACTGATTTGACAACGGGACATTTTTTTCTTTAACTTTTTCTGTATTTGGTGTTATAAAGCATCATATATCCTCTCTGAGTCTCAGTTTATGTTCTGTGAAGTGGGACTCATCACATCTACACTGCAGTGCGCTCGGGCAGAGCAGCACAATATTTGAAAGTGCCCTTGACAGTGACCAGCCCATTGTAATACTCCAGGAATGGTTATAATATCATTGCCAATGACACACCCATAGTCCGGATATTATCCGTAACGATTACGAAGGTTGTTTATCTCCCTGCACTTTTACTAAGACAAAAAAAGGATTAATTGAAGACTCTTAAGTCATTTTTACTGAGGTTCGTTGTTTTTTTTTTTTTTTTCAAAATACTAATTGTAGGGCTTCCCTGGTGGCGCAGTGGTTGAGAATCTGCCTGCTAATGCACGGGACATGGGTTCGAGCCCTGCTCTGGGAAGATCCCACATGCCGTGGAGCAACTGGGCCCGTGAGCCACAACTACTGAGCCTGCGCGTCTGGAGCCTGTGCTCCGCAACAAGAGAGGCCGCGATAGTGAGCGGCCCGCGCACCGCAATGAAGAGTGGCCCCCGCTCCCCACAACTGGAGAAATCCCTCACACAGAAACGAAGACCCAACACAGCTAAAAATAAATCAATAAATCAATAAATTTATTAAAAAGAAAAATACTAATTGTAAAGTCTGCAGTGGGTATATAGGTGTTCAACTTTTTTCCAGATTTTACGTTTCTGGTTTTGTTTTTAAATTTTTTATTTATTATTTATTTATTACTTTTATTTTTGGCTGTGTTGGGTCTTCGTTTCTGCGCGAGGGCTTTCTCCAGTTGCGGCAAGTGGGGGCCACTCTTCTTCGCGGCGCGCGGGCCTCTCACTATCGCGGCCTGTCTTGTTGCGGAGCAGAGGCTCTAGACGCTCAGGCTCAGTATTTGTCGCTCACGGGCCCAGTTGCTCCGCGGCATGTGGGATCTTCCCAGACCAGGGCTCAAACCCGTGTCCCCTGCATTGGCAGGCGGATTCTCAACCACTGCACCACCAGGGAAGCCCCCCCACCCCGATAGTTTGAAAACCAGCCTCAGTCATGCTTGCTTCAAGACTTATCCTGGCATCATGGACCACTGGATACTTTGGCTAGGTGTTAAACTCTTTTGTCCTGTGCCCGAGTCCCATCGTGGTGACTTAGTTGCCATCTAGGGCACTCTTGGCATGAGTCCTAGACATGAATCCAGCTCAATGGATTGGGCCCTGCTCCCTGCTGGCTGACTGTCCTAATGCCCAGTGCCTCCTTTCTGCTTGGACTTCTGAGGGCCGCAGCCCCAGGACCCTCACTCTGTGTTCCCGGCTCTATTCAATGCCAACGGTGTGTCTTTTGCTTGCTGTATGTCCCCTGCCCCAGTACCTCCTACTGGCTTTGACCTTCCTGTTTCAGGTCCTCTTATTGCGACCCTTTGTGTATAAGCCAGATCTGTTTGCCCTTCCTTCAAGGGGAGCTATATCCCTGGTGTTTCCCTAGATGCTTATGATGAGACCCCTGCCAGAACTACACCAATCAGACCCTCCATGTACACGCTTGGGTCTGAACCCTTTCAGCGAGAGCAGGTTGGAGACCCATATATACATAAATATACAATGTGTACAAATCAAGTATTTTAAAGATTGTAAAGAATTCTTGTGAACGTATTAGTTTAGGGAAGTCAAGCAGGATCATCATATGATGGCCTAATCAAGCACATGTATATAAAATTTCCTATTTTTATATGATACCATTTTAATAGATGTGCCCATCTTTTCAAAGTTCTAATCTGTGGCAGTGGGCAGTAGGTGGACGGGGTGGGTCACAGCAGGAAGAGGCATTCGCTGCCTTAGGCAGTTAAACCATTGCTCTCTCTTCAGAATGGCTCAGCCAGCAGGATTCTGTGGGGTCTACCTCCTGGCACCGGGCTCCAATCGTCGGATTTTGGGTCTGGGGCAACCCAGATCTTTGTGTGAGTTTTCCGTAGAGTGCTTTCTCTTGGGAGCACGTCTGGGGACTGGCTTCTCTGCTTCCACCTTTGCTGGCGTGGCCAAAGGAACTGCTGCTGCAAAGAAAATCAGAATTGATCAGTCACTTCTGCTGTACACAGTCTCCTGCCAGAATTTCCCTCTCTCATGTCTCTCCCACTTTCTGGCTGAAGACCTTTAATCTACTTGACATCCAGAACACAGCCTTGGCCCATCACCTCCATGAGTCCCTAGAGAAGGGACACTGGCTGCAAAAGCAATTCCTAGAGCCTACGGCTGCAGCACATGAGGAAGTCTCTTCACCGTTTCCAGGGAAAACAGTAGAACCCAAAGTCATTGCAATCATGAGCCTCTCCATCTCTCCTTTCCGCAACAGAGAAAACATTTCTTGCAGTCTGTCACTTCTGAGGCTTTAATGGAAATGTCTTTCAAGTTTCGGAAAAAAATAGTCTAATATAAATTGGTTAAGAACCCCTCCCACCTTGGCAACCCCTCTTGGGCCCCATTTATACTGCCTGTTTCAACCACACTGAACTCTAGCCCTCTGATACTTTTATGTAGATTAGAACAAGGCCAAATGCTGAGGCGGAGGGATCAGGAGACTGAGAACCGTATTCTGGGCACCAAGTCTAGGCTCACATCAACCCAGCCTCCTGGGACACCATCTCCTCAGCCCTCCAGTCTCATTAGCACTTCAACACCCATATTGGTTCTTCCGGTCTTCCCATCAATATGGCACCACGCTCTCCGCTAGGAGTAGAAATCATTATAATCCTCTCTCCACCATGAATGGATGAGATAAAGGCTCAGCAGCAGCCCCCGTGAAACACATGGTCAACACTGTGAAGAGGTGTTACTAAGGCGAGTTGGTCCGACTCAGAGAAGGAAAGAGACAACTCTGCCCTTAGCCTGATCAGGCCCACAGGAAGGAAGCACACTGGGGGCAGCCTTTGAGAGTGTGGCAATGCGAGAGAACCTTCTTTAGGAGGGGACTCCCTGTTGCCGACCTTGAAAAAGCAAGGATAGGACATTTGTTTACTGGGGCTGTTACAGAGGGGATGTGCCCAGAGGTTAGGCCACCCTGCTTGAGAATCAAAGCACCTTCTAGTCCGAAATGGCTTGAATGCTCCAATCGCCGGAATTTGGGTCTGGGGCAACCCAGATCTTTGTGCGACATTTCCGGAGAGTGCTTTCTCTTGGGAGCACGTCTGGGGACTGGCTTCTCTGCTTCCACCTTTGCTGGCGTGGCCAAAGGAACATCCCCGTAGGCCCGGTAGCCACCAACCAGGCAGTATGTCTCCCCATGCCACCCCAACTGCGTTTCTCCACACCCTCGGTAGAGGACATGGTAGTGACCAGGGGTAGGGGGAGAAACGGGAGCCACTGCTGCTGCAAAGAAAATCAGAACTGATCAGTCACTTCTGCTGTACACAGCCTCCTGCCAGAATTTCCCTCTCTCCCGTCTCTCCCACTTTCTGGCTGAAGACCTTTAATCTACTTGACATCCAAAACACAGCTTTGGCCCATCACCTCTATGAGTCCCTAGAGAAGGGACACTGGCTGCAAAAGCAATTCCTAGAGCCTACGGCTGCAGCACATGAGGAAGTCTCTTCACCGTTTCCAGGGAAAACAGTAGAACCCGAAAGTCATTGCAATCATGAGCCTCTCCATCTCTCCCTTCCACACCAGAGAAAACATTTCTTGCAGTCTGTCACTTCTGAGGCTTTAATGGAAATGTCTTTCAAGTTTTGGAAAAAACTAATCTAATATAAATTGGTTAAGGACCCCTCCCACCTTGGCAGCCCCTCTTGGGCCCCATTTATACTGCCTGTTTTAACCACACTGAACTCTAGCCCTCTGATACTTTTATGTAGATTAGAACAAGGCCAAATACTGAGGCAGAGTGATCAGGAGACTGAGACCCGCGTTCTTGGTACCAAGTCTAGGCTCACATCAACCCAGCCTCCTGGGACACCATCTCCTCAGCCCTCCAGTCTCATTAGCACTTCAACACCCCTCTTGGTTCTTCCGGTCTTCCCATCAATATGGCACCACCCTCTCCCCTAGTACTCAGCAGCTCAGGGTGGGATGTGTCTGAGGGCACCGATGTAGATGTCTACATGACAGCACAGAGGTGCCTGGGTTTGAAGGTGTGTTTCAAGAGTGGCCCTCTTCCTCAAACTGCTCCATTTACCATTTGCCAACAAAAATGCACTTGTCTTTTGCTAAGAGGCCAATCAGGAAAGGGTCTGAATGGAAGCATCCTGTAGCCCAAAGGGGAAGCTAGATTTATAAAGATCAGGACCATCCTGCACACTTGTCCAGGGATGACCTTTCACTTGTCCTCAACAGTGAGCACTGTGGGTCCCTGAAGATGTCCCAGGTCATTGGTATTACTTACAGCTGGGAACGCGCTCAGGTATACGTAGTGGGCAAGCCCCACAGGAACATGAGGCAGCCAGGTGAGGTGGTGTGTACACCATGGCTCCTCTAGAGATGCCCGGTCTCGGTGTTTCTGCCGCACTGCCCACCCACGGAACAGAGCTCAGGTTCGAGTAAAGATAGAGGATCCGGTCACACATTATCCCTGAGACAACCAAAGAGGTTGGAGAACTTCTGGTGGAGAACTGTCAGGGAAGTTTGTCTGAGGGCAGCACGTTGGCAGTTACGCTGCCATGGAAACTGTGAGAAGGCCTGTGAGGTCATCACTACCCAGTGAGGTCATAATAAGGAACCTGTGACTTGGGGGTCAGGCTTCAGGAGGAGGGGCAGTTTTGTGGAGGAGAGCAGGGGGAGGGCAGAGGTACTCTGCCTGGCCCCTCACACCTGGGCCTCCCCACCCATGCCCTAGTCTAGCAGACATCCCACGTGGGGCGTGCCGGTGGGCTGGCACAGCCCTAGGGGCCCCAGGAAGGCAAAGGAGACCCACATTCTGAGATTGGCTTGAGAGGCAAGATTAACGTAAGAGAGAGCTAGGTTGTATGGCACTGACCCTAAGAGGCAGAGACTTGTGTGGACTGGGGAATCAGGGAAGGCTCCTTGGCAGTGGGCCTGAAGGACAAGTGAGATTTGGACCCATGGGGAAGAGAGGGAAGACATTCCAGTTTGGAAGAATAAAAGCAAAGACACATTCTCCTCGCTCTTGTCCTGCCCCAAATATAAATTCATAGAACCCTCACATTTTCACAACTGAGGACTGAAGAAAAGCAAGAGGTGAAGGGGCCTACCCAGTGTTACACAGGTAGTGGAGAGGTGCTCTGCTCAATGGTTAGGTTCATGTTGGGGCTCCGGATTTACAGCTGATAGGAATGTGAGGACAAGCTCATGCCATTTCAAACATTTCCAAGTGATACTGAGAGAGACGTTAAAGGTGCAAAATGAGGGTGCTGAATGACCTCACAAAGTGGGAATGGTGGGCCCATTTTCATATGAAATTCAAAACAAGTTCATGACCAAAGGACATAATACAAAATGACAACATAATCATTGCACTCCCCTCTCCCCTAGAAGTAAAAATCAGTATAATCCTCCCTCTCTCCACCATTGAAGGATGAGGTAAAGGCTCAGCAGCAGCCCCCGTGAAACACATGGTCACCACTGTGAAGAGGTGTTACTAAGACGATTTGGTCCGACTCAGAGAAGGAAAGAGACAACTCTGCCCTTAGCCTGATCAGGCCCACAGGAAGGAAGCACACTGGGGGCAGCCTTTGAGAGTGTGGCAATGCGAGAGAACCTTCTTTAGGAGGGGACTCCCTGTTGCCGACCTTGAAAAAGCAAGGATGGGACATTCGTTTACTGGGGCTGTTGCAGAGGGGATGTGCCCAGGAGGTAGAGACTGCTTGGACTACTATTTTAGAGGTTGGGCCCCCCTGGTTGAGAACCACAGCACCTTGTATTCCTAAACTGCTTGAATGAGCGGGTGCACGTTAGGACAGACGAAGTCAGGCCTCATTGGAGCCGACTGCCTTTGGGAGTGGTAGAAGGTAAAATGGGAAGGGGAATGCTCTGGAAGAGGTTTGTCATGGCAGGTGGGCCAGCACGAGACCATCCAGATTCTCCAAGGCTCCAGAGATGACTTGGCTGGGAGCATCCCTCTGATGTGGTGCGGGGACTCCTACCTTAACAGGACCTGGCTGGGCATCTGCGGGAGGCAGAATAAATGGTTTATTAACTTAAGAGAGCGAGAGACTCACCTGGGGGGTTGCACAAAACCACTTCAAAACACTTGTACCTGGATTCTTGAGCCAACCCTCAGAAAACTTATCTAGATCTGGAGTAGGGCTCTGGAAGCTGCACTTTTAATAAGCTTCCTGGGCAGTCCCACCACAGTGGTCCATGGAGAGACTGACCAAATTACTGTGTATTCTCCATTGCTTTTGGGAGTCAAAGTGGGCAATGTGAAAAACTGCAGCAGGCATACGTATATACAGGGAATATTCAAGGCAAACAGAGGGGTAGAGTTATTCTATGCATGAATCAGATTTGAGAAAAGCTAGCCTGGTGGTTAAAGAACACAACCCTGGGAGAGACAGACAGACCAGATTCTGTCCTACTTACTTGTGTGATTTTGACCAAGTTCTTTTATCCTTCTGACTGTTTCTTCATATGGAAAAGAGCTATGGCTGTACATTTAGCACAATATTCTCTTTTGGCAAAGGCTGCTCTGGGTCCATTTGTGTTCTCTGCAACTTAATCTTTTCCGGTGTGCAAGCATTTTTAAGTTGTTTGGTGAAGTATTACATTTGACTTTCAACTGTTCATTACTTTGGGCAAAGCTTATATAATGCGGCAGAGACTAGAACCTATGCAGAGATAGTGAGAGGATGTGATAAGCTTATTCTGCCGGTTTATCAAAGAGTTTAACCTTTTCTCCTCTTCCTCCCCCTGCCACCAAGAGATGAGATAGAAGGCAGAGCCTGGAAATGCACACCAAGCAATACTTCTGTGTCACTTTGCCTTTTATTCCTCTGTCAGTACTTCCCAGAGAGATTTCACCAAAAGTGCCTAAGCTTGCCATGGCCATTGTTGTGAAGAACATTTCTCTCTATTGCTAGTCACATCCCCTTTTCCTTCTCCTGGGCGCTTAATGGATGTTTGGGGGCAGGAAATAAAATTTAAACTGAAACATCAAAAAAAAAAAAGAAGAAAGATGAGCTCAAGTAGGCGTTATTGTGGTCCAGATAAGGTTTGGTTCATTCATTCCCTCGATTTGCATTTATCCCCCTTTGTGCCAGGCATGCGGGGAGAGAGAGAAATGTCTTCAAAGAGTCTGTGGTTGTATGGGGGAGGGAGCTGTGGAAATCTTTCATTTAGAAACAGCATGGAAGTGCTAGGGAAAAATTGTTTTGTTCATTTATCTCTCACTCATCCGTTCACCCAGAGCAACTACAAAGGGTTTCACGCGGAGGAACTGGATGCCCTGAACTTGACATTCTCGTGGGGGAAACAACAATGTAAAGCACCAGCAGTGGTAAGCCACCAGTAGTGATTTCAAGCCAGAAGGAACCACTCACCATTGGAGAGAGGCACAGGGTGAGCAGTGACTTGCAGAAAGGTGGGGTTATTTATTCATTCCAACTGCTGAGTTCAAGTTCATCTGGGTGGTTGTGTGGTTCGTGCTTACTGCATCTGTTTTTGGAACGTGGCTCCACCCTCCAAGAAGGGTGAGGATGATCACCCTTCTTTCCTCCTGCTGTGCCCCGGGGTCACCCAGCGAGTGTCTGCAGGGATGATCTGCTCTGTACTGGCTTTTCAGTCCCACTCCCGGGAGAAGAGAGACGAAGCTGTGTCTCCACCGCAGCTTGGCCTGATTCAGTCACTGGGTGAAAAGGTGGGAAGAAGGTCAAGTTCATGAGAACTGATACACTGCAGAGTCATTTAGTCCTGAAGTACCAGTTCTGGTTGCTGGTGAGTTGCTAAATCCAGGGACCTGAATGTAATTCCTCCAGAGCCACAGAGACATCACTTCCAGGCCCATGGCAGGCTGTAGGGGTGCTGACTTTTCTCAGTGCTAAGGAGCAGCCATCTTCCACTGAGAGAGGACTCTGTGTCAGCAGGAGCAGAACCACACCAGGCACCGAAGAAGGTTCTGCATCCCAGCATCTCCCAACACAGTGATAGATAAACGGGTAGAAGATGCGACAGGGCAGTCACAATAGAACAGAAGCTTATCCCCAATAAATATGGAAAGATGTTCAACTTCACTACCTAACAAAGAAATTCAAGTTATAAATCTATTTCTTTTTTGCTCATCTCATTGGTAGAAAGTTTTAAGAATGCACAAAATTTGCTGCTAAGGATGTAAGGAAAAGGCCGTTTTCTTCTGTTGCTGCTGATGGGGATGGAAATTGGTGCGAACCTTCTGCAGGGTAATTTGGCAATTTGTGTATCAACAGCCTTAAAATGTTCGTACACTTTGAGCCAGTAGTTTTGCTTTTAGCATCTTATCCTAAGGTGAAAGTCAAATTTATGTACAAGACTTATGTTCAAGAATATTCATCTCAGCCAGTAGTGTAATAGAAAAAATATTAGAAGCTACCTAAAAATCCCACAATACGGGGTTGGTTAAATAACGGATGGCCCAACTTAAGAATGGAAAATAAAGACGCAGACGTAGAAAATGGACTTGAGTACACGGGGAAGGGGAAGGGGAAGCTGGGGCGAAGTGAGAGAGTGGCATGGACTTATATATACTACCAAATGTAAAATAGCTAGCTAGTGGGAAGCAGCCGCGTAGCACAGGGCGATCCGCTCGGTGCTTTGTGACCACCTCGAGGGGTGGGATAGGGAGGGTGGGAGGGAGACGCAAGAGGGAGGAGATATGGGGATATATGTGTATGTAGAGCTGATTCACTTTGTTATAAAGCAGAAATTAACACACTTGTTATAAAGCAGAAACTAACACACCATTGTAAAGCAATTATACTCCAATAAAGATTTTTTTTTTAAAAAGGATGGAAAACAGTTCATTCATTAAAAATGATTTTCTCCAAGAATATTTAATTTTGGGAAGATGTAGTGTAAAAGCAGGGTACAAAATACTAGATGGAGTATTTCATTTTGTTAAAATTTAATAATACAAGTGCAGAAAACGTGATTAAGGGAACAGTACTGATTTGACAACGGGACATTTTTTTCTTTAACTTTTTCTGTATTTGGTGTTATAAAGCATCATATATCCTCTCTGAGTCTCAGTTTATGTTCTGTGAAGTGGGACTCATCACATCTACACTGCAGTGCGCTCGGGCAGAGCAGCACAATATTTGAAAGTGCCCTTGACAGTGACCAGCCCATTGCAATACTCCAGGAATGGTTATAATATCATTGCCAATGACACACCCATAGTCCGGATATTATCCGTAACGATTACGAAGGTTGTTTATCTCCCTGCACTTTTACTAAGACAAAAAAAGGATTAATTGAAGACTCTTAAGTCATTTTTACTGAGGTTCGTTGTTTTTTTTTTTTTTTTCAAAATACTAATTGTAGGGCTTCCCTGGTGGCGCAGTGGTTGAGAATCTGCCTGCTAATGCACGGGACATGGGTTCGAGCCCTGCTCTGGGAAGATCCCACATGCCGTGGAGCAACTGGGCCCGTGAGCCACAACTACTGAGCCTGCGCGTCTGGAGCCTGTGCTCCGCAACAAGAGAGGCCGCGATAGTGAGCGGCCCGCGCACCGCAATGAAGAGTGGCCCCCGCTCCCCACAACTGGAGAAATCCCTCACACAGAAACGAAGACCCAACACAGCTAAAAATAAATCAATAAATCAATAAATTTATTAAAAAGAAAAATACTAATTGTAAAGTCTGCAGTGGGTATATAGGTGTTCAACTTTTTTCCAGATTTTACGTTTCTGGTTTTGTTTTTAAATTTTTTATTTATTATTTATTTATTACTTTTATTTTTGGCTGTGTTGGGTCTTCGTTTCTGCGCGAGGGCTTTCTCCAGTTGCGGCAAGTGGGGGCCACTCTTCTTCGCGGCGCGCGGGCCTCTCACTATCGCGGCCTGTCTTGTTGCGGAGCAGAGGCTCTAGACGCTCAGGCTCAGTATTTGTCGCTCACGGGCCCAGTTGCTCCGCGGCATGTGGGATCTTCCCAGACCAGGGCTCAAACCCGTGTCCCCTGCATTGGCAGGCGGATTCTCAACCACTGCACCACCAGGGAAGCCCCCCCACCCCGATAGTTTTAAAACCAGCCTCAGTCATGCTTGCTTCAAGACTTATCCTGGCATCATGGACCACTGGATACTTTGGCTAGGTGTTAAACTCTTTTGTCCTGTGCCCGAGTCCCATCGTGGTGACTTAGTTGCCATCTAGGGCACTCTTGGCATGAGTCCTAGACATGAATCCAGCTCAATGGATTGGGCCCTGCTCCCTGCTGGCTGACTGTCCTAATGCCCAGTGCCTCCTTTCTGCTTGGACTTCTGAGGGCCGCAGCCCCAGGACCCTCACTCTGTGTTCCCGGCTCTATTCAATGCCAACGGTGTGTCTTTTGCTTGCTGTATGTCCCCTGCCCCAGTACCTCCTACTGGCTTTGACCTTCCTGTTTCAGGTCCTCTTATTGCGACCCTTTGTGTATAAGCCAGATCTGTTTGCCCTTCCTTCAAGGGGAGCTATATCCCTGGTGTTTCCCTAGATGCTTATGATGAGACCCCTGCCAGAACTACACCAATCAGACCCTCCATGTACACGCTTGGGTCTGAACCCTTTCAGCGAGAGCAGGTTGGAGACCCATATATACATAAATATACAATGTGTACAAATCAAGTATTTTAAAGATTGTAAAGAATTCTTGTGAACGTATTAGTTTAGGGAAGTCAAGCAGGATCATCATATGATGGCCTAATCAAGCACATGTATATAAAATTTCCTATTTTTATATGATACCATTTTAATAGATGTGCCCATCTTTTCAAAGTTCTAATCTGTGGCAGTGGGCAGTAGGTGGACGGGGTGGGTCACAGCAGGAAGAGGCATTCGCTGCCTTAGGCAGTTAAACCATTGCTCTCTCTTCAGAATGGCTCAGCCAGCAGGATTCTGTGGGGTCTACCTCCTGGCACCGGGCTCCAATCGTCGGATTTTGGGTCTGGGGCAACCCAGATCTTTGTGTGAGTTTTCCGTAGAGTGCTTTCTCTTGGGAGCACGTCTGGGGACTGGCTTCTCTGCTTCCACCTTTGCTGGCGTGGCCAAAGGAACTGCTGCTGCAAAGAAAATCAGAATTGATCAGTCACTTCTGCTGTACACAGTCTCCTGCCAGAATTTCCCTCTCTCATGTCTCTCCCACTTTCTGGCTGAAGACCTTTAATCTACTTGACATCCAGAACACAGCCTTGGCCCATCACCTCCATGAGTCCCTAGAGAAGGGACACTGGCTGCAAAAGCAATTCCTAGAGCCTACGGCTGCAGCACATGAGGAAGTCTCTTCACCGTTTCCAGGGAAAACAGTAGAACCCAAAGTCATTGCAATCATGAGCCTCTCCATCTCTCCTTTCCGCAACAGAGAAAACATTTCTTGCAGTCTGTCACTTCTGAGGCTTTAATGGAAATGTCTTTCAAGTTTCGGAAAAAAATAGTCTAATATAAATTGGTTAAGAACCCCTCCCACCTTGGCAACCCCTCTTGGGCCCCATTTATACTGCCTGTTTCAACCACACTGAACTCTAGCCCTCTGATACTTTTATGTAGATTAGAACAAGGCCAAATGCTGAGGCGGAGGGATCAGGAGACTGAGAACCGTATTCTGGGCACCAAGTCTAGGCTCACATCAACCCAGCCTCCTGGGACACCATCTCCTCAGCCCTCCAGTCTCATTAGCACTTCAACACCCATATTGGTTCTTCCGGTCTTCCCATCAATATGGCACCACGCTCTCCGCTAGGAGTAGAAATCATTATAATCCTCTCTCCACCATGAATGGATGAGATAAAGGCTCAGCAGCAGCCCCCGTGAAACACATGGTCAACACTGTGAAGAGGTGTTACTAAGGCGAGTTGGTCCGACTCAGAGAAGGAAAGAGACAACTCTGCCCTTAGCCTGATCAGGCCCACAGGAAGGAAGCACACTGGGGGCAGCCTTTGAGAGTGTGGCAATGCGAGAGAACCTTCTTTAGGAGGGGACTCCCTGTTGCCGACCTTGAAAAAGCAAGGATAGGACATTTGTTTACTGGGGCTGTTACAGAGGGGATGTGCCCAGAGGTTAGGCCACCCTGCTTGAGAATCAAAGCACCTTCTAGTCCGAAATGGCTTGAATGCTCCAATCGCCGGAATTTGGGTCTGGGGCAACCCAGATCTTTGTGCGACATTTCCGGAGAGTGCTTTCTCTTGGGAGCACGTCTGGGGACTGGCTTCTCTGCTTCCACCTTTGCTGGCGTGGCCAAAGGAACATCCCCGTAGGCCCGGTAGCCACCAACCAGGCAGTATGTCTCCCCATGCCACCCCAACTGCGTTTCTCCACACCCTCGGTAGAGGACATGGTAGTGACCAGGGGTAGGGGGAGAAACGGGAGCCACTGCTGCTGCAAAGAAAATCAGAACTGATCAGTCACTTCTGCTGTACACAGCCTCCTGCCAGAATTTCCCTCTCTCCCGTCTCTCCCACTTTCTGGCTGAAGACCTTTAATCTACTTGACATCCAAAACACAGCTTTGGCCCATCACCTCTATGAGTCCCTAGAGAAGGGACACTGGCTGCAAAAGCAATTCCTAGAGCCTACGGCTGCAGCACATGAGGAAGTCTCTTCACCGTTTCCAGGGAAAACAGTAGAACCCGAAAGTCATTGCAATCATGAGCCTCTCCATCTCTCCCTTCCACACCAGAGAAAACATTTCTTGCAGTCTGTCACTTCTGAGGCTTTAATGGAAATGTCTTTCAAGTTTTGGAAAAAACTAATCTAATATAAATTGGTTAAGGACCCCTCCCACCTTGGCAGCCCCTCTTGGGCCCCATTTATACTGCCTGTTTTAACCACACTGAACTCTAGCCCTCTGATACTTTTATGTAGATTAGAACAAGGCCAAATACTGAGGCAGAGTGATCAGGAGACTGAGACCCGCGTTCTTGGTACCAAGTCTAGGCTCACATCAACCCAGCCTCCTGGGACACCATCTCCTCAGCCCTCCAGTCTCATTAGCACTTCAACACCCCTCTTGGTTCTTCCGGTCTTCCCATCAATATGGCACCACCCTCTCCCCTAGTACTCAGCAGCTCAGGGTGGGATGTGTCTGAGGGCACCGATGTAGATGTCTACATGACAGCACAGAGGTGCCTGGGTTTGAAGGTGTGTTTCAAGAGTGGCCCTCTTCCTCAAACTGCTCCATTTACCATTTGCCAACAAAAGTGCACTTGTCTTTTGCTAAGAGGCCAATCAGGAAAGGGTCTGAATGGAAGCATCCTGTAGCCCAAAGGGGAAGCTAGATTTATAAAGATCAGGACCATCCTGCACACTTGTCCAGGGATGACCTTTCACTTGTCCTCAACAGTGAGCACTGTGGGTCCCTGAAGATGTCCCAGGTCATTGGTATTACTTACAGCTGGGAACGCGCTCAGGTATACGTAGTGGGCAAGCCCCACAGGAACATGAGGCAGCCAGGTGAGGTGGTGTGTACACCATGGCTCCTCTAGAGATGCCCGGTCTCGGTGTTTCTGCCGCACTGCCCACCCACGGAACAGAGCTCAGGTTCGAGTAAAGATAGAGGATCCGGTCACACATTATCCCTGAGACAACCAAAGAGGTTGGAGAACTTCTGGTGGAGAACTGTCAGGGAAGTTTGTCTGAGGGCAGCACGTTGGCAGTTACGCTGCCATGGAAACTGTGAGAAGGCCTGTGAGGTCATCACTACCCAGTGAGGTCATAATAAGGAACCTGTGACTTGGGGGTCAGGCTTCAGGAGGAGGGGCAGTTTTGTGGAGGAGAGCAGGGGGAGGGCAGAGGTACTCTGCCTGGCCCCTCACACCTGGGCCTCCCCACCCATGCCCTAGTCTAGCAGACATCCCACGTGGGGCGTGCCGGTGGGCTGGCACAGCCCTAGGGGCCCCAGGAAGGCAAAGGAGACCCACATTCTGAGATTGGCTTGAGAGGCAAGATTAACGTAAGAGAGAGCTAGGTTGTATGGCACTGACCCTAAGAGGCAGAGACTTGTGTGGACTGGGGAATCAGGGAAGGCTCCTTGGCAGTGGGCCTGAAGGACAAGTGAGATTTGGACCCATGGGGAAGAGAGGGAAGACATTCCAGTTTGGAAGAATAAAAGCAAAGACACATTCTCCTCGCTCTTGTCCTGCCCCAAATATAAATTCATAGAACCCTCACATTTTCACAACTGAGGACTGAAGAAAAGCAAGAGGTGAAGGGGCCTACCCAGTGTTACACAGGTAGTGGAGAGGTGCTCTGCTCAATGGTTAGGTTCATGTTGGGGCTCCGGATTTACAGCTGATAGGAATGTGAGGACAAGCTCATGCCATTTCAAACATTTCCAAGTGATACTGAGAGAGACGTTAAAGGTGCAAAATGAGGGTGCTGAATGACCTCACAAAGTGGGAATGGTGGGCCCATTTTCATATGAAATTCAAAACAAGTTCATGACCAAAGGACATAATACAAAATGACAACATAATCATTGCACTCCCCTCTCCCCTAGAAGTAAAAATCAGTATAATCCTCCCTCTCTCCACCATTGAAGGATGAGGTAAAGGCTCAGCAGCAGCCCCCGTGAAACACATGGTCACCACTGTGAAGAGGTGTTACTAAGACGATTTGGTCCGACTCAGAGAAGGAAAGAGACAACTCTGCCCTTAGCCTGATCAGGCCCACAGGAAGGAAGCACACTGGGGGCAGCCTTTGAGAGTGTGGCAATGCGAGAGAACCTTCTTTAGGAGGGGACTCCCTGTTGCCGACCTTGAAAAAGCAAGGATGGGACATTCGTTTACTGGGGCTGTTGCAGAGGGGATGTGCCCAGGAGGTAGAGACTGCTTGGACTACTATTTTAGAGGTTGGGCCCCCCTGGTTGAGAACCACAGCACCTTGTATTCCTAAACTGCTTGAATGAGCGGGTGCACGTTAGGACAGACGAAGTCAGGCCTCATTGGAGCCGACTGCCTTTGGGAGTGGTAGAAGGTAAAATGGGAAGGGGAATGCTCTGGAAGAGGTTTGTCATGGCAGGTGGGCCAGCACGAGACCATCCAGATTCTCCAAGGCTCCAGAGATGACTTGGCTGGGAGCATCCCTCTGATGTGGTGCGGGGACTCCTACCTTAACAGGACCTGGCTGGGCATCTGCGGGAGGCAGAATAAATGGTTTATTAACTTAAGAGAGCGAGAGACTCACCTGGGGGGTTGCACAAAACCACTTCAAAACACTTGTACCTGGATTCTTGAGCCAACCCTCAGAAAACTTATCTAGATCTGGAGTAGGGCTCTGGAAGCTGCACTTTTAATAAGCTTCCTGGGCAGTCCCACCACAGTGGTCCATGGAGAGACTGACCAAATTACTGTGTATTCTCCATTGCTTTTGGGAGTCAAAGTGGGCAATGTGAAAAACTGCAGCAGGCATACGTATATACAGGGAATATTCAAGGCAAACAGAGGGGTAGAGTTATTCTATGCATGAATCAGATTTGAGAAAAGCTAGCCTGGTGGTTAAAGAACACAACCCTGGGAGAGACAGACAGACCAGATTCTGTCCTACTTACTTGTGTGATTTTGACCAAGTTCTTTTATCCTTCTGACTGTTTCTTCATATGGAAAAGAGCTATGGCTGTACATTTAGCACAATATTCTCTTTTGGCAAAGGCTGCTCTGGGTCCATTTGTGTTCTCTGCAACTTAATCTTTTCCGGTGTGCAAGCATTTTTAAGTTGTTTGGTGAAGTATTACATTTGACTTTCAACTGTTCATTACTTTGGGCAAAGCTTATATAATGCGGCAGAGACTAGAACCTATGCAGAGATAGTGAGAGGATGTGATAAGCTTATTCTGCCGGTTTATCAAAGAGTTTAACCTTTTCTCCTCTTCCTCCCCCTGCCACCAAGAGATGAGATAGAAGGCAGAGCCTGGAAATGCACACCAAGCAATACTTCTGTGTCACTTTGCCTTTTATTCCTCTGTCAGTACTTCCCAGAGAGATTTCACCAAAAGTGCCTAAGCTTGCCATGGCCATTGTTGTGAAGAACATTTCTCTCTATTGCTAGTCACATCCCCTTTTCCTTCTCCTGGGCGCTTAATGGATGTTTGGGGGCAGGAAATAAAATTTAAACTGAAACATCAAAAAAAAAAAAGAAGAAAGATGAGCTCAAGTAGGCGTTATTGTGGTCCAGATAAGGTTTGGTTCATTCATTCCCTCGATTTGCATTTATCCCCCTTTGTGCCAGGCATGCGGGGAGAGAGAGAAATGTCTTCAAAGAGTCTGTGGTTGTATGGGGGAGGGAGCTGTGGAAATCTTTCATTTAGAAACAGCATGGAAGTGCTAGGGAAAAATTGTTTTGTTCATTTATCTCTCACTCATCCGTTCACCCAGAGCAACTACAAAGGGTTTCACGCGGAGGAACTGGATGCCCTGAACTTGACATTCTCGTGGGGGAAACAACAATGTAAAGCACCAGCAGTGGTAAGCCACCAGTAGTGATTTCAAGCCAGAAGGAACCACTCACCATTGGAGAGAGGCACAGGGTGAGCAGTGACTTGCAGAAAGGTGGGGTTATTTATTCATTCCAACTGCTGAGTTCAAGTTCATCTGGGTGGTTGTGTGGTTCGTGCTTACTGCATCTGTTTTTGGAACGTGGCTCCACCCTCCAAGAAGGGTGAGGATGATCACCCTTCTTTCCTCCTGCTGTGCCCCGGGGTCACCCAGCGAGTGTCTGCAGGGATGATCTGCTCTGTACTGGCTTTTCAGTCCCACTCCCGGGAGAAGAGAGACGAAGCTGTGTCTCCACCGCAGCTTGGCCTGATTCAGTCACTGGGTGAAAAGGTGGGAAGAAGGTCAAGTTCATGAGAACTGATACACTGCAGAGTCATTTAGTCCTGAAGTACCAGTTCTGGTTGCTGGTGAGTTGCTAAATCCAGGGACCTGAATGTAATTCCTCCAGAGCCACAGAGACATCACTTCCAGGCCCATGGCAGGCTGTAGGGGTGCTGACTTTTCTCAGTGCTAAGGAGCAGCCATCTTCCACTGAGAGAGGACTCTGTGTCAGCAGGAGCAGAACCACACCAGGCACCGAAGAAGGTTCTGCATCCCAGCATCTCCCAACACAGTGATAGATAAACGGGTAGAAGATGCGACAGGGCAGTCACAATAGAACAGAAGCTTATCCCCAATAAATATGGAAAGATGTTCAACTTCACTACCTAACAAAGAAATTCAAGTTATAAATCTATTTCTTTTTTGCTCATCTCATTGGTAGAAAGTTTTAAGAATGCACAAAATTTGCTGCTAAGGATGTAAGGAAAAGGCCGTTTTCTTCTGTTGCTGCTGATGGGGATGGAAATTGGTGCGAACCTTCTGCAGGGTAATTTGGCAATTTGTGTATCAACAGCCTTAAAATGTTCGTACACTTTGAGCCAGTAGTTTTGCTTTTAGCATCTTATCCTAAGGTGAAAGTCAAATTTATGTACAAGACTTATGTTCAAGAATATTCATCTCAGCCAGTAGTGTAATAGAAAAAATATTAGAAGCTACCTAAAAATCCCACAATACGGGGTTGGTTAAATAACGGATGGCCCAACTTAAGAATGGAAAATAAAGACGCAGACGTAGAAAATGGACTTGAGTACACGGGGAAGGGGAAGGGGAAGCTGGGGCGAAGTGAGAGAGTGGCATGGACTTATATATACTACCAAATGTAAAATAGCTAGCTAGTGGGAAGCAGCCGCGTAGCACAGGGCGATCCGCTCGGTGCTTTGTGACCACCTCGAGGGGTGGGATAGGGAGGGTGGGAGGGAGACGCAAGAGGGAGGAGATATGGGGATATATGTGTATGTAGAGCTGATTCACTTTGTTATAAAGCAGAAATTAACACACTTGTTATAAAGCAGAAACTAACACACCATTGTAAAGCAATTATACTCCAATAAAGATTTTTTTTTTAAAAAGGATGGAAAACAGTTCATTCATTAAAAATGATTTTCTCCAAGAATATTTAATTTTGGGAAGATGTAGTGTAAAAGCAGGGTACAAAATACTAGATGGAGTATTTCATTTTGTTAAAATTTAATAATACAAGTGCAGAAAACGTGATTAAGGGAACAGTACTGATTTGACAACGGGACATTTTTTTCTTTAACTTTTTCTGTATTTGGTGTTATAAAGCATCATATATCCTCTCTGAGTCTCAGTTTATGTTCTGTGAAGTGGGACTCATCACATCTACACTGCAGTGCGCTCGGGCAGAGCAGCACAATATTTGAAAGTGCCCTTGACAGTGACCAGCCCATTGCAATACTCCAGGAATGGTTATAATATCATTGCCAATGACACACCCATAGTCCGGATATTATCCGTAACGATTACGAAGGTTGTTTATCTCCCTGCACTTTTACTAAGACAAAAAAAGGATTAATTGAAGACTCTTAAGTCATTTTTACTGAGGTTCGTTGTTTTTTTTTTTTTTTTCAAAATACTAATTGTAGGGCTTCCCTGGTGGCGCAGTGGTTGAGAATCTGCCTGCTAATGCACGGGACATGGGTTCGAGCCCTGCTCTGGGAAGATCCCACATGCCGTGGAGCAACTGGGCCCGTGAGCCACAACTACTGAGCCTGCGCGTCTGGAGCCTGTGCTCCGCAACAAGAGAGGCCGCGATAGTGAGCGGCCCGCGCACCGCAATGAAGAGTGGCCCCCGCTCCCCACAACTGGAGAAATCCCTCACACAGAAACGAAGACCCAACACAGCTAAAAATAAATCAATAAATCAATAAATTTATTAAAAAGAAAAATACTAATTGTAAAGTCTGCAGTGGGTATATAGGTGTTCAACTTTTTTCCAGATTTTACGTTTCTGGTTTTGTTTTTAAATTTTTTATTTATTATTTATTTATTACTTTTATTTTTGGCTGTGTTGGGTCTTCGTTTCTGCGCGAGGGCTTTCTCCAGTTGCGGCAAGTGGGGGCCACTCTTCTTCGCGGCGCGCGGGCCTCTCACTATCGCGGCCTGTCTTGTTGCGGAGCAGAGGCTCTAGACGCTCAGGCTCAGTATTTGTCGCTCACGGGCCCAGTTGCTCCGCGGCATGTGGGATCTTCCCAGACCAGGGCTCAAACCCGTGTCCCCTGCATTGGCAGGCGGATTCTCAACCACTGCACCACCAGGGAAGCCCCCCCACCCCGATAGTTTTAAAACCAGCCTCAGTCATGCTTGCTTCAAGACTTATCCTGGCATCATGGACCACTGGATACTTTGGCTAGGTGTTAAACTCTTTTGTCCTGTGCCCGAGTCCCATCGTGGTGACTTAGTTGCCATCTAGGGCACTCTTGGCATGAGTCCTAGACATGAATCCAGCTCAATGGATTGGGCCCTGCTCCCTGCTGGCTGACTGTCCTAATGCCCAGTGCCTCCTTTCTGCTTGGACTTCTGAGGGCCGCAGCCCCAGGACCCTCACTCTGTGTTCCCGGCTCTATTCAATGCCAACGGTGTGTCTTTTGCTTGCTGTATGTCCCCTGCCCCAGTACCTCCTACTGGCTTTGACCTTCCTGTTTCAGGTCCTCTTATTGCGACCCTTTGTGTATAAGCCAGATCTGTTTGCCCTTCCTTCAAGGGGAGCTATATCCCTGGTGTTTCCCTAGATGCTTATGATGAGACCCCTGCCAGAACTACACCAATCAGACCCTCCATGTACACGCTTGGGTCTGAACCCTTTCAGCGAGAGCAGGTTGGAGACCCATATATACATAAATATACAATGTGTACAAATCAAGTATTTTAAAGATTGTAAAGAATTCTTGTGAACGTATTAGTTTAGGGAAGTCAAGCAGGATCATCATATGATGGCCTAATCAAGCACATGTATATAAAATTTCCTATTTTTATATGATACCATTTTAATAGATGTGCCCATCTTTTCAAAGTTCTAATCTGTGGCAGTGGGCAGTAGGTGGACGGGGTGGGTCACAGCAGGAAGAGGCATTCGCTGCCTTAGGCAGTTAAACCATTGCTCTCTCTTCAGAATGGCTCAGCCAGCAGGATTCTGTGGGGTCTACCTCCTGGCACCGGGCTCCAATCGTCGGATTTTGGGTCTGGGGCAACACAGATCTTTGTGTGAGTTTTCCGTAGAGTGCTTTCTCTTGGGAGCACGTCTGGGGACTGGCTTCTCTGCTTCCACCTTTGCTGGCGTGGCCAAAGGAACTGCTGCTGCAAAGAAAATCAGAATTGATCAGTCACTTCTGCTGTACACAGTCTCCTGCCAGAATTTCCCTCTCTCATGTCTCTCCCACTTTCTGGCTGAAGACCTTTAATCTACTTGACATCCAGAACACAGCCTTGGCCCATCACCTCCATGAGTCCCTAGAGAAGGGACACTGGCTGCAAAAGCAATTCCTAGAGCCTACGGCTGCAGCACATGAGGAAGTCTCTTCACCGTTTCCAGGGAAAACAGTAGAACCCAAAGTCATTGCAATCATGAGCCTCTCCATCTCTCCTTTCCGCAACAGAGAAAACATTTCTTGCAGTCTGTCACTTCTGAGGCTTTAATGGAAATGTCTTTCAAGTTTCGGAAAAAAATAGTCTAATATAAATTGGTTAAGAACCCCTCCCACCTTGGCAACCCCTCTTGGGCCCCATTTATACTGCCTGTTTCAACCACACTGAACTCTAGCCCTCTGATACTTTTATGTAGATTAGAACAAGGCCAAATGCTGAGGCGGAGGGATCAGGAGACTGAGAACCGTATTCTGGGCACCAAGTCTAGGCTCACATCAACCCAGCCTCCTGGGACACCATCTCCTCAGCCCTCCAGTCTCATTAGCACTTCAACACCCATATTGGTTCTTCCGGTCTTCCCATCAATATGGCACCACGCTCTCCGCTAGGAGTAGAAATCATTATAATCCTCTCTCCACCATGAATGGATGAGATAAAGGCTCAGCAGCAGCCCCCGTGAAACACATGGTCAACACTGTGAAGAGGTGTTACTAAGGCGAGTTGGTCCGACTCAGAGAAGGAAAGAGACAACTCTGCCCTTAGCCTGATCAGGCCCACAGGAAGGAAGCACACTGGGGGCAGCCTTTGAGAGTGTGGCAATGCGAGAGAACCTTCTTTAGGAGGGGACTCCCTGTTGCCGACCTTGAAAAAGCAAGGATAGGACATTTGTTTACTGGGGCTGTTACAGAGGGGATGTGCCCAGAGGTTAGGCCACCCTGCTTGAGAATCAAAGCACCTTCTAGTCCGAAATGGCTTGAATGCTCCAATCGCCGGAATTTGGGTCTGGGGCAACCCAGATCTTTGTGCGACATTTCCGGAGAGTGCTTTCTCTTGGGAGCACGTCTGGGGACTGGCTTCTCTGCTTCCACCTTTGCTGGCGTGGCCAAAGGAACATCCCCGTAGGCCCGGTAGCCACCAACCAGGCAGTATGTCTCCCCATGCCACCCCAACTGCGTTTCTCCACACCCTCGGTAGAGGACAAGGTAGTGACCAGGGGTAGGGGGAGAAACGGGAGCCACTGCTGCTGCAAAGAAAATCAGAACTGATCAGTCACTTCTGCTGTACACAGCCTCCTGCCAGAATTTCCCTCTCTCCCGTCTCTCCCACTTTCTGGCTGAAGACCTTTAATCTACTTGACATCCAAAACACAGCTTTGGCCCATCACCTCTATGAGTCCCTAGAGAAGGGACACTGGCTGCAAAAGCAATTCCTAGAGCCTACGGCTGCAGCACATGAGGAAGTCTCTTCACCGTTTCCAGGGAAAACAGTAGAACCCGAAAGTCATTGCAATCATGAGCCTCTCCATCTCTCCCTTCCACACCAGAGAAAACATTTCTTGCAGTCTGTCACTTCTGAGGCTTTAATGGAAATGTCTTTCAAGTTTTGGAAAAAACTAATCTAATATAAATTGGTTAAGGACCCCTCCCACCTTGGCAGCCCCTCTTGGGCCCCATTTATACTGCCTGTTTTAACCACACTGAACTCTAGCCCTCTGATACTTTTATGTAGATTAGAACAAGGCCAAATACTGAGGCAGAGTGATCAGGAGACTGAGACCCGCGTTCTTGGTACCAAGTCTAGGCTCACATCAACCCAGCCTCCTGGGACACCATCTCCTCAGCCCTCCAGTCTCATTAGCACTTCAACACCCCTCTTGGTTTTTCCGGTCTTCCCATCAATATGGCACAACCCTCTCCCCTAGTACTCAGCAGCTCAGGGTGGGATGTGTCTGAGGGCACCGATGTAGATGTCTACATGACAGCACAGAGGTGCCTGGGTTTGAAGGTGTGTTTCAAGAGTGGCTCTCTTCCTCAAACTGCTCCATTTACCATTTGCCAACAAAAATGCACTTGTCTTTTGCTAAGAGGCCAATCAGGAAAGGGTCTGAATGGAAGCATCCTGTAGCCCAAAGGGGAAGCTAGATTTATAAAGATCAGGACCATCCTGCACACTTGTCCAGGGATGACCTTTCACTTGTCCTCAACAGTGAGCACTGTGGGTCCCTGAAGATGTCCCAGGTCATTGGTATTACTTACAGCTGGGAACGCGCTCAGGTATACGTAGTGGGCAAGCCCGACAGGAACATGAGGCAGCCAGGTGAGGTGGTGTGTACACCATGGCTCCTCTAGAGATGCCCGGTCTCGGTGTTTCTGCCGCACTGCCCACCCACGGAACAGAGCTCAGGTTCGAGTAAAGATAGAGGATCCGGTCACACATTCTCCCTCAGACAACCAAAGAGGTTGGAGAACTTCTGGTGGAGAACTGTCAGGGAAGTTTGTCTGAGGGCAGCACGTTGGCAGTTACGCTGCCATGGAAACTGTGAGAAGGCCTGTGAGGTCATCACTACCCAGTGAGGTCATAATAAGGAACCTGTGACTTGGGGGTCAGGCTTCAGGAGGAGGGGCAGTTTTGTGGAGGAGAGCAGGGGGAGGGCAGAGGTACTCTGCCTGGCCCCTCACACCTGGGCCTCCCCACCCATGCCCTAGTCTAGCAGACATCCCACGTGGGGCGTGCCGGTGGGCTGGCACAGCCCTAGGGGCCCCAGGAAGGCAAAGGAGACCCACATTCTGAGATTGGCTTGAGAGGCAAGATTAACGTAAGAGAGAGCTAGGTTGTATGGCACTGACCCTAAGAGGCAGAGACTTGTGTGGACTGGGGAATCAGGGAAGGCTCCTTGGCAGTGGGCCTGAAGGACAAGTGAGATTTGGACCCATGGGGAAGAGAGGGAAGACATTCCAGTTTGGAAGAATAAAAGCAAAGACACATTCTCCTCGCCCTTGTCCTGCCCCAAATATAAATTCATAGAACCCTCACATTTTCACAACTGAGGACTGAAGAAAAGCAAGAGGTGAAGGGGCCTACCCAGTGTTACACAGGTAGTGGAGAGGTGTTCTGCTCAATGGTTAGGTTCATGTTGGGGCTCCGGATTTACAGCTGATAGGAATGTGAGGACAAGCTCATGCCATTTCAAACATTTCCAAGTGATACTGAGAGAGACGTTAAAGGTGCAAAATGAGGTTGCTGAATGACCTCACAAAGTGGGAATGGTGGGCCCATTTTCATATGAAATTCAAAACAAGTTCATGACCAAAGGACATAATACAAAATGACAACATAATCATTGCACTCCCCTCTCCCCTAGAAGTAAAAATCAGTATAATCCTCCCTCTCTCCACCATGAAAGGATGAGGTAAAGGCTCAGCATCAGCCCCCGTGAAACACATGGTCACCACTGTGAAGAGGTGTTACTAAGACGATTTGGTCTGACTCAGAGAAGGAAAGAGACAACTCTGCCCTTAGCCTGATCAGGCCCACAGGAAGGAAGCACACTGGGGGCAGGCTTTGAGAGTGTGGCAATGCGAGAGAACCTTCTTTAGGAGGGGACTCCCTGTTGCCGACCTTGAAAAAGCAAGGATGGGACATTCGTTTACTGGGGCTGTTGCAGAGGGGATGTGCCCAGGAGGTAGAGACTGCTTGGACTACTATTTTAGAGGTTGGGCCCCCCTGGTTGAGAACCACAGCACCTTGTATTCCTAAACTGCTTGAATGAGCGGCTGCACGTTAGGACAGACGAAGTCAGGCCTCATTGGAGCCGACTGCCTTTGGGAGTGGTAGAAGGTAAAATGGGAAGGGGAATGCTCTGGAGGAGGTTTGTCATGGCAGGTGGGACAGCACGAGACCATCCAGATTCTCCAAGGCTCCAGAGATGACTTGGCTGGGAGCATCCCTCTGATGTGGTGCGGGGACTCCTACCTTAACAGGACCTGGCTGGGCATCTGCGGGAGGCAGAATAAATGGTTTATTAACTTAAGAGAGCGAGAGACTCACCTGGGGGGTTGCACAAAACCACTTCAAAACACTTGTACCTGGATTCTTGAGCCAACCCTCAGAAAACTTATCTAGATCTGGAGTAGGGCTCTGGAAGCTGCACTTTTAATAAGCTTCCTGGGCAGTCCCACCACAGTGGTCCATGGAGAGACTGACCAAATTACTGTGGATTCTCCGTTGCTTTTGGGTGTCAAAGTGGGCAATGTGAAAAACTGCAGCAGGCATACGTATATACAGGGAATATTCAAGGCAAACAGAGGGGTAGAATTATTCTAAGCATGAATCAGATTTGAGAAAAGCTAGCCTGGTGGTTAAAGAACACAACCCTTGGGAGAGACAGACAGACCAGATTCTGTCCTACTTACTTGTGTGATTTTGACCAAGTTCTTTTATCCTTCTGACTGTTTCTTCATGTGGAAAAGAGCTATGGCTGTACATTTAGCACAATATTCTCTTTTGGCAAAGGCTGCTCTGGGTCCATTTGTGTTCTCTGCAACTTAATCTTTTCCGTTGTGCAAGCATTTTTAAGTTGTTTGGTGAAGTATTACATTTGACTTTCAACTGTTCATTACTTTGGGCAAAGCTTATATAATGCTGCAGAGACTAGAACCTATGCAGAGATAGTGAGAGGATGTGATAAGCTTATTCTGCCGGTTTATCAAAAAATTTAACCTTTTCTCCTCTTCCTCCGCGTGCCACCAAGAGATGAGAAAGAAGGTAGAGCCTGGAAATGCACACCAAGCAATACTTCTGTGTCACTTTGCCTTTTATTCCTCTGTCAGTACTTCCCAGAGAGATTTCACCAAAAGTGCCTAAGCTTGCCATGGCCATTGTTGTGAAGAACATTTCTCTCTATTGCTAGTCACATCCCCTTTTCCTTCTCCTGGGCGCTTAATGGATGTTTGGGGGCAGAAAATAAAATTTAAACTGAAACATCAAAAAAAAAAAAGAAGAAAGATGAGCTCAAGTAGGCGTTATTGTGGTCCAGATAAGGTTTGGTTCATTCATTCCCTCGATTTGCATTTATCCCCCTTTGTGCCAGGCATGCGGGGAGAGAGAGAAATGTCTTCAAAGAGTCTGTGGTTGTATGGGGGAGGGAGCTGTGGAAATCTTTCATTTAGAAACAGCATGGAAGTGCTAGGGAAAAATTGTTTTGTTCATTTATCTCTCACTCATCCGTTCACCCAGAGCAACTACAAAGGGTTTCACGCGGAGGAACTGGATGCCCTGAACTTGACATTCTCGTGGGGGAAACAACAATGTAAAGCACCAGCAGTGGTAAGCCACCAGTAGTGATTTCAAGCCAGAAGGAACCACTCACCATTGGAGAGAGGCACAGGGTGAGCAGTGACTTGCAGAAAGGTGGGGTTATTTATTCATTCCAACTGCTGAGTTCAAGTTCATCTGGGTGGTTGTGTGGTTCGTGCTTACTGCATCTGTTTTTGGAACGTGGCTCCACCCTCCAAGAAGGGTGAGGATGATCACCCTTCTTTCCTCCTGCTGTGCCCCGGGGTCACCCAGCGAGTGTCTGCAGGGATGATCTGCTCTGTACTGGCTTTTCAGTCCCACTCCCGGGAGAAGAGAGACGAAGCTGTGTCTCCACCGCAGCTTGGCCTGATTCAGTCACTGGGTGAAAAGGTGGGAAGAAGGTCAAGTTCATGAGAACTGATACACTGCAGAGTCATTTAGTCCTGAAGTACCAGTTCTGGTTGCTGGTGAGTTGCTAAATCCAGGGACCTGAATGTAATTCCTCCAGAGCCACAGAGACATCACTTCCAGGCCCATGGCAGGCTGTAGGGGTGCTGACTTTTCTCAGTGCTAAGGAGCAGCCATCTTCCACTGAGAGAGGACTCTGTGTCAGCAGGAGCAGAACCACACCAGGCACCGAAGAAGGTTCTGCATCCCAGCATCTCCCAACACAGTGATAGATAAACGGGTAGAAGATGCGACAGGGCAGTCACAATAGAACAGAAGCTTATCCCCAATAAATATGGAAAGATGTTCAACTTCACTACCTAACAAAGAAATTCAAGTTATAAATCTATTTCTTTTTTGCTCATCTCATTGGTAGAAAGTTTTAAGAATGCACAAAATTTGCTGCTAAGGATGTAAGGAAAAGGCCGTTTTCTTCTGTTGCTGCTGATGGGGATGGAAATTGGTGCGAACCTTCTGCAGGGTAATTTGGCAATTTGTGTATCAACAGCCTTAAAATGTTCGTACACTTTGAGCCAGTAGTTTTGCTTTTAGCATCTTATCCTAAGGTGAAAGTCAAATTTATGTACAAGACTTATGTTCAAGAATATTCATCTCAGCCAGTAGTGTAATAGAAAAAATATTAGAAGCTACCTAAAAATCCCACAATACGGGGTTGGTTAAATAACGGATGGCACAACTTAAGAATGGAAAATAAAGACGCAGACGTAGAAAATGGACTTGAGTACACGGGGAAGGGGAAGGGGAAGCTGGGGCGAAGTGAGAGAGTGGCATTGACTTATATATACTACCAAATGTAAAATAGCTAGCTAGTGGGAAGCAGCCGCGTAGCACAGGGCGATCCGCTCGGTGCTTTGTGACCACCTAGAGGGGTGGGATAGGGAGGGTGGGAGGGAGACGCAAGAGGGAGGAGATATGGGGATATATGTGTATGTAGAGCTGATTCACTTTGTTATAAAGCAGAAATTAACACACTTGTTATAAAGCAGAAACTAACACACCATTGTAAAGCAATTATACTCCAATAAAGATGTTTTTTTTTAAAAAGGATGGAAAACAGTTCATTCATTAAAAATGATTTTCTCCAAGAATATTTAATTTTGGGAAGATGTAGTGTAAAAGCAGGGTACAAAATACTAGATGGAGTATTTCATTTTGTTAAAATTTAATAATACAAGTGCAGAAAACGTGATTAAGGGAACAGTACTGATTTGACAACGGGACATTTTTTTCTTTAACTTTTTCTGTATTTGGTGTTATAAAGCATCATATATCCTCTCTGAGTCTCAGTTTATGTTCTGTGAAGTGGGACTCATCACATCTACACTGCAGTGCGCTCGGGCAGAGCAGCACAATATTTGAAAGTGCCCTTGACAGTGACCAGCCCATTGTAATACTCCAGGAATGGTTATAATATCATTGCCAATGACACACCCATAGTCCGGATATTATCCGTAACGATTACGAAGGTTGTTTATCTCCCTGCACTTTTACTAAGACAAAAAAAAGATTAATTGAAGACTCTTAAGTCATTTTTACTGAGGTTCGTTGTTTTTTTTTTTTTTTTTCAAAATACTAATTGTAGGGCTTCCCTGGTGGCGCAGTGGTTGAGAATCTGCCTGCTAATGCACGGGACATGGGTTCGAGCCCTGCTCTGGGAAGATCCCACATCCCGTGGAGCAACTGGGCCCGTGAGCCACAACTACTGAGCCTGCGCGTCTGGAGCCTGTGCTCCGCAACAAGAGAGGCCGCGATAGTGAGCGGCCCGCGCACCGCAATGAAGAGTGGCCCCCGCTCCCCACAACTGGAGAAATCCCTCACACAGAAACGAAGACCCAACACAGCTAAAAATAAATCAATAAATCAATAAATTTATTAAAAAGAAAAATACTAATTGTAAAGTCTGCAGTGGGTATATAGGTGTTCAACTTTTTTCCAGATTTTACGTTTCTGGTTTTGTTTTTAAATTTTTTATTTATTATTTATTTATTACTTTTATTTTTGGCTGTGTTGGGTCTTCGTTTCTGCGCGAGGGCTTTCTCCAGTTGCGGCAAGTGGGGGGCCACTCTTCTTCGCGGCGCGCCGGCCTCTCACTATCGCGGCCTGTCTTGTTGCGGAGCAGAGGCTCTAGACGCTCAGGCTCAGTATTTGTCGCTCACGGGCCCAGTTGCTCCGCGGCATGTGGGATCTTCCCAGACCAGGGCTCAAACCCGTGTCCCCTGCATTGGCAGGCGGATTCTCAACCACTGCACCACCAGGGAAGCCCCCCCACCCCGATAGTTTTAAAACCAGCCTCAGTCATGCTTGCTTCAAGACTTATCCTGGCATCATGGACCACTGGATACTTTGGCTAGGTGTTAAACTCTTTTGTCCTGTGCCCGAGTCCCATCGTGGTGACTTAGTTGCCATCTAGGGCACTCTTGGCATGAGTCCTAGACATGAATCCAGCTCAATGGATTGGGCCCTGCTCCCTGCTGGCTGACTGTCCTAATGCCCAGTGCCTCCTTTCTGCTTGGACTTCTGAGGGCCGCAGCCCCAGGACCCTCACTCTGTGTTCCCGGCTCTATTCAATGCCAACGGTATGTCTTTTGCTTGCTGTATGTCCCCTGCCCCAGTACCTCCTACTGGCTTTGACCTTCCAGTTTCAGGTCCTCTTATTGCGACCCTTTGTGTATAAGCCAGATCTGTTTGCCCTTCCTTCAAGGGGAGCTACATCCCTGGTGTTTCCCTAGATGCTTATGATGAGACCCCTGCCAGAACTACACCAATCAGACCCTTCATGTACACGCTTGGGTCTGAACCCTTTCAGCGAGAGCAGGTTGCAGACCCATATATACATAAATATACAATGTGTACAAATCAAGTATTTTAAAGATTGTAAAGAATTCTTGTGAACGTATTAGTTTAGCGAAGTCAAGCAGGATCATCATATGATGGCCTAATCAAGCACATGTATATAACATTTCCTATTTTTATATGATACCATTTTAATAGATGTGCCCATCTTTTCAAAGTTCTAATCTGTGGCAGTGGGCAGTAGGTGGACGGGGTGGGTCACAGCAGGAAGAGGCATTTGCTGCCTTAGGCAGTTAAACCATTGCTCTCTCTTCAGAATGGCTCAGCCAGCAGGATTCTGTGGGGTCTACCTCCTGGCACCGGGCTCCAATCGCCGGATTTTGGGTCTGGGGCAACCCAGATCTTTGTGCGAGTTTTCCGGAGAGTGCATTCTCTTGGGAGCACGTCTGGGGACTGGCTTCTCTGCTTCCACCTTTGCTGGCGTGGCCAAAGGAACTGCTGCTGCAAAGAAAATCAGAACTGATCAGTCACTTCTGCTGTACACAGTCTCCTGCCAGAATTTCCCTCTCTCATGTCTCTCCCAGTTTCTGGCTGAAGACCTTTAATCTACTTGACATCCAGAACACAGCCTTGGCCCATCACCTCCATGAGTCCCTAGAGAAGGGACACTGGCTGCAAAAGCAATTCCTAGAGCCTACGGCTGCAGCACATGAGGAAGTCTCTTCACCGTTTCCAGGGAAAACAGTAGAACCCAAAGTCATTGCAATCATGAGCCTCTCCATCTCTCCTTTCCACAACAGAGAAAACATTTCTTGCAGTCTGTCACTTCTGAGGCTTTAATGGAAATGTCTTTCAAGTTTCGGAAAAAAATAGTCTAATATAAATTGGTTAAGAACCCCTCCCACCTTGGCAACCCCTCTTGGGCCCCATTTATACTGCCTGTTTCAACCACACTGAACTCTAGCCCTCTGATACTTCTATGTAGATTAGAACAAGGCCAAATGCTGAGGCAGAGGGATCAGGAGACTGAGAACCGTATTCTGGGCACCAAGTCTAGGCTCACATCAACCCAGCCTCCTGGGACACCATCTCCTCAGCCCTCCAGTCTCATTAGCACTTCAACACCCCTCTTGGTTCTTCCGGTCTTCCCATCAATATGGCACCACGCTCTCCGCTAGGAGTAGAAATCATTATAATCCTCTCTCCACCATGAAAGAATGAGATAAAGGCTCAGCAGCAGGCCCCGTGAAACACATGGTCAACACTGTGAAGAGGTGTTACTAAGGCGAGTTGGTCCGACTCAGAGAAGGAAAGAGACAACTCTGCCCTTAGCCTGATCAGGCCCACAGGAAGGAAGCACACTGGGGGCAGCCTTTGAGAGTGTGGCAATGCGAGAGAACCTTCTTTAGGAGGGGACTCCCTGTTGCCGACCTTGAAAAAGCAAGGATAGGACATTTGTTTACTGGGGCTGTTACAGAGGGGATGTGCCCAGAGGTTACGCCACCCTGCTTGAGAATCAAAGCACCTTCTAGTCCGAAATGGCTTGAATGCTCCAATCGCCGGATATTGGGTCTGGGGCAACCCAGATCTTTGTGCGACCTTTCCAGAGAGTGCTTTCTCTTGGGAGCACGTCTGGGGACTGGCTTCTCTGCTTCCACCTTTGCTGGCGTGGCCAAAGGAACATCCCCGTAGGCCCGGTAGCCACCAACCAGGCAGTATGTCTCCCCATGCCAGCCCAACTGCGTTTCTCCACACCCTCGGTAGAGGACATGGTAGTGACCAGGGGTAGGGGGAGAAACGGGAGCCACTGCTGCTGCAAAGAAAATCAGAACTGATCAGTCACTTCTGCTGTACACAGCCTCCTGCCAGAATTTCCCTCTCTCCCGTCTCTCCCACTTTCTGGCTGAAGACCTTTAATCTACTTGACATCCAAAACACAGCTTTGGCCCATCACCTCTATGAGTCCCTAGAGAAGGGACACTGGCTGCAAAAGCAATTCCTAGAGCCTACGGCTGCAGCACATGAGGAAGTCTCTTCACCGTTTCCAGGGAAAACAGTAGAACCCGAAAGTCATTGCAATCATGAGCCTCTCCATCTCTCCCTTCCACACCAGAGAAAACATTTCTTGCAGTCTGTCACTTCTGAGGCTTTAATGGAAATGTCTTTCAAGTTTTGGAAAAAACTAATCTAATATAAATTGGTTAAGGACCCCTCCCACCTTGGCAGCCCCTCTTGGGCCCCATTTATACTGCCTGTTTTAACCACACTGAACTCTAGCCCTCTGATACTTTTATGTAGATTAGAACAAGGCCAAATACTGAGGCAGAGTGATCAGGACACTGAGACCCACGTTCTTGGTACCAAGTCTAGGCTCACATCAACCCAGCCTCCTGGGACACCATCTCCTCAGCCCTCCAGTCTCATTAGCACTTCAACACCCCTCTTGGTTTTTCCGGTCTTCCCATCATTATGGCACCACCCTCTCCCCTAGTACTCAGCAGCTCAGGGTGGGATGTGTCTGAGGGCACCGATGTAGATGTCTACATGACAGCACAGAGGTGCCTGGGTTTGAAGGTGTGTTTCAAGAGTGGCCCTCTTCCTCAAACTGCTCCATTTACCATTTGCCAACAAAAATGCACTTGTCTTTTGCTAAGAGGCCAATCAGGAAAGGGTCTGAATGGAAGCATCCTGTAGCCCAAAGGGGAAGCTAGATTTATAAAGATCAGGACCATCCTGCACACTTGTCCAGGGATGACCTTTCACTTGTCCTCAACAGTGAGCACTGTGGGTCCCTGAAGATGTCCCAGGTCATTGGTATTACTTACAGCTGGGAACGCGCTCAGGTATACGTAGTGGGCAAGCCCCACAGGAACATGAGGCAGCCAGGTGAGGTGGTGTGTACACCATGGCTCCTCTAGAGATGCCCGGTCTCGGTGTTTCTGCCGCACTGCCCACCCACGGAACAGAGCTCAGGTTCGAGTAAAGATAGAGGATCCGGTCACACATTATCCCTGAGACAACCAAAGAGGTTGGAGAACTTCTGGTGGAGAACTGTCAGGGAAGTTTGTCTGAGGGCAGCACGTTGGCAGTTACGCTGCCATGGAAACTGTGAGAAGGCCTGTGAGGTCATCACTACCCAGTGAGGTCATAATAAGGAACCTGTGACTTGGGGGTCAGGCTTCAGGAGGAGGGGCAGTTTTGTGGAGGAGAGCAGGGGGAGGGCAGAGGTACTCTGCCTGGCCCCTCACACCTGGGCCTCCCCACCCATGCCCTAGTCTAGCAGACATCCCACGTGGGGCGTGCCGGTGGGCTGGCACAGCCCTAGGGGCCCCAGGAAGGCAAAGGAGACCCACATTCTGAGATTGGCTTGAGAGGCAAGATTAACGTAAGAGAGAGCTAGGTTGTATGGCACTGACCCTAAGAGGCAGAGACTTGTGTGGACTGGGGAATCAGGGAAGGCTCCTTGGCAGTGGGCCTGAAGGACAAGTGAGATTTGGACCCATGGGGAAGAGAGGGAAGACATTCCAGTTTGGAAGAATAAAAGCAAAGACACATTCTCCTCGCTCTTGTCCTGCCCCAAATATAAATTCATAGAACCCTCACATTTTCACAACTGAGGACTGAAGAAAAGCAAGAGGTGAAGGGGCCTACCCAGTGTTACACAGGTAGTGGAGAGGTGCTCTGCTCAATGGTTAGGTTCATGTTGGGGCTCCGGATTTACAGCTGATAGGAATGTGAGGACAAGCTCATGCCATTTCAAACATTTCCAAGTGATACTGAGAGAGACGTTAAAGGTGCAAAATGAGGGTGCTGAATGACCTCACAAAGTGGGAATGGTGGGCCCATTTTCATATGAAATTCAAAACAAGTTCATGACCAAAGGACATAATACAAAATGACAACATAATCATTGCACTCCCCTCTCCCCTAGAAGTAAAAATCAGTATAATCCTCCCTCTCTCCACCATTGAAGGATGAGGTAAAGGCTCAGCAGCAGCCCCCGTGAAACACATGGTCACCACTGTGAAGAGGTGTTACTAAGACGATTTGGTCCGACTCAGAGAAGGAAAGAGACAACTCTGCCCTTAGCCTGATCAGGCCCACAGGAAGGAAGCACACTGGGGGCAGCCTTTGAGAGTGTGGCAATGCGAGAGAACCTTCTTTAGGAGGGGACTCCCTGTTGCCGACCTTGAAAAAGCAAGGATGGGACATTCGTTTACTGGGGCTGTTGCAGAGGGGATGTGCCCAGGAGGTAGAGACTGCTTGGACTACTATTTTAGAGGTTGGGCCCCCCTGGTTGAGAACCACAGCACCTTGTATTCCTAAACTGCTTGAATGAGCGGGTGCACGTTAGGACAGACGAAGTCAGGCCTCATTGGACCCGACTGCCTTTGGGAGTGGTAGAAGGTAAAATGGGAAGGGGAATGCTCTGGAAGAGGTTTGTCATGGCAGGTGGGCCAGCACGAGACCATCCAGATTCTCCAAGGCTCCAGAGATGACTTGGCTGGGAGCATCCCTCTGATGTGGTGCGGGGACTCCTACCTTAACAGGACCTGGCTGGGCATCTGCGGGAGGCAGAATAAATGGTTTATTAACTTAAGAGAGCGAGAGACTCACCTGGGGGGTTGCACAAAACCACTTCAAAACACTTGTACCTGGATTCTTGAGCCAACCCTCAGAAAACTTATCTAGATCTGGAGTAGGGCTCTGGAAGCTGCACTTTTAATAAGCTTCCTGGGCAGTCCCACCACAGTGGTCCATGGAGAGACTGACCAAATTACTGTGTATTCTCCATTGCTTTTGGGAGTCAAAGTGGGCAATGTGAAAAACTGCAGCAGGCATACGTATATACAGGGAATATTCAAGGCAAACAGAGGGGTAGAGTTATTCTATGCATGAATCAGATTTGAGAAAAGCTAGCCTGGTGGTTAAAGAACACAACCCTGGGAGAGACAGACAGACCAGATTCTGTCCTACTTACTTGTGTGATTTTGACCAAGTTCTTTTATCCTTCTGACTGTTTCTTCATATGGAAAAGAGCTATGGCTGTACATTTAGCACAATATTCTCTTTTGGCAAAGGCTGCTCTGGGTCCATTTGTGTTCTCTGCAACTTAATCTTTTCCGGTGTGCAAGCATTTTTAAGTTGTTTGGTGAAGTATTACATTTGACTTTCAACTGTTCATTACTTTGGGCAAAGCTTATATAATGCGGCAGAGACTAGAACCTATGCAGAGATAGTGAGAGGATGTGATAAGCTTATTCTGCCGGTTTATCAAAGAGTTTAACCTTTTCTCCTCTTCCTCCCCCTGCCACCAAGAGATGAGATAGAAGGCAGAGCCTGGAAATGCACACCAAGCAATACTTCTGTGTCACTTTGCCTTTTATTCCTCTGTCAGTACTTCCCAGAGAGATTTCACCAAAAGTGCCTAAGCTTGCCATGGCCATTGTTGTGAAGAACATTTCTCTCTATTGCTAGTCACATCCCCTTTTCCTTCTCCTGGGCGCTTAATGGATGTTTGGGGGCAGGAAATAAAATTTAAACTGAAACATCAAAAAAAAAAAAGAAGAAAGATGAGCTCAAGTAGGCGTTATTGTGGTCCAGATAAGGTTTGGTTCATTCATTCCCTCGATTTGCATTTATCCCCCTTTGTGCCAGGCATGCGGGGAGAGAGAGAAATGTCTTCAAAGAGTCTGTGGTTGTATGGGGGAGGGAGCTGTGGAAATCTTTCATTTAGAAACAGCATGGAAGTGCTAGGGAAAAATTGTTTTGTTCATTTATCTCTCACTCATCCGTTCACCCAGAGCAACTACAAAGGGTTTCACGCGGAGGAACTGGATGCCCTGAACTTGACATTCTCGTGGGGGAAACAACAATGTAAAGCACCAGCAGTGGTAAGCCACCAGTAGTGATTTCAAGCCAGAAGGAACCACTCACCATTGGAGAGAGGCACAGGGTGAGCAGTGACTTGCAGAAAGGTGGGGTTATTTATTCATTCCAACTGCTGAGTTCAAGTTCATCTGGGTGGTTGTGTGGTTCGTGCTTACTGCATCTGTTTTTGGAACGTGGCTCCACCCTCCAAGAAGGGTGAGGATGATCACCCTTCTTTCCTCCTGCTGTGCCCCGGGGTCACCCAGCGAGTGTCTGCAGGGATGATCTGCTCTGTACTGGCTTTTCAGTCCCACTCCCGGGAGAAGAGAGACGAAGCTGTGTCTCCACCGCAGCTTGGCCTGATTCAGTCACTGGGTGAAAAGGTGGGAAGAAGGTCAAGTTCATGAGAACTGATACACTGCAGAGTCATTTAGTCCTGAAGTACCAGTTCTGGTTGCTGGTGAGTTGCTAAATCCAGGGACCTGAATGTAATTCCTCCAGAGCCACAGAGACATCACTTCCAGGCCCATGGCAGGCTGTAGGGGTGCTGACTTTTCTCAGTGCTAAGGAGCAGCCATCTTCCACTGAGAGAGGACTCTGTGTCAGCAGGAGCAGAACCACACCAGGCACCGAAGAAGGTTCTGCATCCCAGCATCTCCCAACACAGTGATAGATAAACGTGTAGAAGATGCGACAGGGCAGTCACAATAGAACAGAAGCTTATCCCCAATAAATATGGAAAGATGTTCAACTTCACTACCTAACAAAGAAATTCAAGTTATAAATCTATTTCTTTTTTGCTCATCTCATTGGTAGAAAGTTTTAAGAATGCACAAAATTTGCTGCTAAGGATGTAAGGAAAAGGCCGTTTTCTTCTGTTGCTGCTGATGGGGATGGAAATTGGTGCGAACCTTCTGCAGGGTAATTTGGCAATTTGTGTATCAACAGCCTTAAAATGTTCGTACACTTTGAGCCAGTAGTTTTGCTTTTAGCATCTTATCCTAAGGTGAAAGTCAAATTTATGTACAAGACTTATGTTCAAGAATATTCATCTCAGCCAGTAGTGTAATAGAAAAAATATTAGAAGCTACCTAAAAATCCCACAATACGGGGTTGGTTAAATAACGGATGGCCCAACTTAAGAATGGAAAATAAAGACGCAGACGTAGAAAATGGACTTGAGTACACGGGGAAGGGGAAGGGGAAGCTGGGGCGAAGTGAGAGAGTGGCATGGACTTATATATACTACCAAATGTAAAATAGCTAGCTAGTGGGAAGCAGCCGCGTAGCACAGGGAAATCAGCTCGGTGCTTTGTGACCACCTAGAGGGGTGGGATAGGGAGGGTGGGAGGGAGACGCAAGAGGGAGGAGATATGGGGATATATGTGTATGTAGAGCTGATTCACTTTGTTATAAAGCAGAAACTAACACACCATTGTAAAGCAATTATACTCCAATAAAGATGTTTTTTTTAAAAAAGGATGGAAAACAGTTCATTCATTAAAAATGATTTTCTACAAGAATATTTAATGGTGGGAAGATGTAGTGTAAAAGCAGGGTACAAAATACTAGATGGAGTATTTCATTTTGTTAAAATTTAATACTACAAGTGCAGAAAACGTGATTAAGGGAACAGTACTGATTTGACAACGGGACATTTTTTTCTTTAACTTTTTCTGTATTTGGTGTTATAAAGCATCATATATCCTCTCTGAGTCTCAGTTTATGTTCTGTGAAGTGGGACTCATCACATCTACACTGCAGTGCGCTCGGGCAGAGCAGCACAATATTTGAAAGTGCCCTTGACAGTGACCAGCCCATTGCAATACTCCAGGAATGGTTATAATATCATTGCCAATGACACACCCATAGTCCGGATATTATCCGTAACGATTACGAAGGTTGTTTATCTCCCTGCACTTTTACTAAGACAAAAAAAGGATTAATTGAAGACTCTTAAGTCATTTTTACTGAGGTTCGTTGTTTTTTTTTTTTTTTTCAAAATACTAATTGTAGGGCTTCCCTGGTGGCGCAGTGGTTGAGAATCTGCCTGCTAATGCACGGGACATGGGTTCGAGCCCTGCTCTGGGAAGATCCCACATGCCGTGGAGCAACTGGGCCCGTGAGCCACAACTACTGAGCCTGCGCGTCTGGAGCCTGTGCTCCGCAACAAGAGAGGCCGCGATAGTGAGCGGCCCGCGCACCGCAATGAAGAGTGGCCCCCGCTCCCCACAACTGGAGAAATCCCTCACACAGAAACGAAGACCCAACACAGCTAAAAATAAATCAATAAATCAATAAATTTATTAAAAAGAAAAATACTAATTGTAAAGTCTGCAGTGGGTATATAGGTGTTCAACTTTTTTCCAGATTTTACGTTTCTGGTTTTGTTTTTAAATTTTTTATTTATTATTTATTTATTACTTTTATTTTTGGCTGTGTTGGGTCTTCGTTTCTGCGCGAGGGCTTTCTCCAGTTGCGGCAAGTGGGGGCCACTCTTCTTCGCGGTGCGCGGGCCTCTCACTATCGCGGCCTGTCTTGTTGCGGAGCAGAGGCTCTAGACGCTCAGGCTCAGTATTTGTCGCTCACGGGCCCAGTTGCTCCGCGGCATGTGGGATCTTCCCAGACCAGGGCTCAAACCCGTGTCCCCTGCATTGGCAGGCGGATTCTCAACCACTGCACCACCAGGGAAGCCCCCCCACCCCGATAGTTTTAAAACCAGCCTCAGTCATGCTTGCTTCAAGACTTATCCTGGCATCATGGACCACTGGATACTTTGGCTAGGTGTTAAACTCTTTTGTCCTGTGCCCGAGTCCCATCGTGGTGACTTAGTTGCCATCTAGGGCACTCTTGGCATGAGTCCTAGACATGAATCCAGCTCAATGGATTGGGCCCTGCTCCCTGCTGGCTGACTGTCCTAATGCCCAGTGCCTCCTTTCTGCTTGGACTTCTGAGGGCCGCAGCCCCAGGACCCTCACTCTGTGTTCCCGGCTCTATTCAATGCCAACGGTGTGTCTTTTGCTTGCTGTATGTCCCCTGCCCCAGTACCTCCTACTGGCTTTGACCTTCCTGTTTCAGGTCCTCTTATTGCGACCCTTTGTGTATAAGCCAGATCTGTTTGCCCTTCCTTCAAGGGGAGCTATATCCCTGGTGTTTCCCTAGATGCTTATGATGAGACCCCTGCCAGAACTACACCAATCAGACCCTCCATGTACACGCTTGGGTCTGAACCCTTTCAGCGAGAGCAGGTTGGAGACCCATATATACATAAATATACAATGTGTACAAATCAAGTATTTTAAAGATTGTAAAGAATTCTTGTGAACGTATTAGTTTAGGGAAGTCAAGCAGGATCATCATATGATGGCCTAATCAAGCACATGTATATAAAATTTCCTATTTTTATATGATACCATTTTAATAGATGTGCCCATCTTTTCAAAGTTCTAATCTGTGGCAGTGGGCAGTAGGTGGACGGGGTGGGTCACAGCAGGAAGAGGCATTCGCTGCCTTAGGCAGTTAAACCATTGCTCTCTCTTCAGAATGGCTCAGCCAGCAGGATTCTGTGGGGTCTACCTCCTGGCACCGGGCTCCAATCGTCGGATTTTGGGTCTGGGGCAACCCAGATCTTTGTGTGAGTTTTCCGTAGAGTGCTTTCTCTTGAGAGCACGTCTGGGGACTGGCTTCTCTGCTTCCACCTTTGCTGGCGTGGCCAAAGGAACTGCTGCTGCAAAGAAAATCAGAATTGATCAGTCACTTCTGCTGTACACAGTCTCCTGCCAGAATTTCCCTCTCTCATGTCTCTCCCACTTTCTGGCTGAAGACCTTTAATCTACTTGACATCCAGAACACAGCCTTGGCCCATCACCTCCATGAGTCCCTAGAGAAGGGACACTGGCTGCAAAAGCAATTCCTAGAGCCTACGGCTGCAGCACATGAGGAAGTCTCTTCACCGTTTCCAGGGAAAACAGTAGAACCCAAAGTCATTGCAATCATGAGCCTCTCCATCTCTCCTTTCCGCAACAGAGAAAACATTTCTTGCAGTCTGTCACTTCTGAGGCTTTAATGGAAATGTCTTTCAAGTTTCGGAAAAAAATAGTCTAATATAAATTGGTTAAGAACCCCTCCCACCTTGGCAACCCCTCTTGGGCCCCATTTATACTGCCTGTTTCAACCACACTGAACTCTAGCCCTCTGATACTTTTATGTAGATTAGAACAAGGCCAAATGCTGAGGCGGAGGGATCAGGAGACTGAGAACCGTATTCTGGGCACCAAGTCTAGGCTCACATCAACCCAGCCTCCTGGGACACCATCTCCTCAGCCCTCCAGTCTCATTAGCACTTCAACACCCATATTGGTTCTTCCGGTCTTCCCATCAATATGGCACCACGCTCTCCGCTAGGAGTAGAAATCATTATAATCCTCTCTCCACCATGAATGGATGAGATAAAGGCTCAGCAGCAGCCCCCGTGAAACACATGGTCAACACTGTGAAGAGGTGTTACTAAGGCGAGTTGGTCCGACTCAGAGAAGGAAAGAGACAACTCTGCCCTTAGCCTGATCAGGCCCACAGGAAGGAAGCACACTGGGGGCAGCCTTTGAGAGTGTGGCAATGCGAGAGAACCTTCTTTAGGAGGGGACTCCCTGTTGCCGACCTTGAAAAAGCAAGGATAGGACATTTGTTTACTGGGGCTGTTAGAGAGGGGATGTGCCCAGAGGTTAGGCCACCCTGCTTGAGAATCAAAGCACCTTCTAGTCCGAAATGGCTTGAATGCTCCAATCGCCGGAATTTGGGTCTGGGGCAACCCAGATCTTTGTGCGACATTTCCGGAGAGTGCTTTCTCTTGGGAGCACGTCTGGGGACTGGCTTCTCTGCTTCCACCTTTGCTGGCGTGGCCAAAGGAACATCCCCGTAGGCCCGGTAGCCACCAACCAGGCAGTATGTCTCCCCATGCCACCCCAACTGCGTTTCTCCACACCCTCGGTAGAGGACAAGGTAGTGACCAGGGGTAGGGGGAGAAACGGGAGCCACTGCTGCTGCAAAGAAAATCAGAACTGATCAGTCACTTCTGCTGTACACAGCCTCCTGCCAGAATTTCCCTCTCTCCCGTCTCTCCCACTTTCTGGCTGAAGACCTTTAATCTACTTGACATCCAAAACACAGCTTTGGCCCATCACCTCTATGAGTCCCTAGAGAAGGGACACTGGCTGCAAAAGCAATTCCTAGAGCCTACGGCTGCAGCACATGAGGAAGTCTCTTCACCGTTTCCAGGGAAAACAGTAGAACCCGAAAGTCATTGCAATCATGAGCCTCTCCATCTCTCCCTTCCACACCAGAGAAAACATTTCTTGCAGTCTGTCACTTCTGAGGCTTTAATGGAAATGTCTTTCAAGTTTTGGAAAAAACTAATCTAATATAAATTGGTTAAGGACCCCTCCCACCTTGGCAGCCCCTCTTGGGCCCCATTTATACTGCCTGTTTTAACCACACTGAACTCTAGCCCTCTGATACTTTTATGTAGATTAGAACAAGGCCAAATACTGAGGCAGAGTGATCAGGAGACTGAGACCCGCGTTCTTGTTACCAAGTCTAGGCTCACATCAACCCAGCCTCCTGGGACACCATCTCCTCAGCCCTCCAGTCTCATTAGCACTTCAACACCCCTCTTGGTTCTTCCGGTCTTCCCATCAATATGGCACAACCCTCTCCCCTAGTACTCAGCAGCTCAGGGTGGGATGTGTCTGAGGGCACCGATGTAGATGTCTACATGACAGCACAGAGGTGCCTGGGTTTGAAGGTGTGTTTCAAGAGTGGCCCTCTTCCTCAAACTGCTCCATTTACCATTTGCCAACAAAAATGCACTTGTCTTTTGCTAAGAGGCCAATCAGGAAAGGGTCTGAATGGAAGCATCCTGTAGCCCAAAGGGGAAGCTAGATTTATAAAGATCAGGACCATCCTGCACACTTGTCCAGGGATGACCTTTCACTTGTCCTCAACAGTGAGCACTGTGGGTCCCTGAAGATGTCCCAGGTCATTGGTATTACTTACAGCTGGGAACGCGCTCAGGTATACGTAGTGGGCAAGCCCGACAGGAACATGAGGCAGCCAGGTGAGGTGGTGTGTACACCATGGCTCCTCTAGAGATGCCCGGTCTCGGTGTTTCTGCCGCACTGCCCACCCACGGAACAGAGCTCAGGTTCGAGTAAAGATAGAGGATCCGGTCACACATTCTCCCTCAGACAACCAAAGAGGTTGGAGAACTTCTGGTGGAGAACTGTCAGGGAAGTTTGTCTGAGGGCAGCACTTTGGCAGTTACGCTGCCATGGAAACTGTGAGAAGGCCTGTGAGGTCATCACTACCCAGTGAGGTCATAATAAGGAACCTGTGACTTGGGGGTCAGGCTTCAGGAGGAGGGCAGTTTTGTGGAGGAGAGCAGGGGGAGGGCAGAGGTACTCTGCCTGGCCCCTCACACCTGGGCCTCCCCACCCATGCCCTAGTCTAGCAGACATCCCACGTGGGGCGTGCCGGTGGGCTGGCACAGCCCTAGGGGCCCCAGGAAGGCAAAGGAGACCCACATTCTGAGATTGGCTTGAGAGGCAAGATTAACGTAAGAGAGAGCTAGGTTGTATGGCACTGACCCTAAGAGGCAGAGACTTGTGTGGACTGGGGAATCAGGGAAGGCTCCTTGGCAGTGGGCCTGAAGGACAAGTGAGATTTGGACCCATGGGGAAGAGAGGGAAGACATTCCAGTTTGGAAGAATAAAAGCAAAGACACATTCTCCTCGCCCTTGTCCTGCCCCAAATATAAATTCATAGAACCCTCACATTTTCACAACTGAGGACTGAAGAAAAGCAAGAGGTGAAGGGGCCTACCCAGTGTTACACAGGTAGTGGAGAGGTGTTCTGCTCAATGGTTAGGTTCATGTTGGGGCTCCGGATTTACAGCTGATAGGAATGTGAGGACAAGCTCATGCCATTTCAAACATTTCCAAGTGATACTGAGAGAGACGTTAAAGGTGCAAAATGAGGGTGCTGAATGACCTCACAAAGTGGGAATGGTGGGCCCATTTTCATATGAAATTCAAAACAAGTTCATGACCAAAGGACATAATACAAAATGACAACATAATCATTGCACTCCCCTCTCCCCTAGAAGTAAAAATCAGTATAATCCTCCCTCTCTCCACCATGAAAGGATGAGGTAAAGGCTCAGCAGCAGCCCCCGTGAAACACATGGTCACCACTGTGAAGAGGTGTTACTAAGACGATTTGGTCTGACTCAGAGAAGGAAAGAGACAACTCTGCCCTTAGCCTGATCAGGCCCACAGGAAGGAAGCACACTGGGGGCAGGCTTTGAGAGTGTGGCAATGCGAGAGAACCTTCTTTAGGAGGGGACTCCCTGTTGCCGACCTTGAAAAAGCAAGGATGGGACATTCGTTTACTGGGGCTGTTGCAGAGGGGATGTGCCCAGGAGGTAGAGACTGCTTGGACTACTATTTTAGAGGTTGGGCCCCCCTGGTTGAGAACCACAGCACCTTGTATTCCTAAACTGCTTGAATGAGCGGCTGCACGTTAGGACAGACGAAGTCAGGCCTCATTGGAGCCGACTGCCTTTGGGAGTGGTAGAAGGTAAAATGGGAAGGGGAATGCTCTGGAGGAGGTTTGTCATGGCAGGTGGGACAGCACGAGACCATCCAGATTCTCCAAGGCTCCAGAGATGACTTGGCTGGGAGCATCCCTCTGATGTGGTGCGGGGACTCCTACCTTAACAGGACCTGGCTGGGCATCTGCGGGAGGCAGAATAAATGGTTTATTAACTTAAGAGAGCGAGAGACTCACCTGGGGGGTTGCACAAAACCACTTCAAAACACTTGTACCTGGATTCTTGAGCCAACCCTCAGAAAACTTATCTAGATCTGGAGTAGGGCTCTGGAAGCTGCACTTTTAATAAGCTTCCTGGGCAGTCCCACCACAGTGGTCCATGGAGAGACTGACCAAATTACTGTGGATTCTCCGTTGCTTTTGGGTGTCAAAGTGGGCAATGTGAAAAACTGCAGCAGGCATACGTATATACAGGGAATATTCAAGGCAAACAGAGGGGTAGAATTATTCTAAGCATGAATCAGATTTGAGAAAAGCTAGCCTGGTGGTTAAAGAACACAACCCTTGGGAGAGACAGACAGACCAGATTCTGTCCTACTTACTTGTGTGATTTTGACCAAGTTCTTTTATCCTTCTGACTATTTCTTCATGTGGAAAAGAGCTATGGCTGTACATTTAGCACAATATTCTCTTTTGGCAAAGGCTGCTCTGGGTCCATTTGTGTTCTCTGCAACTTAATCTTTTCCGTTGTGCAAGCATTTTTAAGTTGTTTGGTGAAGTATTACATTTGACTTTCAACTGTTCATTACTTTGGGCAAAGCTTATATAATGCTGCAGAGACTAGAACCTATGCAGAGATAGTGAGAGGATGTGATAAGCTTATTCTGCCGGTTTATCAAAAAATTTAACCTTTTCTCCTCTTCCTCCGCGTGCCACCAAGAGATGAGAAAGAAGGCAGAGCCTGGAAATGCACACCAAGCAATACTTCTGTGTCACTTTGCCTTTTATTCCTCTGTCAGTACTTCCCAGAGAGATTTCACCAAAAGTGCCTAAGCTTGCCATGGCCATTGTTGTGAAGAACATTTCTCTCTATTGCTAGTCACATCCCCTTTTCCTTCTCCTGGGCGCTTAATGGATGTTTGGGGGCAGGAAATAAAATTTAAACTAAAACATCAAAAAAAAAAAAAGAAGAAAGATGAGCTCAAGTAGGCGTTATTGTGGTCCAGATAAGGTTTGGTTCATTCATTCCCTCGATTTGCATTTATCCCCCTTTGTGCCAGGCATGGGGGGAGAGAGAGAAATGTCTTCAAAGAGTCTGTGGTTGTATGGGGGAGGGAGCTGTGGAAATCTGTCATTTAGAAACACCATGGAAGTGCTAGGGAAAAATTGTTTTGTTCATTTATCTCTCACTCATCCGTTCACCCAGAGCAACTACAAAGGGTTTCATGCGGAGGAACTGGATGCCCTGAACTTGACATTCTCGTGGGGGAAACAACAATGTAAAGCACCAGCAGTGGTAAGTCACCAGTAGTGATTTCAAGCCAGAAGGAACCACTCACCAATGGAGAGAGGCACAGGGTGAGCAGTGACTTGCAGAAAGGAGGGGTTATTTATTCATTCCAACTGCTGAGTTCAAGTTCATCTGGGTGGTTGTGTGGTTCGTGCTTACTGCATCTGTTTTAGGAACGTGGCTCCACCCTCCAAGAAGGGTGAGGATGATCACACTTCTTTCCTCCTGCTGTGCCCCGGGGTCACCCAGCGAGTGTCTGCAGGGTTGATCTGCTCTGTACTGGCTTTTCAGTCCCACTCCCGGGAGAAGAGAGACGAAGCTGTGTCTCCACCACAGCTTGGCCTGATTCAGTCACTGGGTGAAAAGGTGGGAAGAAGGTCAAGTTCATGAGAACTGATACACTGCAGAGTCATTTAGTCCTGAAGTACCAGTTCTGGTTGCTGGTGAGTTGCTAAATCCAGGGACCTGAATGTAATTCCTCCAGAGCCACTGAGACATCACTTCCAGGCCCATGGCGGGCTGTAGGGGTGCTGACTTTTCTCAGTGCTAAGGAGCAGCCATCTTCCACTGAGAGAGGACTCTGTGTCAGCAGGAGCAAAACCACACCGGCACCGAAGAAGATTCTGCATCCCTGCATCTCCCAACACAGTGATAGATAAACGAGTAGAAGATGTGACAGGGCAGTCACAATAGAACAGAAGCTTATCCCCAATAAATATGGAAAGATGTTCAACTTCACTACCTAACAAAGAAATTCAAGTTATAAATCTATTTCTTTTTTGCTCATCTCATTGGTAGAAAGTTTTAAGAATGCACAAAATTTGCTGCTAAGGATGTAAGGAAAAGGCCGTTTTCTTCTGTTGCTGCTGATGAGGATGGAAATTAGTGCGAACCTTCTGCAGGGTAATTTGGCAATTTGTGTATCAACAGCCTTAAAATGTTCATACACTTTGAGCCAGTAGTTTTGCTTTTAGCATCTTATCCTAAGGTGAAAGTCAAATTTATGTACAAGATTTATGTTCAAGAATATTCATCTCAGCCAGTAGTGTAATAGAAAAAATATTAGAAGCTACCTAAAAATCCCACAATACGGGGTTGGTTAAATAACGGATGGCCCAACTTAAGAATGGAAAATAAAGACGCAGACGTAGAAAATGGACTTGAGGACACGGGGAAGGGGAAGGGGAAGCTGGGACGAAGTGAGAGAGTTGCATGGACTTATATATACTACCAAATGTAAAATACCTAGCTAGTGGGAAGCAGCCGCATAGCACAGGGAGATCAGCTCGGTGCTTTGTGACCACCTAGAGGGGTGGGATAGGGAGGGTGGGAGGGAGACACAAGAGGGAGGAGATATGGGGATATATGTGTATGTAGAGCTGATTCACTGTGTTATAAAGCAGAAACTAACACACCATTGTAAAGCAATTATACTCCAATAAAGATGTTTTTTTTTAAAAAGGATGGAAAACAGTTCATTCATTAAAAATCATTTTCTCCAAGAATATTTAATGGTGGGAAGATGTAGTGTAAAAGCAGGGTACAAAATACTAGATGGAGTATTTCATTTTGTTAAAATTTAATAATACAAGTGCAGAAAACGTGATTAAGAGAACAGTACTGATTTGACTACGGGACATTTTTTTCTTTAACTTTTTCTGTATTTGGTGTTATAAAGCATCATATATCCTCTCTGAGTCTCAGTTTATGTTCTGTGAAGTGGGACTCATCACATCTACACTGCAGTGCGCTCGGGCAGAGCAGCACAATATTTGAAAGTGCCCTTGACAGTGACCAGCCCATTGTAATACTCCAGGAATGGTTATAATATCATTGCCAATGACACACCCATAGTCCGGATATTATCCGTAACGATTACTAAGGTTGTTTATCTCCCTCCACTTTTACTAAGACAAAAAAAGAATTAATTGAAGACTCTTAAGTCATTTTTACTGAGGTTCGTTGTTTTTTTTTTTTTTTTCAAAATACTAATTGTAGGGCTTCCCTGGTGCGCAGTGGTTGAGAATCTGCCTGCTAATGCACAGGACATGGGTTCGAGCCCTGCTCTGGGAAGATCCCACATGCCGTGGAGCAACTGGGCCCGTGAGCCACAACTACTGAGCCTGCGCGTCTGGAGGCTGTGCTCCGCAACAAGAGAGGCCGCGATAGTGAGCGGCCCGCGCACCGCAATGAAGAGTGGCCCCCACTCCCCACAACTGGAGAAATCCCTCACACAGAAACGAAGACCCAACACAGCTAAAAATAAATCAATAAATCAATAAATTTATTAAAAAGAAAAATACTAATTGTAAAGTCTGCAGTGGGTATATAGGTGTTCAACTTTTTTCCAGATTTTACGTTTCTGGTTTTGTTTTTAAATTTTTTATTTATTATTTATTTATTACTTTTATTTTTGGCTGTGTTGGGTCTTCGTTTCTGCGCGAGGGCTTTCTCCAGTTGCGGCAAGTGGGGGCCACTCTTCTTCGCGGCGCGCGGGCCTCTCACTATCGCGGCCTGTCTTGTTGCGGAGCAGAGGCTCTAGACGCTCAGGCTCAGTATTTGTCGCTCACGGGCCCAGTTGCTCCGCGGCATGTGGGATCTTCCCAGACCAGGGCTCAAACCCGTGTCCCCTGCATTGGCAGGCGGATTCTCAACCACTGCACCACCAGGGAAGCCCCCCCACCCCGATAGTTTTAAAACCAGCCTCAGTCATGCTTGCTTCAAGACTTATCCTGGCATCATGGACCACTGGATACTTTGGCTAGGTGTTAAACTCTCTTGTCCTGTGCCCGAGTCCCATCGTGGTGACTTAGTTGCCATCTAGGGCACTCTTGGCATGAGTCCTAGACATGAATCCAGCTCAATGGATTGGGCCCTGCTCCCTGCTGGCTGACTGTCCTAATGCCCGGTGCCTCCTTTCTGCTTGGACTTCTGAGGGCCGCAGCCCCAGGACCCTCACTCTGTGTTCCCGGCTCTATTCAATGCCAACGGTATGTCTTTTGCTTGCTGTATGTCCCCTGCCCCAGTACCTCCTACTGGCTTTGACCTTCCTGTTTCAGGTCCTCTTATTGCGACCCTTTGTGTATAAGCCAGATCTGTTTGCCCTTCCTTCAAGGGGAGCTATATCCCTGGTGTTTCCCTAGATGCTTATGATGAGACCCCTGCCAGAACTACACCAATCAGACCCTCCATGTACACGCTTGGGTCTGAACCCTGTCAGCGAGAGCAGGTTGGAGACCCATATATACATAAATATACAATGTGTACAAATCAAGTATTTTAAAGATTGTAAAGAATTCTTGTGAACGTATTAGTTTAGCGAAGTCAAGCAGGATCATCATATGATGGCCTAATCAAGCACATGTATATAACATTTCCTATTTTTATATGATACCATTTTAATAGATGTGCCCATCTTTTCAAAGTTCTAATCTGTGGCAGTGGGCAGTAGGTGGACGGGGTGGGTCACAGCAGGAAGAGGCATTCGCTGCCTTAGGCAGTTAAACCATTGCTCTCTCTTCAGAATGGCTCAGCCAGCAGGATTCTGTGGGGTCTACCTCCTGGCACCGGGCTCCAATCGCCGGATTTTGGGTCTGGGGCAACCCAGATCTTTGTGCGAGTTTTCCGGAGAGTGCTTTCTCTTGGGAGCACGTCTGGGGACTGGCTTCTCTGCTTCCACCTTTGCAGGCGTGGCCAAAGGAACTGCTGCTGCAAAGAAAATCAGAACTGATCAGTCACTTCTGCTGTACACAGTCTCCTGCCAGAATTTCCCTCTCTCATATTTCTCCCAGTTTCTGGCTGAAGACCTTTAATCTACTTGACATCCAGAACACAGCCTTGGCCCGCCACCTCCATGAGTCTCTAGAGAAGGGACACTGGCTGCAAAAGCAATTCCTAGAGCCTACGGCTGCAGCACATGAGGAAGTCTCTTCACCGTTTCCAGGGAAAACAGTAGAACCCGAAAGTCATTGCAATCATGAGCCTCTCCATCTCTCCTTTCCACAACAGAGAAAACATTTCTTGCAGTCTGTCACTTCTGAGGCTTTAATGGAAATGTCTTTCAAGTTTCGGGAAAAAATAGTCTAATATAAATTGGTTAAGAACCCCTCCCACCTTGGCAACCCCTCTTGGGCCCCATTTATACTGCCTGTTTCAACCACACTGAACTCTAGCCCTGTGATACTTTTATGTAGATTAGAACAAGGCCAAATGCTGAGGCGGAGGGATCAGGAGACTGAGAACCGTATTCTGGGCACCAAGTCTAGGCTCACATCAACCCAGCCTCCTGGGACACCATCTCCTCAGCCCTCCTGTCTCATTAGCACTTCAACACCCCTCTTGGTTCTTCCAGTCTTCCCATCAATATGGCACCACCCTCTCCGCTAGGAGTAAAAATCATTATAATCCTCTCTCCACCATGAAAGGATGAGATAAAGGCTCAGCAGCAGCCCCCGTGAAACACATGGTCAACACTGTGAAGAGGTGTTATTAAGGCGATTTGGTCCGACTCAGAGAAGGAAAGAGACAACTCTGCCCTTAGCCTGATCAGGCCCACAGGAAGGAAGCACACTGGGGGCAGCCTTTGAGAGTGTGGCAATGCGAGAGAACCTTCTTTAGGAGGGGACTCCCTGTTGCCGACCTTGAGAAAGCAAGGATGGGACATTTGTTTACTGGGGCTGTTACAGAGGGGATGTGCCCAGAGGTTAGGCCACCCTGCTTGCGAATCAAAGCACCTTCTAGTCCGAAATGGCTTGAATGCTCCAATCGCCGGATTTTGGGTCTGGGCCAACCCAGATCTTTGTGAGACATTTCCGGAGAGTGCTTTCTCTTGGGAGCACGTCTGGGGACTGGCTTCTCTGCTTCCACCTTTGCTGGCGTGGCCAAGGGAACATCCCCGTAGGCCCGGTAGTCACCAACCAGGCAGTATGTCTCCCCATGTCAGCCCAACTGCGTTTCTCCACACCCTCGGTAGAGGACATGGTAGTGACCAGGGGTAGGGGGAGAAACGGGAGCCACTGCTGCTGCAAAGAAAATCAGAACTGATCAGTCACTTCTGCTGTACACAGCCTCCTGCCAGAAATTCCCTCTCTCACGTCTCTCCCACTTTCTGGCTGAAGACCTTTAATCTACTTGACATCCAAAACACAGCTTTGGCCCATCACCTCTATGAGTCCCTAGAGAAGGGACACTGGCTGCAAAAGCAATTCCTAGAGCCTACGGCTGCAGCACATGAGGAAGTCTCTTCACCGTTTCCAGGGAAAACAGTAGAACCCGAAAGTCATTGCAAACATGAGCATCTCCATCTCTCCCTTCCACACCAGAGAAAACATTTCTTGCAGTCTGTCACTTCTGAGGCTTTAATGGAAATGTCTTTCAAGTTTTGGGAAAAACTACTCTAATATACATTGGTTAAGGACCCCTCCCACCTTGGCAGCCCCGCTTGGGCCCCATTTATACTGCCTGTTTCAACCACACTGAACGCTAGCCCTCTGATACTTTTATGTAGATTAGAACACGGCCAAATACTGAGGCAGAGTGATCAGGAGACGGAGACCCGCGTTCTGGGTACCAAGTCTAGGCTCACATCAACCCAGCCTCCTGGGACACCATCTCCTCAGCCCTCCAGTCTCATTAGCACTTCAACACCCCTCTTGGTTCTTCCGGTCTTCCCATCAATATGGCACCACCCTCTCCCCTAGTACTCAGCAGCTCAGGATGGGATGTGTCTGAGGGCACCGATGTAGATGTCTACATGACAGCACAGAGGTGCCTGGGTTTGAAGGTGTGTTTCAAGAGTGGCCCTCTTCCTCAAACTGCTCCATTTACCATTTGCCAACAAAAATGCACTTGTCTTTTGCTAAGAGGACAATCAGGAAAGGGTCTGAATGGAAGCATCCTGTAGCCCAAAGGGGAAGCTATATTTGTAAAGATCAGGACCATCCTGCACACTTGTCCAAGGATGACCTTTCACTTGTCCTCAACAGTGAGCACTGTGGGTCCCTGAAGATGTCCCAGGTCATTGGTATTACTTACAGCTGGGAACGCGCTCAGGTATACGTAGTGGGCAAGCCCCACAGGAACATGAGGCAGCCAGGTGAGGTGGTGTGTACACCATGGCTCCTCTAGAGATGCCCGGTCTCGGTGTTTCTGCCGCACTGCCCACCCACGGAACAGAGCTCAGGTTCGAGTAAAGATAGAGGATCCGGTCACACATTCTCCCTCAGACAACCAAAGAGGTTGGAGGACTTCTGCTGGAGAACTGTCAGGGAAGTTTGTCTGAGGGCAGCACGTGGCAGTTACGCTGCTATGGAAACTGTGAGAAGGCCTGTGAGGTCATCACTACCCAGTGAGGTCATAATAATGAACCTGTGACTTGGGGGTCAGGCTTCAGGAGGAGGGGCAGTTTTGTGGAGGAGAGCAGGGGGAGGGCAGAGGTACTCTGCCTGGCCCCTCACACCTGGGCCTCCCCACCCATCCCCTAGTCTAGCAGACATCCCAGGTGGGGCGTGCCGGTGGGCTGGCACAGCCCTAGGGGCCCCAGGAAGGCAAAGGAGACCCACATTCTGAGATTGGGTTGAGAGGCAAGATTAACGTAAGAGAGAGCTAGGTTGTATGGCACTGACCCTAAGAGGCAGAGATTTGTGTGGACTGGGGAATCAGGGAAGGCTCCTTGGCAGTGGGCCTGAAGGACAAGTGAGATTTGGACCCATGGGGAAGAGAGGGAAGACATTCCAGTTTGGAAGAATAAAAGCAAAGACACATTCTCCTCGCCCTTGTCCTGCCCCAAATATAAATTCATAGAACCCTCACATTTTCACAACTGAGGACTGAAGAAAAGCAAGAGGTGAAGGGGCCTACCCAGTGTTACACAGGTAGTGGAGAGGTGTTCTGCTCAATGGTTAGGTTCATGTTGGGGCTCCGGATTTACAGCTGATAGGAATGTGAGGACAAGCTCATGCCATTTCAAACATTTCCAAGTGATACTGAGAGAGACGTTAAAGGTGCAAAATGAGGTTGCTGAATGACCTCACAAAGTGGGAATCGTGGGCCCATTTTCATATGAAATTCAAAACAAGTTCATGACCAAAGGACATAATACAAAATGACAACATAATCATTGCACTCCCCTCTCCCCTAGAAGTAAAAATCAGTATAATCCTCCCTCTCTCCACCATGAAAGGATGAGGTAAAGGCTCAGCAGCAGCCCCCGTGAAACACATGGTCACCACTGTGAAGAGGTGTTACTAAGACGATTTGGTCCGACTCAGAGAAGGAAAGAGACAACTCTGCCCTTAGCCTGATCAGGCCCACAGGAAGGAAGCACACTGGGGGCAGCCTTTGAGAGTGTGGCAATGCGAGAGAACCTTCTTTAGGAGGGGACTCCCTGTTGCCGACCTTGAAAAAGCAAGGATGGGACATTCGTTTACTGGGGCTGTTGCAGAGGGGATGTGCCCAGGAGGTAGAGACTGCTTGGACTACTATTTTAGAGGTTGGGCCCCCCTGGTTGAGAACCACAGCACCTTGTATTCCTAAACTGCTTGAATGAGCGGGTGCACGTTAGGACAGACGAAGTCAGGCCTCATTGGAGCCGACTGCCTTTGGGAGTGGTAGAAGGTAAAATGGGAAGGGGAATGCTCTGGAGGAGGTTTGTCATGGCAGGTGGGCCAGCACGAGACCATCCAGATTCTCCAAGGCTCCAGAGATGACTTGGCTGGGAGCATCCCTCTGATGTGGTGCGGGGACTCCTACCTTAACAGGACCTGGCTGGGCATCTGCGGGAGGCAGAATAAATGGTTTATTAACTTAAGAGAGCGAGAGACTCACCTGGGGGGTTGCACAAAACCACTTCAAAAGACTTGTACCTGGATTCTTGAGCCAACCCTCAGAAAACTTATCTAGATCTGGAGTAGGGCTCTGGAAGCTGCACTTTTAATAAGCTTCCTGGGCAGTCCCACCACAGTGGTCCATGGAGAGACTGACCAAATTACTGTGGATTCTCCGTTGCTTTTGGGAGTCAAAGTGGGCAATGTGAAAAACTGCAGCAGGCATACGTATATACAGGGAATATTCAAGGCAAACAGAGGGGTAGAGTTATTCTATGCATGAATCAGATTTGAGAAAAGCTAGCCTGGTGGTTAAAGAACACAACCCTTGGGAGAGACAGACAGACCAGATTCTGTCCTACTTACTTGTGTGATTTTGACCAAGTTCTTTTATCCTTCTGACTGTTTCTTCATATGGAAAAGAGCTATGGCTGTACATTTAGCACAATATTCTCTTTTGGCAAAGGCTGCTCTGGGTCCATTTGTGTTCTCTGCAACTTAATCTTTTCCGGTGTGCAAGCATTTTTAAATTGTTTGGTGAAGTATTACATTTGACTTTCAACTGTTCATTACTTTGGGCAAAGCTTATATAATGCTGCAGAGACTAGAACCTATGCAGAGATAGTGAGAGGATGTGATAAGCTTATTCTGCTGGTTTATCAAAAAGTTTAACCTTTTCTCCTCTTCCTCCGCCTGCCAACAAGAGATGAGAAAGAAGGCAGAGCCTGGAAATGCACACCAAGCAATACTTCTGTGGCAGTTTGCCTTTTATTCCTCTGCCAGTACTTCCCAGAGAGATTTCACCAAAAGTGCCTAAGCTTGCCATGGCCATTGTTGTGAAGAACATTTCTCTCTATTGCTAGTCACATCCCCTTTTCCTTCTCCTGGGCGCTTAATGGATGTTTGGGGGCAGGAAATAAAATTTAAACTAAAACATCAAAAAAAAAAAAAGAAGAAAGATGAGCTCAAGTAGGCGTTATTGTGGTCCAGATAAGGTTTGGTTTATTCATTCCCTCGATTTGCATTTATCCGCCTTAGTGCCAGGCATGGGGGGAGAGAGAGAAATGTCTTCAAAGAGTCTGTGGTTGTATGGGGGAGGGCGCTGTGGAAATCTGTCATTTAGAAACAGCATGGAAGTGCTAGGGAAAAATTGTTTTGTTCATTTCTCTCTCACTCATCCGTTCACCCAGAGCAACTACAAAGGGTTTCACGCGGAGGAACTGGATGCCCTGAACTTGACATTCTCGTGGGGGAAACAACAATGTAAAGCACCAGCAGTGGTAAGTCACCAGTAGTGATTTCAAGCCAGAAGGAACCACTCACCAATGGAGAGAGGCACAGGGTGAGCAGTGACTTGCAGAAAGGAGGGGTTATTTATTCATTGCAACTGCTGAGTTCAAGTTCATCTGGGTGGTTGTGTGGTTCGTGCTTACTGCATCTGTTTTTGGAACGTGGCTCCACCCTCCAAGAAGGGTGAGGATGATCACCCTTCTTTCCTCCTGCTGTCCCCCGGGGTCACCCAGCGAGTGTCTGCAGGGATGATCTGCTCTGTACTGGCTTTTCAGTCCCACTCCCGGGAGAAGAGAGAGGAAGCTGTGTCTCCACCACAGCTTGGCCTGATTCAGTCACTGGGTGAAAAGGTGGGAAGAAGGTCAAGTTCATGAGAACTGATACACTGCAGAGTCATTTAGTCCTGAAGTACCAGTTCTGGTTGCTGGTGAGTTGCTAAATCCAGGGACCTGAATGTAATTCCTCCAGAGCCACTGAGACATCACTTCTAGGCCCATGGCAGGCTGTAGGGGTGCTGACTTTTCTCAGTGCTATGGAGCAGCCATCTTCTACTGAGAGAGGACTCTGTGTCAGCAGGAGCAGAACCGCACCAGGCACCGAAGAAGATTCTGCATCCCAGCATCTCCCAACACAGTGATAGATAAACGGGTAGAAGATGCGACCGGGCAGTCACAATAGAACAGAAGCTTATCCCCAATAAATATGGAAAGATGTTCAACTTCACTACCTAACAAAGAAATTCAAGTTATAAATCTATTTCTTTTTTGCTCATCTCATTGGTAGAAAGTTTTAAGAATGCACAAAATTTGCTGCTAAGGATGTAAGGAAAAGGCTGTTTTCGTCTGTTGCTGCTGATGGGGATGGAAATTGGTGCGACCCTTCTGCAGGGTAATTTGGCAATTTGTGTATCAACAGCCTTAAAATGTTCATACACTTTGAGCCAGTAGTTTTGCTTTTAGCATCTTATCCTAAGGTGAAAGTCAAATTTATGTACAAGACTTATGTTCAAGAATATTCATCTCAGCCAGTAGTGTAATAGAAAAAATATTAGAAGCTACCTAAAAATCCCACAATACGGGGTTGGTTAAATAACGGATGGCCCAACTTAAGAATGGAAAATAAAGACGCAGACGTAGAAAATGGACTTGAGGACACGGGGAAGGGGAAGGGGAAGCTGGGACGAAGTGAGAGAGTGGCATGGACTTATATATACTACCAAATGTAAAATAGCTAGCTAGTGGGAAGCAGCCGCGTAGCACAGGGAAATCAGCTCGGTGCTTTGTGACCACCTAGAGGGGTGGGATAGGGAGGGTGGGAGGGAGACGCAAGAGGGAGGAGATATGGGGATATATGTGTATGTAGAGCTGATTCACTTTGTTATAAAGCAGAAACTAACACACCATTGTAAAGCAATTATACTCCAATAAAGATGTTTTTTTTTAAAAAGGATGGAAAACAGTTCATTCATTAAAAATGATTTTCTCCAAGAATATTTAATGGTGGGAAGATGTAGTGTAAAAGCAGGGTACAAAATACTAGACGGAGTATTTCATTTTGTTAAAATTTAATAATACAAGTGTAGAAAACGTGATTAAGAGAACAGTACTGATTTGACTACGGGACATTTTTTTTTCTTTAAATTTTTCTGTATTTGGTGTTATAAAGCATCATATATCCTCTCTGAGTCTCAGTTTATGTTTTGTGAAGTGGGACTCATCACATCTACACTGCAGTGCGCTCGGGCAGAGCAGCACAATATTTGAAAGTGCCCTTGACAGTGACCAGCCCATTGTAATACTCCAGGAATGGTTATAATATCATTGCCAATGACACACCCATAGTCCGGATATTATCCGTAACGATTACGAAGGTTGTTTATCTCCCTGCACTTTTACTAAGACAAAAAAAGGATTAATTGAAGACTCTTAAGTCATTTTTACTGAGGTTCGTTGTTTTTTTTTTTTTTTTTTCAAAATACTAATTGTAGGGCTTCCCTGGTGGCGCAGTGGTTGAGAATCTGCCTGCTAATGCACGGGACATGGGTTCGAGCCCTGCTCTGGGAAGATCCCACATGCCGTGGAGCAACTGGGCCCGTGAGCCACAACTACTGAGCCTGCGCGTCTGGAGCCTGTGCTCCGCAACAAGAGAGGCCGCGATAGTGAGCGGCCCGCGCACCGCAATGAAGAGTGGCCCCCGCTCCCCACAACTGGAGAAATCCCTCACACAGAAACGAAGACCCAACACAGCTAAAAATAAATCAATAAATCAATAAATTTATTAAAAAGAAAAATACTAATTGTAAAGTCTGCAGTGGGTATATAGGTGTTCAACTTTTTTCCAGATTTTACGTTTCTGGTTTTGTTTTTAAATTTTTTATTTATTATTTATTTATTACTTTTATTTTTGGCTGTGTTGGGTCTTCGTTTCTGCGCGAGGGCTTTCTTCAGTTGCGGCAAGTGGGGGGCCACTCTTCTTCGCGGCGCGCGGGCCTCTCACTATCGCGGCCTGTCTTGTTGCGGAGCAGAGGCTCTAGACGCTCAGGCTCAGTATTTGTCGCTCACGGGCCCAGTTGCTCCGCGGCATGTGGGATCTTCCCAGACCAGGGCTCAAACCCGTGTCCCCTGCATTGGCAGGCGGATTCTCAACCACTGCACCACCAGGGAAGCCCCCCCACCCCGATAGTTTTAAAACCAGCCTCAGTCATGCTTGCTTCAAGACTTATCCTGGCATCATGGACCACTGGATACTTTGGCTAGGTGTTAAACTCTTTTGTCCTGTGCCCGAGTCCCATCGTGGTGACTTAGTTGCCATCTAGGGCACTCTTGGCATGAGTCCTAGACATGAATCCAGCTCAATGGATTGGGCCCTGCTCCCTGCTGGCTGACTGTCCTAATGCCCAGTGCCTCCTTTCTGCTTGGACTTCTGAGGGCCGCAGCCCCAGGACCCTCACTCTGTGTTCCCGGCTCTATTCAATGCCAACGGTATGTCTTTTGCTTGCTGTATGTCCCCTGCCCCAGTACCTCCTACTGGCTTTGACCTTCCAGTTTCAGGTCCTCTTATTGCGACCCTTTGTGTATAAGCCAGATCTGTTTGCCCTTCCTTCAAGGGGAGCTACATCCCTGGTGTTTCCCTAGATGCTTATGATGAGACCCCTGCCAGAACTACACCAATCAGACCCTTCATGTACACGCTTGGGTCTGAACCCTTTCAGCGAGAGCAGGTTGGAGACCCATATATACATAAATATACAATGTGTACAAATCAAGTATTTTAAAGATTGTAAAGAATTCTTGTGAACGTATTAGTTTAGCGAAGTCAAGCAGGATCATCATATGATGGCCTAATCAAGCACATGTATATAACATTTCCTATTTTTATATGATACCATTTTAATAGATGTGCCCATCTTTTCAAAGTTCTAATCTGTGGCAGTGGGCAGTAGGTGGACGGGGTGGGTCACAGCAGGAAGAGGCCTTTGCTGCCTTAGGCAGTTAAACCATTGCTCTCTCTTCAGAATGGCTCAGCCAGCAGGATTCTGTGGGGTCTACCTCCTGGCACCGGGCTCCAATCGCCGGATTTTGGGTCTGGGGCAACCCAGATCTTTGTGCGAGTTTTCCGGAGAGTGCATTCTCTTGGGAGCACGTCTGGGGACTGGCTTCTCTGCTTCCACCTTTGCTGGCGTGGCCAAAGGAACTGCTGCTGCAAAGAAAATCAGAACTGATCAGTCACTTCTGCTGTACACAGTCTCCTGCCAGAATTTCCCTCTCTCATGTCTCTCCCAGTTTCTGGCTGAAGACCTTTAATCTACTTGACATCCAGAACACAGCCTTGGCCCATCACCTCCATGAGTCCCTAGAGAAGGGACACTGGCTGCAAAAGCAATTCCTAGAGCCTACGGCTGCAGCACATGAGGAAGTCTCTTCACCGTTTCCAGGGAAAACAGTAGAACCCAAAGTCATTGCAATCATGAGCCTCTCCATCTCTCCTTTCCACAACAGAGAAAACATTTCTTGCAGTCTGTCACTTCTGAGGCTTTAATGGAAATGTCTTTCAAGTTTCGGAAAAAAATAGTCTAATATAAATTGGTTAAGAACCCCTCCCACCTTGGCAACCCCTCTTGGGCCCCATTTATACTGCCTGTTTCAACCACACTGAACTCTAGCCCTGTGATACTTCTATGTAGATTAGAACAAGGCCAAATGCTGAGGCAGAGGGATCAGGAGACTGAGAACCGTATTCTGGGCACCAAGTCTAGGCTCACATCAACCCAGCTTCCTGGGACACCATCTCCTCAGCCCTCCAGTCTCATTAGCACTTCAACACCCCTCATGGTTCTTCCGGTCTTCCCATCAATATGGCACCACGCTCTCCGCTAGGAGTAGAAATCATTATAATCCTCTCTCCACCATGAAAGAATGAGATAAAGGCTCAGCAGCAGGCCCCGTGAAACACATGGTCAACACTGTGAAGAGGTGTTACTAAGGCGAGTTGGTCCGACTCAGAGAAGGAAAGAGACAACTCTGCCCTTAGCCTGATCAGGCCCACAGGAAGGAAGCACACTGGGGGCAGCCTTTGAGAGTGTGGCAATGCGAGAGAACCTTCTTTAGGAGGGGACTCCCTGTTGCCGACCTTGAAAAAGCAAGGATAGGACATTTGTTTACTGGGGCTGTTACAGAGGGGATGTGCCCAGAGGTTACGCCACCCTGCTTGAGAATCAAAGCACCTTCTAGTCCGAAATGGCTTGAATGCTCCAATCGCCGGATATTGGGTCTGGGGCAACCCAGATCTTTGTGCGACCTTTCCAGAGAGTGCTTTCTCTTGGGAGCACGTCTGGGGACTGGCTTCTCTGCTTCCACCTTTGCTGGCGTGGCCAAAGGAACATCCCCGTAGGCCCGGTAGCCACCAACCAGGCAGTATGTCTCCCCATGCCAGCCCAACTGCGTTTCTCCACACCCTCGGTAGAGGACATGGTAGTGACCAGGGGTAGGGGGAGAAACGGGAGCCACTGCTGCTGCAAAGAAAATCAGAACTGATCAGTCACTTCTGCTGTACACAGCCTCCTGCCAGAATTTCCCTCTCTCCCGTCTCTCCCACTTTCTGGCTGAAGACCTTTAATCTACTTGACATCCAAAACACAGCTTTGGCCCATCACCTCTATGAGTCCCTAGAGAAGGGACACTGGCTGCAAAAGCAATTCCTAGAGCCTACGGCTGCAGCACATGAGGAAGTCTCTTCACCGTTTCCAGGGAAAACAGTAGAACCCGAAAGTCATTGCAATCATGAGCCTCTCCATCTCTCCCTTCCACACCAGAGAAAACATTTCTTGCAGTCTGTCACTTCTGAGGCTTTAATGGAAATGTCTTTCAAGTTTTGGAAAAAACTAATCTAATATAAATTGGTTAAGGACCCCTCCCACCTTGGCAGCCCCTCTTGGGCCCCATTTATACTGCCTGTTTTAACCACACTGAACTCTAGCCCTCTGATACTTTTATGTAGATTAGAACAAGGCCAAATACTGAGGCAGAGTGATCAGGACACTGAGACCCACGTTCTTGGTACCAAGTCTAGGCTCACATCAACCCAGCCTCCTGGGACACCATCTCCTCAGCCCTCCAGTCTCATTAGCACTTCAACACCCCTCTTGGTTCTTCCGGTCTTCCCATCATTATGGCACCACCCTCTCCCCTAGTACTCAGCAGCTCAGGGTGGGATGTGTCTGAGGGCACCGATGTAGATGTCTACATGACAGCACAGAGGTGCCTGGGTTTGAAGGTGTGTTTCAAGAGTGGCCCTCTTCCTCAAACTGCTCCATTTACCATTTGCCAACAAAAATGCACTTGTCTTTTGCTAAGAGGCCAATCAGGAAAGGGTCTGAATGGAAGCATCCTGTAGCCCAAAGGGGAAGCTAGATTTATAAAGATCAGGACCATCCTGCACACTTGTCCAGGGATGACCTTTCACTTGTCCTCAACAGTGAGCACTGTGGGTCCCTGAAGATGTCCCAGGTCATTGGTATTACTTACAGCTGGGAACGCGCTCAGGTATACGTAGTGGGCAAGCCCCACAGGAACATGAGGCAGCCAGGTGAGGTGGTGTGTACACCATGGCTCCTCTAGAGATGCCCGGTCTCGGTGTTTCTGCCGCACTGCCCACCCACGGAACAGAGCTCAGGTTCGAGTAAAGATAGAGGATCCGGTCACACATTCTCCCTCAGACAACCAAAGAGGTTGGAGGACTTCTGCTGGAGAACTGTCAGGGAAGTTTGTCTGAGGGCAGCACGTGGCAGTTACGCTGCTATGGAAACTGTGAGAAGGCCTGTGAGGTCATCACTACCCAGTGAGGTCATAATAATGAACCTGTGACTTGGGGGTCAGGCTTCAGGAGGAGGGGCAGTTTTGTGGAGGAGAGCAGGGGGAGGGCAGAGGTACTCTGCCTGGCCCCTCACACCTGGGCCTCCCCACCCATCCCCTAGTCTAGCAGACATCCCAGGTGGGGCGTGCCGGTGGGCTGGCACAGCCCTAGGGGCCCCAGGAAGGCAAAGGAGACCCACATTCTGAGATTGGGTTGAGAGGCAAGATTAACGTAAGAGAGAGCTAGGTTGTATGGCACTGACCCTAAGAGGCAGAGATTTGTGTGGACTGGGGAATCAGGGAAGGCTCCTTGGCAGTGGGCCTGAAGGACAAGTGAGATTTGGACCCATGGGGAAGAGAGGGAAGACATTCCAGTTTGGAAGAATAAAAGCAAAGACACATTCTCCTCGCCCTTGTCCTGCCCCAAATATAAATTCATAGAACCCTCACATTTTCACAACTGAGGACTGAAGAAAAGCAAGAGGTGAAGGGGCCTACCCAGTGTTACACAGGTAGTGGAGAGGTGTTCTGCTCAATGGTTAGGTTCATGTTGGGGCTCCGGATTTACAGCTGATAGGAATGTGAGGACAAGCTCATGCCATTTCAAACATTTCCAAGTGATACTGAGAGAGACGTTAAAGGTGCAAAATGAGGTTGCTGAATGACCTCACAAAGTGGGAATCGTGGGCCCATTTTCATATGAAATTCAAAACAAGTTCATGACCAAAGGACATAATACAAAATGACAACATAATCATTGCACTCCCCTCTCCCCTAGAAGTAAAAATCAGTATAATCCTCCCTCTCTCCACCATGAAAGGATGAGGTAAAGGCTCAGCAGCAGCCCCCGTGAAACACATGGTCACCACTGTGAAGAGGTGTTACTAAGACGATTTGGTCCGACTCAGAGAAGGAAAGAGACAACTCTGCCCTTAGCCTGATCAGGCCCACAGGAAGGAAGCACACTGGGGGCAGCCTTTGAGAGTGTGGCAATGCGAGAGAACCTTCTTTAGGAGGGGACTCCCTGTTGCCGACCTTGAAAAAGCAAGGATGGGACATTCGTTTACTGGGGCTGTTGCAGAGGGGATGTGCCCAGGAGGTAGAGACTGCTTGGACTACTATTTTAGAGGTTGGGCCCCCCTGGTTGAGAACCACAGCACCTTGTATTCCTAAACTGCTTGAATGAGCGGGTGCACGTTAGGACAGACGAAGTCAGGCCTCATTGGAGCCGACTGCCTTTGGGAGTGGTAGAAGGTAAAATGGGAAGGGGAATGCTCTGGAGGAGGTTTGTCATGGCAGGTGGGCCAGCACGAGACCATCCAGATTCTCCAAGGCTCCAGAGATGACTTGGCTGGGAGCATCCCTCTGATGTGGTGCGGGGACTCCTACCTTAACAGGACCTGGCTGGGCATCTGCGGGAGGCAGAATAAATGGTTTATTAACTTAAGAGAGCGAGAGACTCACCTGGGGGGTTGCACAAAACCACTTCAAAAGACTTGTACCTGGATTCTTGAGCCAACCCTCAGAAAACTTATCTAGATCTGGAGTAGGGCTCTGGAAGCTGCACTTTTAATAAGCTTCCTGGGCAGTCCCACCACAGTGGTCCATGGAGAGACTGACCAAATTACTGTGGATTCTCCGTTGCTTTTGGGAGTCAAAGTGGGCAATGTGAAAAACTGCAGCAGGCATACGTATATACAGGGAATATTCAAGGCAAACAGAGGGGTAGAGTTATTCTATGCATGAATCAGATTTGAGAAAAGCTAGCCTGGTGGTTAAAGAACACAACCCTTGGGAGAGACAGACAGACCAGATTCTGTCCTACTTACTTGTGTGATTTTGACCAAGTTCTTTTATCCTTCTGACTGTTTCTTCATATGGAAAAGAGCTATGGCTGTACATTTAGCACAATATTCTCTTTTGGCAAAGGCTGCTCTGGGTCCATTTGTGTTCTCTGCAACTTAATCTTTTCCGGTGTGCAAGCATTTTTAAATTGTTTGGTGAAGTATTACATTTGACTTTCAACTGTTCATTACTTTGGGCAAAGCTTATATAATGCTGCAGAGACTAGAACCTATGCAGAGATAGTGAGAGGATGTGATAAGCTTATTCTGCTGGTTTATCAAAAAGTTTAACCTTTTCTCCTCTTCCTCCGCCTGCCAACAAGAGATGAGAAAGAAGGCAGAGCCTGGAAATGCACACCAAGCAATACTTCTGTGGCAGTTTGCCTTTTATTCCTCTGCCAGTACTTCCCAGAGAGATTTCACCAAAAGTGCCTAAGCTTGCCATGGCCATTGTTGTGAAGAACATTTCTCTCTATTGCTAGTCACATCCCCTTTTCCTTCTCCTGGGCGCTTAATGGATGTTTGGGGGCAGGAAATAAAATTTAAACTAAAACATCAAAAAAAAAAAAAGAAGAAAGATGAGCTCAAGTAGGCGTTATTGTGGTCCAGATAAGGTTTGGTTTATTCATTCCCTCGATTTGCATTTATCCGCCTTAGTGCCAGGCATGGGGGGAGAGAGAGAAATGTCTTCAAAGAGTCTGTGGTTGTATGGGGGAGGGCGCTGTGGAAATCTGTCATTTAGAAACAGCATGGAAGTGCTAGGGAAAAATTGTTTTGTTCATTTCTCTCTCACTCATCCGTTCACCCAGAGCAACTACAAAGGGTTTCACGCGGAGGAACTGGATGCCCTGAACTTGACATTCTCGTGGGGGAAACAACAATGTAAAGCACCAGCAGTGGTAAGTCACCAGTAGTGATTTCAAGCCAGAAGGAACCACTCACCAATGGAGAGAGGCACAGGGTGAGCAGTGACTTGCAGAAAGGAGGGGTTATTTATTCATTGCAACTGCTGAGTTCAAGTTCATCTGGGTGGTTGTGTGGTTCGTGCTTACTGCATCTGTTTTTGGAACGTGGCTCCACCCTCCAAGAAGGGTGAGGATGATCACCCTTCTTTCCTCCTGCTGTCCCCCGGGGTCACCCAGCGAGTGTCTGCAGGGATGATCTGCTCTGTACTGGCTTTTCAGTCCCACTCCCGGGAGAAGAGAGAGGAAGCTGTGTCTCCACCACAGCTTGGCCTGATTCAGTCACTGGGTGAAAAGGTGGGAAGAAGGTCAAGTTCATGAGAACTGATACACTGCAGAGTCATTTAGTCCTGAAGTACCAGTTCTGGTTGCTGGTGAGTTGCTAAATCCAGGGACCTGAATGTAATTCCTCCAGAGCCACTGAGACATCACTTCTAGGCCCATGGCAGGCTGTAGGGGTGCTGACTTTTCTCAGTGCTATGGAGCAGCCATCTTCTACTGAGAGAGGACTCTGTGTCAGCAGGAGCAGAACCGCACCAGGCACCGAAGAAGATTCTGCATCCCAGCATCTCCCAACACAGTGATAGATAAACGGGTAGAAGATGCGACCGGGCAGTCACAATAGAACAGAAGCTTATCCCCAATAAATATGGAAAGATGTTCAACTTCACTACCTAACAAAGAAATTCAAGTTATAAATCTATTTCTTTTTTGCTCATCTCATTGGTAGAAAGTTTTAAGAATGCACAAAATTTGCTGCTAAGGATGTAAGGAAAAGGCTGTTTTCGTCTGTTGCTGCTGATGGGGATGGAAATTGGTGCGACCCTTCTGCAGGGTAATTTGGCAATTTGTGTATCAACAGCCTTAAAATGTTCATACACTTTGAGCCAGTAGTTTTGCTTTTAGCATCTTATCCTAAGGTGAAAGTCAAATTTATGTACAAGACTTATGTTCAAGAATATTCATCTCAGCCAGTAGTGTAATAGAAAAAATATTAGAAGCTACCTAAAAATCCCACAATACGGGGTTGGTTAAATAACGGATGGCCCAACTTAAGAATGGAAAATAAAGACGCAGACGTAGAAAATGGACTTGAGGACACGGGGAAGGGGAAGGGGAAGCTGGGACGAAGTGAGAGAGTGGCATGGACTTATATATACTACCAAATGTAAAATAGCTAGCTAGTGGGAAGCAGCCGCGTAGCACAGGGAAATCAGCTCGGTGCTTTGTGACCACCTAGAGGGGTGGGATAGGGAGGGTGGGAGGGAGACGCAAGAGGGAGGAGATATGGGGATATATGTGTATGTAGAGCTGATTCACTTTGTTATAAAGCAGAAACTAACACACTTGTTATAAAGCAGAAACTAACACACCATTGTAAAGCAATTATACTCCAATAAAGATGTTTTTTTTAAAAAAGGATGGAAAACAGTTCATTCATTAAAAATGATTTTCTCCAAGAATATTTAATGATGGGAAGATGTAGTGTAAAAGCAGGGTACAAAATACTAGATGGAGTATTTCATTTTGTTAAAATTTAATAATACAAGTGCAGAAAACGTGATTAAGAGAACAGTACTGATTTGACAACGGGACATTTTTTTCTTTAACTTTTTCTGTATTTGGTGTTATAAAGCATCATATATCCTCTCTGAGTCTCAGTTTATGTTCTGTGAAGTGGGACTCATCACATCTACACTGCAGTGCGCTCGGGCAGAGCAGCACAATATTTGAAAGTGCCCTTGACAGTGACCAGCCCATTGTAATACTCCAGGAATGGTTATAATATCATTGCCAATGACACACCCATAGTCCGGATATTATCCGTAACGATTACTAAGGTTGTTTATCTCCCTCCACTTTTACTAAGACAAAAAAAGAATTAATTGAAGACTCTTAAGTCATTTTTACTGAGGTTCGTTGTTTTTTTTTTTTTTTTCAAAATACTAATTGTAGGGCTTCCCTGGTGGCGCAGTGGTTGAGAATCTGCCTGCTAATGCACAGGACATGGGTTCGAGCCCTGCTCTGGGAAGATCCCACATGCCGTGGAGCAACTGGGCCCGTGAGCCACAACTACTGAGCCTGCGCGTCTGGAGGCTGTGCTCCGCAACAAGAGAGCCCGCGATAGTGAGCGGCCCGCGCACCGCAATGAAGAGTGGCCCCCACTCCCCACAACTGGAGAAATCCCTCACACAGAAACGAAGACCCAACACAGCTAAAAATAAATCAATAAATCAATAAATTTATTAAAAAGAAAAATACTAATTGTAAAGTCTGCAGTGGGTATATAGGTGTTCAACTTTTTTCCAGATTTTACGTTTCTGGTTTTGTTTTTAAATTTTTTATTTATTATTTATTTATTACTTTTATTTTTGGCTGTGTTGGGTCTTCGTTTCTGCGCGAGGGCTTTCTCCAGTTGCGGCAAGTGGGGGCCACTCTTCTTCGCGGCGCGCGGGCCTCTCACTATCGCGGCCTGTCTTGTTGCGGAGCAGAGGCTCTAGACGCTCAGGCTCAGTATTTGTCGCTCACGGGCCCAGTTGCTCCGCGGCATGTGGGATCTTCCCAGACCAGGGCTCAAACCCGTGTCCCCTGCATTGGCAGGCGGATTCTCAACCACTGCACCACCAGGGAAGCCCCCCCACCCCGATAGTTTTAAAACCAGCCTCAGTCATGCTTGCTTCAAGACTTATCCTGGCATCATGGACCACTGGATACTTTGGCTAGGTGTTAAACTCTCTTGTCCTGTGCCCGAGTCCCATCGTGGTGACTTAGTTGCCATCTAGGGCACTCTTGGCATGAGTCCTAGACATGAATCCAGCTCAATGGATTGGGCCCTGCTCCCTGCTGGCTGACTGTCCTAATGCCCGGTGCCTCCTTTCTGCTTGGACTTCTGAGGGCCGCAGCCCCAGGACCCTCACTCTGTGTTCCCGGCTCTATTCAATGCCAACGGTATGTCTTTTGCTTGCTGTATGTCACCTGCCCCAGTACCTCCTACTGGCTTTGACCTTCCTGTTTCAGGTCCTCTTATTGCGACCCTTTGTGTATAAGCCAGATCTGTTTGCCCTTCCTTCAAGGGGAGCTATATCCCTGGTGTTTCCCTAGATGCTTATGATGAGACCCCTGCCAGAACTACACCAATCAGACCCTCCATGTACACGCTTGGGTCTGAACCCTTTCAGCGAGAGCAGGTTGGAGACCCATATATACATAAATATACAATGTGTACAAATCAAGTATTTTAAAGATTGTAAAGAATTCTTGTGAACGTATTAGTTTAGCGAAGTCAAGCAGGATCATCATATGATGGCCTAATCAAGCACATGTATATAACATTTCCTATTTTTATATGATACCATTTTAATAGATGTGCCCATCTTTTCAAAGTTCTAATCTGTGGCAGTGGGCAGTAGGTGGACGGGGTGGGTCACAGCAGGAAGAGGCATTCGCTGCCTTAGGCAGTTAAACCATTGCTCTCTCTTCAGAATGGCTCAGCCAGCAGGATTCTGTGGGGTCTACCTCCTGGCACCGGGCTCCAATCGCCGGATTTTGGGTCTGGGGCAACCCAGATCTTTGTGCGAGTTTTCCGGAGAGTGCTTTCTCTTGGGAGCACGTCTGGGGACTGGCTTCTCTGCTTCCACCTTTGCAGGCGTGGCCAAAGGAACTGCTGCTGCAAAGAAAATCAGAACTGATCAGTCACTTCTGCTGTACACAGTCTCCTGCCAGAATTTCCCTCTCTCATATTTCTCCCAGTTTCTGGCTGAAGACCTTTAATCTACTTGACATCCAGAACACAGCCTTGGCCCGCCACCTCCATGAGTCTCTAGAGAAGGGACACTGGCTGCAAAAGCAATTCCTAGAGCCTACGGCTGCAGCACATGAGGAAGTCTCTTCACCGTTTCCAGGGAAAACAGTAGAACCCGAAAGTCATTGCAATCATGAGCCTCTCCATCTCTCCTTTCCACAACAGAGAAAACATTTCTTGCAGTCTGTCACTTCTGAGGCTTTAATGGAAATGTCTTTCAAGTTTCGGGAAAAAATAGTCTAATATAAATTGGTTAAGAACCCCTCCCACCTTGGCAACCCCTCTTGGGCCCCATTTATACTGCCTGTTTCAACCACACTGAACTCTAGCCCTGTGATACTTTTATGTAGATTAGAACAAGGCCAAATGCTGAGGCGGAGGGATCAGGAGACTGAGAACCGTATTCTGGGCACCAAGTCTAGGCTCACATCAACCCAGCCTCCTGGGACACCATCTCCTCAGCCCTCCTGTCTCATTAGCACTTCAACACCCCTCTTGGTTCTTCCAGTCTTCCCATCAATATGGCACCACCCTCTCCGCTAGGAGTAAAAATCATTATAATCCTCTCTCCACCATGAAAGGATGAGATAAAGGCTCAGCAGCAGCCCCCGTGAAACACATGGTCAACACTGTGAAGAGGTGTTATTAAGGCGATTTGGTCCGACTCAGAGAAGGAAAGAGACAACTCTGCCCTTAGCCTGATCAGGCCCACAGGAAGGAAGCACACTGGGGGCAGCCTTTGAGAGTGTGGCAATGCGAGAGAACCTTCTTTAGGAGGGGACTCCCTGTTGCCGACCTTGAGAAAGCAAGGATGGGACATTTGTTTACTGGGGCTGTTACAGAGGGGATGTGCCCAGAGGTTAGGCCACCCTGCTTGCGAATCAAAGCACCTTCTAGTCCGAAATGGCTTGAATGCTCCAATCGCCGGATTTTGGGTCTGGGCCAACCCAGATCTTTGTGAGACATTTCCGGAGAGTGCTTTCTCTTGGGAGCACGTCTGGGGACTGGCTTCTCTGCTTCCACCTTTGCTGGCGTGGCCAAGGGAACATCCCCGTAGGCCCGGTAGTCACCAACCAGGCAGTATGTCTCCCCATGTCAGCCCAACTGCGTTTCTCCACACCCTCGGTAGAGGACATGGTAGTGACCAGGGGTAGGGGGAGAAACGGGAGCCACTGCTGCTGCAAAGAAAATCAGAACTGATCAGTCACTTCTGCTGTACACAGCCTCCTGCCAGAAATTCCCTCTCTCACGTCTCTCCCACTTTCTGGCTGAAGACCTTTAATCTACTTGACATCCAAAACACAGCTTTGGCCCATCACCTCTATGAGTCCCTAGAGAAGGGACACTGGCTGCAAAAGCAATTCCTAGAGCCTACGGCTGCAGCACATGAGGAAGTCTCTTCACCGTTTCCAGGGAAAACAGTAGAACCCGAAAGTCATTGCAAACATGAGCATCTCCATCTCTCCCTTCCACACCAGAGAAAACATTTCTTGCAGTCTGTCACTTCTGAGGCTTTAATGGAAATGTCTTTCAAGTTTTGGGAAAAACTACTCTAATATACATTGGTTAAGGACCCCTCCCACCTTGGCAGCCCCGCTTGGGCCCCATTTATACTGCCTGTTTCAACCACACTGAACGCTAGCCCTCTGATACTTTTATGTAGATTAGAACACGGCCAAATACTGAGGCAGAGTGATCAGGTGACGGAGACCCGTGTTCTGGGTACCAAGTCTAGGCTCACATCAACCCAGCCTCCTGGGACACCATCTCCTCAGCCCTCCAGTCTCATTAGCACTTCAACACCCCTCTTGGTTCTGCCGGTCTTCCCATCAATATGGCACCACCCTCTCCCCTAGTACTCAGCAGCTCAGGATGGGATGTGTCTGAGGGCACCGATGTAGATGTCTACATGACAGCACAGAGGTGCCTGGGTTTGAAGGTGTGTTTCAAGAGTGGCCCTCTTCCTCAAACTGCTCCATTTACCATTTGCCAACAAAAATGCACTTGTCTTTTGCTAAGAGGACAATCAGGAAAGGGTCTGAATGGAAGCATCCTGTAGCCCAAAGGGGAAGCTATATTTGTAAAGATAAGGACCATCCTGCACACTTGTCCAGGGATGACCTTTCACTTGTCCTCAACAGTGAGCACTGTGGGTCCCTGAAGATGTCCCAGGTCATTGGTATTACTTACAGCTGGGAACGCGCTCAGGTATACGTAGTGGGCAAGCCCCACAGGAACATGAGGCAGCCAGGTGAGGTGGTGTGTACACCATGGCTCCTCTAGAGATGCCCGGTCTCGGTGTTTCTGCCGCACTGCCCACCCACGGAACAGAGCTCAGGTTCGAGTAAAGATAGAGAATCCGGTCACACATTCTCCCTCAGACAACCAAAGAGGTTGGAGGACTTCTGCTGGAGAACTGTCAGGGAAGTTTGTCTGAGGGCAGCACGTTGGCAGTTACGCTGCCATGGAAACTGTGAGAAGGCCTGTGAGGTCATCACTACCCAGTGAGGTCATAATAAGGAACCTGTGACTTGGGGGTCAGGCTTCAGGAGGAGGGGCAGTTTTGTGGAGGAGAGCAGGGGGAGGGCAGAGGTACTCTGCCTGGCCCCTCACACCTGGGCCTCCCCACCCATGCCCTAGTCTAGCAGACATCCCACGTGGGGCGTGCCGGTGGGCTGGCACAGCCCTAGGGGCCCCAGGAAGGCAAAGGAGACCCACATTCTGAGATTGGCTTGAGAGGCAAGATTAACGTAAGAGAGAGCTAGGTTGTATGGCACTGACCCTAAGAGGCAGAGATTTGTGTGGACTGGGGAATCAGGGAAGGCTCCTTGGCAGTGGGCCTGAAGGACAAGTGAGATTTGGACCCATGGGGAAGAGAGGGAAGACATTCCAGTTTGGAAGAATAAAAGCAAAGACACATTCTCCTCGCCCTTGTCCTGCCCCAAATATAAATTCATAGAACCCTCACATTTTCACAACTGAGGACTGAAGAAAAGGAAGAGGTGAAGGGGCCTACCCAGTGTTACACAGGTAGTGGAGAGGTGTTCTGCTCAATGGTTAGGTTCATGTTGGGGCTCCGGATTTACAGCTGATAGGAATGTGAGGACAAGCTCATGCCATTTCAAACATTTCCAAGTGATACTGAGAGAGACGTTAAAGGTGCAAAATGAGGGTGCTGAATGACCTCACAAAGTGGGAATGGTGGGCCCATTTTCATATGAAATTCAAAACAAGTTCATGACCAAAGGACATAATACAAAATGACAACATAATCATTACACTCCCCTCTCCCCTAGAAGTAAAAATCAGTATAATCCTCCCTCTCTCCACCATGAAAGGTTGAGGTAAAGGCTCAGCAGCAGCCCCCGTGAAACACATGGTCACCACTGTGAAGAGGTGTTACTAAGACGATTTGGTCCGACTCAGAGAAGGAAAGAGACAACTCTGCCCTTAGCCTGATCTGGCCCACAGGAAGGAAGCACACTGGGGGCAGCCTTTGAGAGTGTGGCAATGCGAGAGAACCTTCTTTAGGAGGGGACTCCCTGTTGCCGACCTTGAAAAAGCAAGGATGGGACATTCGTTTACTGGGGCTGTTGCAGAGGGGATGTGCCCAGGAGGTAGAGACTGCTTGGACTACTATTTTAGAGGTTGGGCCCCCCTGGTTGAGAACCACAGCACCTTGTATTCCTAAACTGCTTGAATGAGCGGGTGCACGTTAGGACAGACGAAGTCAGGCCTCATTGGAGCCGACTGCCTTTGGGAGTGGTAGAAGGTAAAATGGGAAGGGGAATGCTCTGGAGGAGGTTTGTCATGGCAGGTGGGCCAGCACGAGACCATCCAGATTCTCCAAGGCTCCAGAGATGACTTGGCTGGGAGCATCCCTCTGATGTGGTGCGGGGACTCCTACCTTAACAGGACCTGGCTGGGCATCTGCGGGAGGCAGAATAAATGGTTTATTGACTTAAGAGAGCGAGAGACTCACCTGGGGGGTTGCACAAAACCACTTCAAAAGACTTGTACCTGGATTCTTGAGCCAACCCTCACAAAACTTATCTAGATCTGGAGTAGGGCTCTGGAAGCTGCACTTTTAATAAGCTTCCTGGGCAGTCCCACCACAGTGGTCCATGGAGAGACTGACCAAATTACTGTGTATTCTCCGTTGCTTTTGGGAGTCAAAGTGGGCAATGTGAAAAACTGCAGCAGGCATACGTATATACAGGGAATATTCAAGGCAAACAGAGGGGTAGAGTTATTCTATGCATGAATCAGATTTGAGAAAAGCTAGCCTGGTGGTTAAAGAACACAACCCTTGGGAGAGACAGACAGACCAGATTCTGTCCTACTTACTTGTGTGATTTTGACCAAGTTCTTTTATCCTTCTGACTGTTTCTTCATATGGAAAAGAGCTATGGCTGTACATTTAGCACAATATTCTCTTTTGGCAAAGGCTGCTCTGGGTCCATTTGTGTTCTCTGCAACTTAATCTTTTCCGGTGTGCAAGCATTTTTAAGTTGTTTGGTGAAGTATTACATTTGACTTTCAACTGTTCATTACTTTGGGCAAAGCTTATATAATGCTGCAGAGACTAGAACCTATGCAGAGATAGTGAGAGGGTGTGATAAGCTTATTCTGCCGGTTTATCAAAAAGTTTAACCTTTTCTCCTCTTCCTCCGCCTGAAACCAAGAGATGAGAAAGAAGGCAGAGCCTGGAAATGCACACCAAGCAATACTTCTGTGTCAGTTTGCCTTTTATTCCTCTGCCAGTACTTCCCAGAGAGATTTCACCAAAAGTGCCTAAGTTTGCCATGGCCATTGTTGTGAAGAACATTTCTCTCTATTGCTAGTCACATCCCCTTTTCCTTCTCCTGGGCGCTTAATGGATGTTTGGGGGCAGGAAATAAAATTTAAACTAAAACATCAAAAAAAAAAAAAGAAGAAAGATGAGCTCAAGTAGGCGTTATTGTGGTCCAGATAAGGTTTGGTTCATTCATTCCCTCGATTTGCATTTATCCCCCTTTGTGCCAGGCATGGGGGGAGAGAGAGAAATGTCTTCAAAGAGTCTGTGGTTGTATGGGGGAGGGAGCTGTGGAAATCTGTCATTTAGAAACACCATGGAAGTGCTAGGGAAAAATTGTTTTGTTCATTTATCTCTCACTCATCCGTTCACCCAGAGCAACTACAAAGGGTTTCATGCGGAGGAACTGGATGCCCTGAACTTGACATTCTCGTGGGGGAAACAACAATGTAAAGCACCAGCAGTGGTAAGTCACCAGTAGTGATTTCAAGCCAGAAGGAACCACTCACCAATGGAGAGAGGCACAGGGTGAGCAGTGACTTGCAGAAAGGAGGGGTTATTTATTCATTCCAACTGCTGAGTTCAAGTTCATCTGGGTGGTTGTGTGGTTCGTGCTTACTGCATCTGTTTTTGGAACGTGGCTCCACCCTCCAAGAAGGGTGAGGATGATCACACTTCTTTCCTCCTGCTGTGCCCCGGGGTCACCCAGCGAGTGTCTGCAGGGTTGATCTGCTCTGTACTGGCTTTTCAGTCCCACTCCCGGGAGAAGAGAGACGAAGCTGTGTCTCCACCACAGCTTGGCCTGATTCAGTCACTGGGTGAAAAGGTGGGAAGAAGGTCAAGTTCATGAGAACTGATACACTGCAGAGTCATTTAGTCCTGAAGTACCAGTTCTGTTTGCTGGTGAGTTGCTAAATCCAGGGACCTGAATGTAATTCCTCCAGAGCCACTGAGACATCACTTCCAGGCCCATGGCGGGCTGTAGGGGTGCTGACTTTTCTCAGTGCTAAGGAGCAGCCATCTTCCACTGAGAGAGGACTCTGTGTCAGCAGGAGCAATACCACACCGGCACCGAAGAAGATTCTGCATCCCTGCATCTCCCAACACAGTGATAGATAAACGAGTAGAAGATGTGACAGGGCAGTCACAATAGAACAGAAGCTTATCCCCAATAAATATGGAAAGATGTTCAACTTCACTACCTAACAAAGAAATTCAAGTTATAAATCTATTTCTTTTTTGCTCATCTCATTGGTAGAAAGTTTTAAGAATGCACAAAATTTGCTGCTAAGGATGTAAGGAAAAGGCCGTTTTCGTGTGTTGCTGCTGATGGGGATGGAAATTGGTGCGAACCTTCTGCAGGGTAATTTGGCAATTTGTGTATCAACAGCCTTAAAATGTTCATACACTTTGAGCCAGTAGTTTTGCTTTTAGCATCTTATCCTAAGGTGAAAGTCAAATTTATGTACAAGATTTATGTTCAAGAATATTCATCTCAGCCAGTAGTGTAATAGAAAAAATATTAGAAGCTACCTAAAAATCCCACAATACGGGGTTGGTTAAATAACGGATGGCCCAACTTAAGAATGGAAAATAAAGACGCAGACGTAGAAAATGGACTTGAGGACACGGGGAAGGGGAAGGGGAAGCTGGGACGAAGTGAGAGAGTTGCATGGACTTATATATACTACCAAATGTAAAATACCTAGCTAGTGGGAAGCAGCCGCATAGCACAGGGAGATCAGCTCGGTGCTTTGTGACCACCTAGAGGGGTGGGATAGGGAGGGTGGGAGGGAGACACAAGAGGGAGGAGATATGGGGATATATGTGTATGTAGAGCTGATTCACTGTGTTATAAAGCAGAAACTAACACACCATTGTAAAGCAATTATACTCCAATAAAGATGTTTTTTTTTAAAAAGGATGGAAAACAGTTCATTCATTAAAAATCATTTTCTCCAAGAATATTTAATGGTGGGAAGATGTAGTGTAAAAGCAGGGTACAAAATACTAGATGGAGTATTTCATTTTGTTAAAATTTAATAATACAAGTGCAGAAAACGTGATTAAGATAACAGTACTGATTTGACTACGGGACATTTTTTTCTTTAAATTTTTCTGTATTTGGTGTTATAAAGCATCATATATCCTCTCTGAGTCTCAGTTTATGTTCTGTGAAGTGGGACTCATGACATCTACACTGCAGTGCGCTCGGGCAGAGCAGCACAATATTTGAAAGTGCCCTTGACAATGACCAGCCCATTGTAATACTCCAGGAATGGTTATAATATCATTGCCAATGACACACCCATAGTCCGGATATTATCCATAACGATTACGAAGGTTGTTTATCTCCCTCCAATTTTACTAAGACAAAAAAAGGATTAATTGAAGACTCTTAAGTCATTTTTACTGAGGTTTTTGTTTTTGTTTTTTTTTTTCAAAATACTAATTGTAGTGCTTCCCTGGTGGCGTAGTGGTTGAGAATCTGCCTGCTAATGCACGGGACATGGGTTCGAGCCCTGCTCTGGGAAGATCCCACATGCCGTGGAACAACTGGGCCCGTGAGCCACAACTACTGAGCCCGCGCGTCTGGAGCCTGTGCTCCGCAACAAGACAGGCCGCGATAGTGAGCGACCCGCGCACTGCAATGAAGAGTGGCCCCCGCTCCCCACAACTGGAGAAAGCCCTCACACAGAAACGAAGACCCAACACAGCTAAAAATAAATCAATAAATCAATAAATTTATTAAAAAGAAAAATACTAATTGTAAAGTCTTCCGTGGGTATATAGGTGTTCAACTTTTTTCCAGATTTTACGTTTCTGGTTTTGTTTTTAAATTTTTTATTTATTATTTATTTATTACTTTTATTTTTGGCTGTGTTGGGTCTTCGTTTCTGCGCGAGGGCTTTCTCCAGTTGCGGCAAGTGGGGGCCACTCTTCTTCGCGGCGCGTGGGCCTCTCACTATCGCGGCCTGTCTTGTTGCGGAGCAGAGGCTCTAGACGCTCAGGCTCAGTAGTTGTGGCTCACGGGCCCAGTTGCTCCGCGGCATGTGGGATCTTCCCAGACCAGGGCTCAAACCCGTGTCCCCTGCATTGGCAGGCGGATTCTCAACCACTGCACCACCAGGGAAGCCCCCCCACCCCGATAGTTTTAAAACCAGCCTCAGTCATGCTTGCTTCAAGACTTATCCTGGCATCATGGACCACTGGATACTTTGGCTAGGTGTTAAACTCTCTTGTCCTGTGCCCGAGTCCCATCGTGGAGACTTAGTTGCCATCTAGGGCACTCTTGGCATGAGTCCTAGACATGAATCCAGCTCAATGGCTTGGGCCCTGCTCCCTGCTGGCTGACTGTCCTAATGCCCAGTGCCTCCTTTCTGCTTGGACTTCTGAGGGCCGCAGCCCCAGGACCCTCACTCTGTGTTCCCGGCTCTATTCAATGCCAACGGTATGTCTTTTGCTTGCTGTATGTCCCCTGCCCCAGTACCTCCTACCTGCTTTGACCTTCCTGTTTCAGGTCCTCTTATTGCGACCCTTTGTGTATAAGCCAGATCTGTTTGCCCTTCCTTCAAGGGGAGCTACTTCCCTGGTGTTTCCCTAGATGCTTATGATGAGACCCCTGCCAGAACTACACCAATCAGACCCTCCATGTACACGCTTGGGTCTGAACCCTGTCAGCGAGAGCAGGTTGGAAACCCATATATACATAAATATACAATGTGTACAAATCAAGTATTTTAAAGATTGTAAAGAATTCTTGTGAACGTATTAGGTTAGGGAAGTCAAGCAGGATCATCATATGATGGCATAATCAAGCACATGTATATAACATTTCCTGTTTTTATATGATGCCATTTTAATAGATGTGCCCATCTTTTCAAAGTTCTAATCTGTGGCAGTGGGCAGTAGGGGGACGGGGTGGGTCACAGCAGGAAGAGGCATTCGCTCCCTTAGGCAGTTAAACCATTGCTCTCTCTTCAGAATGGCTCAGCCAGCAGGATTCTGTGGGAACTACCTCCTGGCACCGGGCTATAATAGCCGGATTTTGGGTCTGGGACAACCCAGATCTTTGTGCGAGTTTTCCGGAGAGTGCTTTCTCTTGGGAGCACGTCTGGGGACTGGCTTCTCTGCTTCCACCTTTGCTGGCGTGGCCAAAGGAACTGCTGCTGCAAAGAAAATCAGAACTGATCAGTCACTTCTGCTGTACACAGTCTCCTGCCAGAATTTCCCTCTCTCATGTCTCTCCCACTTTCTGGCTGAAGACCTTTAATCTACTTGACATCCAGAACACAGCCTTGGCCCATCACCTCCATGAGTCCCTAGAGAAGGGACACTGGCTGCAAAAGTAATTCCTAGAGCCTACGGCTGCAGCACATGAGGAAGTCTCTTCACCGTTTCCAGGGAAAACAGTAGAACCCGAAAGTCATTGCAATCATGAGCCTCTCCATCTCTCCTTTCCACAACAGAGAAAACATTTCTTGCAGTCTGTCACTTCTGAGGCTTTAATGGAAATGTCTTTCAAGTTTCGGAAAAAAATAGTCTAATATAAATTGGTTAAGAACCCCTCCCACCTTGGCAACCCCTCTTGGGCCCCATTTATACTGCCTGTTTCAACCACACTGAACTCTAGCCCTCTGATACTTTTATGTAGATTAGAACAAGGCCAAATGCTGAGGCGGAGGGATCAGGAGACTGAGAACCGTATTCTGGGCACCAAGTCTAGGCTCACATCAACCTAGCCTCCTGGGACACCATCTCCTCAGCCCTCCAGTCTCATTAGCACTTCAACACCCCTCTTGGTTCTTCAGGTCTTCCCATCAATATGGCACCACCCTCTCCGCTAGGAGTAAAAATCATTATAATCCTCTCTCCACCATGAAAGGATGAGATAAAGGCTCAGCAGCAGCCCCCGTGAAACACATGGTCAACACTGTGAAGAGGTGTTACTAAGGCGATTTGGTCCGACTCAGAGAAGGAAAGAGACAACTCTGCCCTTAGCCTGATCAGGCCCACAGGAAGGAAGCACACTGGGGGCAGCCTTTGAGAGTGTGGCAATGCGAGAGAACCTTCTTTAGGAGGGGACTCCCTGTTGCCGACCTTGAAAAAGCAAGGATGGGACATTTGTTACTGGGGCTGTTACAGAGGGGATGTGCCCAGAGGTTAGGCCACCCTGCTTGAGAATCAAAGCACCTTCTAGTCCGAAATGGCTTGAATGCTCCAATCGCCGGATTTTGGGTCTGGGGCAACCCAGATCTTTGTGCGACATTTCCGGAGAGTGCTTTCTCTTGGGAGCACGTCTGGGGACTGGCTTCTCTGCTTCCACCTTTGCTGGCGTGGCCAAAAGAACATCCCCGTAGGCCCGGTAGCCACCAACCAGGCAGTATGTCTCCCCATACCAGCCCAACTGCGTTTCTCCACACCCTCGGTAGAGGACATGGTAGTGACCAGGGGTAGGGGGAGAAACGGGAGCCACTGCTGCTGCAAAGAAAATCAGAACTGATCAGTCACTTCTGCTGTACACAGCCTCCTGCCAGAATTTCCCTCTCTCACGTCTCTCCCACTTTCTGGCTGAAGACCTTTAATCTACTTGACATCCAAAACACAGCTTTTGCCCATCACCTCTATGAGTCCCTAGAGAAGGGACACTGGCTGCAAAAGCAATTCCTAGAGCCTACGGCTGCAGCACATGAGGAAGTCTCTTCACCGTTTCCAGGGAAAACAGTAGAACCCGAAAGTCATTGCAATCATGAGCCTCTCCATCTCTCCCTTCCACACCAGAGAAAACATTTCTTGCAGTCTGTCACTTCTGAGGCTTTAATGGAAATGTCTTTCAAGTTTTGGGAAAAACTAATCTAATATAAATTGGTTAAGGACCGCTCCCACCCTGGCAGCCCCTCTTGGGCCCCATTTATACTGCCTGTTTCAACCACACTGAACTCTAGCCCTCTGATACTTTTATGTAGATTAGAACACGGCCAAATACTGAGGCAGAGTGATCAGGAGACTGAGACCCGCGTTCTTGGTACCAAGTCTAGGCTCACATCAACCCAGCCTCCTGGGACACCATCTCCTCAGCCCTCCAGTCTCATTAGCACTTCAACACCCCTCTTGGTTCTTCCGGTCTTCCCATCAATATGGCACCACCCTCTCCCCTAGTACTCAGCAGCTCAGGATGGGATGTGTCTGAGGGCACCGATGTAGATGTCTACATGACAGCACAGAGGTGCCTGGGTTTGAAGGTGTGTTTCAAGTGTGGCCCTCTTCCTCAAACTGCTCCATTTACCATTTGCCAACAAAAATGCACTTGTCTTTTGCTAAGAGGCCAATCAGGAAAGGGTCTGAATGGAAGCATCCTGTAGCCCAAAGGGGAAGCTAGATTTATAAAGATCAGGACCATCCTGCACACTTGTCCAAGGATGACCTTTCACTTGTCCTCAACAGTGAGCACTGTGGGTCCCTGAAGATGTCCCAGGTCATTCGTATTACTTACAGCTGGGAACGCGCTCAGGTATACGTAGTGGGCAAGCCCCACAGGAACATGAGGCAGCCAGGTGTGGTGGTGTGTACACCATGGCTCCTCTAGAGATGCCCGGTCTCGGTGTTTCTGCCGCACTGCCCACCCACGGAACAGAGCTCAGGTTCGAGTAAAGATAGAGGATCCGGTCACACATTCTCCCTCAGACAACCAAAGAGGTTGGAGGACTTCTGGTGGAGAACTGTCAGGGAAGTTTGTCTGAGGGCAGCACGTGGCAGTTACGCTGCTATGGAAACTGTGAGAAGGCCTGTGAGGTCATCACTACCCAGTGAGGTCATAATAATGAACCTGTGACTTGGGGGTCAGGCTTCAGGAGGAGGGGCAGTTTTGTGGAGGAGAGCAGGGGGAGGGCAGAGGTACTCTGCCTGGCCCCTCACACCTGGGCCTCCCCACCCATCCCCTAGTCTAGCAGACATCCCAGGTGGGGCGTGCCGGTGGGCTGGCACAGCCCTAGGGGCCCCAGGAAGGCAAAGGAGACCCACATTCTGAGATTGGGTTGAGAGGCAAGATTAACGTAAGAGAGAGCTAGGTTGTATGGCACTGACCCTAAGAGGCAGAGATTTGTGTGGACTGGGGAATCAGGGAAGGCTCCTTGGCAGTGGGCCTGAAGGACAAGTGAGATTTGGACCCATGGGGAAGAGAGGGAAGACATTCCAGTTTGGAAGAATAAAAGCAAAGACACATTCTCCTCGCCCTTGTCCTGCCCCAAATATAAATTCATAGAACCCTCACATTTTCACAACTGAGGACTGAAGAAAAGCAAGAGGTGAAGGGGCCTACCCAGTGTTACACAGGTAGTGGAGAGGTGTTCTGCTCAATGGTTAGGTTCATGTTGGGGCTCCGGATTTACAGCTGATAGGAATGTGAGGACAAGCTCATGCCATTTCAAACATTTCCAAGTGATACTGAGAGAGACGTTAAAGGTGCAAAATGAGGTTGCTGAATGACCTCACAAAGTGGGAATCGTGGGCCCATTTTCATATGAAATTCAAAACAAGTTCATGACCAAAGGACATAATACAAAATGACAACATAATCATTGCACTCCCCTCTCCCCTAGAAGTAAAAATCAGTATAATCCTCCCTCTCTCCACCATGAAAGGATGAGGTAAAGGCTCAGCAGCAGCCCCCGTGAAACACATGGTCACCACTGTGAAGAGGTGTTACTAAGACGATTTGGTCCGACTCAGAGAAGGAAAGAGACAACTCTGCCCTTAGCCTGATCAGGCCCACAGGAAGGAAGCACACTGGGGGCAGCCTTTGAGAGTGTGGCAATGCGAGAGAACCTTCTTTAAGAGGGGACTCCCTGTTGCCGACCTTGAAAAAGCAAGGATGGGACATTCGTTTACTGGGGCTGTTGCAGAGGGGATGTGCCCAGGAGGTAGAGACTGCTTGGACTACTATTTTAGAGGTTGGGCCCCCCTGGTTGAGAACCACAGCACCTTGTATTCCTAAACTGCTTGAATGAGCGGGTGCACGTTAGGACAGACGAAGTCAGGCCTCATTGGAGCCGACTGCCTTTGGGAGTGGTAGAAGGTAAAATGGGAAGGGGAATGCTCTGGAGGAGGTTTGTCATGGCAGGTGGGCCAGCACGAGACCATCCAGATTCTCCAAGGCTCCAGAGATGACTTGGCTGGGAGCATCCCTCTGATGTGGTGCGGGGACTCCTACCTTAACAGGACCTGGCTGGGCATCTGCGGGAGGCAGAATAAATGGTTTATTAACTTAAGAGAGCGAGAGACTCACCTGGGGGGTTGCACAAAACCACTTCAAAAGACTTGTACCTGGATTCTTGAGCCAACCCTCAGAAAACTTATCTAGATCTGGAGTAGGGCTCTGGAAGCTGCACTTTTAATAAGCTTCCTGGGCAGTCCCACCACAGTGGTCCATGGAGAGACTGACCAAATTACTGTGGATTCTCCGTTGCTTTTGGGAGTCAAAGTGGGCAATGTGAAAAACTGCAGCAGGCATACGTATATACAGGGAATATTCAAGGCAAACAGAGGGGTAGAGTTATTCTATGCATGAATCAGATTTGAGAAAAGCTAGCCTGGTGGTTAAAGAACACAACCCTTGGGAGAGACAGACAGACCAGATTCTGTCCTACTTACTTGTGTGATTTTGACCAAGTTCTTTTATCCTTCTGACTGTTTCTTCATATGGAAAAGAGCTATGGCTGTACATTTAGCACAATATTCTCTTTTGGCAAAGGCTGCTCTGGGTCCATTTGTGTTCTCTGCAACTTAATCTTTTCCGGTGTGCAAGCATTTTTAAATTGTTTGGTGAAGTATTACATTTGACTTTCAACTGTTCATTACTTTGGGCAAAGCTTATATAATGCTGCAGAGACTAGAACCTATGCAGAGATAGTGAGAGGATGTGATAAGCTTATTCTGCTGGTTTATCAAAAAGTTTAACCTTTTCTCCTCTTCCTCCGCCTGCCAACAAGAGATGAGAAAGAAGGCAGAGCCTGGAAATGCACACCAAGCAATACTTCTGTGGCAGTTTGCCTTTTATTCCTCTGCCAGTACTTCCCAGAGAGATTTCACCAAAAGTGCCTAAGCTTGCCATGGCCATTGTTGTGAAGAACATTTCTCTCTATTGCTAGTCACATCCCCTTTTCCTTCTCCTGGGCGCTTAATGGATGTTTGGGGGCAGGAAATAAAATTTAAACTAAAACATCAAAAAAAAAAAAAGAAGAAAGATGAGCTCAAGTAGGCGTTATTGTGGTCCAGATAAGGTTTGGTTTATTCATTCCCTCGATTTGCATTTATCCGCCTTAGTGCCAGGCATGGGGGGAGAGAGAGAAATGTCTTCAAAGAGTCTGTGGTTGTATGGGGGAGGGCGCTGTGGAAATCTGTCATTTAGAAACAGCATGGAAGTGCTAGGGAAAAATTGTTTTGTTCATTTCTCTCTCACTCATCCGTTCACCCAGAGCAACTACAAAGGGTTTCACGCGGAGGAACTGGATGCCCTGAACTTGACATTCTCGTGGGGGAAACAACAATGTAAAGCACCAGCAGTGGTAAGTCACCAGTAGTGATTTCAAGCCAGAAGGAACCACTCACCAATGGAGAGAGGCACAGGGTGAGCAGTGACTTGCAGAAAGGAGGGGTTATTTATTCATTGCAACTGCTGAGTTCAAGTTCATCTGGGTGGTTGTGTGGTTCGTGCTTACTGCATCTGTTTTTGGAACGTGGCTCCACCCTCCAAGAAGGGTGAGGATGATCACCCTTCTTTCCTCCTGCTGTGCCCCGGGGTCACCCAGCGAGTGTCTGCAGGGATGATCTGCTCTGTACTGGCTTTTCAGTCCCACTCCCGGGAGAAGAGAGAGGAAGCTGTGTCTCCACCACAGCTTGGCCTGATTCAGTCACTGGGTGAAAAGGTGGGAAGAAGGTCAAGTTCATGAGAACTGATACACTGCAGAGTCATTTAGTCCTGAAGTACCAGTTCTGGTTGCTGGTGAGTTGCTAAATCCAGGGACCTGAATGTAATTCCTCCAGAGCCACTGAGACATCACTTCTAGGCCCATGGCAGGCTGTAGGGGTGCTGACTTTTCTCAGTGCTATGGAGCAGCCATCTTCTACTGAGAGAGGACTCTGTGTCAGCAGGAGCAGAACCGCACCAGGCACCGAAGAAGATTCTGCATCCCAGCATCTCCCAACACAGTGATAGATAAACGGGTAGAAGATGCGACCGGGCAGTCACAATAGAACAGAAGCTTATCCCCAATAAATATGGAAAGATGTTCAACTTCACTACCTAACAAAGAAATTCAAGTTATAAATCTATTTCTTTTTTGCTCATCTCATTGGTAGAAAGTTTTAAGAATGCACAAAATTTGCTGCTAAGGATGTAAGGAAAAGGCTGTTTTCGTCTGTTGCTGCTGATGGGGATGGAAATTGGTGCGACCCTTCTGCAGGGTAATTTGGCAATTTGTGTATCAACAGCCTTAAAATGTTCATACACTTTGAGCCAGTAGTTTTGCTTTTAGCATCTTATCCTAAGGTGAAAGTCAAATTTATGTACAAGACTTATGTTCAAGAATATTCATCTCAGCCAGTAGTGTAATAGAAAAAATATTAGAAGCTACCTAAAAATCCCACAATACGGGGTTGGTTAAATAACGGATGGCCCAACTTAAGAATGGAAAATAAAGACGCAGACGTAGAAAATGGACTTGAGGACACGGGGAAGGGGAAGGGGAAGCTGGGACGAAGTGAGAGAGTGGCATGGACTTATATATACTACCAAATGTAAAATAGCTAGCTAGTGGGAAGCAGCCGCGTAGCACAGGGAAATCAGCTCGGTGCTTTGTGACCACCTAGAGGGGTGGGATAGGGAGGGTGGGAGGGAGACGCAAGAGGGAGGAGATATGGGGATATATGTGTATGTAGAGCTGATTCACTTTGTTATAAAGCAGAAACTAACACACCATTGTAAAGCAATTATACTCCAATAAAGATGTTTTTTTTAAAAAAGGATGGAAAACAGTTCATTCATTAAAAATGATTTTCTCCAAGAATATTTAATGGTGGGAAGATGTAGTGTAAAAGCAGGGTACAAAATACTAGACGGAGTATTTCATTTTGTTAAAATTTAATAATACAAGTGTAGAAAACGTGATTAAGAGAACAGTACTGATTTGACTACGGGACATTTTTTTTTCTTTAAATTTTTCTGTATTTGGTGTTATAAAGCATCATATATCCTCTCTGAGTCTCAGTTTATGTTTTGTGAAGTGGGACTCATCACATCTACACTGCAGTGCGCTCGGGCAGAGCAGCACAATATTTGAAAGTGCCCTTGACAGTGACCAGCCCATTGTAATACTCCAGGAATGGTTATAATATCATTGCCAATGACACACCCATAGTCCGGATATTATCCGTAACGATTACGAAGGTTGTTTATCTCCCTGCACTTTTACTAAGACAAAAAAAGGATTAATTGAAGACTCTTAAGTCATTTTTACTGAGGTTCGTTGTTTTTTTTTTTTTTTTCAAAATACTAATTGTAGGGCTTCCCTGGTGGCGCAGTGGTTGAGAATCTGCCTGCTAATGCACGGGACATGGGTTCGAGCCCTCCTCTGGGAAGATCCCACATGCCGTGGAGCAACTGGGCCCGTGAGCCACAACTACTGAGCCTGCGCGTCTGGAGCCTGTGCTCCGCAACAAGAGAGGCCGCGATAGTGAACGGCCCGCGCACCGCAATGAAGAGTGGCCCCCGCTCCCCACAACTGGAGAAATCCCTCACACAGAAACGAAGACTCAACACAGCTAAAAATAAATCAATAAATCAATAAATTTATTAAAAAGAAAAATACTAATTGTAAAGTCTGCAGTGGGTATATAGGTGTTCAACTTTTTTCCAGATTTTACGTTTCTGGTTTTGTTTTTAAATTTTTTATTTATTATTTATTTATTACTTTTATTTTTGGCTGTGTTGGGTCTTCGTTTCTGCGCGAGGGCTTTCTCCAGTTGCGGCAAGTGGGGGCCACTCTTCTTCGCGGCGCGCGGGACTCTCACTATCGCGGCCTGTCTTGTTGCGGAGCAGAGGCTCTAGACGCTCAGGCTCAGTATTTGTCGCTCACGGGCCCAGTTGCTCCGCGGCATGTGGGATCTTCCCAGACCAGGGCTCAAACCCGTGTCCCCTGCATTGGCAGGCGGATTCTCAACCACTGCACCACCAGGGAAGCCCCCCAACCCCGATAGTTTTAAAACCAGCCTCAGTCATGCTTGCTTCAAGACTTATCCTGGCATCATGGACCACTGGATACTTTGGCTAGGTGTTAAACTCTCTTGTCCTGTGCCCGAGTCCCATTGTGGTGACTTAGTTGCCATCTAGGGCACTCTTGGCATGAGTCCTAGACATGAATCCAGCTCAATGGATTGGGCCCTGCTCCCTGCTGGCTGACTGTCCTAATGCCCAGTGCCTCCTTTCTGCTTGGACTTCTGAGGGCCGCAGCCCCAGGACCCTCACTCTGTGTTCCCGGCTCTATTCAATGCCAACGGTATGTCTTTTACTTGCTGTATGTCACCTGCCCCAGTACCTCCTACTGGCTTTGACCTTCCTGTTTCAGGTCCTCTTATTGCGACCCTTTCTGTATAAGCCAGATCTGTTTGCCCTTCCTTCAAGGGGAGCTATATCCCTGGTGTTTCCCTAGATGCTTATGATGAGACCCCTGCCAGAACTACACCAATCAGACCCTCCATGTACACGCTTGGGTCTGAACCCTGTCAGCGAGAGCAGGTTGGAAACCCATATATACATAAATATACAATGTGTACAAATCAAGTATTTTAAAGATTGTAAAGAATTCTTGTGAACGTATTAGGTTAGGGAAGTCAAGCAGGATCATCATATGATGGCATAATCAAGCACATGTATATAACATTTCCTGTTTTTATATGATGCCATTTTAATAGATGTGCCCATCTTTTCAAAGTTCTAATCTGTGGCAGTGGGCAGTAGGGGGACGGGGTGGGTCACAGCAGGAAGAGGCATTCGCTCCCTTAGGCAGTTAAACCATTGCTCTCTCTTCAGAATGGCTCAGCCAGCAGGATTCTGTGGGAACTACCTCCTGGCACCGGGCTATAATAGCCGGATTTTGGGTCTGGGACAACCCAGATCTTTGTGCGAGTTTTCCGGAGAGTGCTTTCTCTTGGGAGCACGTCTGGGGACTGGCTTCTCTGCTTCCACCTTTGCTGGCGTGGCCAAAGGAACTGCTGCTGCAAAGAAAATCAGAACTGATCAGTCACTTCTGCTGTACACAGTCTCCTGCCAGAATTTCCCTCTCTCATGTCTCTCCCACTTTCTGGCTGAAGACCTTTAATCTACTTGACATCCAGAACACAGCCTTGGCCCATCACCTCCATGAGTCCCTAGAGAAGGGACACTGGCTGCAAAAGTAATTCCTAGAGCCTACGGCTGCAGCACATGAGGAAGTCTCTTCACCGTTTCCAGGGAAAACAGTAGAACCCGAAAGTCATTGCAATCATGAGCCTCTCCATCTCTCCTTTCCACAACAGAGAAAACATTTCTTGCAGTCTGTCACTTCTGAGGCTTTAATGGAAATGTCTTTCAAGTTTCGGAAAAAAATAGTCTAATATAAATTGGTTAAGAACCCCTCCCACCTTGGCAACCCCTCTTGGGCCCCATTTATACTGCCTGTTTCAACCACACTGAACTCTAGCCCTCTGATACTTTTATGTAGATTAGAACAAGGCCAAATGCTGAGGCGGAGGGATCAGGAGACTGAGAACCGTATTCTGGGCACCAAGTCTAGGCTCACATCAACCTAGCCTCCTGGGACACCATCTCCTCAGCCCTCCAGTCTCATTAGCACTTCAACACCCCTCTTGGTTCTTCAGGTCTTCCCATCAATATGGCACCACCCTCTCCGCTAGGAGTAAAAATCATTATAATCCTCTCTCCACCATGAAAGGATGAGATAAAGGCTCAGCAGCAGCCCCCGTGAAACACATGGTCAACACTGTGAAGAGGTGTTACTAAGGCGATTTGGTCCGACTCAGAGAAGGAAAGAGACAACTCTGCCCTTAGCCTGATCAGGCCCACAGGAAGGAAGCACACTGGGGGCAGCCTTTGAGAGTGTGGCAATGCGAGAGAACCTTCTTTAGGAGGGGACTCCCTGTTGCCGACCTTGAAAAAGCAAGGATGGGACATTTGTTACTGGGGCTGTTACAGAGGGGATGTGCCCAGAGGTTAGGCCACCCTGCTTGAGAATCAAAGCACCTTCTAGTCCGAAATGGCTTGAATGCTCCAATCGCCGGATTTTGGGTCTGGGGCAACCCAGATCTTTGTGCGACATTTCCGGAGAGTGCTTTCTCTTGGGAGCACGTCTGGGGACTGGCTTCTCTGCTTCCACCTTTGCTGGCGTGGCCAAAAGAACATCCCCGTAGGCCCGGTAGCCACCAACCAGGCAGTATGTCTCCCCATACCAGCCCAACTGCGTTTCTCCACACCCTCGGTAGAGGACATGGTAGTGACCAGGGGTAGGGGGAGAAACGGGAGCCACTGCTGCTGCAAAGAAAATCAGAACTGATCAGTCACTTCTGCTGTACACAGCCTCCTGCCAGAATTTCCCTCTCTCACGTCTCTCCCACTTTCTGGCTGAAGACCTTTAATCTACTTGACATCCAAAACACAGCTTTTGCCCATCACCTCTATGAGTCCCTAGAGAAGGGACACTGGCTGCAAAAGCAATTCCTAGAGCCTACGGCTGCAGCACATGAGGAAGTCTCTTCACCGTTTCCAGGGAAAACAGTAGAACCCGAAAGTCATTGCAATCATGAGCCTCTCCATCTCTCCCTTCCACACCAGAGAAAACATTTCTTGCAGTCTGTCACTTCTGAGGCTTTAATGGAAATGTCTTTCAAGTTTTGGGAAAAACTAATCTAATATAAATTGGTTAAGGACCGCTCCCACCCTGGCAGCCCCTCTTGGGCCCCATTTATACTGCCTGTTTCAACCACACTGAACTCTAGCCCTCTGATACTTTTATGTAGATTAGAACACGGCCAAATACTGAGGCAGAGTGATCAGGAGACTGAGACCCGCGTTCTTGGTACCAAGTCTAGGCTCACATCAACCCAGCCTCCTGGGACACCATCTCCTCAGCCCTCCAGTCTCATTAGCACTTCAACACCCCTCTTGGTTCTTCCGGTCTTCCCATCAATATGGCACCACCCTCTCCCCTAGTACTCAGCAGCTCAGGATGGGATGTGTCTGAGGGCACCGATGTAGATGTCTACATGACAGCACAGAGGTGCCTGGGTTTGAAGGTGTGTTTCAAGTGTGGCCCTCTTCCTCAAACTGCTCCATTTACCATTTGCCAACAAAAATGCACTTGTCTTTTGCTAAGAGGCCAATCAGGAAAGGGTCTGAATGGAAGCATCCTGTAGCCCAAAGGGGAAGCTAGATTTATAAAGATCAGGACCATCCTGCACACTTGTCCAAGGATGACCTTTCACTTGTCCTCAACAGTGAGCACTGTGGGTCCCTGAAGATGTCCCAGGTCATTGGTATTACTTACAGCTGGGAACGCGCTCAGGTATACGTAGTGGGCAAGCCCCACAGGAACATGAGGCAGCCAGGTGAGGTGGTGTGTACACCATGGCTCCTCTAGAGATGCCCGGTCTCGGTGTTTCTGCCGCACTGCCCACCCACGGAACAGAGCTCAGGTTCGAGTAAAGATAGAGGATCCGGTCACACATTCTCCCTCAGACAACCAAAGAGGTTGGAGGACTTCTGGTGGAGAACTGTCAGGGAAGTTTGTCTGAGGGCAGCACGTGGCAGTTACGCTGCTATGGAAACTGTGAGAAGGCCTGTGAGGTCATCACTACCCAGTGAGGTCATAATAATGAACCTGTGACTTGGGGGTCAGGCTTCAGGAGGAGGGGCAGTTTTGTGGAGGAGAGCAGGGGGAGGGCAGAGGTACTCTGCCTGGCCCCTCACACCTGGGCCTCCCCACCCATCCCCTAGTCTAGCAGACATCCCAGGTGGGGCGTGCCGGTGGGCTGGCACAGCCCTAGGGGCCCCAGGAAGGCAAAGGAGACCCACATTCTGAGATTGGGTTGAGAGGCAAGATTAACGTAAGAGAGAGCTAGGTTGTATGGCACTGACCCTAAGAGGCAGAGATTTGTGTGGACTGGGGAATCAGGGAAGGCTCCTTGGCAGTGGGCCTGAAGGACAAGTGAGATTTGGACCCATGGGGAAGAGAGGGAAGACATTCCAGTTTGGAAGAATAAAAGCAAAGACACATTCTCCTCGCCCTTGTCCTGCCCCAAATATAAATTCATAGAACCCTCACATTTTCACAACTGAGGACTGAAGAAAAGCAAGAGGTGAAGGGGCCTACCCAGTGTTACACAGGTAGTGGAGAGGTGTTCTGCTCAATGGTTAGGTTCATGTTGGGGCTCCGGATTTACAGCTGATAGGAATGTGAGGACAAGCTCATGCCATTTCAAACATTTCCAAGTGATACTGAGAGAGACGTTAAAGGTGCAAAATGAGGTTGCTGAATGACCTCACAAAGTGGGAATCGTGGGCCCATTTTCATATGAAATTCAAAACAAGTTCATGACCAAAGGACATAATACAAAATGACAACATAATCATTGCACTCCCCTCTCCCCTAGAAGTAAAAATCAGTATAATCCTCCCTCTCTCCACCATGAAAGGATGAGGTAAAGGCTCAGCAGCAGCCCCCGTGAAACACATGGTCACCACTGTGAAGAGGTGTTACTAAGACGATTTGGTCCGACTCAGAGAAGGAAAGAGACAACTCTGCCCTTAGCCTGATCAGGCCCACAGGAAGGAAGCACACTGGGGGCAGCCTTTGAGAGTGTGGCAATGCGAGAGAACCTTCTTTAGGAGGGGACTCCCTGTTGCCGACCTTGAAAAAGCAAGGATGGGACATTCGTTTACTGGGGCTGTTGCAGAGGGGATGTGCCCAGGAGGTAGAGACTGCTTGGACTACTATTTTAGAGGTTGGGCCCCCCTGGTTGAGAACCACAGCACCTTGTATTCCTAAACTGCTTGAATGAGCGGGTGCACGTTAGGACAGACGAAGTCAGGCCTCATTGGAGCCGACTGCCTTTGGGAGTGGTAGAAGGTAAAATGGGAAGGGGAATGCTCTGGAGGAGGTTTGTCATGGCAGGTGGGCCAGCACGAGACCATCCAGATTCTCCAAGGCTCCAGAGATGACTTGGCTGGGAGCATCCCTCTGATGTGGTGCGGGGACTCCTACCTTAACAGGACCTGGCTGGGCATCTGCGGGAGGCAGAATAAATGGTTTATTAACTTAAGAGAGCGAGAGACTCACCTGGGGGGTTGCACAAAACCACTTCAAAAGACTTGTACCTGGATTCTTGAGCCAACCCTCAGAAAACTTATCTAGATCTGGAGTAGGGCTCTGGAAGCTGCACTTTTAATAAGCTTCCTGGGCAGTCCCACCACAGTGGTCCATGGAGAGACTGACCAAATTACTGTGGATTCTCCGTTGCTTTTGGGAGTCAAAGTGGGCAATGTGAAAAACTGCAGCAGGCATACGTATATACAGGGAATATTCAAGGCAAACAGAGGGGTAGAGTTATTCTATGCATGAATCAGATTTGAGAAAAGCTAGCCTGGTGGTTAAAGAACACAACCCTTGGGAGAGACAGACAGACCAGATTCTGTCCTACTTACTTGTGTGATTTTGACCAAGTTCTTTTATCCTTCTGACTGTTTCTTCATATGGAAAAGAGCTATGGCTGTACATTTAGCACAATATTCTCTTTTGGCAAAGGCTGCTCTGGGTCCATTTGTGTTCTCTGCAACTTAATCTTTTCCGGTGTGCAAGCATTTTTAAATTGTTTGGTGAAGTATTACATTTGACTTTCAACTGTTCATTACTTTGGGCAAAGCTTATATAATGCTGCAGAGACTAGAACCTATGCAGAGATAGTGAGAGGATGTGATAAGCTTATTCTGCTGGTTTATCAAAAAGTTTAACCTTTTCTCCTCTTCCTCCGCCTGCCAACAAGAGATGAGAAAGAAGGCAGAGCCTGGAAATGCACACCAAGCAATACTTCTGTGGCAGTTTGCCTTTTATTCCTCTGCCAGTACTTCCCAGAGAGATTTCACCAAAAGTGCCTAAGCTTGCCATGGCCATTGTTGTGAAGAACATTTCTCTCTATTGCTAGTCACATCCCCTTTTCCTTCTCCTGGGCGCTTAATGGATGTTTGGGGGCAGGAAATAAAATTTAAACTAAAACATCAAAAAAAAAAAAAGAAGAAAGATGAGCTCAAGTAGGCGTTATTGTGGTCCAGATAAGGTTTGGTTTATTCATTCCCTCGATTTGCATTTATCCGCCTTAGTGCCAGGCATGGGGGGAGAGAGAGAAATGTCTTCAAAGAGTCTGTGGTTGTATGGGGGAGGGTGCTGTGGAAATCTGTCATTTAGAAACAGCATGGAAGTGCTAGGGAAAAATTGTTTTGTTCATTTCTCTCTCACTCATCCGTTCACCCAGAGCAACTACAAAGGGTTTCACGCGGAGGAACTGGATGCCCTGAACTTGACATTCTCGTGGGGGAAACAACAATGTAAAGCACCAGCAGTGGTAAGTCACCAGTAGTGATTTCAAGCCAGAAGGAACCACTCACCAATGGAGAGAGGCACAGGGTGAGCAGTGACTTGCAGAAAGGAGGGGTTATTTATTCATTGCAACTGCTGAGTTCAAGTTCATCTGGGTGGTTGTGTGGTTCGTGCTTACTGCATCTGTTTTTGGAACGTGGCTCCACCCTCCAAGAAGGGTGAGGATGATCACCCTTCTTTCCTCCTGCTGTGCCCCGGGGTCACCCAGCGAGTGTCTGCAGGGATGATCTGCTCTGTACTGGCTTTTCAGTCCCACTCCCGGGAGAAGAGAGAGGAAGCTGTGTCTCCACCACAGCTTGGCCTGATTCAGTCACTGGGTGAAAAGGTGGGAAGAAGGTCAAGTTCATGAGAACTGATACACTGCAGAGTCATTTAGTCCTGAAGTACCAGTTCTGGTTGCTGGTGAGTTGCTAAATCCAGGGACCTGAATGTAATTCCTCCAGAGCCACTGAGACATCACTTCTAGGCCCATGGCAGGCTGTAGGGGTGCTGACTTTTCTCAGTGCTATGGAGCAGCCATCTTCTACTGAGAGAGGACTCTGTGTCAGCAGGAGCAGAACCGCACCAGGCACCGAAGAAGATTCTGCATCCCAGCATCTCCCAACACAGTGATAGATAAACGGGTAGAAGATGCGACCGGGCAGTCACAATAGAACAGAAGCTTATCCCCAATAAATATGGAAAGATGTTCAACTTCACTACCTAACAAAGAAATTCAAGTTATAAATCTATTTCTTTTTTGCTCATCTCATTGGTAGAAAGTTTTAAGAATGCACAAAATTTGCTGCTAAGGATGTAAGGAAAAGGCTGTTTTCGTCTGTTGCTGCTGATGGGGATGGAAATTGGTGCGACCCTTCTGCAGGGTAATTTGGCAATTTGTGTATCAACAGCCTTAAAATGTTCATACACTTTGAGCCAGTAGTTTTGCTTTTAGCATCTTATCCTAAGGTGAAAGTCAAATTTATGTACAAGACTTATGTTCAAGAATATTCATCTCAGCCAGTAGTGTAATAGAAAAAATATTAGAAGCTACCTAAAAATCCCACAATACGGGGTTGGTTAAATAACGGATGGCCCAACTTAAGAATGGAAAATAAAGACGCAGACGTAGAAAATGGACTTGAGGACACGGGGAAGGGGAAGGGGAAGCTGGGACGAAGTGAGAGAGTGGCATGGACTTATATATACTACCAAATGTAAAATAGCTAGCTAGTGGGAAGCAGCCGCGTAGCACAGGGAAATCAGCTCGGTGCTTTGTGACCACCTAGAGGGGTGGGATAGGGAGGGTGGGAGGGAGACGCAAGAGGGAGGAGATATGGGGATATATGTGTATGTAGAGCTGATTCACTTTGTTATAAAGCAGAAACTAACACACCATTGTAAAGCAATTATACTCCAATAAAGATGTTTTTTTTAAAAAAGGATGGAAAACAGTTCATTCATTAAAAATGATTTTCTCCAAGAATATTTAATGGTGGGAAGATGTAGTGTAAAAGCAGGGTACAAAATACTAGACGGAGTATTTCATTTTGTTAAAATTTAATAATACAAGTGTAGAAAACGTGATTAAGAGAACAGTACTGATTTGACTACGGGACATTTTTTTTTCTTTAAATTTTTCTGTATTTGGTGTTATAAAGCATCATATATCCTCTCTGAGTCTCAGTTTATGTTTTGTGAAGTGGGACTCATCACATCTACACTGCAGTGCGCTCGGGCAGAGCAGCACAATATTTGAAAGTGCCCTTGACAGTGACCAGCCCATTGTAATACTCCAGGAATGGTTATAATATCATTGCCAATGACACACCCATAGTCCGGATATTATCCGTAACGATTACGAAGGTTGTTTATCTCCCTGCACTTTTACTAAGACAAAAAAAGGATTAATTGAAGACTCTTAAGTCATTTTTACTGAGGTTCGTTGTTTTTTTTTTTTTTTTTCAAAATACTAATTGTAGGGCTTCCCTGGTGGCGCAGTGGTTGAGAATCTGCCTGCTAATGCACGGGACATGGGTTCGAGCCCTCCTCTGGGAAGATCCCACATGCCGTGGAGCAACTGGGCCCGTGAGCCACAACTACTGAGCCTGCGCGTCTGGAGCCTGTGCTCCGCAACAAGAGAGGCCGCGATAGTGAACGGCCCGCGCACCGCAATGAAGAGTGGCCCCCGCTCCCCACAACTGGAGAAATCCCTCACACAGAAACGAAGACTCAACACAGCTAAAAATAAATCAATAAATCAATAAATTTATTAAAAAGAAAAATACTAATTGTAAAGTCTGCAGTGGGTATATAGGTGTTCAACTTTTTTCCAGATTTTACGTTTCTGGTTTTGTTTTTAAATTTTTTATTTATTATTTATTTATTACTTTTATTTTTGGCTGTGTTGGGTCTTCGTTTCTGCGCGAGGGCTTTCTCCAGTTGCGGCAAGTGGGGGCCACTCTTCTTCGCGGCGCGCGGGACTCTCACTATCGCGGCCTGTCTTGTTGCGGAGCAGAGGCTCTAGACGCTCAGGCTCAGTATTTGTCGCTCACGGGCCCAGTTGCTCCGCGGCATGTGGGATCTTCCCAGACCAGGGCTCAAACCCGTGTCCCCTGCATTGGCAGGCGGATTCTCAACCACTGCACCACCAGGGAAGCCCCCCAACCCCGATAGTTTTAAAACCAGCCTCAGTCATGCTTGCTTCAAGACTTATCCTGGCATCATGGACCACTGGATACTTTGGCTAGGTGTTAAACTCTCTTGTCCTGTGCCCGAGTCCCATTGTGGTGACTTAGTTGCCATCTAGGGCACTCTTGGCATGAGTCCTAGACATGAATCCAGCTCAATGGATTGGGCCCTGCTCCCTGCTGGCTGACTGTCCTAATGCCCAGTGCCTCCTTTCTGCTTGGACTTCTGAGGGCCGCAGCCCCAGGATCCTCACTCTGTGTTCCCGGCTCTATTCAATGCCAACGGTATGTCTTTTACTTGCTGTATGTCACCTGCCCCAGTACCTCCTACTGGCTTTGACCTTCCTGTTTCAGGTCCTCTTATTGCGACCCTTTCTGTATAAGCCAGATCTGTTTGCCCTTCCTTCAAGGGGAGCTATATCCCTGGTGTTTCCCTAGATGCTTATGATGAGACCCCTGCCAGAACTACACCAATCAGACCCTCCATGTACACGCTTGGGTCTGAACCCTTTCAGCGAGAGCAGGTTGGAGACCCATATATACATAAATATACAATGTGTACAAATCAAGTATTTTAAAGATTGTAAAGAATTCTTGTGAACGTATTAGTTTAGCGAAGTCAAGCAGGATCATCATATGATGGCCTAATCAAGCACATGTATATAACATTTCCTATTTTTATATGATACCATTTTAATAGATGTGCCCATCTTTTCAAAGTTCTAATCTGTGGCAGTGGGCAGTAGGTGGACGGGGTGGGTCACAGCAGGAAGAGGCATTCGCTGCCTTAGGCAGTTAAACCATTGCTCTCTCTTCAGAATGGCTCAGCCAGCAGGATTCTGTGGGGTCTACCTCCTGGCACCGGGCTCCAATCGCCGGATTTTGGGTCTGGGGCAACCCAGATCTTTGTGCGAGTTTTCCGGAGAGTGCTTTCTCTTGGGAGCACGTCTGGGGACTGGCTTCTCTGCTTCCACCTTTGCTGGCGTGGCCAAAGGAACTGCTGCTGCAAAGAAAATCAGAACTGATCAGTCACTTCTGCTGTACACAGTCTCCTGCCAGAATTTCCCTCTCTCATATTTCTCCCAGTTTCTGGCTGAAGACCTTTAATCTACTTGACATCCAGAACACAGCCTTGGCCCACCACCTCCATGAGTCTCTAGAGAAGGGACACTGGCTGCAAAAGCAATTCCTAGAGCCTACGGCTGCAGCACATGAGGAAGTCTCTTCACCGTTTCCAGGGAAAACAGTAGAACCCGAAAGTCATTGCAATCATGAGCCTCTCCATCTCTCCTTTCCACAAAACAGAAAACATTTCTTGCAGTCTGTCACTTCTGAGTCTTTAATGGAAATGTCTTTCAAGTTTCGGAAAAAAGTAGTCTAATATAAATTGGTTAAGAACCCCTCCCACCTTGGCAACCCCTCTTGGGCCCCATTTATACTGCCTGTTCCAACCACACTGAACTCTAGCCCTGTGATACTTTTATGTAGATTAGAACAAGGCCAAATGCTGAGGCGGAGGGATCAGGAGACTGAGAACCGTATTCTGGGCACCAAGTTTAGGCTCACATCAACCCATCCTCCTGGGACACCATCTCCTCAGCCCTCCAGTCTCATTAGCACTTCAACACCCCTCTTGGTTCTTCCGGTCTTCCCATCAATATGGCACCACCCTCTCCGCTAGGAGTAAAAATCATTATAATCCTCTCTCCACCATGAAAGGATGAGATAAAGGCTCAGCAGCAGCCCCCGTGAAACACATGGTCAACACTGTGAAGAGGTGTTACTAAGGCGATTTGGTCCGACTCAGAGAAGGTAAGAGACAACTCTGCCCTTAGCCTGATCAGGCCCACAGGAAGGAAGCACACTGGGGACAGCCTTTGAGAGTGTGGCAATGCGAGAGAACCTTCTTTAGGAGGGGACTCCCTGTTGCCGACCTTGAAAAAGCAAGGATGGGACATTTGTTACTGGGGCTGTTACAGAGGGGATGTGCCCAGAGGTTAGGCCACCCTGCTTGAGAATCAAAGCACCTTCTAGTCCGAAATGGCTTGAATGCTCCAATCGCCGGATTTTGGGTCTGGGGCAACCCAGATCTTTGTGCGACATTTCCGGAGAGTGCTTTCTCTTGGGAGCACGTCTGGGGACTGGCTTCTCTGCTTCCACCTTTGCTGGCGTGGCCAAAAGAACATCCCCGTAGGCCCGGTAGCCACCAACCAGGCAGTATGTCTCCCCATACCAGCCCAACTGCGTTTCTCCACACCCTCGGTAGAGGACATGGTAGTGACCAGGGGTAGGGGGAGAAACGGGAGCCACTGCTGCTGCAAAGAAAATCAGAACTGATCAGTCACTTCTGCTGTACACAGCCTCCTGCCAGAATTTCCCTCTCTCACGTCTCTCCCACTTTCTGGCTGAAGACCTTTAATCTACTTGACATCCAAAACACAGCTTTTGCCCATCACCTCTATGAGTCCCTAGAGAAGGGACACTGGCTGCAAAAGCAATTCCTAGAGCCTACGGCTGCAGCACATGAGGAAGTCTCTTCACCGTTTCCAGGGAAAACAGTAGAACCCGAAAGTCATTGCAATCATGAGCCTCTCCATCTCTCCCTTCCACACCAGAGAAAACATTTCTTGCAGTCTGTCACTTCTGAGGCTTTAATGGAAATGTCTTTCAAGTTTTGGGAAAAACTAATCTAATATAAATTGGTTAAGGACCGCTCCCACCCTGGCAGCCCCTCTTGGGCCCCATTTATACTGCCTGTTTCAACCACACTGAACTCTAGCCCTCTGATACTTTTATGTAGATTAGAACACGGCCAAATACTGAGGCAGAGTGATCAGGAGACTGAGACCCGCGTTCTTGGTACCAAGTCTAGGCTCACATCAACCCAGCCTCCTGGGACACCATCTCCTCAGCCCTCCAGTCTCATTAGCACTTCAACACCCCTCTTGGTTCTTCCGGTCTTCCCATCAATATGGCACCACCCTCTCCCCTAGTACTCAGCAGCTCAGGATGGGATGTGTCTGAGGGCACCGATGTAGATGTCTACATGACAGCACAGAGGTGCCTGGGTTTGAAGGTGTGTTTCAAGTGTGGCCCTCTTCCTCAAACTGCTCCATTTACCATTTGCCAACAAATATGCACTTGTCTTTTGCTAAGAGGCCAATCAGGAAAGGGTCTGAATGGAAGCATCCTGTAGCCCAAAGGGGAAGCTAGATTTATAAAGATCAGGACCATCCTGCACACTTGTCCAAGGATGACCTTTCACTTGTCCTCAACAGTGAGCACTGTGGGTCCCTGAAGATGTCCCAGGTCATTGGTATTACTTACAGCTGGGAACGCGCTCAGGTATACGTAGTGGGCAAGCCCCACAGGAACATGAGGCAGCCAGGTGAGGTGGTGTGTACACCATGGCTCCTCTAGAGATGCCCGGTCTCGGTGTTTCTGCCGCACTGCCCACCCACGGAACAGAGCTCAGGTTCGAGTAAAGATAGAGGATCCGGTCACACATTCTCCCTCAGACAACCAAAGAGGTTGGAGGACTTCTGGTGGAGAACTGTCAGGGAAGTTTGTCTGAGGGCAGCACGTGGCAGTTACGCTGCTATGGAAACTGTGAGAAGGCCTGTGAGGTCATCACTACCCAGTGAGGTCATAATAATGAACCTGTGACTTGGGGGTCAGGCTTCAGGAGGAGGGGCAATTTTGTGGAGGAGAGCAGGGGGAGGGCAGAGGTACTCTGCCTGGCCCCTCACACCTGGGCCTCCCCACCCATCCCCTAGTCTAGCAGACATCCCAGGTGGGGCGTGCCGGTGGGCTGGCACAGCCCTAGGGGCCCCAGGAAGGCAAAGGAGACCCACATTCTGAGATTGGCTTGAGAGGCAAGATTAACGTAAGAGAGAGCTAGGTTGTATGGCACTGACCCTAAGAGGCAGAGATTTGTGTGGACTGGGGAATCAGGGAAGGCTCCTTGGCAGTGGGCCTGAAGGACAAGTGAGATTTGGACCCATGGGGAAGAGAGGGAAGACATTCCAGTTTGGAAGAATAAAAGCAAAGACACATTCTCCTCGCCCTTGTCCTGCCCCAAATATAAATTCATAGAACCCTCACATTTTCACAACTGAGGACTGAAGAAAAGCAAGAGGTGAAGGGGCCTACCCAGTGTTACACAGGTAGTGGAGAGGTGTTCTGCTCAATGGTTAGGTTCATGTTGGGGCTCCGGATTTACAGCTGATAGGAATGTGAGGACAAGCTCATGCCATTTCAAACATTTCCAAGTGATACTGAGAGAGACGTTAAAGGTGCAAAATGAGGTTGCTGAATGACCTCACAAAGTGGGAATCGTGGGCCCATTTTCATATGAAATTCAAAACAAGTTCATGACCAAAGGACATAATACAAAATGACAACATAATCATTGCACTCCCCTCTCCCCTAGAAGTAAAAATCAGTATAATCCTCCCTCTCTCCACCATGAAAGGATGAGGTAAAGGCTCAGCAGCAGCCCCCGTGAAACACATGGTCACCACTGTGAAGAGGTGTTACTAAGACGATTTGGTCCGACTCAGAGAAGGAAAGAGACAACTCTGCCCTTAGCCTGATCAGGCCCACAGGAAGGAAGCACACTGGGGGCAGCCTTTGAGAGTGTGGCAATGCGAGAGAACCTTCTTTAGGAGGGGACTCCCTGTTGCCGACCTTGAAAAAGCAAGGATGGGACATTCGTTTACTGGGGCTGTTGCAGAGGGGATGTGCCCAGGAGGTAGAGACTGCTTGGACTACTATTTTAGAGGTTGGGCCCCCCTGGTTGAGAACCACAGCACCTTGTATTCCTAAACTGCTTGAATGAGCGGGTGCACGTTAGGACAGACGAAGTCAGGCCTCATTGGAGCCGACTGCCTTTGGGAGTGGTAGAAGGTAAAATGGGAAGGGGAATGCTCAGGAGGAGGTTTGTCATGGCAGGTGGGCCAGCACGAGACCATCCAGATTCTCCAAGGCTCCAGAGATGACTTGACTGGGAGCATCCCTCTGATGTGGTGCGGGGACTCCTACCTTAACAGGACCTGGCTGGGCATCTGCGGGAGGCAGAATAAATGGTTTATTAACTTTAGAGAGCGAGAGACTCACCTGGGGGGTTGCACAAAACCACTTCAAAAGACTTGTACCTGGATTCTTGAGCCAACCCTCAGAAAACTTATCTAGATCTGGAGTAGGGCTCTGGAAGCTGCACTTTTAATAAGCTTCCTGGGCAGTCCCACCACAGTGGTCCATGGAGAGACTGACCAAATTACTGTGGATTCTCCGTTGCTTTTGGGAGTCAAAGTGGGCAATGTGAAAAACTGCAGCAGGCATACGTATATACAGGGAATATTCAAGGCAAACAGAGGGGTAGAGTTATTCTATGCATGAATCAGATTTGAGAAAAGCTAGCCTGGTGGTTAAAGAACACAACCCTTGGGAGAGACAGACAGACCAGATTCTGTCCTACTTACTTGTGTGATTTTGACCAAGTTCTTTTATCCTTCTGACTGTTTCTTCATATGGAAAAGAGCTATGGCTGTACATTTAGCACAATATTCTCTTTTGGCAAAGGCTGCTCTGGGTCCATTTGTGTTCTCTGCAACTTAATCTTTTCCGGTGTGCAAGCATTTTTAAATTGTTTGGTGAAGTATTACATTTGACTTTCAACTGTTCATTAATTTGGGCAAAGCTTATATAATGCTGCAGAGACTAGAACCTATGCAGAGATAGTGAGAGGATGTGATAAGCTTATTCTGCTGGTTTATCAAAAAGTTTAACCTTTTCTCCTCTTCCTCCGCCTGCCACCAAGAGATGAGAAAGAAGGCAGAGCCTGGAAATGCACACCAAGCAATACTTCTGTGGCAGTTTGCCTTTTATTCCTCTGCCAGTACTTCCCAGAGAGATTTCACCAAAAGTGCCTAAGCTTGCCATGGCCATTGTTGTGAAGAACATTTCTCTCTATTGCTAGTCACATCCCCTTTTCCTTCTCCTGGGCGCTTAATGGATGTTTGGGGGCAGGAAATAAAATTTAAACTAAAACATCAAAAAAAAAAAAAGAAGAGAGATGAGCTCAAGTAGGCGTTATTGTGGTCCAGATAAGGTTTGGTTTATTCATTCCCTCGATTTGCATTTATCCGCCTTAGTGCCAGGCATGGGGGGAGAGAGAGAAATGTCTTCAAAGAGTCTGTGGTTGTATGGGGGAGGGCGCTGTGGAAATCTGTCATTTAGAAACAGCATGGAAGTGCTAGGGAAAAATTGTTTTGTTCATTTCTCTCTCACTCATCCGTTCACCAAGTGCAACTACAAAGGGTTTCACGCGGAGGAACTGGATGCCCTGAACTTGACATTCTCGTGGGGGAAACAACAATGTAAAGCACCAGCAGTGGTAAGTCACCAGTAGTGATTTCAAGCCAGAAGGAACCACTCACCAATGGAGAGAGGCACAGGGTGAGCAGTGACTTGCAGAAAGGAGGGGTTATTTATTCATTGCAACTGCTGAGTTCAAGTTCATCTGGGTGGTTGTGTGGTTCGTGCTTACTGCATCTGTTTTTGGAACGTGGCTCCACCCTCCAAGAAGGGTGAGGATGATCACCCTTCTTTCCTCCTGCTGTGCCCCGGGGTCACCCAGCGAGTGTCTGCAGGGATGATCTGCTCTGTACTGGCTTTTCAGTCCCACTCCCGGGAGAAGAGAGAGGAAGCTGTGTCTCCACCACAGCTTGGCCTGATTCAGTCACTGGGTGAAAAGGTGGGAAGAAGGTCAAGTTCATGAGAACTGATACACTGCAGAGTCATTTAGTCCTGAAGTACCAGTTCTGGTTGCTGGTGAGTTGCTAAATCCAGGGACCTGAATGTAATTCCTCCAGAGCCACTGAGACATCACTTCTAGGCCCATGACAGGCTGTAGGGGTGCTGACTTTTCTCAGTGCTAAGGAGCAGCCATCTTCTACTGAGAGAGGACTCTGTGTCAGCAGGAGCAGAACCGCACCAGGCACCGAAGAAGATTCTGCATCCCAGCATCTCCCAACACAGTGATAGATAAACGGGTAGAAGATGCGACCGGGCAGTCACAATAGAACAGAAGCTTATCCCCAATAAATATGGAAAGATGTTCAACTTCACTACCTAACAAAGAAATTCAAGTTATAAATCTATTTCTTTTTTGCTCATCTCATTGGTAGAAAGTTTTAAGAATGCACAAAATTTGCTGCTAAGGATGTAAGGAAAAGGCTGTTTTCGTCTGTTGCTGCTGATGGGGATGGAAATTGGTGCGACCCTTCTGCAGGGTAATTTGGCAATTTGTGTATCAACAGCCTTAAAATGTTCATACACTTTGAGCCAGTAGTTTTGCTTTTAGCATCTTATCCTAAGGTGAAAGTCAAATTTATGTACAAGACTTATGTTCAAGAATATTCATCTCAGCCAGTAGTGTAATAGAAAAAATATTAGAAGCTACCTAAAAATCCCACAATACGGGGTTGGTTAAATAACGGATGGCCCAACTTAAGAATGGAAAATAAAGACGCAGACGTAGAAAATGGACTTGAGGACACGGGGAAGGGGAAGGGGAAGCTGGGACGAAGTGAGAGAGTGGCATGGACTTATATATACTACCAAATGTAAAATAGCTAGCTAGTGGGAAGCAGCCGCGTAGCACAGGGAAATCAGCTCGGTGCTTTGTGACCACCTAGAGGGGTGGGATAGGGAGGGTGGGAGGGAGACGCAAGAGGGAGGAGATATGGGGATATATGTGTATGTAGAGCTGATTCACTTTGTTATAAAGCAGAAACTAACACACCATTGTAAAGCAATTATACTCCAATAAAGATGTTTTTTTTTAAAAAAGGATGGAAAACAGTTCATTCATTAAAAATGATTTTCTCCAAGAATATTTAATGGTGGGAAGATGTAGTGTAAAAGCAGGGTACAAAATACTAGACGGAGTATTTCATTTTGTTAAAATTTAATAATACAAGTGTAGAAAACGTGATTAAGAGAACAGTACTGATTTGACTACGGGACATTTTTTTTTCTTTAAATTTTTCTGTATTTGGTGTTATAAAGCATCATATATCCTCTCTGAGTCTCAGTTTATGTTTTGTGAAGTGGGACTCATCACATCTACACTGCAGTGCGCTCGGGCAGAGCAGCACAATATTTGAAAGTGCCCTTGACAGTGACCAGCCCATTGTAATACTCCAGGAATGGTTATAATATCATTGCCAATGACACACCCATAGTCCGGATATTATCCGTAACGATTACGAAGGTTGTTTATCTCCCTGCACTTTTACTAAGACAAAAAAAGGATTAATTGAAGACTGTTAAGTCATTTTTACTGAGGTTCGTTGTTTTTTTTTTTTTTTTTCAAAATACTAATTGTAGGGCTTCCCTGGTGGCGCAGTGGTTGAGAATCTGCCTGCTAATGCACGGGACATGGGTTCGAGCCCTCCTCTGGGAAGATCCCACATGCCGTGGAGCAACTGGGCCCGTGAGCCACAACTACTGAGCCTGCGCGTCTGGAGCCTGTGCTCCGCAACAAGAGAGGCCGCGATAGTGAACGGCCCGCGCACCACAATGAAGAGTGGCCCCCGCTCCCCACAACTGGAGAAATCCCTCACACAGAAACGAAGACTCAACACAGCTAAAAATAAATCAATAAATCAATAAATTTATTAAAAAGAAAAATACTAATTGTAAAGTCTGCAGTGGGTATATAGGTGTTCAACTTTTTTCCAGATTTTACGTTTCTGGTTTTGTTTTTAAATTTTTTATTTATTATTTATTTATTACTTTTATTTTTGGCTGTGTTGGGTCTTCGTTTCTGCGCGAGGGCTTTCTCCAGTTGCGGCAAGTGGGGGCCACTCTTCTTCGCGGCGCGCGGGACTCTCACTATCGCGGCCTGTCTTGTTGCGGAGCAGAGGCTCTAGACGCTCAGGCTCAGTATTTGTCGCTCACGGGCCCAGTTGCTCCGCGGCATGTGGGATCTTCCCAGACCAGGGCTCAAACCCGTGTCCCCTGCATTGGCAGGCGGATTCTCAACCACTGCACCACCAGGGAAGCCCCCCAACCCCGATAGTTTTAAAACCAGCCTCAGTCATGCTTGCTTCAAGACTTATCCTGGCATCATGGACCACTGGATACTTTGGCTAGGTGTTAAACTCTCTTGTCCTGTGCCCGAGTCCCATTGTGGTGACTTAGTTGCCATCTAGGGCACTCTTGGCATGAGTCCTAGACATGAATCCAGCTCAATGGATTGGGCCCTGCTCCCTGCTGGCTGACTGTCCTAATGCCCAGTGCCTCCTTTCTGCTTGGACTTCTGAGGGCCGCAGCCCCAGGACCCTCACTCTGTGTTCCCGGCTCTATTCAATGCCAACGGTATGTCTTTTGCTTGCTGTATGTCACCTGCCCCAGTACCTCCTACTGGCTTTGACCTTCCTGTTTCAGGTCCTCTTATTGCGACCCTTTGTGTATAAGCCAGATCTGTTTGCCCTTCCTTCAAGGGGAGCTATATCCCTGGTGTTTCCCTAGATGCTTATGATGAGACCCCTGCCAGAACTACACCAATCAGACCCTCCATGTACACGCTTGGGTCTGAACCCTTTCAGCGAGAGCAGGTTGGAGACCCATATATACATAAATATACAATGTGTACAAATCAAGTATTTTAAAGATTGTAAAGAATTCTTGTGAACGTATTAGTTTAGCGAAGTCAAGCAGGATCATCATATGATGGCCTAATCAAGCACATGTATATAACATTTCCTATTTTTATATGATACCATTTTAATAGATGTGCCCATCTTTTCAAAGTTCTAATCTGTGGCAGTGGGCAGTAGGTGGACGGGGTGGGTCACAGCAGGAAGAGGCATTCGCTGCCTTAGGCAGTTAAACCATTGCTCTCTCTTCAGAATGGCTCAGCCAGCAGGATTCTGTGGGGTCTACCTCCTGGCACCGGGCTCCAATCGCCGGATTTTGGGTCTGGGGCAACCCAGATCTTTGTGCGAGTTTTCCGGAGAGTGCTTTCTCTTGGGAGCACGTCTGGGGACTGTCTTCTCTGCTTCCACCTTTGCTGGCGTGGCCAAAGGAACTGTTGCTGCAAAGAAAATCAGAACTGATCAGTCACTTCTGCTGTACACAGTCTCCTGCCAGAATTTCCCTCTCTCATATTTCTCCCAGTTTCTGGCTGAAGACCTTTAATCTACTTGACATCCAGAACACAGCCTTGGCCCACCACCTCCATGAGTCTCTAGAGAAGGGACACTGGCTGCAAAAGCAATTCCTAGAGCCTACGGCTGCAGCACATGAGGAAGTCTCTTCACCGTTTCCAGGGAAAACAGTAGAACCCGAAAGTCATTGCAATCATGAGCCTCTCCATCTCTCCTTTCCACAAAACAGAAAACATTTCTTGCAGTCTGTCACTTCTGAGTCTTTAATGGAAATGTCTTTCAAGTTTCGGAAAAAAGTAGTCTAATATAAATTGGTTAAGAACCCCTCCCACCTTGGCAACCCCTCTTGGGCCCCATTTATACTGCCTGTTTCAACCACACTGAACTCTAGCCCTGTGATACTTTTATGTAGATTAGAACAAGGCCAAATGCTGAGGCGGAGGGATCAGGAGACTGAGAACCGTATTCTGGGCACCAAGTCTAGGCTCACATCAACCCATCCTCCTGGGACACCATCTCCTCAGCCCTCCAGTCTCATTAGCACTTCAACACCCCTCTTGGTTCTTCCGGTCTTCCCATCAATATGGCACCACCCTCTCCGCTAGGAGTAAAAATCATTATAATCCTCTCTCCACCATGAAAGGATGAGATAAAGGCTCAGCAGCAGCCCCCGTGAAACACATGGTCAACACTGTGAAGAGGTGTTACTAAGGCGATTTGGTCCGACTCAGAGAAGGTAAGAGACAACTCTGCCCTTAGCCTGATCAGGCCCACAGGAAGGAGGCACACTGGGGACAGCCTTTGAGAGTGTGGCAATGCGAGAGAACCTTCTTTAGGAGGGGACTCCCTGTTGCCGACCTTGAAAAAGCAAGGATGGGACATTTGTTACTGGGGCTGTTACAGAGGGGATGTGCCCAGAGGTTAGGCCACCCTGCTTGAGAATCAAAGCACCTTCTAGTCCGAAATGGCTTGAATGCTCCAATCGCCGGATTTTGGGTCTGGGGCAACCCAGATCTTTGTGCGACATTTCCGGAGAGTACTTTCTCTTGGGAGCACGTCTGGGGACTGGCTTCTCTGCTTCCACCTATGCTGGCGTGGCCAAAGGAACATCCCCGTAGGCCCGGTAGCCACCAACCAGGCAGTATGTCTCCCCATGCCAGCCCAACTGCGTTTCTCCACACCCTCGGTAGAGGACATGGTAGTGACCAGGGGTAGGGGGAGAAACGGGAGCCACTGCTGCTGCAAAGAAAATCAGAACTGATCAGTCACTTCTGCTGTATACAGCCTCCTGACAGAATTTCCCACTCTCACGTCTCTCCCACTATCTGGCTGAAGACCTTTAATCTACTTGACATCCAAAACACAGCTTTGGCCCATCACCTCTATGATTCCCTAGAGAAGGGACACTGGCTGCAAAAGCAATTCCTAGAGCCTACGGCTGCAGCACATGAGGAAGTCTCTTCACCGTTTCCAGGGAAAACAGTAGAACCCGAAAGTCATTGCAATCATGAGCCTCTCCATCTCTCCCTTCCACACCAGAGAAAACATTTCTTGCAGTCTGTCACTTCTGAGGCTTTAATGGAAATGTCTTTCAAGTTTTGGAAAAAACTAATCTAATATACATTGATTAAGGACCCCTCCCACCTTGGCAGCCCCTCTTGGGCCCCATTTATACTGCCTGTTTCAACCACACTGAACTCTAGCCCTCTGATACTTTTATGTAGATTAGAACAAGGCCAAATACTGAGGCAGAGTGATCAGGAGACTGAGACCCGTGTTCTTGGTACCAAGTCTAGGCTCACATCAACCCAGCCTCCTGGGACACCATCTCCTCAGCCCTCCAGTCTCATTAGCACTTCAACACCCCTCTTGGTTCTTCCGGTCTTCCCATCAATATGGCACCACCCTCTCCCCTAGTACTCAGCAGCTCAGGGTGGGATGTGTCTGAGGGCACCGATGTAGATGTCTACATGACAGCACAGAGGTGCCTGGGTTTGAAGGTGTGTTTCAAGAGTGGCCCTCTTCCTCAAACTGCTCTATTTACCATTTGCCAACAAAAATGCACTTGTCTTTTGCTAAGAGGCCAATCAGGAAACGGTCTGAATGGAAGCATCCTGTAGCCCAAAGGGGAAGCTAGATTTATAAAGATCAGGATCATCCTGCACACTTGTCCAGGGATGACCTTTCACTTGTCCTCAACAGTGAGCACTGTGGGTCCCTGAAGATGTCCCAGGTCATTGGTATTACTTACAGCTGGGAACGCGCTCAGGTATACGTAGTGGGCAAGCCCCACAGGAACATGAGGCAGCCAGGTGAGGTGGTGTGTACACCATGGCTCCTCTAGAGATGCCCGGTCTCGGTGTTTCTGCCGCACTGCCCACCAACGGAACAGAGCTCAGGTTCGAGTAAAGATAGAGGATCCGGTCACACATTCTCCCTCAGACAACCAAAGAGGTTGGAGGACTTCTGCTGGAGAACTGTCAGGGAAGTTTGTCTGAGGGCAGCACGTGGCAGTTACGCTGCTATGGAAACTGTGAGAAGGCCTGTGAGGTCATCACTACCCAGTGAGGTCATAATAAGGAACCTGTGACTTGGGGGTCAGGCTTCAGGAGGAGGGGCAGTTTTGTGGAGGAGAGCAGGGGGAGGGCAGAGGTACTCTGCCTGGCCCCTCACACCTGGGCCTCCCCACCCATGCCCTAGTCTAGCAGACATCCCAGGTGGGGCGTGCCGGTGGGCTGGCACAGCCCTAGGGGCCCCAGGAAGGCAAAGGAGACCCACATTCTGAGATTGGCTTGAGAGGCAAGATTAACGTAAGAGAGAGCTAGGTTGTATGGCACTGACCCTAAGAGGCAGAGATTTGTGTGGACTGGGGAATCAGGGAAGGCTCCTTGGCAGTGGGCCTGAAGGACAAGTGAGATTTGGACCCATGGGGAAGAGAGGGAAGACATTCCAGTTTGGAAGAATAAAAGCAAAGACACATTCTCCTCGCCCTTGTCCTGCCCCAAATATAAATTCATAGAACCCTCACATTTTCACAACTGAGGACTGAAGAAAAGCAAGAGGTGAAGGGGCCTACCCAGTGTTACACAGGTAGTGGAGAGGTGTTCTGCTCAATGGTTAGGTTCATGTTGGGGCTCCGGATTTACAGCTGATAGGAATGTGAGGACAAGCTCATGCCATTTCAAACATTTCCAAGTGATACTGAGAGAGACGTTAAAGGTGCAAAATGAGGTTGCTGAATGACCTCACAAAGTGGGAATGGTGGGCCCATTTTCATATGAAATTCAAAACAAGTTCATGACCAAAGGACATAATACAAAATGACAACATAATCATTGCACTCCCCTCTCCCCTAGAAGTAAAAATCAGTATAATCCTCCCTCTCTCCACCATGAAAGGATGAGGTAAAGGCTCAGCAGCAGCCCCCGTGAAACACATGGTCACCACTGTGAAGAGGTGTTACTAAGACGATTTGGTCCGACTCAGAGAAGGAAAGAGACAACTCTGCCCTTAGCCTGATCAGGCCCACAGGAAGGAAGCACACTGGGGGCAGCCTTTGAGAGTGTGGCAATGCGAGAGAACCTTCTTTAGGAGGGGACTCCCTGTTGCCGACCTTGAAAAAGCAAGGATGGGACATTCGTTTACTGGGGCTGTTGCAGAGGGGATGTGCCCAGGAGGTAGAGACTGCTTCGACTACTATTTTAGAGGTTGGGCCCCCCTGGTTGAGAACCACAGCACCTTGTATTCCTAAACTGCTTGAATGAGCGGGTGCAAGTTAGGACAGACGAAGTCAGGCCTCATTGGAGCCGACTGCCTTTGGGAGTGGTAGAAGGTAAAATGGGAAGGGGAATGCTCTGGAGGAGGTTTGTCATGGCAGCTGGGACAGCACGAGACCATCCAGATTCTCCAAGGCTCCAGAGATGCCTTGGCTGGGAGCATCCCTCTGATGTGGTGCGGGGACTCCTACCTTAACAGGACCTGGCTGGGCATCTGCGGGAGGCAGAATAAATGGTTTCTTAACTTAAGAGAGCGAGAGACTCACCTGGGGGGTTGCACAAAACCACTTCAAAACACTTGTACCTGGATTCTTGAGCCAACCCTCAGAAAACTTATCTAGATCTGGAGTAGGGCTCTGGAAGCTGCACTTTTAATAAGCTTCCTGGGCAGTCCCACCACAGTGGTCCATGGAGAGACTGACCAAATTACTGTGGATTCTCCGTTGCTTTTGGGAGTCAAAGTGGGCAATGTGAAAAACTGCAGCAGGCATACGTATATACAGGGAATATTCAAGGCAAACAGAGGGGTAGAGTTATTCTATGCATGAATCAGATTTGAGAAAAGCTAGCCTGGTGGTTAAAGAACACAACCCTTGGGAGAGACAGACAGACCAGATTCTGTCCTACTTACTTGTGTGATTTTGACCAAGTTCTTTTATCCTTCTGACTGTTTCTTCATATGGAAAAGAGCTATGGCTGTACATTTAGCACAATATTCTCTTTTGGCAAATGTTGCTCTGGGTCTATTTGTGTTCTCTGCAACTTAATCTTTTCCGGTGTGCAAGCATTTTTAAGTTGTTTGGTGAAGTATTACATTTGACTTTAAACTGTTCATTACTTTGGGCAAAGCTTATATAATGCTGCAGAGACTAGAACCTATGCAGAGATAGTGAGAGGATGTGATAAGCTTATTCTGCCGGTTTATCAAAAAGTTTAACCTTTTCTCCTCTTCCTCCTCCTGCCACCAAGAGATGAGAAAGAAGGCAGATCCTGGAAATGCACACCAAGCAATACTTCTGTGTCACTTTGCCTTTTATTCCTCTGTTAGTACTTCCCAGAGAGATTTCACCAAAAATGCCTAAGCTTGCCATGGCCATTGTTGTGAAGAACATTTCTCTCTATTGCTAGTCACATCCCCATTTCCTTCTCCTGGGCGCTTAATGGATGTTTGGGGGCAGGAAATAAAATTTAAACTGAAACATCAAAAAAAAAAAGAAGAAAGATGAGCTCAAGTAGGCGTTATTGTGGTCCAGATAAGGTTTGGTTCATTCATTCCCTCGATTTGCATTTATCCGCCTTAGTGCCAGGCATGCGGGGAGAGAGAGAAATGTCTTCAAAGAGTCTGTGGTTGTATGGGGGAGGGAGCTGTGGAAATCTGTCATTTAGAAACAGCATGGAAGTGCTAGGGAAATATTGTTTTTTTCATTTATCTCTCACTCATCCGTTCACCCAGAGCAACTACAAAGGGTTTCACGCGGAGGAACTGGATGCCCTGAACTTGACATTCTCGTGGGGGAAACAACAATGTAAAGCACCAGCAGTGGTAAATCACCAGTAGTGATTTCAAGCCAGAAGGAACCACTCACCAATGGAGAGAGGCACAGGGTGAGCAGTGACTTGCAGAAAGGAGGGGTTATTTATTCATTGCAACTGCTGAGTTCAAGTTCATCTGGGTGGTTGTGTGGTTCGTGCTTACTGCATCTGTTTTTGGAACGTGCCTCCACCCTCCAAGAAGGGTGAGGATGATCACCCTTCTTTCCTCCTGCTGTGCCCCGGGGTCACCCAGCGAGTGTCTGCAGGGATGATCTGCTCTGTACTGGCTTTTCAGTCCCACTCCCGGGAGAAGAGAGATGAAGCTGTGTCTCCACCGCAGCTTGGCCTGATTCAGTCAGTGGGTGAAAAGGTGGGAAGAAGGTCAAGTTCATGAGAAATGATACACTGCAGAGTCATTTAGTCCTGAAGTACCAGTTCTGGTTGCTGGTGAGTTGCTAAATCCAGGGACCTGAATGTAATTCCTCCAGAGCCACAGAGACATCACTTCCAGGCCCATGGCAGGCTGTAGGGGTGCTGACTTTTCTCAGTGCTAAGGAGCAGCCATCTTCTACTGAGTGAGGACTCTGTGTCAGCAGGATCAGAACGGCACCAGGCACCGAAGAAGATTCTGCATCCCAGCATCTCCCAACACAGTGATAGATAAACGGGTAGAAGATGCGACCGGGCAGTCACAATAGAACAGAAGCTTATCCCCAATAAATATGGAAAGATGTTCAACTTCACTACCTAACAAATAAATTCAAGTTATAAATCTATTTCTTTTTTGCTCATCTCATTGGTAGAAAGTTTTAAGAATGCACAAAATTTGCTGCTAAGGATGTAAGGAAAAGGCCGTTTTCGTGTGTTGCTGCTGATGGGGATGGAAATTGGTGCGAACCTTCTGCAGGGTAATTTGGCAATTTGTGTATCAACAGCCTTAAAATGTTCATACACTTTGAGCCAGTAGTTTTGCTTTTAGCATCTTATCCTAAGGTGAAAGTCAAATTTATGTACAAGACTTATGTTCAAGAATATTCATCTCAGCCAGTAGTGTAATAGAAAAAATATTAGAAGCTACCTAAAAATCCCACAATACGGGGTTGGTTAAATAACGGATGGCCCAAGTTAAGAATGGAAAATAAAGACGCAGACGTAGAAAATGGACTTGAGGACACGGGGAAGGGGAAGGGGAAGCTGGGACGAAGTGAGAGAGTGGCATGGACTTATATATACTACCAAATGTAAAACAGCTAGCTAGTGGGAAGCAGCCACGTAGCACAGGGAAATCAGCTCGGTGCTTTGTGACCACCTAGAGGGGTGGGATAGGGAGGGTGGGAGGGAGACGCAAGAGGGAGGAGATATGGGGATATATGTGTATGTAGAGCTGATTCACTTTGTTATAAAGCAGAAACTAACACACCATTGTAAAGCAATTATACTCCAATAAAGATTTTTTTTTTTAAAAAAGGATGAAAAACAGTTCATTCATTAAAAATGATTTTCTCCAAGAATATTTAATGGTGGGAAGATGTAGTGAAAAAGCAGGGTACAAAATACTAGATGGAGTATTTCATTTTGTTAAAATTTAATAATACAAGTGTAGAAAACGTGATTAAGAGAACAGTACTGATTTGACTACGGGACATTTTTTTTCTTTAAATTTTTCTGTATTTGGTGTTATAAAGCATCATATATCCTCTCTGAGTCTCAGTTTATGTTCTGTGAAGTGGGACTCATCACATCTACACTGCAGTGCGCTCGGGCAGAGCAGCACAATATTTGAAAGTGCCCTTGACAATGACCAGCCCATTGTAATACTCCAGGACTGGTTATAATATCATTGCCAATGACACACCCATAGTCCGGATATTATCCGTAACGATTACTAAGGTTGTTTATCTCCCTCCACTTTTACTAAGACAAAAAAAGGATTAATTGAAGACTCTTAAGTCATTTTTACTGAGGTTCTTTGTTTTTTTTTTTTTTTTTTTCTCAAAATACTAATTGTAGGGCTTCCCTGGTGGCGCAGTGGTTGAGAATCTGCCTGCTAATGCAGGGGACACAGGTTCGAGCCCTGGTCTGGGAAGATCCCACATGCCATGGAGCAACTGGGCCCGTGAGCCACAACTACTGAGCCTGCGCGTCTGGAGCCTGTGCTCCGCAACAAGAGAGGCCGCGATAGTGAGTGGCCCGCGCACCGCAATGAAGAGTGACCCCCGCTCCCCACAACTGGAGAAAGCCCTCACACAGAAACGAAGACCCAACACAGCTAAAAATAAATCAATAAATCAATAAATGTATTAAAAAGAAAAGTACTAATTGTAAAGTCTGCAGTGGGTATATAGGTGTTCAACTTTTTTCCAGATTTTACGTTTCTGGTTTTGTTTTTAAATTTTTTATTTATTAATTATTTATTACTTTTAATTTTGGCTGTGTTGGGTCTTCGTTTCTGCGCGAGGGCTTTCTCCAGTTGCGGCAAGTGGGGGCCACTCTTCTTCGCGGCGCGCGGGCCTCTCACTATCGCGGCCTGTCTTGTTGCGGAGCAGAGGCTCTAGACGCTCAGGCTCAGTAGTTGTGGCTCACAGGCCCAGTTGCTCCGCGGCATGTGGGATCTTCCCAGACCAGGGCTCAAACCCGTGTCCCCTGCATTGGCAGGCGGATTCTCAACCACTGCACCACCAGGGAAGCCCCCCCACCCCGATAGTTTTACAACCAGCCTCAGTCATGCTTACTTCAAGACTTATCCTGGCATCATGGACCACTGGATACTTTGGCTAGGTGTTAAACTCTCTTGTCCTGTGCCCGAGTCCCATCGTGGTGACTTAGTTGCCATCTAGGGCACTCTTGGCATGAGTCCTAGACATGAATCCAGCTCAATGGCTTGGGCCCTGCTCCCTGCTGGCTGACAGTCCTAATGCCCAGTGCCTCCTTTCTGCTTGGACTTCTGAGGGCCGCAGCCCCAGGACCCTCACTCTGTGTTCCAGGCTCTATTCAATGCCAACGGTATGTCTTTTGCTTGCTGTATGTCCCCTGCCCCAGTACCTCCTACTGGCTTTGACCTTCCTGTTTCAGGTCCTCTTATTGCGACCCTTTGTGTATAAGCCAGATCTGTTTGCCCTTCCTTCAAGGGGAGCTATTTCCCTGGTGTTTCCCTAGATGCTTATGATGAGACCCCTGCCAGAACTACACCAATCAGACCCTCCATGTACACGCTTGGGTCTGAACCCTTTCAGCGAGAGCAGGTTGGAGACCCATATATACATAAATATACAATGTGTACAAATCAAGTATTTTAAAGATTGTAAAGAATTCTTGTGAACGTATTAGGTTAGGGAAGTCAAGCAGGATCATCATATGATGGCATAATCAAGCACATGTATATAACATTTCCTATTTTTATATGATGCCATTTTAATAGATGTGCCCATCTTTTCAAAGTTCTAATCTGTGGCAGTGGGCAGTAGGGGGAAGGGGTGGGTCACAGCAGGAAGAGGCATTCACTGCCTTAGGCAGTTAAACCATTGCTCTCTCTTCAGAATGGCTCAGCCAGCAGGATTCTGTGGGGTCTACCTCCTGGCACCGGGCTCCAATCGCCGGATTTTGGGTCTGGGGCAACCCAGATCTTTGTGCGAGTTTTCCGGAGAGTGCTTTCTCTTGGGAGCACGTCTGGGGACTGGCTTCTCTGCTTCCACCTTTGCTGGCGTGGCCAAAGGTACTGCTGCTGCAAAGAAAATCAGAACTGATCAGTCACTTCTGCTGTACACAGTCTCCTGCCAGAATTTCCCTCTCTCATGTCTCTCCCACTTTCTGGCTGAAGACCTTTAATCTACTTGACATCCAGAACACAGCCTTGGCCCATCACCTCCATGAGTGCCTAGAGAAGGGACACTGGCTGCAAAAGCAATTCCTAGAGCCTACGGCTGTAGCACATGAGGAAGTCTCTTCACCGTTTCCAGGGAAAACAGTAGAACCCGAAAGTCATTGCAATCATGAGCCTCTCCATCTCTCCTTTCCACAACAGAGAAAACATTTCTTGCAGTCTGTCACTTCTGAGGCTTTCATGGAAATGTCTTTCAAGTTTCGGAAAAAAATAGTCTAATATAAATTGGTTAAGAACCCCTCCCACCTTGGCAACCCCTCTTGGGCCCCATTTATACTGCCTGTTTCAACCACACTGAACTCTAGCCCTCTGATACTTTTATGTAGATTAGAACAAGGCCAAATGCTGAGGCGGAGGGATCAGGAGACTGAGAACCGTATTCTGGGCACCAAGTCTAGGCTCACATCAACCCAGCCTCCTGGGACACCATCTCCTCAGCCCTCCAGTCTCATTAGCACTTCAACACCCCTCTTGGTTCTTCCGGTCTTCCCATCAATATGGCACCACCCTCTCCGCTAGGAGTAAAAATCATTATAATCCTCTCTCCACCATGAAAGGATGAGATAAAGGCTCAGCAGCAGCCCCCGTGAAACACATGGTCAACACTGTGAAGAGGTGTTACTAAGGCGATTTGGTCCGACTCAGAGAAGGAAAGAGACAACACTGCCCTTAGCCTGATCAGGCCCACAGGAAGGAAGCACACTGGGGGCAGCCTTTGAGAGTGTGGCAATGCGAGAGAACCTTCTTTAGGAGGGGACTCCCTGTTGCCGACCTTGAAAAAGCAAGGATGGGACATTTGTTTACTGGGGCTGTTACAGAAGGGATGTGCCCAGAGGTTAGGCCACCCTGCTTGAGAATCAAGTCACCTTCTAGTCCGAAATGGCTTGAATGCTCCAATCGCCGGATTTTGGGTCTGGGGCAACACAGATCTCTGTGCGACATTTCCGGAGAGTGCTTTCTCTTGGGAGCACGTCTGGGGACTGGCTTCTCTGCTTCCACCTTTGCTGGCGTGGCCAAAGGAACATCCCCGTAGGCCCGGTAGCCACCAACCAGGCAGTATGTCTCCCCATGCCAGCCCAACTGCGTTTCTCCACACCCTCGGTAGAGGACATGGTAGTGACCAGGGGTAGGGGGAGAAACGGGAGCCACTGCTGCTGCAAAGAAAATCAGAACTGATCAGTCACTTCTGCTGTACACAGCCTCCTGCCAGAATTTCCCTCTCTCACGTCTCTCTCACTTTCTGGCTGAAGACCTTTAATCTACTTGACATCCAAAACACAGCTTTGGCCCATCACCTCTATGAGTCCCTAGAGAAGGGACACTGGCTGCAAAAGCAATTCCTAGAGCCTACGGCTGCAGCACATGAGGAAGTCTCTTCATCGTTTCCAGGGAAAACAGTAGAACCCGAAAGTCATTGCAATCATGAGCCTCTCCATCTCTCCCTTCCACACCAGAGAAAACATTTCTTGCAGTCTGTCACTTCTGAGGCTTTAATGGAAATGTCTTTCAAGTTTTGGAAAAAACTAATCTAATATAAATTGGTTAAGGACCCCTCCCACCTTGGCAGCCCCTCTTGGGCCCCATTTATACTGCCTGTTTCAACCACACTGAACTCTAGCCCTCTGATACTTTTATGTAGATTAGAACAAGGCCAAATACTGAGGCAGAGTGATCAGGAGACTGAGACCCACGTTCTGGGTACCAAGTCTAGGCTCACATCAACCCAGCCTCCTGGGACACCATCTCCTCAGCCCTCTAGTCTCATTAGCACTTCAACACCCCTCTTGGTTCTTCCGGTCTTCCCATCAATATGGCACCACCCTCTCCCCTAGTACTCAGCAGCTCAGGATGGGATGTGTCTGAGGGCACCGATGTAGATGTCTACATGACAGCACAGAGGTGCCTGGGTTTGAAGGTGTGTTTCAAGAGTGGCCCTCTTCCTCAAACTGCTCCATTTACCATTTGCCAACAAAAATGCACTTGTCTTTTGCTAAGAGGCCAATCAGGAAAGGGTCTGAATGGAAGCATCCTGTAGCCCGAAGGGGAAGCTAGATTTATAAAGATCAGGACCATCCTGCACACTTGTCCAGGGATGACCTTTCACTTGTCCTCAACAGTGAGCACTGTGGGTCCCTGAAGATGTCCCAGGTCATTGGTATTACTTACAGCTGGGAACGCGCTCAGGTATACGTAGTGGGCAAGCCCCACAGGAACATGAGGCAGCCAGGTGAGGTGGTGTGTACACCATGGCTCCTCTAGAGATGCCCGGTCTCGGTGTTTCTGCCGCACTGCCCACCCACGGAACAGAGCTCAGGTTCGAGTAAAGATAGAGGATCCGATCACACATTCTCCCTCAGGCAAACAAAGTGGTTGGAGAACTTCTGGTGGAGAACTGTCAGGGAAGTTAGTCTGAGGGCAGCACGTTGGCAGTTACGCTGCCATGGAAACTGTGAGAAGGCCTGTGAGGTCATCACTACCCAGTGAGGTCATAATAAGGAACCTGTGACTTGGGGGTCAGGCTTCAGGAGGAGGGGCAGTTTTGTGGAGGAGAGCAGGGGGAGGGCAGAGGTACTCTGCCTGGCCCCTCACACCTGGGCCTCCCCACCCATGCCCTAGTCTAGCAGACATCCCGCGTGGGGCGTGCCGGTGGGCTGGCACAGCCCTAGGGGCCCCAGGAAGGCAAAGGAGACCCACATTCTGAGATTGGCTTGAGAGGCAAGATTAACGTAAGAGAGAGCTAGGTTGTATGGCACTGACCCTAAGAGGCAGAGATTTGTGTGGACTGGGGAATCAGGGAAGGCTCCTTGGCAGTGGGCCTGAAGGACAAGTGAGATTTGGACCCATGGGGAAGAGAGGGAAGACATTCCAGTTTGGAAGAATAAAAGCAAAGACACATTCTCCTCGCCCTTTTCCTGCCCCAAATATAAATTCATAGAACCCTCACATTTTCACAACTGAGGACTGAAGAAAAGCAAGAGGTGAAGGGGCCTACCCAGTGTTACACAGGTAGTGGAGAGGTGTTCTGCTCAATGGTTAGGTTCATGTTGGAGCTCCGGATTTACAGCTGATAGGAATGTGAGGACAAGCTCATGCCATTTCAAACATTTCCAAGTGATACTGAGAGAGACGTTAAAGGTGCAAAATGAGGGTGCTGAATGACCTCACAAAGTGGGAATGGTGGGCCCATTTTCATATGAAATTTAAAACAAGTTCATGACCAAAGGACATAATACAAAATGACAACATAATCATTACACTCCCCTCTCCCCTAGAAGTAAAAATCAGTATAATCCTCCCTCTCTCCACCATGAAAGGATGAGGTAAAGGCTCAGCAGCAGCCCCCGTGAAACACATGGTCACCACTGTGAAGAGGTGTTACTAAGACGATTTGGTCCGACTCAGAGAAGGAAAGAGACAACTCTGCCCTTAGCCTGATCAGGCCCACAGGAAGGAAGCACACTGGGGGCAGCCTTTGAGAGTGTGGCAATGCGAGAGAACCTTCTTTAGGAGGGGACTCCCTGTTGCCGACCTTGAAAAAGCAAGGATGGGACATTCGTTTACTGGGGCTGTTGCAGAGGGGATGTGCCCAGGAGGTAGAGACTGCTTGGACTACTATTTTAGAGGTTGGGCCCCCCTGGTTGAGAACCACAGCACCTTGTATTCCTAAACTGCTTGAATGAGCGGGTGCACGTTAGGACAGACGAAGTCAGGCCTCATTGGAGCCGACTGCCTTTGGGAGTGGTAGAAGGTAAAATGGGAAGGGGAATGCTCTGGAGGAGGTTTGTCATGGCAGGTGGGCCAGCACGAGACCATCCAGATTCTCCAAGGCTCCAGAGATGACTTGGCTGGGAGCATCCCTCTGATGTGGTGCGGGGACTCCTACCTTAACAGGACCTGGCTGGGTATCTGCGGGAGGCAGAATAAATGGTTTATTAACTTAAGAGAGCGAGAGACTCACCTGGGGGGTTGCACAAAACCACTTCAAAAGACTTGTACCTGGATTCTTGAGCCAACCCTCAGAAAACTTATCTAGATCTGGAGTAGGGCTCTGGAAGCTGCACTTTTAATAAGCTTCCTGGGCAGTCCCACCACAGTGGTCCATGGAGAGACTGACCAAATTACTGTGTATTCTCTGTTGCTTTTGGGAGTCAAAGTGGGCAATGTGAAGAACTGCAGCAGGCATACGTATATACAGGGAATATTCAAGGCAAACAGAGGGGTAGAGTTATTCTATGCATGAATCAGATTTGAGAAAAGCTAGCCTGGTGGTTAAAGAACACAACCCTTGGGAGAGACAGACAGACCAGATTCTGTCCTACTTACTTGTGTGATTTTGACCAAGTTCTTTTATCCTTCTGACTGTTTCTTCATATGGAAAAGAGCTATGGCTGTACATTTAGCACAATATTCTCTTTTGGCAAAGGCTGCTCTGGGTCCATTTGTGTTCTCTGCAACTTAATCTTTTCCGGTGTGCAAGCATTTTTAAGTTGTTTGGTGAAGTATTACATTTGACTTTCAACTGTTCATTACTTTGGGCAAAGCTTATATAATGCTGCAGAGACTAGAACCTATGCAGAGATAGTGAGAGGATGTGATAAGCTTATTCTGCCGGTTTATCAAAAAGTTTAACCTTTTCTCCTCTGCCTCCGCCTGCCACCAAGAGATGAGAAAGAAGGCAGAGCCTGGAAATGCACACCAAGCAATACTTCTGTGTCAGTTTGCCTTTTATTCCTCTGCCAGTACTTCCCAGAGAGATTTCACCAAAAGTGCCTAAGCTTGCCATGGCCATTGTTGTGAATAACATTTCTCTCTATTGCTAGTCACATCCCCTTTTCCTTCTCCTGGGCGCTTAATGGATGTTTGGGGGCAGGAAATAAAATTTAAACTAAAACATCAAAAAAAAAAAAAAAGAAGAAAGATGAGCTCAAGTAGGCGTTATTGTGGTCCAGATAAGGTTTGGTTTATTCATTCCCTCGATTTGCATTTATCCGCCTTAGTGCCAGGCATGGGGGGAGAGAGAGAAATGTCTTCAAAGAGTCTGTGGTTGTATGGGGGAGGGTGCTGTGGAAATCTGTCATTTAGAAACAGCATGGAAGTGCTAGGGAAAAATTGTTTTGTTCATTTCTCTCTCACTCATCCGTTCACCCAGAGCAACTACAAAGGGTTTCACGCGGAGGAACTGGATGCCCTGAACTTGACATTCTCCTGGGGGAAACAACAATGTAAAGCACCAGCAGTGGTAAGTCACCAGTAGTGATTTCAAGCCAGAAGGAACCACTCACCAATGGAGAGAGGCACAGGGTGAGCAGTGACTTGCAGAAAGGAGGGGTTATTTATTCATTCCAACTGCTGAGTTCAAGTTCATCTGGGTGGTTGTGTGGTTCGTGCTTACTGCATCTATTTTTGGAACGTGGCTCCACCCTCCAAGAAGGGTGAGGATGATCACCCTTCTTTCCTCCTGCTGTGCCCCGGGGTCACCCAGCGAGTGTCTGCAGGGATGATCTGCTCTGTACTGGCTTTTCAGTCCCACTCCCGGGAGAAGAGAGACGAAGCTGTGTCTCCACCACAGCTTGGCCTGATTCAGTCACTGGGTGAAAAGGTGGGAAGAAGGTCAAGTTCATGAGAACTGATACACTGCAGAGTCATTTAGTCCTGAAGTACCAGTTCTGGTTGCTGGTGAGTTGCTAAATCCAGGGACCTGAATGTAATTCCTCCAGAGCCACTGAGACATCACTTCTAGGCCCATGGCAGGCTGTAGGGGTGCTGACTTTTCTCAGTGCTAAGGAGCAGCCATCTTCTACTGAGAGAGGACTCTGTGTCAGCAGGAGCAGAACCACACCAGGCACCGAAGAAGGTTCTGCATCCCAGCATCTCCCAACACAGTGATAGATAAACGGGTAGAAGATGCGACAGGGCAGTCACAATAGAACAGAAGCTTATCCCCAATAAATATGGAAAGATGTTCAACTTCACTACCTAACAAAGAAATTCAAGTTATAAATCTATTTCTTTTTTGCTCATCTCATTGGTAGAAAGTTTTAAGAATGCACAAAATTTGCTGCTAAGGATGTAAGGAAAAGGCTGTTTTCGTCTGTTGCTGCTGATGGGGATGGAAATTGGTGCGAACCTTCTGCAGGGTAATTTGGCAATTTGTGTATCAACAGCCTTAAAATGTTCAAACACTTTGAGCCAGTAGTTTTGCTTTTAGCATCTTATCCTAAGGTGAAAGTCAAATTTATGTACAAGACTTATGTTCAAGAATATTCATCTCAGCCAGTAGTGTAATAGAAAAAATATTAGAAGCTACCTAAAAATCCCACAATACGGGGTTGGTTAAATAACGGATGGCCCAACTTAAGAATGGAAAATAAAGACGCAGACGTAGAAAATGGACTTGAGGACACGGGGAAGGGGAAGGGGAAGCTGGGACGAAGTGAGAGAGTGGCATGGACTTATATATACTACCAAATGTAAAACAGCTAGCTAGTGGGAAGCAGCCACGTAGCACAGGGAAATCAGCTCGGTGCTTTGTGACCACCTAGAGGGGTGGGATAGGGAGGGTGGGAGGGAGACGCAAGAGGGAGGAGATATGGGGATATATGTGTATGTAGAGCTGATTCACTTTGTTATAAAGCAGAAACTAACACACCATTGTAAAGCAATTATACTCCAATAAAGATGTTTTTTTTAAAAAAGGATGGAAAACAGTTCATTCATTAAAAATGATTTTCTCCAAGAATATTTAATGGTGGGAAGATGTAGTGTAAAACAGGGTACAAAATACTAGATGGAGTATTTCATTTTGTTAAAATTTAATAATACAAGTGTAGAAAACGTGATTAAGAGAACAGTACTGATTTGACTACGGGACATTTTTTTTCTTTAAATTTTTCTGTATTTGGTGTTATAAAGCATCATATATCCTCTCTGAGTCTCAGTTTATGTTCTGTGAAGTGGGACTCATCACATCTACACTGCAGTGTGCTCGGGCAGAGCAGCACAATATTTGAAAGTGCCCTTGACAATGACCAGCCCATTGTAATACTCCAGGAATGGTTATAATATCATTGCCAATGACACACCCATAGTCCGGATATTATCCGTAACGATTACTAAGGTTGTTTATCTCCCTCCACTTTTACTAAGACAAAAAAAGAATTAATTGAAGACTCTTAAGTCATTTTTACTGAGGTTCTTTGTTTTTTTTTTTTTTTTTTTTTCAAAATACTAATTGTAGGGCTTCCCTGGTGGCGCAGTGGTTGAGAATCTGCCTGCTAATGCAGGGGACACGGGTTTGAGCCCTGGTCTGGGAAGATCCCACATGCCATGGAGCAACTGGGCCCGTGAGCCACAACTACTGAGCCTGCGCGTCTGGAGCCTGTGCTCCGCAACATGAGAGGCCGCGATAGTGAGTGGCCCGCGCACCGCAATGAAGAGTGGCCCCCGCTCCCCACAACTGGAGAAAGCCCTCACACAGAAACGACGACCCAACACAGCTAAAAATAAATCAATAAATCAATAAATTTATTAAAAAGAAAAATACTAATTGTAAAGTCTGCAGTGGGTATATAGGTGTTCAACTTTTTTCCAGATTTTACGTTTCTGGTTTTGTTTTTAAATTTTTTATTTATTATTTATTTATTACTTTTATTTTTGGCTGTGTTGGGTCTTCGTTTCTGCGCGAGGGCTTTCTCCAGTTGCGGCAAGTGGGGGCCACTCTTCTTCGCGGCCCGCGGGCCTCTCACTATCGCGGCCTGTCTTGTTGCGGAGCAGAGGCTCTAGACGCTCAGGCTCAGTAGTTGTGGCTCACAGGCCCATTTGCTCCGCGGCATGTGGGATCTTCCCAGACCAGGGCTCAAACCCGTGTCCCCTGCATTGGCAGGCGGATTCTCAACCACTGCACCACCAGGGAAGCCCCCCCACCCCGATAGTTTTACAACCAGCCTCAGTCATGCTTACTTCAAGACTTATCCTGGCATCATGGACCACTGGATACTTTGGCTAGGTGTTAAACTCTCTTGTCCTGTGCCCGAGTCCCATCGTGGTGACTTAGTTGCCATCTAGGGCACTCTTGGCATGAGTCCTAGACATGAATCCAGCTCAATGGCTTGGGCCCTGCTCCCTGCTGGCTGACAGTCCTAATGCCCAGTGCCTCCTTTCTGCTTGGACTTCTGAGGGCCGCAGCCCCAGGACCCTCACTCTGTGTTCCCGGCTCTATTCAATGCCAACGGTATGTCTTTTGCTTGCTGTATGTCCCCTGCCCCAGTACCTCCTACTGGATTTGACCTTCCTGTTTCAGGTCATCTTATTGCGACCCTTTGTGTATAAGCCAGATCTGTTTGCCTTTCCTTCAAGGGGAGCTATTTCCCTGGTGTTTCCCTAGATGCTTATGATGAGACCTCTGCCAGAACTACACCAATCAGACCCTCCATGTACACGCTTGGGTCTGAACCCTTTCAGCGAGAGCAGGTTGGAGACCCATATATACATAAATATACAATGTGTACAAATCAAGTATTTTAAAGATTGTAAAGAATTCTTGTGAACGTATTAGGTTAGGGAAGTCAAGCAGGATCATCATATGATGGCATAATCAATCACATGTATATAACATTTCCTATTTTTATATGATGCCATTTTAATAGATGTGCCCATCTTTTCAGAGTTGTAATCTGTGGCAGTGGGCAGTAGGGGGACGGGGTGGGTCACAGCAGGAAGAGGCATTCGCTGCCTTAGGCAGTTAAACCATTGCTCTGTCTTCAGAATGGCTCAGCCAGCAGGATTCTGTGGGGTCTACCTCCTGGCACCGGGCTCCAATCGCTGGATTTTGGGTCTGGGGCAACCCAGATCTTTGTGCGAGTTTTCCGGAGAGTGCTTTCTCTTGAGAGCACGTCTGGGGACTGGCTTCTCTGCTTCCACCTTTGCTGGCGTGGCCAAAGGAACTGCTGCTGCAAAGAAAATCAGAACTGATCAGTCACTTCTGCTGTACACAGTCTCCTGCCAGAATTTCCCTCTCTCATGTCTCTCCCACTTTCTGGCTGAAGACCTTTAATCTACTTGACATCCAGAACACAGCCTTGGCCCATCACCTCCATGAGTCCCTAGATAAGGGACACTGGCTGCAAAAGCAATTCCTAGAGCCTACGGCTGCAGCACATGAGGAAGTCTCTTCACCGTTTCCAGGGAAAACAGTAGAACCCGAAAGTCATTGCAATCATGAGCCTCTCCATCTCTCCTTTCCACAACAGAGAAAACATTTCTTGCAGTCTGTCACTTCTGAGGCTTTAATGGAAATGTCTTTCAAGTTTCGGAAAAAAATAGTCTAATATAAATTGGTTAAGAACCCCTCCCACCTTGGCAACCCCTCTTGGGCCCCATTTATACTGCCTGTTTCAACCACACTGAACTCTAGCCCTCTGATACTTTTATGTAGATTAGAACAAGGCCAAATGCTGAGGCGGAGGGATCAGGAGACTGAGAACCGTATTCTGGGCACCAAGTCTAGGCTCACATCAACCCAGCCTCCTGGGACACCATCTCCTCAGCCCTCCAGTCTCATTAGCACTTCAACACCCCTCTTGGTTCTTCCGGTCTTCCCATCAATATGGCACCACCCTCTCCGCTAGGAGTAAAAATCATTATAATCCTCTCTCCACCATGAAAGGATGAGATAAAGGCTCAGCAGCAGCCCCCGTGAAACACATGGTCAACACTGTGAAGAGGTGTTACTAAGGCGATTTGGTCCGACTCAGAGAAGGAAAGAGACAACACTGCCCTTAGCCTGATCAGGCCCACAGGAAGGAAGCACACTGGGGGCAGCCTTTGAGAGTGTGGCAATGCGAGAGAACCTTCTTTAGGAGGGGACTCCCTGTTGCCGACCTTGAAAAAGCAAGGATGGGACATTTGTTTACTGGGGCTGTTACAGAAGGGATGTCCCCAGAGGTTAGGCCACCCTGCTTGAGAATCAAATCACCTTCTAGTCCGAAATGGCTTGAATGCTCCAATCGCCGGATTTTGGGTCTGGGGCAACCCAGATCTTTGTGCGACATTTCCGGAGAGTGCTTTCTCTTGGGAGCACGTCTGGGGACTGGCTTCTCTGCTTCCACCTTTGCTGGCGTGGCCAAAGGAACATCCCCGTAGGCCCGGTAGCCACCAACCAGGCAGTATGTCTCCCCATGCCAGCCCAACTGCGTTTCTCCACACCCTCTGTAGAGGACATGGTAGTGACCAGAGGTAGGGGGAGAAACGGGAGCCACTGCTGCTGCAAAGAAAATCAGAACTGATCAGTCACTTCTGCTGTACACAGCCTCCTGCCAGAAGTTCCCTCTCTCACGCCTCTCCCACTTTCTGGCTGAAGACCTTTAATCTACTTGACATCCAAAACACAGCTTTGGCCCATCACCTCTATGAGTCCCTAGAGAAGGGACACTGGCTGCAAAAGCAATTCCTAGAGCCTACGGCTGCAGCACATGAGGAAGTCTCTTCACCGTTTCCAGGGAAAACAGTAGAACCCGAAAGTCATTGCAATCATGAGCCTCTCCATCTCTCCCTTCCACACCAGAGAAAACATTTCTTGCAGTCTGTCACTTCTGAGGCTTTAATGGAAATGTCTTTCAAGTTTTGGAAAAAACTAATCTAATATAAATTGGTTAAGGACCCCTCCCACCTTGGCAGCCCCTCTTGGGCCCTATTTATACTGCCTGTTTCAACCACACTGAACTCTAGCCCTCTGATACTTTTATGTAGATTAGAACAAGGCCAAATACTGAGGCAGAGTGATCAGGAGACTGAGACCCACGTTCTGGGTACCAAGTCTAGGCTCACATCAACCCAGCCTCCTGGGACACCATCTCCTCAGCCCTCCAGTCTCATTAGCACTTCAACACCCCTCTTGGTTCTTCCGGTCTTCCCATCAATATGGCACCACCCTCTCCCCTAGTACTCAGCAGCTCAGGATGGGATGTGTCTGAGGGCACCGATGTAGATGTCTACATGACAGCACAGAGGTGCCTGGGTTTGAAGGTGTGTTTCAAGAGTGGCCCTCTTCCTCAAACTGCTCCATTTACCATTTGCCAACAAAAATGCACTTGTCTTTTGCTAAGAGGCCAATCAGGAAAGGGTCTGAATGGAAGCATCCTGTAGCCCGAAGGGGAAGCTAGATTTATAAAGATCAGGACCATCCTGCACACTTGTCCAGGGATGACCTTTCACTTGTCCTCAACAGTGAGCACTGTGGGTCCCTGAAGATGTCCCAGGTCATTGGTATTACTTACAGCTGGGAACGCGCTCAGGTATACGTAGTGGGCAAGCCCCACAGGAACATGAGGCAGCCAGGTGAGGTGGTGTGTACACCATGGCTCCTCTAGAGATGCCCGGTCTCGGTGTTTCTGCCGCACTGCCCACCCACGGAACAGAGCTCAGGTTCGAGTAAAGATAGAGGATCCGATCACACATTCTCCCTCAGGCAAACAAAGTGGTTGGAGAACTTCTGGTGGAGAACTGTCAGGGAAGTTAGTCTGAGGGCAGCACGTTGGCAGTTACGCTGCCATGGAAACTGTGAGAAGGCCTGTGAGGTCATCACTACCCAGTGAGGTCATAATAAGGAACCTGTGACTTGGGGGTCAGGCTTCAGGAGGAGGGGCAGTTTTGTGGAGGAGAGCAGGGGGAGGGCAGAGGTACTCTGCCTGGCCCCTCACACCTGGGCCTCCCCACCCATGCCCTAGTCTAGCAGACATCCCGCGTGGGGCGTGCCGGTGGGCTGGCACAGCCCTAGGGGCCCCAGGAAGGCAAAGGAGACCCACATTCTGAGATTGGCTTGAGAGGCAAGATTAACGTAAGAGAGAGCTAGGTTGTATGGCACTGACCCTAAGAGGCAGAGATTTGTGTGGACTGGGGAATCAGGGAAGGCTCCTTGGCAGTGGGCCTGAAGGACAAGTGAGATTTGGACCCATGGGGAAGAGAGGGAAGACATTCCAGTTTGGAAGAATAAAAGCAAAGACACATTCTCCTCGCCCTTTTCCTGCCCCAAATATAAATTCATAGAACCCTCACATTTTCACAACTGAGGACTGAAGAAAAGCAAGAGGTGAAGGGGCCTACCCAGTGTTACACAGGTAGTGGAGAGGTGTTCTGCTCAATGGTTAGGTTCATGTTGGAGCTCCGGATTTACAGCTGATAGGAATGTGAGGACAAGCTCATGCCATTTCAAACATTTCCAAGTGATACTGAGAGAGACGTTAAAGGTGCAAAATGAGGGTGCTGAATGACCTCACAAAGTGGGAATGGTGGGCCCATTTTCATATGAAATTTAAAACAAGTTCATGACCAAAGGACATAATACAAAATGACAACATAATCATTACACTCCCCTCTCCCCTAGAAGTAAAAATCAGTATAATCCTCCCTCTCTCCACCATGAAAGGATGAGGTAAAGGCTCAGCAGCAGCCCCCGTGAAACACATGGTCACCACTGTGAAGAGGTGTTACTAAGACGATTTGGTCCGACTCAGAGAAGGAAAGAGACAACTCTGCCCTTAGCCTGATCAGGCCCACAGGAAGGAAGCACACTGGGGGCAGCCTTTGAGAGTGTGGCAATGCGAGAGAACCTTCTTTAGGAGGGGACTCCCTGTTGCCGACCTTGAAAAAGCAAGGATGGGACATTCGTTTACTGGGGCTGTTGCAGAGGGGATGTGCCCAGGAGGTAGAGACTGCTTGGACTACTATTTTAGAGGTTGGGCCCCCCTGGTTGAGAACCACAGCACCTTGTATTCCTAAACTGCTTGAATGAGCGGGTGCATGTTAGGACAGACGAAGTCAGGCCTCATTGGAGCCGACTGCCTTTGGGAGTGGTAGAAGGTAAAATGGGAAGGGGAATGCTCTGGAGGAGGTTTGTCATGGCAGGTGGGCCAGCACGAGACCATCCAGATTCTCCAAGGCTCCAGAGATGACTTGGCTGGGAGCATCCCTCTGATGTGGTGCGGGGACTCCTACCTTAACAGGACCTGGCTGGGTATCTGCGGGAGGCAGAATAAATGGTTTATTAACTTAAGAGAGCGAGAGACTCACCTGGGGGGTTGCACAAAACCACTTCAAAAGACTTGTACCTGGATTCTTGAGCCAACCCTCAGAAAACTTATCTAGATCTGGAGTAGGGCTCTGGAAGCTGCACTTTTAATAAGCTTCCTGGGCAGTCCCACCACAGTGGTCCATGGAGAGACTGACCAAATTACTGTGTATTCTCTGTTGCTTTTGGGAGTCAAAGTGGGCAATGTGAAGAACTGCAGCAGGCATACGTATATACAGGGAATATTCAAGGCAAACAGAGGGGTAGAGTTATTCTATGCATGAATCAGATTTGAGAAAAGCTAGCCTGGTGGTTAAAGAACACAACCCTTGGGAGAGACAGACAGACCAGATTCTGTCCTACTTACTTGTGTGATTTTGACCAAGTTCTTTTATCCTTCTGACTGTTTCTTCATATGGAAAAGAGCTATGGCTGTACATTTAGCACAATATTCTCTTTTGGCAAAGGCTGCTCTGGGTCCATTTGTGTTCTCTGCAACTTAATCTTTTCCGGTGTGCAAGCATTTTTAAGTTGTTTGGTGAAGTATTACATTTGACTTTCAACTGTTCATTACTTTGGGCAAAGCTTATATAATGCTGCAGAGACTAGAACCTATGCAGAGATAGTGAGAGGATGTGATAAGCTTATTCTGCCGGTTTATCAAAAAGTTTAACCTTTTCTCCTCTGCCTCCGCCTGCCACCAAGAGATGAGAAAGAAGGCAGAGCCTGGAAATGCACACCAAGCAATACTTCTGTGTCAGTTTGCCTTTTATTCCTCTGCCAGTACTTCCCAGAGAGATTTCACCAAAAGTGCCTAAGCTTGCCATGGCCATTGTTGTGAATAACATTTCTCTCTATTGCTAGTCACATCCCCTTTTCCTTCTCCTGGGCGCTTAATGGATGTTTGGGGGCAGGAAATAAAATTTAAACTAAAACATCAAAAAAAAAAAAAAAGAAGAAAGATGAGCTCAAGTAGGCGTTATTGTGGTCCAGATAAGGTTTGGTTTATTCATTCCCTCGATTTGCATTTATCCGCCTTAGTGCCAGGCATGGGGGGAGAGAGAGAAATGTCTTCAAAGAGTCTGTGGTTGTATGGGGGAGGGTGCTGTGGAAATCTGTCATTTAGAAACAGCATGGAAGTGCTAGGGAAAAATTGTTTTGTTCATTTCTCTCTCACTCATCCGTTCACCCAGAGCAACTACAAAGGGTTTCACGCGGAGGAACTGGATGCCCTGAACTTGACATTCTCCTGGGGGAAACAACAATGTAAAGCACCAGCAGTGGTAAGTCACCAGTAGTGATTTCAAGCCAGAAGGAACCACTCACCAATGGAGAGAGGCACAGGGTGAGCAGTGACTTGCAGAAAGGAGGGGTTATTTATTCATTCCAACTGCTGAGTTCAAGTTCATCTGGGTGGTTGTGTGGTTCGTGCTTACTGCATCTGTTTTTGGAACGTGGCTCCACCCTCCAAGAAGGGTGAGGATGATCACCCTTCTTTCCTCCTGCTGTGCCCCGGGGTCACCCAGCGAGTGTCTGCAGGGATGATCTGCTCTGTACTGGCTTTTCAGTCCCACTCCCGGGAGAAGAGAGACGAAGCTGTGTCTCCACCACAGCTTGGCCTGATTCAGTCACTGGGTGAAAAGGTGGGAAGAAGGTCAAGTTCATGAGAACTGATACACTGCAGAGTCATTTAGTCCTGAAGTACCAGTTCTGGTTGCTGGTGAGTTGCTAAATCCAGGGACCTGAATGTAATTCCTCCAGAGCCACTGAGACATCACTTCTAGGCCCATGGCAGGCTGTAGGGGTGCTGACTTTTCTCAGTGCTAAGGAGCAGCCATCTTCTACTGAGAGAGGACTCTGTGTCAGCAGGAGCAGAACCACACCAGGCACCGAAGAAGGTTCTGCATCCCAGCATCTCCCAACACAGTGATAGATAAACGGGTAGAAGATGCGACAGGGCAGTCACAATAGAACAGAAGCTTATCCCCAATAAATATGGAAAGATGTTCAACTTCACTACCTAACAAAGAAATTCAAGTTATAAATCTATTTCTTTTTTGCTCATCTCATTGGTAGAAAGTTTTAAGAATGCACAAAATTTGCTGCTAAGGATGTAAGGAAAAGGCTGTTTTCGTCTGTTGCTGCTGATGGGGATGGAAATTGGTGCGAACCTTCTGCAGGGTAATTTGGCAATTTGTGTATCAACAGCCTTAAAATGTTCAAACACTTTGAGCCAGTAGTTTTGCTTTTAGCATCTTATCCTAAGGTGAAAGTCAAATTTATGTACAAGACTTATGTTCAAGAATATTCATCTCAGCCAGTAGTGTAATAGAAAAAATATTAGAAGCTACCTAAAAATCCCACAATACGGGGTTGGTTAAATAACGGATGGCCCAACTTAAGAATGGAAAATAAAGACGCAGACGTAGAAAATGGACTTGAGGACACGGGGAAGGGGAAGGGGAAGCTGGGACGAAGTGAGAGAGTGGCATGGACTTATATATACTACCAAATGTAAAACAGCTAGCTAGTGGGAAGCAGCCACGTAGCACAGGGAAATCAGCTCGGTGCTTTGTGACCACCTAGAGGGGTGGGATAGGGAGGGTGGGAGGGAGACGCAAGAGGGAGGAGATATGGGGATATATGTGTATGTAGAGCTGATTCACTTTGTTATAAAGCAGAAACTAACACACCATTGTAAAGCAATTATACTCCAATAAAGATGTTTTTTTTAAAAAAGGATGGAAAACAGTTCATTCATTAAAAATGATTTTCTCCAAGAATATTTAATGGTGGGAAGATGTAGTGTAAAACAGGGTACAAAATACTAGATGGAGTATTTCATTTTGTTAAAATTTAATAATACAAGTGTAGAAAACGTGATTAAGAGAACAGTACTGATTTGACTACGGGACATTTTTTTTCTTTAAATTTTTCTGTATTTGGTGTTATAAAGCATCATATATCCTCTCTGAGTCTCAGTTTATGTTCTGTGAAGTGGGACTCATCACATCTACACTGCAGTGTGCTCGGGCAGAGCAGCACAATATTTGAAAGTGCCCTTGACAATGACCAGCCCATTGTAATACTCCAGGAATGGTTATAATATCATTGCCAATGACACACCCATAGTCCGGATATTATCCGTAACGATTACTAAGGTTGTTTATCTCCCTCCACTTTTACTAAGACAAAAAAAGGATTAATTGAAGACTCTTAAGTCATTTTTACTGAGGTTCTTTGTTTTTTTTTTTTTTTTTTTTCAAAATACTAATTGTAGGGCTTCCCTGGTGGCGCAGTGGTTGAGAATCTGCCTGCTAATGCAGGGGACACGGGTTTGAGCCCTGGTCTGGGAAGATCCCACATGCCATGGAGCAACTGGGCCCGTGAGCCACAACTACTGAGCCTGCGCGTCTGGAGCCTGTGCTCCGCAACATGAGAGGCCGCGATAGTGAGTGGCCCGCGCACCGCAATGAAGAGTGGCCCCCGCTCCCCACAACTGGAGAAAGCCCTCACACAGAAACGACGACCCAACACAGCTAAAAATAAATCAATAAATCAATAAATTTATTAAAAAGAAAAATACTAATTGTAAAGTCTGCAGTGGGTATATAGGTGTTCAACTTTTTTCCAGATTTTACGTTTCTGGTTTTGTTTTTAAATTTTTTATTTATTATTTATTTATTACTTTTATTTTTGGCTGTGTTGGGTCTTCGTTTCTGCGCGAGGGCTTTCTCCAGTTGCGGCAAGTGGGGGCCACTCTTCTTCGCGGCCCGCGGGCCTCTCACTATCGCGGCCTGTCTTGTTGCGGAGCAGAGGCTCTAGACGCTCAGGCTCAGTAGTTGTGGCTCACAGGCCCATTTGCTCCGCGGCATGTGGGATCTTCCCAGACCAGGGCTCAAACCCGTGTCCCCTGCATTGGCAGGCGGATTCTCAACCACTGCACCACCAGGGAAGCCCCCCCACCCCGATAGTTTTACAACCAGCCTCAGTCATGCTTACTTCAAGACTTATCCTGGCATCATGGACCACTGGATACTTTGGCTAGGTGTTAAACTCTCTTGTCCTGTGCCCGAGTCCCATCGTGGTGACTTAGTTGCCATCTAGGGCACTCTTGGCATGAGTCCTAGACATGAATCCAGCTCAATGGCTTGGGCCCTGCTCCCTGCTGGCTGACAGTCCTAATGCCCAGTGCCTCCTTTCTGCTTGGACTTCTGAGGGCCGCAGCCCCAGGACCCTCACTCTGTGTTCCCGGCTCTATTCAATGCCAACGGTATGTCTTTTGCTTGCTGTATGTCCCCTGCCCCAGTACCTCCTACTGGATTTGACCTTCCTGTTTCAGGTCATCTTATTGCGACCCTTTGTGTATAAGCCAGATCTGTTTGCCTTTCCTTCAAGGGGAGCTATTTCCCTGGTGTTTCCCTAGATGCTTATGATGAGACCTCTGCCAGAACTACACCAATCAGACCCTCCATGTACACGCTTGGGTCTGAACCCTTTCAGCGAGAGCAGGTTGGAGACCCATATATACATAAATATACAATGTGTACAAATCAAGTATTTTAAAGATTGTAAAGAATTCTTGTGAACGTATTAGGTTAGGGAAGTCAAGCAGGATCATCATATGATGGCATAATCAATCACATGTATATAACATTTCCTATTTTTATATGATGCCATTTTAATAGATGTGCCCATCTTTTCAGAGTTGTAATCTGTGGCAGTGGGCAGTAGGGGGACGGGGTGGGTCACAGCAGGAAGAGGCATTCGCTGCCTTAGGCAGTTAAACCATTGCTCTGTCTTCAGAATGGCTCAGCCAGCAGGATTCTGTGGGGTCTACCTCCTGGCACCGGGCTCCAATCGCTGGATTTTGGGTCTGGGGCAACCCAGATCTTTGTGCGAGTTTTCCGGAGAGTGCTTTCTCTTGAGAGCACGTCTGGGGACTGGCTTCTCTGCTTCCACCTTTGCTGGCGTGGCCAAAGGAACTGCTGCTGCAAAGAAAATCAGAACTGATCAGTCACTTCTGCTGTACACAGTCTCCTGCCAGAATTTCCCTCTCTCATGTCTCTCCCACTTTCTGGCTGAAGACCTTTAATCTACTTGACATCCAGAACACAGCCTTGGCCCATCACCTCCATGAGTCCCTAGATAAGGGACACTGGCTGCAAAAGCAATTCCTAGAGCCTACGGCTGCAGCACATGAGGAAGTCTCTTCACCGTTTCCAGGGAAAACAGTAGAACCCGAAAGTCATTGCAATCATGAGCCTCTCCATCTCTCCTTTCCACAACAGAGAAAACATTTCTTGCAGTCTGTCACTTCTGAGGCTTTAATGGAAATGTCTTTCAAGTTTCGGAAAAAAATAGTCTAATATAAATTGGTTAAGAACCCCTCCCACCTTGGCAACCCCTCTTGGGCCCCATTTATACTGCCTGTTTCAACCACACTGAACTCTAGCCCTCTGATACTTTTATGTAGATTAGAACAAGGCCAAATGCTGAGGCGGAGGGATCAGGAGACTGAGAACCGTATTCTGGGCACCAAGTCTAGGCTCACATCAACCCAGCCTCCTGGGACACCATCTCCTCAGCCCTCCAGTCTCATTAGCACTTCAACACCCCTCTTGGTTCTTCCGGTCTTCCCATCAATATGGCACCACCCTCTCCGCTAGGAGTAAAAATCATTATAATCCTCTCTCCACCATGAAAGGATGAGATAAAGGCTCAGCAGCAGCCCCCGTGAAACACATGGTCAACACTGTGAAGAGGTGTTACTAAGGCGATTTGGTCCGACTCAGAGAAGGAAAGAGACAACACTGCCCTTAGCCTGATCAGGCCCACAGGAAGGAAGCACACTGGGGGCAGCCTTTGAGAGTGTGGCAATGCGAGAGAACCTTCTTTAGGAGGGGACTCCCTGTTGCCGACCTTGAAAAAGCAAGGATGGGACATTTGTTTACTGGGGCTGTTACAGAAGGGATGTCCCCAGAGGTTAGGCCACCCTGCTTGAGAATCAAATCACCTTCTAGTCCGAAATGGCTTGAATGCTCCAATCGCCGGATTTTGGGTCTGGGGCAACCCAGATCTTTGTGCGACATTTCCGGAGAGTGCTTTCTCTTGGGAGCACGTCTGGGGACTGGCTTCTCTGCTTCCACCTTTGCTGGCGTGGCCAAAGGAACATCCCCGTAGGCCCGGTAGCCACCAACCAGGCAGTATGTCTCCCCATGCCAGCCCAACTGCGTTTCTCCACACCCTCGGTAGAGGACATGGTAGTGACCAGGGGTAGGGGGAGAAACGGGAGCCACTGCTGCTGCAAAGAAAATCAGAACTGATCAGTCACTTCTGCTGTACACAGCCTCCTGCCAGAAGTTCCCTCTCTCACGTCTCTCCCACTTTCTGGCTGAAGACCTTTAATCTACTTGACATCCAAAACACAGCTTTGGCCCATCACCTCTATGAGTCCCTAGAGAAGGGACACTGGCTGCAAAAGCAATTCCTAGAGCCTACGGCTGCAGCACATGAGGAAGTCTCTTCACCGTTTCCAGGGAAAACAGTAGAACCCGAAAGTCATTGCAATCATGAGCCTCTCCATCTCTCCCTTCCACACCAGAGAAAACATTTCTTGCAGTCTGTCACTTCTGAGGCTTTAATGGAAATGTCTTTCAAGTTTTGGAAAAAACTAATCTAATATAAATTGGTTAAGGACCCCTCCCACCTTGGCAGCCCCTCTTGGGCCCTATTTATACTGCCTGTTTCAACCACACTGAACTCTAGCCCTCTGATACTTTTATGTAGATTAGAACAAGGCCAAATACTGAGGCAGAGTGATCAGGAGACTGAGACCCACGTTCTGGGTACCAAGTCTAGGCTCACATCAACCCAGCCTCCTGGGACACCATCTCCTCAGCCCTCCAGTCTCATTAGCACTTCAACACCCCTCTTGGTTCTTCCGGTCTTCCCATCAATATGGCACCACCCTCTCCCCTAGTACTCAGCAGCTCAGGATGGGATGTGTCTGAGGGCACCGATGTAGATGTCTACATGACAGCACAGAGGTGCCTGGGTTTGAAGGTGTGTTTCAAGAGTGGCCCTCTTCCTCAAACTGCTCCATTTACCATTTGCCAACAAAAATGCACTTGTCTTTTGCTAAGAGGCCAATCAGGAAAGGGTCTGAATGGAAGCATCCTGTAGCCCGAAGGGGAAGCTAGATTTATAAAGATCAGGACCATCCTGCACACTTGTCCAGGGATGACCTTTCACTTGTCCTCAACAGTGAGCACTGTGGGTCCCTGAAGATGTCCCAGGTCATTGGTATTACTTACAGCTGGGAACGCGCTCAGGTATACGTAGTGGGCAAGCCCCACAGGAACATGAGGCAGCCAGGTGAGGTGGTGTGTACACCATGGCTCCTCTAGAGATGCCCGGTCTCGGTGTTTCTGCCGCACTGCCCACCCACGGAACAGAGCTCAGGTTCGAGTAAAGATAGAGGATCCGGTCACACATTCTCCCTCAGGCAACCAAAGTGGTTGGAGAACTTCTGGTGGAGAACTGTCAGGGAAGTTAGTCTGAGGGCAGCACGTTGGCAGTTACGCTGCCATGGAAACTGTGAGAAGGCCTGTGAGGTCATCACTACCCAGTGAGGTCATAATAAGGAACCTGTGACTTGGGGGTCAGGCTTCAGGAGGAGGGGCAGTTTTGTGGAGGAGAGCAGGGGGAGGGCAGAGGTACTCTGCATGGCCCCTCACACCTGGGCCTCCCCACCCATGCCCTAGTCTAGCAGACATCCCACGTGGGGCGTGCCGGTGTGCTGGCACAGCCCTAGGGGCCCCAGGAAGGCAAAGGAGACCCACATTCTGAGATTGGCTTGAGAGGCAAGATTAACGTAAGAGAGAGCTAGGTTGTATGGCACTGACCCTAAGAGGCAGAGATTTGTGTGGACTGGGGAATCAGGGAAGGCTCCTTGGCAGTGGGCCTGAAGGACAAGTGAGATTTGGACCCATGGGGAAGAGAGGGAAGACATTCCAGTTTGGAAGAATAAAAGCAAAGACACATTCTCCTCGCCCTTTTCCTGCCCCAAATATAAATTCATAGAACCCTCACATTTTCACAACTGAGGACTGAAGAAAAGCAAGAGGTGAAGGGGCCTACCCAGTGTTACACAGGTAGTGGAGAGGTGTTCTGCTCAATGGTTCGGTTCATGTTGGGGCTCCGGATTTACAGCTGATAGGAATGTGAGGACAAGCTCATGCCATTTCAAACATTTCCATGTGATACTGAGAGAGACGTTAAAGGTGCAAAATGAGGGTGCTGAATGACCTCACAAAGTGGGAATGGTGGGCCCATTTTCATATGAAATTCAAAACAAGTTCATGACCAAAGGACATAATACAAAATGACAACATAATCATTACACTCCCCTCTCCCCTAGAAGTAAAAATCAGTATAATCCTCCCTCTCTCCACCATGAAAGGATGAGGTAAAGGCTCAGCAGCAGCCCCCGTGAAACACATGGTCACCACTGTGAAGAGGTGTTACTAAGACGATTTGGTCCAACTCAGAGAAGGAAAGAGACAACTCTGCCCTTAGCCTGATCAGGCCCACAGGAAGGAAGCACACTGGGGGCAGCCTTTGAGAGTGTGGCAATGCGAGAGAACCTTCTTTAGGAGGGGACTCCCTGTTGCCGACCTTGAAAAAGCAAGGATGGGACATTCGTTTACTGGGGCTGTTGCAGAGGGGATGTGCCCAGGAGGTAGAGACTGCTTGGACTACTATTTTAGAGGTTGGGCCCCCCTGGTTGAGAACCACAGCACCTTGTATTCCTAAACTGCTTGAATGAGCGGGTGCACGTTAGGACAGACGAAGTCAGGCCTCATTGGAGCCGACTGCCTTTGGGAGTGGTAGAAGGTAAAATGGGAAGGGGAATGCTCTGGAGGAGGTTTGTCATGGCAGGTGGGCCAGCACGAGACCATCCAGATTCTCCAAGGCTCCAGAGATGACTTGGCTGGGAGCATCCCTCTGATGTGGTGCGGGGACTCCTACCTTAACAGGACCTGGCTGGGCATCTGCGGGAGGCAGAATAAATGGTTTCTTAACTTAAGAGAGCGAGAGACTCACCTGGGGGGTTGCACAAAACCACTTCAAAACACTTGTACCTGGATTCTTGAGCCAACCCTCAGAAAACTTATCTAGATCTGGAGTAGGGCTCTGGAAGCTGCACTTTTAATAAGCTTCCTGGGCAGTCCCACCACAGTGGTCCATGGAGAGACTGACCAAATTACTGTGTATTCTCCGTTGCTTTTGGCAGTCAAAGTGGGCAATGTGAAAAACTGCAGCAGGCATACGTATATACAGGGAATATTCAAGGCAAACAGAGGGGTAGAGTTATTCTATGCATGAATCAGATTTGAGAAAAGCTAGCCTGGTGGTTAAAGAACACAACCCTTGGGAGAGACAGACAGACCAGATTCTGTCCTACTTACTTGTGTGATTTTGACCAAGTTCTTTTATCCTTCTGACTGTTTCTTCATATGGAAAAGAGCTATGGCTGTACATTTAGCACAATATTCTCTTTTGGCAAAGGCTGCTCTGGGTCCATTTGTGTTCTCTGCAACTTAATCTTTTCCGGTGTGCAAGCATTTTTAAGTTGTTTGGTGAAGTATTACATTTGACTTTCAACTGTTCATTACTTTGGGCAAAGCTTATATAATGCTGCAGAGACTAGAACCTATGCAGAGATAGTGAGAGGATGTGATAAGCTTATTCTGCCGGTTTATCAAAAAGTTTAACCTTTTCTCCTCTGCCTCCGCCTGCCACCAAGAGATGAGAAAGAAGGCAGAGCCTGGAAATGCACACCAAGCAATACTTCTGGGTCAGTTTGCCTTTTATTCCTCTGCCAGTACTTCCCAGAGAGATTTCACCAAAAGTGCCTAAGCTTGCCATGGCCATTGTTGTGAAGAACATTTCTCTCTATTGCTAGTCACATCCCCTTTTCCTTCTCCTGGGCGCTTAATGGATGTTTGGGGGCAGGAAATAAAATTTAAACTAAAACATCAAAAAAAAAAAAAAAGAAGAAAGATGAGCTCAAGTAGGCGTTATTGTGGTCCAGATAAGGTTTGGTTTATTCATTCCCTCGATTTGCATTTATCCGCCTTAGTGCCAGGCATGGGGGGAGAGAGAGAAATGTCTTCAAAGAGTCTGTGGTTGTATGGGGGAGGGTGCTGTGGAAATCTGTCATTTAGAAACAGCATGGAAGTGCTAGGGAAAAATTGTTTTGTTCATTTCTCTCTCACTCATCCGTTCACCCAGAGCAACTACAAAGGGTTTCACGCGGAGGAACTGGATGCCCTGAACATGACATTCTCCTGGGGGAAACAACAATGTAAAGCACCAGCAGTGGTAAGTCACCAGTAGTGATTTCAAGCCAGAAGGAACCACTCACCAATGGAGAGAGGCACAGGGTGAGCAGTGACTTGCAGAAAGGAGGGGTTATTTATTCATTCCAACTGCTGAGTTCAAGTTCATCTGGGTGGTTGTGTGGTTCGTGCTTACTGCATCTGTTTTTGGAACGTGGCTCCACCCTCCAAGAAGGGTGAGGATGATCACCCTTCTTTCCTCCTGCTGTGCCCCGGGGTCACCCAGCGAGTGTCTGCAGGGATGATCTGCTCTGTACTGGCTTTTCAGTCCCACTCCCGGGAGAAGAGAGACGAAGCTGTGTCTCCACCACAGCTTGGCCTGATTCAGTCACTGGGTGAAAAGGTGGGAAGAAGGTCAAGTTCATGAGAACTGATACACTGCAGAGTCATTTAGTCCTGAAGTACCAGTTCTGGTTGCTGGTGAGTTGCTAAATCCAGGGACCTGAATGTAATTCCTCCAGAGCCACTGAGACATCACTTCTAGGCCCATGGCAGGCTGTAGGGGTGCTGACTTTTCTCAGTGCTAAGGAGCAGCCATCTTCTACTGAGAGAGGACTCTGTGTCAGCAGGAGCAGAACCACACCAGGCACCGAAGAAGGTTCTGCATCCCAGCATCTCCCAACACAGTGATAGATAAACGGGTAGAAGATGCGACAGGGCAGTCACAATAGAACAGAAGCTTATCCCCAATAAATATGGAAAGATGTTCAACTTCACTACCTAACAAAGAAATTCAAGTTATAAATCTATTTCTTTTTTGCTCATCTCATTGGTAGAAAGTTTTAAGAATGCACAAAATTTGCTGCTAAGGATGTAAGGAAAAGGCTGTTTTCGTCTGTTGCTGCTGATGGGGATGGAAATTGGTGCGAACCTTCTGCAGGGTAATTTGGCAATTTGTGTATCAACAGCCTTAAAATGTTCAAACACTTTGAGCCAGTAGTTTTGCTTTTAGCATCTTATCCTAAGGTGAAAGTCAAATTTATGTACAAGACTTATGTTCAAGAATATTCATCTCAGCCAGTAGTGTAATAGAAAAAATATTAGAAGCTACCTAAAAATCCCACAATACGGGGTTGGTTAAATAACGGATGGCCCAACTTAAGAATGGAAAATAAAGACGCAGACGTAGAAAATGGACTTGAGGACACGGGGAAGGGGAAGGGGAAGCTGGGACGAAGTGAGAGAGTGGCATGGACTTATATATACTACCAAATGTAAAACAGCTAGCTAGTGGGAAGCAGCCACGTAGCACAGGGAAATCAGCTCGGTGCTTTGTGACCACCTAGAGGGGTGGGATAGGGAGGGTGGGAGGGAGACGCAAGAGGGAGGAGATATGGGGATATATGTGTATGTAGAGCTGATTCACTTTGTTATAAAGCAGAAACTAACACACCATTGTAAAGCAATTATACTCCAATAAAGATGTTTTTTTTAAAAAAGGATGGAAAACAGTTCATTCATTAAAAATGATTTTCTCCAAGAATATTTAATGGTGGGAAGATGTAGTGTAAAAGCAGGGTACAAAATACTAGATGGAGTATTTCATTTTGTTAAAATTTAATAATACAAGTGTAGAAAACGTGATTAAGAGAACAGTACTGATTTGACTACGGGACATTTTTTTTCTTTAAATTTTTCTGTATTTGGTGTTATAAAGCATCATATATCCTCTCTGAGTCTCAGTTTATGTTCTGTGAAGTGGGACTCATCACATCTACACTGCAGTGCGCTCGGGCAGAGCAGCACAATATTTGAAAGTGCCCTTGACAATGACCAGCCCATTGTAATACTCCAGGACTGGTTATAATATCATTGCCAATGACACACCCATAGTCCGGATATTATCCGTAACGATTACTAAGGTTGTTTATCTCCCTCCACTTTTACTAAGACAAAAAAAGGATTAATTGAAGACTCTAAAGTCATTTTTACTGAGGTTCTTTGTTTTTTTTTTTTTTTTCTTTCAAAATACTAATTGTAGGGCTTCCCTGGTGGCACAGTGGTTGAGAATCTGCCTGCTAATGCACGGGACACGGGTTCGAGCCCTGCTCTGGGAAGATCCCACATGCCGTGGAGCAACTGGGCCCGTGAGCCACAACTACTGAGCCTGCGCGTCTGGAGCCTGTGCTCCGCAACAAGAGAGGCCGCAATAGTGAGTGGCCCGCGCACCGCAATGAAGAGTGGCCCCCGCTCCCCACAACTGGAGAAAGCCCTCACACAGAAACGAAGACCCAACACAGCTAAAAATAAATCAATAAATCAATAAATTTATTAAAAAGAAAAATACTAATTGTAAAGTCTGCAGTGGGTATATAGGTGTTCAACTTTTTTCCAGATTTTACGTTTCTGCTTTTGTTTTTAAATTTTTTATTTATTATTTATTTATTACTTTTATTTTTGGCTGTGTTGGGTCTTCGTTTCTGCGCGAGGGCTTTCTCCAGTTGCGGCAAGTGGGGGCCACTCTTCTTCGCGGCCCGCGGGCCTCTCACTATCGCGGCCTGTCTTGTTGCGGAGCAGAGGCTCTAGACGCTCAGGCTCAGTAGTTGTGGCTCACAGGCCCAGTTGATCCGCGGCATGTGGGATCTTCCCAGACCAGGGCTCAAACCCGTGTCCCCTGCATTGGCAGGCGGATTCTCAACCACTGCACCACCAGGGAAGCCCCCCCACCCCGATAGTTTTACAACCAGCCTCAGTCATGCTTACTTCAAGACTTATCCTGGCATCATGGACCACTGGATACTTTGGCTAGGTGTTAAACTCTCTTGTCCTGTGCCCGAGTCCCATCGTGGTGAGTTAGTTGCCATCTAGGGCACTCTTGGCATGAGTCCTAGACATGAATCCAGCTCAATGGCTTGGGCCCTGCTCCCTGCTGGCTGACAGTCCTAATGCCCAGTGCCTCCTTTCTGCTTGGACTTCTGAGGGCCGCAGCCCCAGGACCCTCACTCTGTGTTCCCGGCTCTATTCAATGCCAACGGTATGTCTTTTGCTTGCCGTATGTCCCCTGCCCCAGTACCTCCTACTGGCTTTGACCTTCCTGTTTCAGGTCCTCTTATTGCAACCCTTTGTGTATAAGCCAGATCTGTTTGCCCTTCCTTCAAGGGGAGCTATTTCCCTGGTGTTTCCCTAGATGCTTATGATGAGACCCCTGCCAGAACTACACCAATCAGACCCTCCATGTACACGCTTGGGTCTGAACCCTTTCAGCGAGAGCAGGTTGGAGACCCATATATACATAAATATACAATGTGTACAAATCAAGTATTTTAAAGATTGTAAAGAATTCTTGTGAACGTATTAGGTTAGGGAAGTCAAGCAGGATCATCATATGATGGCATAATCAAGCACATGTATATAACATTTCCTATTTTTATATGATGCCATTTTAATAGATGTGCCCATCTTTTCAAAGTTCTAATCTGTGGCAGTGGGCAGTAGGGGGAAGGGGTGGGTCACAGCAGGAAGAAGCATTCGCTGCCTTAGGCAGTTAAACCATTGCTCTCTCTTCAGAATGGCTCAGCCAGCAGGAATCTGTGGGGTCTACCTCCTGGAACCTGGCTCCAATCGCCGGATTTTGGGTCTGGGGCAACCCAGATCTTTGTGCGAGTTTTCCGGAGAGTGCTTTCTCTTGGGAGCACGTCTGGGGACTGGCTTCTCTGCTTCCACCTTTGCTGGCGTGGCCAAAGGAACTGCTGCTGCAAAGAAAATCAGAACTGATCAGTCACTTCTGCTGTACACAGTCTCCTGCCAGAATTTCCCTCTCTCATGTCTCTCCCACTTTCTGGCTGAAGACCTTTAATCTACTTGACATCCAGAACACAGCCTTGGCCCATCACCTCCATGAGTCCCTAGAGAAGGGACACTGGCTGCAAAAGCAATTCCTAGAGCCTACGGCTGCAGCACATGAGGAAGTCTCTTCACCGTTTCCAGGGAAAACAGTAGAACCCGAAAGTCATTGCAATCATGAGACTCTCCATCTCTCCTTTCCACAACAGAGAAAACATTTCTTGCAGTCTGTCACTTCTGAGGCTTTAATGGAAATGTCTTTCAAGTTTCGGAAAAAAATAGTCTAATATAAATTGGTTAAGAATCCCTCCCACCTTGGCAACCCCTCTTGGGCCCCATTTATACTGCCTGTTTCAACCACACTGAACTCTAGCCCTCTGATACTTTTATGTAGATTAGAACAAGGCCAAATGCTGAGGCGGAGGGATCAGGAGACTGAGAACCGTATTCTGGGCACCAAGTCTAGGCTCACATCAACCCAGCCTCCTGGGACACCATCTCCTCAGCCCTCCAGTCTCATTAGCACTTCAACACCCCTCTTGGTTCTTCCGGTCTTCCCATCAATATGGCACCACCCTCTCCGCTAGGAGTAAAAATCATTATAATCCTCTCTCCACCATGAAAGGATGAGATAAAGGCTCAGCAGCAGCCCCCGTGAAACACATGGTCAACACTGTGAAGAGGTGTTACTAAGGCGATTTGGTCCGACTCAGAGAAGGAAAGAGACAACACTGCCCTTAGCCTGATCAGGCCCACAGGAAGGAAGCACACTGGGGGCAGCCTTTGAGAGTGTGGCAATGCGAGAGAACCTTCTTTAGGAGGGGACTCCCTGTTGCCGACCTTGAAAAAGCAAGGATGGGACATTTGTTTACTGGGGCTGTTACAGAAGGGATGTGCCCAGAGGTTAGGCCACCCTGCTTGAGAATCAAATCACCTTCTAGTCAGAAATGGCTTGAATGCTCCAATCGCCGGATTTTGGGTCTGGGGCAACCCAGATCTTTGTGCGACATTTCCGGAGAGTGCTTTCTCTTGGGAGCACGTCTGGGGACTGGCTTCTCTGGTTCCACCTTTGCTGGCGTGGCCAAAGGAACATCCCCGTAGGCCCGGTAGCCACCAACCAGGCAGTATGTCTCCCCATGCCCGCCCAACTGCGTTTCTCCACACCCTCGGTAGAGGACATGGTAGTGACCAGGGGTAGGGGGAGAAACGGGAGCCACTGCTGCTGCAAAGAAAATCAGAACTGATCAGTCACTTCTGCTGTACACAGCCTCCTGCCAGAAGTTCCCTCTCTCACGTCTCTCCCACTTTCTGGCTGAAGACCTTTAATCTACTTGACATCCAAAACACAGCTTTGGCCCATCACCTCTATGAGTCCCTAGAGAAGGGACACTGGCTGCAAAAGCAATTCCTAGAGCCTACGGCTGCAGCACATGAGGAAGTCTCTTCACCGTTTCCAGGGAAAACAGTAGAACCCGAAAGTCATTGCAATCATGAGCCTCTCCATCTCTCCCTTCCACACCAGAGAAAACATTTCTTGCAGTCTGTCACTTCTGAGGCTTTAATGGAAATGTCTTTCAAGTTTTGGAAAAAACTAATCTAATATAAATTGGTTAAGGACCCCTCCCACCTTGGCAGCCCCTCTTGGGCCCTATTTATACTGCCTGTTTCAACCACACTGAACTCTAGCCCTCTGATACTTTTATGTAGATTAGAACAAGGCCAAATACTGAGGCAGAGTGATCAGGAGACTGAGACCCACGTTCTGGGTACCAAGTCTAGGCTCACATCAACCCAGCCTCCTGGGACACCATCTCCTCAGCCCTCCAGTCTCATTAGCACTTCAACACCCCTCTTGGTTCTTCCGGTCTTCCCATCAATATGGCACCACCCTCTCCCCTAGTACTCAGCAGCTCAGGATGGGATGTGTCTGAGGGCACCGATGTAGATGTCTACATGACAGCACAGAGGTGCCTGGGTTTGAAGGTGTGTTTCAAGAGTGGCCCTCTTCCTCAAACTGCTCCATTTACCATTTGCCAACAAAAATGCACTTGTCTTTTGCTAAGAGGCCAATCAGGAAAGGGTCTGAATGGAAGCATCCTGTAGCCCGAAGGGGAAGCTAGATTTATAAAGATCAGGACCATCCTGCACACTTGTCCAGGGATGACCTTTCACTTGTCCTCAACAGTGAGCACTGTGGGTCCCTGAAGATGTCCCAGGTCATTGGTATTACTTACAGCTGGGAACGCGCTCAGGTATACGTAGTGGGCAAGCCCCACAGGAACATGAGGCAGCCAGGTGAGGTGGTGTGTACACCATGGCTCCTCTAGAGATGCCCGGTCTCGGTGTTTCTGCCGCACTGCCCACCCACGGAACAGAGCTCAGGTTCGAGTAAAGATAGAGGATCCGGTCACACATTCTCCCTCAGGCAACCAAAGTGGTTGGAGAACTTCTGGTGGAGAACTGTCAGGGAAGTTAGTCTGAGGGCAGCACGTTGGCAGTTACGCTGCCATGGAAACTGTGAGAAGGCCTGTGAGGTCATCACTACCCAGTGAGGTCATAATAAGGAACCTGTGACTTGGGGGTCAGGCTTCAGGAGGAGGGGCAGTTTTGTGGAGGAGAGCAGGGGGAGGGCAGAGGTACTCTGCATGGCCCCTCACACCTGGGCCTCCCCACCCATGCCCTAGTCTAGCAGACATCCCACGTGGGGCGTGCCGGTGTGCTGGCACAGCCCTAGGGGCCCCAGGAAGGCAAAGGAGACCCACATTCTGAGATTGGCTTGAGAGGCAAGATTAACGTAAGAGAGAGCTAGGTTGTATGGCACTGACCCTAAGAGGCAGAGATTTGTGTGGACTGGGGAATCAGGGAAGGCTCCTTGGCAGTGGGCCTGAAGGACAAGTGAGATTTGGACCCATGGGGAAGAGAGGGAAGACATTCCAGTTTGGAAGAATAAAAGCAAAGACACATTCTCCTCGCCCTTTTCCTGCCCCAAATATAAATTCATAGAACCCTCACATTTTCACAACTGAGGACTGAAGAAAAGCAAGAGGTGAAGGGTCCTACCCAGTGTTACACAGGTAGTGGAGAGGTGTTCTGCTCAATGGTTCGGTTCATGTTGGGGCTCCGGATTTACAGCTGATAGGAATGTGAGGACAAGCTCATGCCATTTCAAACATTTCCAAGTGATACTGAGAGAGACGTTAAAGGTGCAAAATGAGGGTGCTGAATGACCTCACAAAGTGGGAATGGTGGGCCCATTTTCATATGAAATTCAAAACAAGTTCATGACCAAAGGACATAATACAAAATGACAACATAATCATTACACTCCCCTCTCCCCTAGAAGTAAAAATCAGTATAATCCTCCCTCTCTCCACCATGAAAGGATGAGGTAAAGGCTCAGCAGCAGCCCCCGTGAAACACATGGTCACCACTGTGAAGAGGTGTTACTAAGACGATTTGGTCCGACTCAGAGAAGGAAAGAGACAACTCTGCCCTTAGCCTGATCAGGCCCACAGGAAGGAAGCACACTGGGGGCAGCCTTTGAGAGTGTGGCAATGCGAGAGAACCTTCTTTAGGAGGGGACTCCCTGTTGCCGACCTTGAAAAAGCAAGGATGGGACATTCGTTTACTGGGGCTGTTGCAGAGGGGATGTGCCCAGGAGGTAGAGACTGCTTGGACTACTATTTTAGAGGTTGGGCCCCCCTGGTTGAGAACCACAGCACCTTGTATTCCTAAACTGCTTGAATGAGCGGGTGCACGTTAGGACAGACGAAGTCAGGCCTCATTGGAGCCGACTGCCTTTGGGAGTGGTAGAAGGTAAAATGGGAAGGGGAATGCTCTGGAGGAGGTTTGTCATGGCAGGTGGGCCAGCACGAGACCATCCAGATTCTCCAAGGCTCCAGAGATGACTTGGCTGGGAGCATCCCTCTGATGTGGTGCGGGGACTCCTACCTTAACAGGACCTGGCTGGGCATCTGCGGGAGGCAGAATAAATGGTTTCTTAACTTAAGAGAGCGAGAGACTCACCTGGGGGGTTGCACAAAACCACTTCAAAACACTTGTACCTGGATTCTTGAGCCAACCCTCAGAAAACTTATCTAGATCTGGAGTAGGGCTCTGGAAGCTGCACTTTTAATAAGCTTCCTGGGCAGTCCCACCACAGTGGTCCATGGAGAGACTGACCAAATTACTGTGGATTCTCCGTTGCTTTTGGCAGTCAAAGTGGGCAATGTGAAAAACTGCAGCAGGCATACGTATATACAGGGAATATTCAAGGCAAACAGAGGGGTAGAGTTATTCTATGCATGAATCAGATTTGAGAAAAGCTAGCCTGGTGGTTAAAGAACACAACCCTTGGGAGAGACAGACAGACCAGATTCTGTCCTACTTACTTGTGTGATTTTGACCAAGTTCTTTTATCCTTCTGACTGTTTCTTCATATGGAAAAGAGCTATGGCTGTACATTTAGCACAATATTCTCTTTTGGCAAAGGCTGCTCTGGGTCCATTTGTGTTCTCTGCAACTTAATCTTTTCCGGTGTGCAAGCATTTTTAAGTTGTTTGGTGAAGTATTACATTTGACTTTCAACTGTTCATTACTTTGGGCAAAGCTTATATAATGCTGCAGAGACTAGAACCTATGCAGAGATAGTGAGAGGATGTGATAAGCTTATTCTGCCGGTTTATCAAAAAGTTTAACCTTTTCTCCTCTGCCTCCGCCTGCCACCAAGAGATGAGAAAGAAGGCAGAGCCTGGAAATGCACACCAAGCAATACTTCTGGGTCAGTTTGCCTTTTATTCCTCTGCCAGTACTTCCCAGAGAGATTTCACCAAAAGTGCCTAAGCTTGCCATGGCCATTGTTGTGAAGAACATTTCTCTCTATTGCTAGTCACATCCCCTTTTCCTTCTCCTGGGCGCTTAATGGATGTTTGGGGGCAGGAAATAAAATTTAAACTAAAACATCAAAAAAAAAAAAAAAGAAGAAAGATGAGCTCAAGTAGGCGTTATTGTGGTCCAGATAAGGTTTGGTTTATTCATTCCCTCGATTTGCATTTATCCGCCTTAGTGCCAGGCATGGGGGGAGAGAGAGAAATGTCTTCAAAGAGTCTGTGGTTGTATGGGGGAGGGTGCTGTGGAAATCTGTCATTTAGAAACAGCATGGAAGTGCTAGGGAAAAATTGTTTTGTTCATTTCTCTCTCACTCATCCGTTCACCCAGAGCAACTACAAAGGGTTTCACGCGGAGGAACTGGATGCCCTGAACTTGACATTCTCCTGGGGGAAACAACAATGTAAAGCACCAGCAGTGGTAAGTCACCAGTAGTGATTTCAAGCCAGAAGGAACCACTCACCAATGGAGAGAGGCACAGGGTGAGCAGTGACTTGCAGAAAGGAGGGGTTATTTATTCATTCCAACTGCTGAGTTCAAGTTCATCTGGGTGGTTGTGTGGTTCGTGCTTACTGCATCTGTTTTTGGAACGTGGCTCCACCCTCCAAGAAGGGTGAGGATGATCACCCTTCTTTCCTCCTGCTGTGCCCCGGGGTCACCCAGCGAGTGTCTGCAGGGATGATCTGCTCTGTACTGGCTTTTCAGTCCCACTCCCGGGAGAAGAGAGACGAAGCTGTGTCTCCACCACAGCTTGGCCTGATTCAGTCACTGGGTGAAAAGGTGGGAAGAAGGTCAAGTTCATGAGAACTGATACACTGCAGAGTCATTTAGTCCTGAAGTACCAGTTCTGGTTGCTGGTGAGTTGCTAAATCCAGGGACCTGAATGTAATTCCTCCAGAGCCACTGAGACATCACTTCTAGGCCCATGGCAGGCTGTAGGGGTGCTGACTTTTCTCAGTGCTAAGGAGCAGCCATCTTCTACTGAGAGAGGACTCTGTGTCAGCAGGAGCAGAACCACACCAGGCACCGAAGAAGGTTCTGCATCCCAGCATCTCCCAACACAGTGATAGATAAACGGGTAGAAGATGCGACAGGGCAGTCACAATAGAACAGAAGCTTATCCCCAATAAATATGGAAAGATGTTCAACTTCACTACCTAACAAAGAAATTCAAGTTATAAATCTATTTCTTTTTTGCTCATCTCATTGGTAGAAAGTTTTAAGAATGCACAAAATTTGCTGCTAAGGATGTAAGGAAAAGGCTGTTTTCGTCTGTTGCTGCTGATGGGGATGGAAATTGGTGCGAACCTTCTGCAGGGTAATTTGGCAATTTGTGTATCAACAGCCTTAAAATGTTCATACACTTTGAGCCAGTAGTTTTGCTTTTAGCATCTTATCCTAAGGTGAAAGTCAAATTTATGTACAAGACTTATGTTCAAGAATATTCATCTCAGCCAGTAGTGTAATAGAAAAAATATTAGAAGCTACCTAAAAATCCCACAATACGGGGTTGGTTAAATAACGGATGGCCCAACTTAAGAATGGAAAATAAAGACGCAGACGTAGAAAATGGACTTGAGGACACGGGGAAGGGGAAGGGGAAGCTGGGACGAAGTGAGAGAGTGGCATGGACTTATATATACTACCAAATGTAAAACAGCTAGCTAGTGGGAAGCAGCCACGTAGCACAGGGAAATCAGCTCGGTGCTTTGTGACCACCTAGAGGGGTGGGATAGGGAGGGTGGGAGGGAGACGCAAGAGGGAGGAGATATGGGGATATATGTGTATGTAGAGCTGATTCACTTTGTTATAAAGCAGAAACTAACACACCATTGTAAAGCAATTATACTCCAATAAAGATGTTTTTTTTAAAAAAGGATGGAAAACAGTTCATTCATTAAAAATGATTTTCTCCAAGAATATTTAATGGTGGGAAGATGTAGTGTAAAAGCAGGGTACAAAATACTAGATGGAGTATTTCATTTTGTTAAAATTTAATAATACAAGTGTAGAAAACGTGATTAAGAGAACAGTACTGATTTGACTACGGGACATTTTTTTTCTTTAAATTTTTCTGTATTTGGTGTTATAAAGCATCATATATCCTCTCTGAGTCTCAGTTTATGTTCTGTGAAGTGGGACTCATCACATCTACACTGCAGTGCGCTCGGGCAGAGCAGCACAATATTTGAAAGTGCCCTTGACAATGACCAGCCCATTGTAATACTCCAGGACTGGTTATAATATCATTGCCAATGACACACCCATAGTCCGGATATTATCCGTAACGATTACTAAGGTTGTTTATCTCCCTCCACTTTTACTAAGACAAAAAAAGGATTAATTGAAGACTCTAAAGTCATTTTTACTGAGGTTCTTTGTTTTTTTTTTTTTTTTCTTTCAAAATACTAATTGTAGGGCTTCCCTGGTGGCACAGTGGTTGAGAATCTGCCTGCTAATGCACGGGACACGGGTTCGAGCCCTGCTCTGGGAAGATCCCACATGCCGTGGAGCAACTGGGCCCGTGAGCCACAACTACTGAGCCTGCGCGTCTGGAGCCTGTGCTCCGCAACAAGAGAGGCCGCAATAGTGAGTGGCCCGCGCACCGCAATGAAGAGTGGCCCCCGCTCCCCACAACTGGAGAAAGCCCTCACACAGAAACGAAGACCCAACACAGCTAAAAATAAATCAATAAATCAATAAATTTATTAAAAAGAAAAATACTAATTGTAAAGTCTGCAGTGGGTATATAGGTGTTCAACTTTTTTCCAGATTTTACGTTTCTGCTTTTGTTTTTAAATTTTTTATTTATTATTTATTTATTACTTTTATTTTTGGCTGTGTTGGGTCTTCGTTTCTGCGCGAGGGCTTTCTCCAGTTGCGGCAAGTGGGGGCCACTCTTCTTCGCGGCCCGCGGGCCTCTCACTATCGCGGCCTGTCTTGTTGCGGAGCAGAGGCTCTAGACGCTCAGGCTCAGTAGTTGTGGCTCACAGGCCCAGTTGATCTGCGGCATGTGGGATCTTCCCAGACCAGGGCTCAAACCCGTGTCCCCTGCATTGGCAGGCGGATTCTCAACCACTGCACCACCAGGGAAGCCCCCCCACCCCGATAGTTTTACAACCAGCCTCAGTCATGCTTACTTCAAGACTTATCCTGGCATCATGGACCACTGGATACTTTGGCTAGGTGTTAAACTCTCTTGTCCTGTGCCCGAGTCCCATCGTGGTGACTTAGTTGCCATCTAGGGCACTCTTGGCATGAGTCCTAGACATGAATCCAGCTCAATGGCTTGGGCCCTGCTCCCTGCTGGCTGACAGTCCTAATGCCCAGAGCCTCCTTTCTGCTTGGACTTCTGAGGGCCGCAGCCCCAGGACCCTCACTCTGTGTTCCCGGCTCTATTCAATGCCAACGGTATGTCTTTTGCTTGCCGTATGTCCCCTGCCCCAGTACCTCCTACTGGCTTTGACCTTCCTGTTTCAGGTCCTCTTATTGCAACCCTTTGTGTATAAGCCAGATCTGTTTGCCCTTCCTTCAAGGGGAGCTATTTCCCTGGTGTTTCCCTAGATGCTTATGATGAGACCCCTGCCAGAACTACACCAATCAGACCCTCCATGTACACGCTTGGGTCTGAACCCTTTCAGCGAGAGCAGGTTGGAGACCCATATATACATAAATATACAATGTGTACAAATCAAGTATTTTAAAGATTGTAAAGAATTCTTGTGAACGTATTAGGTTAGGGAAGTCAAGCAGGATCATCATATGATGGCATAATCAAGCACATGTATATAACATTTCCTATTTTTATATGATGCCATTTTAATAGATGTGCCCATCTTTTCAAAGTTCTAATCTGTGGCAGTGGGCAGTAGGGGGAAGGGGTGGGTCACAGCAGGAAGAAGCATTCGCTGCCTTAGGCAGTTAAACCATTGCTCTCTCTTCAGAATGGCTCAGCCAGCAGGAATCTGTGGGGTCTACCTCCTGGAACCTGGCTCCAATCGCCGGATTTTGGGTCTGGGGCAACCCAGATCTTTGTGCGAGTTTTCCGGAGAGTGCTTTCTCTTGGGAGCACGTCTGGGGACTGGCTTCTCTGCTTCCACCTTTGCTGGCGTGGCCAAAGGAACTGCTGCTGCAAAGAAAATCAGAACTGATCAGTCACTTCTGCTGTACACAGTCTCCTGCCAGAATTTCCCTCTCTCATGTCTCTCCCACTTTCTGGCTGAAGACCTTTAATCTACTTGACATCCAGAACACAGCCTTGGCCCATCACCTCCATGAGTCCCTAGAGAAGGGACACTGGCTGCAAAAGCAATTCCTAGAGCCTACGGCTGCAGCACATGAGGAAGTCTCTTCACCGTTTCCAGGGAAAACAGTAGAACCCGAAAGTCATTGCAATCATGAGACTCTCCATCTCTCCTTTCCACAACAGAGAAAACATTTCTTGCAGTCTGTCACTTCTGAGGCTTTAATGGAAATGTCTTTCAAGTTTCGGAAAAAAATAGTCTAATATAAATTGGTTAAGAATCCCTCCCACCTTGGCAACCCCTCTTGGGCCCCATTTATACTGCCTGTTTCAACCACACTGAACTCTAGCCCTCTGATACTTTTATGTAGATTAGAACAAGGCCAAATGCTGAGGCGGAGGGATCAGGAGACTGAGAACCGTATTCTGGGCACCAAGTCTAGGCTCACATCAACCCAGCCTCCTGGGACACCATCTCCTCAGCCCTCCAGTCTCATTAGCACTTCAACACCCCTCTTGGTTCTTCCGGTCTTCCCATCAATATGGCACCACCCTCTCCGCTAGGAGTAAAAATCATTATAATCCTCTCTCCACCATGAAAGGATGAGATAAAGGCTCAGCAGCAGCCCCCGTGAAACACATGGTCAACACTGTGAAGAGGTGTTACTAAGGCGATTTGGTCCGACTCAGAGAAGGAAAGAGACAACACTGCCCTTAGCCTGATCAGGCCCACAGGAAGGAAGCACACTGGGGGCAGCCTTTGAGAGTGTGGCAATGCGAGAGAACCTTCTTTAGGAGGGGACTCCCTGTTGCCGACCTTGAAAAAGCAAGGATGGGACATTTGTTTACTGGGGCTGTTACAGAAGGGATGTGCCCAGAGGTTAGGCCACCCTGCTTGAGAATCAAATCACCTTCTAGTCAGAAATGGCTTGAATGCTCCAATCGCCGGATTTTGGGTCTGGGGCAACACAGATCTTTGTGCGACATTTCCGGAGAGTGCTTTATCTTGGGAGCACGTCTGGGGACTGGCTTCTCTGGTTCCACCTTTGCTGGCGTGGCCAAAGGAACATCCCCGTAGGCCCGGTAGCCACCAACCAGGCAGTATGTCTCCCCATGCCCGCCCAACTGCGTTTCTCCACACCCTCGGTAGAGGACATGGTAGTGACCAGGGGTAGGGGGAGAAACGGGAGCCACTGCTGCTGCAAAGAAAATCAGAACTGATCAGTCACTTCTGCTGTACACAGCCTCCTGCCAGAATTTCCCTCTCTCACGTCTCTCCCACTTTCTGGCTGAAGACCTTTAATCTACTTGACATCCAAAACACAGCTTTGGCCCATCACCTCTATGAGTCCCTAGAGAAGGGACACTGGCTGCAAAAGCAATTCCTAGAGCCTACGGCTGCAGCACATGAGGAAGTCTCTTCACCGTTTCCAGGGAAAACAGTAGAACCCGAAAGTCATTGCAATCATGAGCCTCTCCATCTCTCCCTTCCACACCAGAGAAAACATTTCTTGCAGTTTGTCACTTCTGAGGCTTTAATGGAAATGTCTTTCAAGTTTTGGAAAAAACTAATCTAATATAAATTGGTTAAGGACCCCTCCCACCTTGGCAGCCCCTCTTGGGCCCCATTTATACTGCCTGTTTCAACCACACTGAACTCTAGCCCTCTGATACTTTTATGTAGATTAGAACAAGGCCAAATACTGAGGCAGAGTGATCAGGAGACTGAGACCCACGTTCTGGGCACCAAGTCTAGGCTCACATCAACCCAGCCTCCTGGGACACCATCTCCTCAGCCCTCCAGTCTCATTAGCACTTCAACACCCCTCTTGGTTCTTCCGGTCTTCCCATCAATATGGCACCACCCTCTCCCCTAGTACTCAGCAGCTCAGGATGGGATGTGTCTGAGGGCACCGATGTAGATGTCTACATGACAGCACAGTGGTGCCTGGGTTTGAAGGTGTGTTTCAAGAGTGGCCCTCTTCCTCAAACTGCTCCATTTACCATTTGCCAACAAAAATGCACTTGTCTTTTGCTAAGAGGCCAATCAGTAAAGGGTCTGACTGGAAGCATCCTGTAGCCCGAAGGGGAAGCTAGATTTATAAAGATCAGGACCATCCTGCACACTTGTCCAGGGATGACCTTTCACTTGTCCTCAACAGTGAGCACTGTGGGTCCCTGAAGATGTCCCAGGTCATTGGTATTACTTACAGCTGGGAACGCGCTCAGGTATACGTAGTGGGCAAGCCCCACAGGAACATGAGGCAGCCAGGTGAGGTGTTGTGTACACCATGGCTCCTCTAGAGATGCCCGGTCTCGGTGTTTCTGCCGCACTGCCCACCCACGGAACAGAGCTCAGGTTCGAGTAAAGATAGAGGATCCGGTCACACATTCTCCCTCAGGCAACCAAAGTGGTTGGAGAACTTCTGGTGGAGAACTGTCAGGGAAGTTAGTCTGAGGGCAGCACGTTGGCAGTTACGCTGCCATGGAAACTGTGAGAAGGCATGTGAGGTCATCACTACCCAGTGAGGTCATAATAAGGAACCTGTGACTTGGGGGTCAGGCTTCAGGAGGAGGGGCAGTTTTGTGGAGGAGAGCAGGGGGAGGGCAGAGGTACTCTGCCTGGCCCCTCACACCTGGGCCTCCCCACCCATGCCCTAGTCTAGCAGACATCCCACGTGGGGCGTGCCGGTGGTCTGGCACAGCCCTAGGGGCCCCAGGAAGGCAAAGGAGACCCACATTCTGAGATTGGCTTGAGAGGCAAGATTAACGTAAGAGAGAGCTAGGTTGTATGGCACTGACCCTAAGAGGCAGAGATTTGTGTGGACTGGGGAATCAGGGAAGGCTCCTTGGCAGTGGGCCTGAAGGACAAGTGAGATTTGCACCCACGGGGAAGAGAGGGAAGACATTCCAGTTTGGAAGAATAAAAGCAAAGACACATTCTCCTCGCCCTTGTCCTGCCCCAAATATAAATTCATAGAACCCTCACATTTTCACAACTGAGGACTGAAGAAAAGCAAGAGGTGAAGGGGCCTACCCAGTGTTACACAGGTAGTGGAGAGGTGTTCTGCTCAATGGTTAGGTTCATGTTGGTGCTCCGGATTTACAGCTGATAGGAATGTGAGGACAAGCTCATGCCATTTCAAACATTTGCAAGTGATACTGAGAGAGACGTTAAAGGTGCAAAATGAGGGTGCTGAATGACCTCACAAAGTGGGAATGGTGGGCCCATTTTCATATGAAATTCAAAACAAGTTCATGACCAAAGGACATAATACAAAATGACAACATAATCATTACACTCCCCTCTCCCCTAGAAGTAAAAATCAGTATAATCCTCCCTCTCTCCACCATGAAAGGATGAGGTAAAGGCTCAGCAGCAGCCCCCGTGAAACACATGGTCACCACTGTGAAGAGGTGTTACTAAGACGATTTGGTCCGACTCAGAGAAGGAAAGAGACAACTCTGCCCTTAGCCTGATCAGGCCCACAGGAAGGAAGCACACTGGGGGCAGCCTTTGAGAGTGTGGCAATGCGAGAGAACCTTCTTTAGGAGGGGACTCCCTGTTGCCGACCTTGAAAAAGCAAGGATGGGACATTCGTTTACTGGGGCTGTTGCAGAGGGGATGTGCCCAGGAGGTAGAGACTGCTTGGACTACTATTTTAGAGGTTGGGCCCCCCTGGTTGAGAACCACAGCACCTTGTATTCCTAAACTGCTTGAATGAGCGGGTGCACGTTAGGACAGACGAAGTCAGGCCTCATTGGAGCCGACTGCCTTTGGGAGTGGTAGAAGGTAAAATGGGAAGGGGAATGCTCTGGAGGAGGTTTGTCATGGCAGGTGGGCCAGCACGAGACCATCCAGATTCTCCAAGGCTCCAGAGATGACTTGGCTGGGAGCATCCCTCTGATGTGGTGCGGGGACTCCTACCTTAACAGGACCTGGCTGGGCATCTGCGGGAGGCAGAATAAATGGTTTATTAACTTAAGAGAGCGAGAGACTCACCTGGGGGGTTGCACAAAACCACTTCAAAACACTTGTACCTGGATTCTTGAGCCAACCCTCAGAAAACTTATCTAGATCTGGAGTAGGGCTCTGGAAGCTGCACTTTTAATAAGCTTCCTGGGCAGTCCCACCACAGTGGTCCATGGAGAGACTGACCAAATTACTGTGTATTCTCTGTTGCTTTTGGGAGTCAAAGTGGGCAATGTGAAGAACTGCAGCAGGCATACGTATATACAGGGAATATTCAAGGCAAACAGAGGGGTAGAGTTATTCTATGCATGAATCAGATTTGAGAAAAGCTAGCCTGGTGGTTAAAGAACACAACCCTTGGGAGAGACAGACAGACCAGATTCTGTCCTACTTACTTGTGTGATTTTGACCAAGTTCTTTTATCCTTCTGACTGTTTCTTCATATGGAAAAGAGCTATGGCTGTACATTTAGCACAATATTCTCTTTTGGCAAAGGCTGCTCTGGGTCCATTTGTGTTCTCTGCAACTTAATCTTTTCCGGTGTGCAAGCATTTTTAAGTTGTTTGGTGAAGTATTACATTTGACTTTCAACTGTTCATTACTTTGGGCAAAGCTTATATAATGCTGCAGAGACTAGAACCTATGCAGAGATAGTGAGAGGATGTGATAAGCTTATTCTGCCGGTTTATCAAAAAGTTTAACCTTTTCTCCTCTGCCTCCGCCTGCCACCAAGAGATGAGAAAGAAGGCAGAGCCTGGAAATGCACACCAAGCAATACTTCTGGGTCAGTTTGCCTTTTATTCCTCTGCCAGTACTTCCCAGAGAGATTTCACCAAAAGTGCCTAAGCTTGCCATGGCCATTGTTGTGAAGAACATTTCTCTCTATTGCTAGTCACATCCCCTTTTCCTTCTCCTGGGCGCTTAATGGATGTTTGGGGGCAGGAAATAAAATTTAAACTAAAACATCAAAAAAAAAAAAAAGAAGAAAGATGAGCTCAAGTAGGCGTTATTGTGGTCCAGATAAGGTTTGGTTTATTCATTCCCTCGATTTGCATTTATCCGCCTTAGTGCCAGGCATGGGGGGAGAGAGAGAAATGTCTTCAAAGAGTCTGTGGTTGTATGGGGGAGGGTGCTGTGGAAATCTGTCATTTAGAAACAGCATGGAAGTGCTAGGGAAAAATTGTTTTGTTCATTTCTCTCTCACTCATCCGTTCACCCAGAGCAACTACAAAGGGTTTCACGCGGAGGAACTGTATGCCCTGAACTTGACATTCTCCTGGGGGTAACAACAATGTAAAGCACCAGCAGTGGTAAGTCACCAGTAGTGATTTCAAGCCAGAAGGAACCACTCACCAATGGAGAGAGGCACAGGGTGAGCAGTGACTTGCAGAAAGGAGGGGTTATTTATTCATTCCAACTGCTGAGTTCAAGTTCATCTGGGTGGTTGTGTGGTTCGTGCTTACTGCATCTGTTTTTGGAACGTGGCTCCACCCTCCAAGAAGGGTGAGGATGATCACCCTTCTTTCCTCCTGCTGTGCCCCGGGGTCACCCAGCGAGTGTCTGCAGGTATGATCTGCTCTGTACTGGCTTTTGAGTCCCACTCCCGGGAGAAGAGAGACGAAGCTGTGTCTCCACCACAGCTTGGCCTGATTCAGTCACTGGGTGAAAAGGTGGGAAGAAGGTCAATTTCATGAGAACTGATACACTGCAGAGTCATTTAGTCCTGAAGTACCAGTTCTGGTTGCTGGTGAGTTGCTAAATCCAGGGACCTGAATGTAATTCCTCCAGAGCCACTGAGACATCACTTCTAGGCCCATGGCAGGCTGTAGGGGTGCTGACTTTTCTCAGTGCTAAGGAGCAGCCATCTTCTACTGAGAGAGGACTCTGGGTCAGCAGGAGCAGAACCACACCAGGCACCGAAGAAGGTTCTGCATCCCAGCATCTCCCAACACAGTGATAGATAAACGGGTAGAAGATGCGACAGGGCAGTCACAATAGAACAGAAGCTTATCCCCAATAAATATGGAAAGATGTTCACCTTCACTACCTAACAAAGAAATTCAAGTTATAAATCTATTTCTTTTTTGCTCAACTCATTGGTAGAAAGTTTTAAGAATGCACAAAATTTGCTGCTAAGGATGTAAGGAAAAGGCTGTTTTCGTCTGTTGCTGCTGATGGGGATGGAAATTGGTGCGAACCTTCTGCAGGGTAATTTGGCAATTTGTGTATCAACAGCCTTAAAATGTTCATACACTTTGAGCCAGTAGTTTTGCTTTTAGCATCTTATCCTAAGGTGAAAGTCAAATTTATGTACAAGACTTATATTCAAGAATATTCATCTCAGCCAGTAGTGTAATAGAAAAAATATTAGAAGCTACCTAAAAATCCCACAATACGGGGTTGGTTAAATAACGGATGGCCCAACTTAAGAATGGAAAATAAAGACGCAGACGTAGAAAATGGACTTGAGGACACGGGGAAGGGGAAGGGGAAGCTGGGACGAAGTGAGAGAGTGGCATGGACTTATATATACTACCAAATGTAAAACAGCTAGCTAGTGGGAAGCAGCCACGTAGCACAGGGAAATCAGCTCGGTGCTTTGTGACCACCTAGAGGGGTGGGATAGGGAGGGTGGGAGGGAGACGCAAGAGGGAGGAGATATGGGGATATATGTGTATGTAGAGCTGATTCACTTTGTTATAAAGCAGAAACTAACACACCATTGTAAAGCAATTATACTCCAATAAAGATGTTTTTTTTAAAAAAGGATGGAAAACAGTTCATTCATTAAAAATGATTTTCTCCAAGAATATTTAATGGTGGGAAGATGTAGTGTAAAACAGGGTACAAAATACTAGATGGAGTATTTCATTTTGTTAAAATTTAATAATACAAGTGTAGAAAACGTGATTAAGAGAACAGTACTGATTTGACTACGGGACATTTTTTTTCTTTAAATTTTTCTGTATTTGGTGTTATAAAGCATCATATATCCTCTCTGAGTCTCAGTTTATGTTCTGTGAAGTGGGACTCATCACATCTACACTGCAGTGCGCTCGGGCAGAGCAGCACAATATTTGAAATTGCCCTTGACAATGACCAGCCCATTGTAATACTCCAGGAATGGTTATAATATCATTGCCAATGACACACCCATAGTCCGGATATTATCCGTAACGATTACTAAGGTTGTTTATCTCCCTCCACTTTTACTAAGACAAAAAAAGGATTAATTGAAGACTCTTAAGTCATTTTTACTGAGGTTCTTTGTTGTTGTTTTTTTTTTTCAATATACTAATTGCAGGGCTTCCCTGCTGGCCCAGTGGTTGAGAACCTGCCTGCTAATGCACGGGACACGGGTTCGAGCCCTGCTCTGGGAAGATCCCACATGCCGTGGAGCAACTGGGCCCGTGAGCCACAACTACTGAGCCTGCGCGTCTGGAGCCTGTGCTCCGCAACAAGAGAGGCCGCGATAGTGAGCGGCCCGCGCACCGCAATGAAGAGTGGCCTCCGCTCCCCACAAATGGAGAAAGCCCTCACACAGAAACGAAGACCCAACACAGCTAAAAATAAATCAATAAATCAATAAATTTATTAAAAAGAAAAATACTAATTGTAAAGTCTGCAGTGGGTATATAGGTGTTCAACTTTTTTCCAGATTTTACGTTTCTGGTTTTGTTTTTAAATTTTTTATTTATTATTTATTTATTACTTTTATTTTTGGCTGTGTTGGGTCTTCGTTTCTGCGCGAGGGCTTTCTCCAGTTGTGGCAAGTGGGGGCCACTCTTCTTCACGGCGCGTGGGCCTCTCACTATCGCGGCCTGTCTTGTTGCGGAGCCGAGGCTCTAGACGCTCAGGCTCAGTAGTTGTGGCTCACGGGCCCAGTTGCTCCGCGGCATGTGGGATCTTCCCAGACCAGGGCTCAAACCCGTGTCCCCTGCATTGGCAGGCGGATTCTCAACCACTGCACCACCAGGGAAGCCCCCGCACCCGATAGTTTTAAAACCAACCTCAGTCATGCTTGCTTCAAGACTTATCCTGGCATCATGGACCACTGGATACTTTGGCTAGGTGTTAAACTCTCTTGTCCTGTGCCCCAGTCCCATCGTGGTGACTTAGTTGCCATCTAGGGCACTCTTGGCATGAGTCCTAGACATGAATCCAGCTCAGTGGCTTGGGCCCTGCTCCCTGCTGGCTGACTGTCCTAATGCCCAGTGCCTCTTTTCTGCTTGGACTTCTGAGGGCCGCAGCCCCAGGACCCTCACTCTGTGTTCCCGGCTCTATTCAATGCCAACGGTATGTCTTTTGCTTGCTGTATGTCCCCTGCCCCAGTACCTCCTACTGGCTTTGACCTTCCTGTTTCAGGTCCTCTTATTGCGACCCTTTGTGTATAAGCCAGATCTGTTTGCCCTTCCTTCAAGGGGAGCTATTTCCCTGGTGTTTCCCTAGATGCTTATGATGAGACCCCTGCCAGAACTACACCAATCAGACCCTCCATGTACACGCTTGGGTCTGAACCCTTTCAGCGAGAGCAGGTTGGAGACCCATATATACATAAATATACAATGTGTACAAATCAAGTATTTTAAAGATTGTAAAGAATTCTTGTGAACGTATTAGGTTAGGGAAGTCAAGCAGGATCATCATATGATGGCATAATCAAGCACATGTATATAACATTTCCTATTTTTATATGATGCCATTTTAATAGATGTGCCCATCTTTTCAGAGTTCTAATCTGTGGCAGTGGGCAGTAGGGGGACGGGGTGGGTCACAGCAGGAAGAGGCATTCGCTGCCTTAGGCAGTTAAACCATTGCTCTGTCTTCAGAATGGCTCAGCCAGCAGGATTCTGTGGGGTCTACCTCCTGGCACCGGGCTCCAATCGCCGGATTTTGGGTCTGGGGCAACCCAGATCTTTGTGCGAGTTTTCCGGAGAGTGCTTTCTCTTGGGAGCACGTCTGGGGACTGGCTTCTCTGCTTCCACCTTTGCTGGCGTGGCCAAAGGAACTGCTGCTGCAAAGAAAATCAGAACTGATCAGTCACTTCTGCTGTACACAGTCTCCTGCCAGAATTTCCCTCTCTCATGTCTCTCCCACTTTCTGGCTGAAGACCTTTAATCTACTTGACATCCAGAACACAGCCTTGGCCCATCACCTCCATGAGTCCCTAGAGAAGGGACACTGGCTGCAAAAGCAATTCCTAGAGCCTACGGCTGCAGCACATGAGGAAGTCTCTTCACCGTTTCCAGGGAAAACAGTAGAACCCGAAACTCATTGCAATCATGAGCCTCTCCATCTCTCCTTTCCACAACAGAGAAAACATTTCTTGCAGTCTGTCACTTCTGAGGCTTTAATGGAAATGTCTTTCAAGTTTCGGAAAAAAATACTCTAATATAAATTGGTTAAGAACCCCTCCCACCTTGGCAACCCCTCTTGGGCCCCATTTATACTGCCTGTTTCAACCACACTGAACTCTAGCCCTCTGATACTTTTATGTAGATTAGAACAAGGCCAAATGCTGAGGCGGAGGGATCAGGAGACTGAGAACCGTGTTCTGGGCACCAAGTCTAGGCTCACATCAACCCAGCCTCCTGGGACACCATCTCCTCAGCCCTCCAGTCTCATTAGCACTTCAACACCCCTCTTGGTTCTTCCGGTCTTCCCATCAATATGGCACCACCATCTCCGCTAGGAGTAAAAATCATTATAATCCTCTCTCCACCATGAAAGGATGAGATAAAGGCTCAGCAGCAGCCCCCGTGAAACACATGGTCAACACTGTGAAGAGGTGTTACTAAGGCGATTTGGTCCGACTCAGAGAAGGAAAGAGACAACACTGCCCTTAGCCTGATCAGGCCCACAGGAAGGAAGCACACTGGGGGCAGCCTTTGAGAGTGTGGCAATGCGAGAGAACCTTCTTTAGGAGGGGACTCCCTGTTGCCGACCTTGAAAAAGCAAGGATGGGACATTTGTTTACTGGGGCTGTTACAGAAGGGATGTCCCCAGAGGTTAGGCCACCCTGCTTGAGTATCAAATCACCTTCTAGTCCGAAATGGCTTGAATGCTCCAATCGCCGGATTTTGGGTCTGGGGCAACCCAGATCTTTGTGCGACATTTCCGGAGAGTGCTTTCTCTTGGGAGCACGTCTGGGGACTGGCTTCTCTGCTTCCACCTTTGCTGGCGTGGCCAAAGGAACATCCCCGTAGGCCCGGTAGCCACCAACCAGGCAGTATGTCTCCCCATGCCAGCCCAACTGCGTTTCTCCACACCCTCGGTAGAGGACATGGTAGTGACCAGGGGTAGGGGGAGAAACGGGAGCCACTGCTGCTGCAAAGAAAATCAGAACTGATCAGTCACTTCTGCTGTACACAGCCTCCTGCCAGAAGTTCCCTCTCTCACGTCTCTCCCACTTTCTGGCTGAAGACCTTTAATCTACTTGACATCCAAAACACAGCTTTGGCCCATCACCTCTATGAGTCCCTAGAGAAGGGACACTGGCTGCAAAAGCAATTCCTAGAGCCTACGGCTGCAGCACATGAGGAAGTCTCTTCACCGTTTCCAGGGAAAACAGTAGAACCCGAAAGTCATTGCAATCATGAGCCTCTCCATCTCTCCCTTCCACACCAGAGAAAACATTTCTTGCAGTCTGTCACTTCTGAGGCTTTAATGGAAATGTCTTTCAAGTTTTGGAAAAAACTAATCTAATATAAATTGGTTAAGGACCCCTCCCACCTTGGCAGCCCCTCTTGGGCCCCATTTATACTGCCTGTTTCAACCACACTGAACTCTAGCCCTCTGATACTTTTATGTAGATTAGAACAAGGCCAAATACTGAGGCAGAGTGATCAGGAGACTGAGACCCACGTTCTGGGTACCAAGTCTAGGCTCACATCAACCCAGCCTCCTGGGACACCATCTCCTCAGCCCTCCAGTCTCATTAGCACTTCAACACCCCTCTTGGTTCTTCCGGTCTTCCCATCAATATGGCACCACCCTCTCCCCTAGTACTCAGCAGCTCAGGATGGGATGTGTCTGAGGGCACCGATGTAGATGTCTACATGACAGCACAGAGGTGCCTGGGTTTGAAGGTGTGTTTCAAGAGTGGCCCTCTTCCTCAAACTGCTCCATTTACCATTTGCCAACAAAAATGCACTTGTCTTTTGCTAAGAGGCCAATCAGGAAAGGGTCTGAATGGAAGCATCCTGTAGCCCGAAGGGGAAGCTAGATTTATAAAGATCAGGACCATCCTGCACACTTGTCCAGGGATGACCTTTCACTTGTCCTCAACAGTGAGCACTGTGGGTCCCTGAAGATGTCCCAGGTCATTGGTATTACTTACAGCTGGGAACGCGCTCAGGTATACGTAGTGGGCAAGCCCCACAGGAACATGAGGCAGCCAGGTGAGGTGGTGTGTACACCATGGCTCCTCTAGAGATGCCCGGTCTCGGTGTTTCTGCCGCACTGCCCACCCACGGAACAGAGCTCAGGTTCGAGTAAAGATAGAGGATCCGGTCACACATTCTCCCTCAGGCAACCAAAGTGGTTGGAGAACTTCTGGTGGAGAACTGTCAGGGAAGTTAGTCTGAGGGCAGCACGTTGGCAGTTACGCTGCCATGGAAACTGTGAGAAGGCATGTGAGGTCATCACTACCCAGTGAGGTCATAATAAGGAACCTGTGACTTGGGGGTCAGGCTTCAGGAGGAGGGGCAGTTTTGTGGAGGAGAGCAGGGGGAGGGCAGAGGTACTCTGCCTGGCCCCTCACACCTGGGCCTCCCCACCCATGCCCTAGTCTAGCAGACATCCCACGTGGGGCGTGCCGGTGGTCTAGCACAGCCCTAGGGGCCCCAGGAAGGCAAAGGAGACCCACATTCTGAGATTGGCTTGAGAGGCAAGATTAACGTAAGAGAGAGCTAGGTTGTATGGCACTGACCCTAAGAGGCAGAGATTTGTGTGGACTGGGGAATCAGGGAAGGCTCCTTGGCAGTGGGCCTGAAGGACAAGTGAGATTTGCACCCACGGGGAAGAGAGGGAAGACATTCCAGTTTGGAAGAATAAAAGCAAAGACACATTCTCCTCGCCCTTGTCCTGCCCCAAATATAAATTCATAGAACCCTCACATTTTCACAACTGAGGACTGAAGAAAAGCAAGAGGTGAAGGGGCCTACCCAGTGTTACACAGGTAGTGGAGAGGTGTTCTGCTCAATGGTTAGGTTCATGTTGGTGCTCCGGATTTACAGCTGATAGGAATGTGAGGACAAGCTCATGCCATTTCAAACATTTCCAAGTGATACTGAGAGAGACGTTAAAGGTGCAAAATTAGGGTGCTGAATGACCTCACAAAGTGGGAATGGTGGGCCCATTTTCATATGAAATTCAAAACAAGTTCATGACCAAAGGACATAATACAAAATGACAACATAATCATTACACTCCCCTCTCCCCTAGAAGTAAAAATCAGTATAATCCTCCCTCTCTCCACCATGAAAGGATGAGGTAAAGGCTCAGCAGCAGCCCCCGTGAAACACATGGTCACCACTGTGAAGAGGTGTTACTAAGACGATTTGGTCCGACTCAGAGAAGGAAAGAGACAACTCTGCCCTTAGCCTGATCAGGCCCACAGGAAGGAAGCACACTGGGGGCAGCCTTTGAGAGTGTGGCAATGCGAGAGAACCTTCTTTAGGAGGGGACTCCCTGTTGCCGACCTTGAAAAAGCAAGGATGGGACATTCGTTTACTGGGGCTGTTGCAGAGGGGATGTGCCCAGGAGGTAGAGACTGCTTGGACTACTATTTTAGAGGTTGGGCCCCCCTGGTTGAGAACCACAGCACCTTGTATTCCTAAACTGCTTGAATGAGCGGGTGCACGTTAGGACAGACGAAGTCAGGCCTCATTGGAGCCGACTGCCTTTGGGAGTGGTAGAAGGTAAAATGGGAAGGGGAATGCTCTGGAGGAGGTTTGTCATGGCAGGTGGGCCAGCACGAGACCATCCAGATTCTCCAAGGCTCCAGAGATGACTTGGCTGGGAGCATCCCTCTGATGTGGTGCGGGGACTCCTACCTTAACAGGACCTGGCTGGGCATCTGCGGGAGGCAGAATAAATGGTTTATTAACTTAAGAGAGCGAGAGACTCACCTGGGGGGTTGCACAAAACCACTTCAAAACACTTGTACCTGGATTCTTGAGCCAACCCTCAGAAAACTTATCTAGATCTGGAGTAGGGCTCTGGAAGCTGCACTTTTAATAAGCTTCCTGGGCAGTCCCACCACAGTGGTCCATGGAGAGACTGACCAAATTACTGTGTATTCTCCGTTGCTTTTGGCAGTCAAAGTGGGCAATGTGAAAAACTGCAGCAGGCATACGTATATACAGGGAATATTCAAGGCAAACAGAGGGGTAGAGTTATTCTATGCATGAATCAGATTTGAGAAAAGCTAGCCTGGTGGTTAAAGAACACAACCCTTGAGAGAGACAGACAGACCAGATTCTGTCCTACTTACTTGTGTGATTTTGACCAAGTTCTTTTATCCTTCTGACTGTTTCTTCATATGGAAAAGAGCTATGGCTGTACATTTAGCACAATATTCTCTTTTGGCAAAGGCTGCTCTGGGTCCATTTGTGTTCTCTGCAACTTAATCTTTTCCGGTGTGCAAGCATTTTTAAGTTGTTTGGTGAAGTATTACATTTGACTTTCAACTGTTCATTACTTTGGGCAAAGCTTATATAATGCGGCAGAGACTAGAACCTATGCAGAGATAGTGAGAGGATGTGATAAGCTTATTCTGCCGGTTTATCAAAAATTTTAACCTTTTCTCCTCTTCCTCCGCCTGCCACCAAGAGATGAGAAAGAAGGCAGAGCCTGGAAATGCACACCAAGCAATACTTCTGGGTCAGTTTGCCTTTTATTCCTCTGCCAGTACTTCCCAGAGAGATTTCACCAAAAGTGCCTAAGCTTGCCATGGCCATTGTTGTGAAGAACATTTCTCTCTATTGCTAGTCACATCCCCTTTTCCTTCTCCTGGGCGCTTAATGGATGTTTGGGGGCAGGAAATAAAATTTAAACTAAAACATCAAAAAAAAAAAAAAGAAGAAAGATGAGCTCAAGTAGGCGTTATTGTGGTCCAGATAAGGTTTGGTTTATTCATTCCCTCGATTTGCATTTATCCGCCTTAGTGCCAGGCATGGGGGGAGAGAGAGAAATGTCTTCAAAGAGTCTGTGTTTGTATGGGGGAGGGAGCTGTGGAAATCTGTCATTTAGAAACAGCATGGAAGTGCTAGGGAAAAATTGTTTTGTTCATTTCTCTCTCACTCATCCGTTCACCCAGAGCAACTACAAAGGGTTTCACGCGGAGGAACTGTATGCCCTGAACTTGACATTCTCCTGGGGGAAACAACAATGTAAAGCACCAGCAGTGGTAAGTCACCAGTAGTGATTTCAAGCCAGAAGGAATCACTCACCAATGGAGAGAGGCACAGGGTGAGCAGTGACTTGCAGAAAGGAGGGGTTATTTATTCATTCCAACTGCTGAGTTCAAGTTCATCTCGGTGGTTGTGTGGCTCGTGCTTACTGCATCTGTTTTTGGAACGTGGCTCCACCCTCCAAGAAGGGTGAGGATGATCACCCTTCTTTCCTCCTGCTGTGCCCCGGGGTCACCCAGCGAGTGTCTGCAGGGATGATCTGCTCTGTACTGGCTTTTGAGTCCCACTCCCGGGAGAAGAGAGACGAAGCTGTGTCTCCACCACAGCTTGGCCTGATTCAGTCACTGGGTGAAAAGGTGGGAAGAAGGTCAAGTTCATGAGAACTGATACACTGCAGAGTCATTTAGTCCTGAAGTACCAGTTCTGGTTGCTGGTGAGTTGCTAAATCCAGGGACCTGAATGTAATTCCTCCAGAGCCACTGAGACATCACTTCCAGGACCATGGCGGGCTGTAGGGGTGCTGACTTTTCTCAGTGCTAAGGAGCAGCCATCTTCTACTGAGAGAGGACTCTGGGTCAGCAGGAGCAGAACCACACCAGGCACCGAAGAAGGTTCTGCATCCCAGCATCTCCCAACACAGTGATAGATAAACGGGTAGAAGATGCGACAGGGCAGTCACAATAGAACAGAAGCTTATCCCCAATAAATATGGAAAGATGTTCACCTTCACTACCTAACAAAGAAATTCAAGTTATAAATCTATTTCTTTTTTGCTCATCTCATTGGTAGAAAGCTTTAAGAATGCACAAAATTTGCTGCTAAGGATGTAAGGAAAAGGCTGTTTTCGTCTGTTGCTGCTGATGGGGATGGAAATTGGTGCGAACCTTCTGCAGGGTAATTTGGCAATTTGTGTATCAACAGCCTTAAAATGTTCATACACTTTGAGCCAGTAGTTTTGCTTTTAGCATCTTATCCTAAGGTGAAAGTCAAATTTATGTACAAGACTTATATTCAAGAATATTCATCTCAGCCAGTAGTGTAATAGAAAAAATATTAGAAGCTACCTAAAAATCCCACAATACGGGGTTGGTTAAATAACGGATGGCCCAAGTTAAGAATGGAAAATAAAGACGCAGACGTAGAAAATGGACTTGAGGACACGGGGAAGGGGAAGGGGAAGCTGGGACGAAGTGAGAGAGTGGCATGGACTTATATATACTACCAAATGTAAAACAGCTAGCTAGTGGGAAGCAGCCACGTAGCACAGGGAGATCAGCTCGGTGCTTTGTGACCACCTAGAGGGGTGGGATAGGGAGGGTGGGAGGGAGACGCAAGAGGGAGGAGATATGGGGATATATGTGTATGTAGAGCTGATTCACTTTGTTATAAAGCAGAAACTAACACACCATTGTAAAGCAATTATACTCCAATAAAGATTTTTTTTTAAAAAAGGATGGAAAACAGTTCATTCATTAAAAATGATTTTCTACAAGAATATTTAATGGTGGGAAGATGTAGTGTAAAAGCAGGGTACAAAATACTAGATGGAGTATTTCATTTTGTTAAAATTTAATAATACAAGTGTAGAAAACGTGATTAAGAGAACAGTACTGATTTGACTACGGGACATTTTTTTCTTTAAATTTTTCTGTATTTGGTGTTATAAAGCATCATATATCCTCTCTGAGTCTCAGTTTATGTTCTGTGAAGTGGGACTCATCACATCTACACTGCAGTGCGCTCGGGCAGAGCAGCACAATATTTGAAAGTGCCATTGACAATGACCAGCCCATTGTAATACTCCACGACTGGTTATAATATCATTGCCAATGACACACCCATAGTCCGGATATTATCCGTAACGATTACTAAGGTTGTTTATCTCCCTCCACTTTTACTAAGACAAAAAAAGGATTAATTGAAGACTCTTAAGTCATTTTTACTGAGGTTCTTTGTTGTTGTTTTTTTTTTTCAATATACTAATTGCAGGGCTTCCCTGCTGGCCCAGTGGTTGAGAACCTGCCTGCTAATGCACGGGACACGGGTTCGAGCCCTGCTCTGGGAAGATCCCACATGCCGTGGAGCAACTGGGCCCGTGAGCCACAACTACTGAGCCTGCGCGTCTGGAGCCTGTGCTCCGCAACAAGAGAGGCCGCGATAGTGAGCGGCTCGCGCACCGCAATGAAGAGTGGCCTCCGCTCCTAACAAATGGAGAAAGCCCTCACACAGAAACGAAGACCCAACACAGCTAAAAATAAATCAATAAATCAATAAATTTATTAAAAAGAAAAATACTAATTGTAAAGTCTGCAGTGGGTATATAGGTGTTCAACTTTTTTCCAGATTTTACGTTTCTGGTTTTGTTTTTAAATTTTTTATTTATTATTTATTTATTACTTTTATTTTTGGCTGTGTTGGGTCTTCGTTTCTGCGCGAGGGCTTTCTCCAGTTGTGGCAAGTGGGGGCCACTCTTCTTCACGGCGCGCGGGCCTCTCACTATCGCGGCCTGTCTTGTTGCGGAGCCGAGGCTCTAGACGCTCAGGCTCAGTAGTTGTGGCTCACGGGCCCAGTTGCTCCGCGGCATGTGGGATCTTCCCAGACCAGGGCTCAAACCCGTGTCCCCTGCATTGGCAGGCGGATTCTCAACCACTGCACCACCAGGGAAGCCGCCCCACCCGATAGTTTTAAAACCAACCTCAGTCATGCTTGCTTCAAGACTTATCCTGGCATCATGGACCACTGGATACTTTGGCTAGGTGTTAAACTCTCTTGTCCTGTGCCCGAGTCCCATCGTGGTGACTTAGTTGCCATCTAGGGCACTCTTGGCATGAGTCCTAGACATGAATCCAGCTCAGTGGCTTGGGCCCTGCTCCCTGCTGGCTGACTGTCCTAATGCCCAGTGTCTCTTTTCTGCTTGGACTTCTGAGGGCCGCAGCCCCAGGACCCTCACTCTGTGTTCCCGGCTCTATTCAATGCCAACGGTATGTCTTTTGCTTGCTGTATGTCCCCTGCCCCAGTACCTCCTACTGGCTTTGACCTTCCTGTTTCAGGTCCTCTTATTGCGACCCTTTGTGTATAAGCCAGATCTGTTTGCCCTTCCTTCAAGGGGAGCTATTTCCCTGGTGTTTCCCTAGATGCTTATGATGAGACCCCTGCCAGAACTACACCAATCAGACCCTCCATGTACACGCTTGGGTCTGAACCCTTTCAGCGAGAGCAGGTTGGAGACCCATATATACATAAATATACAATGTGTACAAATCAAGTATTTTAAAGATTGTAAAGAATTCTTGTGAACGTATTAGGTTAGGGAAGTCAAGCAGGATCATCATATGATGGCATAATCGAGCACATGTATATAACATTTCCTATTTTTATATGATGCCATTTTAATAGATGTGCCCATCTTTTCAGAGTTCTAATCTGTGGCAGTGGGCAGTTGGGGGACGGGGTGGGTCACAGCAGGAAGAGGCATTCGCTGCCTTAGGCAGTTAAACCATTGCTCTGTCTTCAGAATGGCTCAGCCAGCAGGATTCTGTGGGGTCTACCTCCTGGCACCGGGCTCCAATCGCCGGATTTTGGGTCTGGGGCAACCCAGATCTTTGTGCGAGTTTTCCGGAGAGTGCTTTCTCTTGGGAGCACGTCTGGGGACTGGCTTCTCTGCTTCCACCTTTGCTGGTGTGGCCAAAGGAACTGCTGCTGCAAAGAAAATCAGAACTGATCAGTCACTTCTGCTGTACACAGTCTCCTGCCAGAATTTCCCTCTCTCATGTCTCTCCCACTTTCTGGCTGAAGACCTTTAATCTACTTGACATCCAGAACACAGCCTTGGCCCATCACCTCCATGAGTCCCTAGAGAAGGGACACTGGCTGCAAAAGCAATTCCTAGAGCCTACGGCTGCAGCACATGAGGAAGTCTCTTCACCGTTTCCAGGGAAAACAGTAGAACCCGAAACTCATTGCAATCATGAGCCTCTCCATCTCTCCTTTCCACAACAGAGAAAACATTTCTTGCAGTCTGTCACTTCTGAGGCTTTAATGGAAATGTCTTTCAAGTTTTGGAAAAAAATACTCTAATATAAATTGGTTAAGAACCCCTCCCACCTTGGCAACCCCTCTTGGGCCCCATTTATACTGCCTGTTTCAACCACACTGAACTCTAGCCCTCTGATACTTTTATGTAGATTAGAACAAGGCCAAATGCTGAGGCGGAGGGATCAGGAGACTGAGAACTGTATTCTGGGCACCAAGTCTAGGCTCACATCAACCCAGCCTCCTGGGACACCATCTCCTCAGCCCTCCAGTCTCATTAGCACTTCAACACCCCTCTTGGTTCTTCCGGTCTTCCCATCAATATGGCACCACCCTCTCCCCTAGTACTCAGCAGCTCAGGATGGGATGTGTCTGAGGGCACCGATGTAGATGTCTACATGACAGCACAGAGGTGCCTGGGTTTGAAGGTGTGTTTCAAGAGTGGCCCTCTTCCTCAAACTGCTCCATTTACCATTTGCCAACAAAAATGCACTTGTCTTTTGCTCAGAGGCCAATCAGGAAAGGGTCTGAATGGAAGCATCCTGTAGCCCGAAGGGGAAGCTAGATTTATAAAGATCAGGACCATCCTGCACACTTGTCCAGGGATGACCTTTCACTTGTCCTCAACAGTGAGCACTGTGGGTCCCTGAAGATGTCCCAGGTCATTGGTATTACTTACAGCTGGAACGCGCTCAGGTATACGTAGTGGGCAAGCCCCACAGGAACATGAGGCAGCCAGGTGAGGTGGTTTGTACACCATGGCTCCTCTAGAGATGCCCGGTCTCGGTGTTTCTGCCGCACTGCCCACCCACGGAACAGAGCTCAGGTTCGAGTAAAGATAGAGGATCCAGTCACACATTCTCCCTCAGGCAACCAAAGTGGTTGGAGAACTTCTGGTGGAGAACTGTCAGGGAAGTTAGTCTGAGGGCAGCACGTTGGCAGTTACGCTGCCATGGAAACTGTGAGAAGGCCTGTGAGGTCATCACTACCCAGTGAGGTCATAATAAGGAACCTGTGACTTGGGGGTCAGGCTTCAGGAGGAGGGGCAGTTTTGTGGAGGAGAGCAGGGGGAGGGCAGAGGTACTCTGCCTGGCCCCTCACACCTGGGCCTCCCCACCCATGCCCTAGTCTAGCAGACATCCCACGTGGGGCGTGCCGGTGGGCTGGCACAGCCCTAGGGGCCCCAGGAAGGCAAAGGAGACCCACATTCTGAGATTGGCTTGAGAGGCAAGATTAACGTAAGAGAGAGCTAGGTTGTATGGCACTGACCCTAAGAGGCAGAGATTTGTGTGGACTGGGGAATCAGGGAAGGCTCCTTGGCAGTGGGCCTGAAGGACCAGTGAGATTTGGACCCATGGGGAAGAGAGGGAAGACATTCCAGTTTGGAAGAATAAAAGCAAAGACACATTCTCCTCGCCCTTTTCCTGCCCCAAATATAAATTCATAGAACCCTCACATTTTCACAACTGAGGACTGAAGAAAAGCAAGAGGTGAAGGGGCCTACCCAGTGTTACACAGGTAGTGGAGAGGTGTTCTGCTCAATGGTTAGGTTCATGTTGGGGCTCCGGATTTACAGCTGATAGGAATGTGAGGACAAGCTCATGCCATTTCAAACATTTGCAAGTGATACTGAGAGAGACGTTAAAGGTGCAAAATGAGGGTGCTGAATGACCTCACAAAGTGGGAATGGTGGGCCCATTTTCATATGAAATTTAAAACAAGTTCATGACCAAAGGACATAATACAAAATGACAACATAATCATTACACTCCCCTCTCCCCTAGAAGTAAAAATCAGTATAATCCTCCCTCTCTCCACCATGAAAGGATGAGGTAAAGGCTCAGCAGCAGCCCCCGTGAAACACATGGTCACCACTGTGAAGAGGTGTTACTAAGACAATTTGGTCCGACTCAGAGAAGGAAAGAGACAACTCTGCCCTTAGCCTGATCAGGCCCACAGGAAGGAAGCACACTGGGGGCAGCCTTTGAGAGTGTGGCAATGCGAGAGAACCTTCTTTAGGAGGGGACTCCCTGTTGCCGACCTTGAAAAAGCAAGGATGGGACATTCGTTTACTGGGGCTGTTGCAGAGGGGATGTGCCCAGGAGGTAGAGACTGCTTGGACTACTATTTTAGAGGTTGGGCCCCCCTGGTTGAGAACCACAGCACCTTGTATTCCTAAACTGCTTGAATGAGCGGGTGCACGTTAGGACAGACGAAGTCAGGCCTCATTGGAGCCGACTGCCTTTGGGAGTGGTAGAAGGTAAAATGGGAAGGGGAATGCTCTGGAGGAGGTTTGTCATGGCAGGTGGGCCAGCACGAGACCATCCAGATTCTCCAAGGCTCCAGAGATGACTTGGCTGGGAGCATCCCTCTGATGTGGTGCGGGGACTCCTACCTTAACAGGACCTGGCTGGGCATCTGCGGGAGGCAGAATAAATGGTTTATTAACTTAAGAGAGCGAGAGACTCACCTGGGGGGTTGCACAAAACCACTTCAAAAGACTTGTACCTGGATTCTTGAGCCAACCCTCAGAAAACTTATCTAGATCTGGAGTAGGGCTCTGGAAGCTGCACTTTTAATAAGCTTCCTGGGCAGTCCCACCACAGTGGTCCATGGAGAGACTGACCAAATTACTGTGTATTCTCTGTTGCTTTTGGGAGTCAAAGTGGGCAATGTGAAGAACTGCAGCAGGCATACGTATATACAGGGAATATTCAAGGCAAACAGAGGGGTAGAGTTATTCTATGCATGAATCAGATTTGAGAAAAGCTAGCCTGGTGGTTAAAGAACACAACCCTTGGGAGAGACAGACAGACCAGATTCTGTCCTACTTACTTGTGTGATTTTGACCAAGTTCTTTTATCCTTCTGACTGTTTCTTCATATGGAAAAGAGCTATGGCTGTACATTTAGCACAATATTCTCTTTTGGCAAAGGCTGCTCTGGGTCCATTTGTGTTCTCTGCAACTTAATCTTTTCCGGTGTGCAAGCATTTTTAAGTTGTTTGGTGAAGTATTACATTTGACTTTCAACTGTTCATTACTTTGGGCAAAGCTTATATAATGCTGCAGAGACTAGAACCTATGCAGAGATAGTGAGAGGATGTGATAAGCTTATTCTGCCGGTTTATCAAAAAGTTTAACCTTTTCTCCTCTTCCTCCGCCTGCCACCAAGAGATGAGAAAGAAGGCAGAGCCTGGAAATGCACACCAAGCAATACTTCTGGGTCAGTTTGCCTTTTATTCCTCTGCCAGTACTTCCCAGAGAGATTTCACCAAAAGTGCCTAAGCTTGCCATGGCCATTGTTGTGAAGAACATTTCTCTCTATTGCTAGTCACATCCCCTTTTCCTTCTCCTGGGCGCTTAATGGATGTTTGGGGGCAGGAAATAAAATTTAAACTAAAACATCAAAAAAAAAAAAAAGAAGAAAGATGAGCTCAAGTAGGCGTTATTGTGGTCCAGATAAGGTTTGGTTTATTCATTCCCTCGATTTGCATTTATCCGCCTTAGTGCCAGGCATGGGGGGAGAGAGAGAAATGTCTTCAAAGAGTCTGTGGTTGTATGGGGGAGGGTGCTGTGGAAATCTGTCATTTAGAAACAGCATGGAAGTGCTAGGGAAAAATTGTTTTGTTCATTTCTCTCTCACTCATCCGTTCACCCAGAGCAACTAAAAAGGGTTTCACGCGGAGGAACTGGATGCCCTGAACTTGACATTCTCCTGGGGGAAACAACAATGTAAAGCACCAGCAGTGGTAAGTCACCAGTAGTGATTTCAAGCCAGAAGGAACCACTCACCAATGGAGAGAGGCACAGGGTGAGCAGTGACTTGCAGAAAGGAGGGGTTATTTATTCATTCCAACTGCTGAGTTCAAGTTCATCTGGGTGGTTGTGTGGTTCGTGCTTACTGCATCTGTTTTTGGAACGTGGCTCCACCCTCCAAGAAGGGTGAGGATGATCACCCTTCTTTCCTCCTGCTGTGCCCCGGGGTCACCCAGCGAGTGTCTGCAGGGATGATCTGCTCTGTACTGGCTTTTGAGTCCCACTCCCGGGAGAAGAGAGACGAAGCTGTGTCTCCACCACAGCTTGGCCTGATTCAGTCACTGGGTGAAAAGGTGGGAAGAAGGTCAAGTTCATGAGAACTGATACACTGCAGAGTCATTTAGTCCTGAAGTACCAGTTCTGGTTGCTGGTGAGTTGCTAAATCCAGGGACCTGAATGTAATTCCTCCAGAGCCACTGAGACATCACTTCTAGGCCCATGGCAGGCTGTAGGGGTGCTGACTTTTCTCAGTGCTAAGGAGCAGCCATCTTCTACTGAGAGAGGACTCTGTGTCAGCAGGAGCAGAACCACACCAGGCACCGAAGAAGGTTCTGCATCCCAGCATCTCCCAACACAGTGATAGATAAACGGGTAGAAGATGCGACAGGGCAGTCACAAGAGAACAGAAGCTTATCCCCAATAAATATGGAAAGATGTTCAACTTCACTACCTAACAAAGAAATTCAAGTTATAAATCTATTTCTTTTTTGCTCATCTCATTGGTAGAAAGTTTTAAGAATGCACAAAATTTGCTGCTAAGGATGTAAGGAAAAGGCTGTTTTCGTCTGTTGCTGCAGATGGGGATGGAAATTGGTGCGAACCTTCTGCAGGGTAATTTGGCAATTTGTGTATCAACAGCCTTAAAATGTTCATACACTTTGAGCCAGTAGTTTTGCTTTTAGCATCTTATCCTAAGGTGAAAGTCAAATTTATGTACAAGACTTATGTTCAAGAATATTCATCTCAGCCAGTAGTGTAATAGAAAAAATATTAGAAGCTACCTAAAAATCCCACAATACGGGGTTGGTTAAATAACGGATGGCCCAAGTTAAGAATGGAAAATAAAGACGCAGACGTAGAAAATGGACTTGAGGACACGGGGAAGGGGAAGGGGAAGCTGGGACGAAGTGAGAGAGTGGCATGGACTTATATATACTACCAAATGTAAAACAGCTAGCTAGTGGGAAGCAGCCACGTAGCACAGGGAAATCAGCTCGGTGCTTTGTGACCACCTAGAGGGGTGGGATAGGGAGGGTGGGAGGGAGACGCAAGAGGGAGGAGATATGGGGATATATGTGTATGTAGAGCTGATTCACTTTGTTATAAAGCAGAAACTAACACACCATTGTAAAGCAATAATACTCCAATAAGGATGTTTTTTTTAAAAAAGGATGGAAAACAGTTCATTCATTAAAAATGATTTTCTCCAAGAATATTTAATGGTGGGAAGATGTAGTGTAAAAGCAGGGTACAAAATACTAGATGGAGTATTTCATTTTGTTAAAATTTAATAATACAAGTGTAGAAAACGTGATTAAGAGAACAGTACTGATTTGACTACGGGACATTTTTTTTCTTTAAATTTTTCTGTATTTGGTGTTATAAAGCATCATATATCCTCTCTGAGTCTCAGTTTATGTTCTGTGAAGTGGGACTCATCACATCTACACTGCAGTGCCCTCGGGCAGAGCAGCACAATATTTGAAAGTGCCCTTGACAGTGACCAGCCCATTGTAATACTCCAGGAATGGTTATAATATCATTGCCAATGACACACCCATAGTCCGGATATTATCCGTAACGATTACTAAGGTTGTTTATCTCCCTCCACTTTTACTAAGACAAAAAAAGGATTAATTGAAGACTCTTAAGTCATTTTTACTGAGGTTCTTTGTTTTTTTTTTTTTTTTTCAAAATACTAATTGCAGGGCTTCCCTGCTGGCCCAGTGGTTGAGAACCTGCCTGCTAATGCACGGGACACGGGTTCGAGCCCTGCTCTGGGAAGATCCCACATGCCGTGGAGCAACTGGGCACGTTAGCCACAACTACTGAGCCTGCGCGTCTGGAGCCTGTGCTCCGCAACAAGAGAGGCCGCGATAGTGAGCGGCCCGCGCACCGCACTGAAGAGTGGCCTCTGCTCCCCACAAATGGAGAAAGCCCTCACACAGAAACGAAGACCCAACACAGCTAAAAATAAATCAATAAATCAATAAATTTATTAAAAAGAAAAATACTAATTGTAAAGTCTGCAGTGGGTATATAGGTGTTCAACTTTTTTCCAGATTTTACGTTTCTGGTTTTGTTTTTAAATGTTTTATTTATTATTTATTTATTACTTTTATTTTTGGCTGTGTTGGGTCTTCGTTTCTGCGCGAGGGCTTTCTCCAGTTGTGGCAAGTGGGGGCCACTCTTCTTCGCGGCGCGCGGGCCTCTCACTATCGCGGCCTGTCTTGTTGCGGAGCAGAGGCTCTAGACGCTCAGGCTCAGTAGTTGTGGCTCACGGGCCCAGTTGCTGCGCGGCATGTGGGATCTTCCCAGACCAGGGCTCAAACCCGTGTCCCCTGCATTGGCAGGCGGATTCTCAACCACTGCACCACCAGGGAAGCCCCCCCACCCCGATAGTTTTAAAACCAGCCTCAGTCATGCTTGCTTCAAGACTTATCCTGGCATCATGGACCACTGGATACTTTGGCTAGGTGTTAAACTCTCTTGTCCTGTGCCCGAGTCCCATCGTGGTGACTTAGTTGCCATCTAGGGCACTCTTGGCATGAGTCCTAGACATGAATCCAGCTCAGTGGCTTGGACCCTGCTCCCTGCTGGCTGACTGTCCTAATGCCCAGTGCCTCTTTTCTGCTTGGACTTCTGAGGGCCGCAGCCCCAGGACCCTCACTCTGTGTTCCCGGCTCTATTCAATGCCAACGGTATGTCTTTTGCTTGCTGTATGTCCCCCGCCCCAGTACCTCCTACTGGCTTTGACCTTCCTGTTTCAGGTCCTCTTATTGCGACCCTTTGTGTATAAGCCAGATCTGTTTGCCCTTCCTTCAAGGGGAGCTATTTCCCTGGTGTTTCCCTAGATATTTATGATGAGACCCCTGCCAGAACTACACCAATCAGACCCTCCATGTACACGCTTGGGTCTGAACCCTTTCAGCGAGAGCAGGTTGGAGACCCATATATACATAAATATACAATGTGTACAAATCAAGTATTTTAAAGATTGTAAAGAATTCTTGTGAACGTATTAGGTTAGGGAAGTCAAGCAGGATCATCATATGATGGCATAATCAAGCACATGTATATAACATTTCCTATTTTTATATGATGCCATTTTAATAGATGTGCCCATCTTTTCAAAGTTCTAATCTGTGGCAGTGGGCAGTAGGGGGACGGGGTGGGTCACAGCAAGAAGAGGCATGCGCTGCCTTAGGCAGTTAAACCATTGCTCTGTCTTCAGAATGGCTCAGCCAGCAGGATTCTGTGGGGTCTACCTCCTGGCACCGGGCTCCAATCGCTGGATTTTGGGTCTGGGGCAACCCAGATCTTTGTGCGAGTTTTCCGGAGAGTGCTTTCTCTTGAGAGCACGTCTGGGGACTGGCTTCTCTGCTTCCACCTTTGCTGGCGTGGCCAAAGGAACTGCTGCTGCAAAGAAAATCAGAACTGATCAGTCACTTCTGCTGTACACAGTCTCCTGCCAGAATTTCCCTCTCTCATGTCTCTCCCACTTTCTGGCTGAAGACCTTTAATCTACTTGACATCCAGAACACAGCCTTGGCCCATCACCTCCATGAGTCCCTAGAGAAGGGACACTGGCTGCAAAAGCAATTCCTAGAGCCTACGGCTGCAGCACATGAGGAAGTCTCTTCACCGTTTCCAGCGAAAACAGTAGAACCCGAAAGTCATTGCAATCATGAGCCTCTCCATCTCTCCTTTCCACAACAGAGAAAACATTTCTTGCAGTCTGTCACTTCTGAGGCTTTAATGGAAATGTCTTTCAAGTTTCAGAAAAAAATAGTCTAATATAAATTGGTTAAGAACCCCTCCCACCTTGGCAACCCCTCTTGGGTCCCATTTATACTGCCTGTTTCAACCACACTGAACTCTAGCCCTCTGATAATTTTATGTAGATTAGAACAAGGCCAAATGCTGAGGCGGACGGATCAGGAGACTGAGAACCGTATTCTGGGCACCAAGTCTAGGCTCACATCAACCCAGCCTCCTGGGACACCATCTGCTCAACCCGCCAGTCTCATTAGCACTTCAACACACCTCTTGGTTCTTCCGGTCTTCCCATCAATATGGCACCACCCTCTCCGCTAGGAGTAAAAATCATTATAATCCTCTCTCCACCATGAAAGGATGAGATAAAGGCTCAGCAGCAGCCTCCGTGAAACACATGGTCAACACTGTGAAGAGGTGTTACTAAGGCGATTTGGTCCGACTCAGAGAAGGAAAGAGACAACTCTGCCCTTAGCCTGATCAGGCCCACAGGAAGGAAGCACACTGGGGGCAGCCTTTGAGAGTGTGGCAATGCGAGAGAACCTTCTTTAGGAGGGGACTCCCTGTTGCCGACCTTGAAAAAGCAAGGATGGGACATTTGTTTACTGGGGCTTTTACAGAGGGGATGTGCCCAGAGGTTAGGCCACCCTGCTTGAGAATCAAAGCACCTTCTAGTCCGAAATGGCTTGAATGCTCCAATCGCCGGATTTTGGGTCTGGGGCAACCCAGATCTTTGTGCGACATTTCCGGAGAGTGCTTTCTCTTGGGAGCACGTCGGGGGACTGGCTTCTCTGCTTCCACCTTTGCTGGCGTGGCCAAAGGAACATCCCCGTAGGCCCGGTAGCCACCAACCAGGCAGTATGTCTCCCCATACCAGCCCAACTGCGTTTCTCCACACCATCGGTAGAGGACATGGTAGTGACCAGGGGTAGGGGGAGAAACGGGAGCCACTGCTGCTGCAAAGAAAATCAGAACTGATCAGTCACTTCTGCTGTACACAGCCTCCTGCCAGAATTTCCCTCTCTCACGTCTCTCCCACTTTCTGGCTGAAAACCTTTAATCTACTTGACATCCAAAACACAGCTTTGGCCCATCACCTCTATGAGTATCTAGAGAAGGGACACTGGCTGCAAAAGCAATTCCTAGAGCCTACGGCTGCAGCACATGAGGAAGTCTCTTCACCGTTTCCAGGGAAAACAGTAGAACCCGAAAGTCATTGCAATCATGAGCCTCTCCATCTCTCCCTTCCACACCAGAGAAAACATTTCTTGCAGTCTGTCACTTCTGAGGCTTTAATGGAAATGTCTTTCAAGTTTTGGGAAAAACTAATCTAATATAAATTGGTTAAGGACCCCTCCCACCTTGGCAGCCCCTCTTGGGCCCCATTTATACTGCCTGTTTCAACCACACTGAACTCTAGCCCTCTGATACTTTTATGTAGATTAGAACAAGGCCAAATACTGAGGCAGAGTGATCAGGAGACTGAGACCCGCGTTCTGGGTACCATGTCTAGGCTCACATCAACCCAGCCTCCTGGGACACCATCTCCTCAGCCCTCCAGTCTCATTAGCACTTCAACACCCCTCTTGGTTCTTCCGGTCTTCCCATCAATATGGCACCACCCGCTCCCCTAGTACTCAGCAGCTCAGGATGGGATGTGTCTGAGGGCACCGATGTAGATGTCTACATGACAGCACAGAGGTGCCTGGGTTTGAAGGTGTGTTTCAAGAGTGGCCCTCTTCCTCAAACTGCTCCATTTACCATTTGCCAACAAAAATGCACTTGTCTTTTGCTAAGAGGCCAATCAGGAAAGGGTCTGAATGGAAGCATCCTGTAGCCCAAAGGGGAAGCTAGATTTATAAAGATCAGGACCATCCTGCACACTTGTCCAGGGATGACCTTTCACTTGTCCTCAACAGTGAGCACTGTGGGTCCCTGAAGATGTCCCAGGTCATTGGTATTACTTACAGCTGGGAACGCGCTCAGGTATACGTAGTGGGCAAGCCCCACAGGAACATGAGGCAGCCAGGTGAGGTGGTGTGTACACCATAGCTCCTCTAGAGATGCCCGGTCTCGGTGTTTCTGCAGCACTGCCCACCCACGGATCAGAGCTCAGGTTCGAGTAAAGATAGAGGATACGGTCACACATTCTCCCTCAGACAACCAAAGAGGTTGGAGGACTTCTGGTGGAGAACTGTCAGGGAAGTTTGTCTGAGGGCAGCACGTTGGCAGTTACGCTGCCATGGAAACTGTGAGAAGGCCTGTGAGGTCATCACTACCCAGTGAGGTCATAATAAGGAACCTGTGACTTGGGGGTCTGGCTTCAGGAGGAGGGGCAGTTTTGTGGAGGAGAGCAGGGGGAGGGCAGAGGTACTCTGCCTGGCCCCTCACACCTGGGCCTCCCCACCCATGCCCTAGTCTAGCAGACATCCCAGGTGGGGCGTGCCGGTGGGCTGGCACAGCCCTAGGGGCCCCAGGAAGGCAAAGGAGACCCACATTCTGAGATTGGCTTGAGAGGCAAGATTAACGTAAGAGAGAGCTAGGTTGTATGGCACTGACCCTAAGAGGCAGAGATTTGTGTGGACTGGGGAATCAGGGAAGGCTCCTTGGCAGTGGGCCTGAAGGACAAGTGAGATTTGGACCCATGGGAAAGAGAGGGAAGACATTCCAGTTTGGAAGAATAAAAACAAAGACACATTCTCCTCGCCCTTGTCCTGCCCCAAATATAAATTCATAGAACCCTCACATTTTCACAACTGAGGACTGAAGAAAAGCAAGAGGTGAAGGGGCCTACCCAGTGTTACACAGGTAGTGGAGAGGTGTTCTGTTCAATGGTTAGGTTCATGTTGGGGCTCCGGATTTACAGCTGATAGGAATGTGAGGACAAGCTCATGCCATTTCAAACATTTCCAACTGATACTGAGAGAGACGTTAAAGGTGCAAAATGAGGGTGCTGAATGACCTCACAAAGTGGGAATGGTGGGCCCATTTTCATATGAAATTCAAAACAAGTTCATGACCAAAGGACATAATACAAAATGACAACATAATCATTACACTCCCCTCTCCCCTAGAAGTAAAAATCAGTATAATCCTCCCTCTCTCCACCATGAAAGGATGAGGTAAAGGCTCAGCAGCAGCCCCCGTGAAACACATGGTCACCACTGTGAAGAGGTGTTACTAAGACGATTTGGTCCGACTCAGAGAAGGAAAGAGACAACTCTGCCCTTAGCCTGATCAGGCCCACAGGAAGGGAGCACACTGGGGGCTGCCTTTGAGAGTGTGGCAATGCGAGAGAACCTTCTTTAGGAGGGGACTCCCTGTTGCCGACCTTGAAAAAGCAAGGATGGGACATTCGTTTACTGGGGCTGTTGCAGAGGGGATGTGCCCAGGAGGTAGAGACTGCTTGGACTACTATTTTAGAGGTTGGGCCCCCCTGGTTGAGAACCACAGCACCTTGTATTCCTAAACTGCTTGAATGAGCGGGTGCACGTTAGGACAGACGAAGTCAGGCCTCATTGGAGCCGACTGCCTTTGGGAGTGGTAGAAGGTAAAATGGGAAGGGGAATGCTCTGGAGGAGGTTTTTCATGGCAGGTGGGCCAGCACGAGACCATCCAGATTCTCCAAGGCTCCAGAGATGACTTGGCTGGGAGCATCCCTCTGATGTGGTGCGGGGACTCCTACCTTAACAGGACCTGGCTGGGCATCTGCGGGAGGCAGAATAAATGGTTTATTAACTTAAGAGAGCGAGAGACTCACCTGGGGGGTGGCACAAAACCACTTCAAAAGACTTGTACCTGGATTCTTGAGCCAACCCTCAGAAAACTTATCTAGATCTGGAGTAGGGCTCTGGAAGCTGCACTTTTAATAAGCTTCCTGGGCAGTCCCACCACAGTGGTCCATGGAGAGACTGACCAAATTACTGTGTATTCTCCGTTGCTTTTGGGAGTCAAAGTGGGCAATGTGAAAAACTGCAGCAGGCATACGTATATACAGGGAATATTCAAGGCAAACAGAGGGGTAGAGTTATTCTATGCATGAATCAGATTTGAGAAAAGCTAGCCTGGTGGTTAAAGAACACAACCCTTGGGAGAGACAGACAGACCAGATTCTGTCCTACTTACTTGTGTGATTTTGACCAAGTTCTTTTATCCTTCTGACTGTTTCTTCATACGGAAAAGAGCTATGGCTGTACATTTAGCACAATATTCTCTTTTGGCAAAGGCTGCTCTGGGTCCATTTGTGTTCTCTGCAACTTAATCTTTTCCAGTGTGCAAGCATGTTTAAGTTGTTTGGTGAAGTATTACATTTGACTTTCAACTGTTCATTACTTTGGGCAAAGCTTATATAATGCGGCAGAGACTAGAACCTATGCAGAGATAGTGAGAGGATGTGATAAGCGTATTCTGCCGGTTTATCAAAAAGTTTAACCTTTTCTCCTCTTCCTCCGCCTGCCACCAAGAGATGAGAAAGAAGGCAGAGCCTGGAAATGCACACCAAGCAATACTTCTGTGTCAGTTTGCCTTTTATTCCTCTGCCAGTACTTCCCAGAGAGATTTCACCAAAAGTGCCTAAGCTTGCCATGGCCATTGTTGTGAAGAACATTTCTCTCTATTGCTAGTCACATCCCCTTTTCCTTCTCCTGGGCGCTTAATGGATGTTTGGGGGCAGGAAATAAAATTTAAACTAAAACATCAAAAAAAAAAAAAAAGAAGAAAGATGAGCTCAAGTAGGCGTTTTTGTGGTCCAGATAAGGTTTGGTTTATTCATTCCCTCGATTTGCATTTATCCCCCTTTGTGCCAGGTATGGGGGGAGAGAGAGAAATGTCTTCAAAGAGTCTGTGGTTGTATGGGGGAGGGAGCTGTGGAAATCTGTCATTTAGAAACAGCATGGAAGGGCTAGGGAAAAATTTTTTTGTTCATTTATCTCTCACTCATCCGTTCACCCAGAGCAACTACAAAGGGTTTCACGCGGAGGAACTGGATGCCCTGAACTTGACATTCTCGTGGGGGAAACAACAATGTAAAGCACCAGCAGTGGTAAGTCACCAGTAGTGATTTCAAGCCAGAAGGAATCACTCACCAATGGAGAGAGGCACAGGGTGAGCAGTGACTTGCAGAAAGTAGGGGTTATTTATTCATTCCAACTGCTGAGTTCAAGTTCATCTGGGTGGTTGTGTGGTTCGTGCTTACTGCATCTGTTTTTGGAACGTGGCTCCACCCTCCAAGAAGGGTGAGGATGATCACCCTTCTTTCCTCCTGCTGTGCCCCGGGGTCACCCAGCGAGTGTCTGCAGGGATGATCTGCTCTGTACTGGCTTTTCAGTCCCACTCCCGGGAGAAGAGAGACGAAGCTGTGTCTCCACCGCAGCTTGGCCTGATTCAGTCACTGGGTGAAAAGGTGGGAAGAAGGTCAAGTTCATGAGAACTGATACACTGCAGAGTCATTTAGTCCTGAAGTACCAGTTCTGGTTGCTGGTGAGTTGCTAAATCCAGGGACCTGAATGTAATTCCTCCAGAGCCACTGATACATCACTTCCAGGACCATGGCGGGCTGTAGGGGTGCTGACTTTTCTCAGTGCTAAGGAGCAGCCATCTTCTACTGAGAGAGGACTCTGGGTCAGCAGGAGCAGAACCACACCAGGCACCGAAGAAGGTTCTGCATCCCAGCATCTCCCAACACAGTGATAGATAAACGGGTAGAAGATGCGACAGGGCAGTCACAATAGAACAGAAGCTTATCCCCAATAAATATGGAAAGATGTTCAACTTCACTACCTAACAAAGAAATTCAAGTTATAAATCTATTTCTTTTTTGCTCATCTCATTGGTAGAAAGTTTTAAGAATGCACAAAATTTGCTGCTAAGGATGTAAGGAAAAGGCTGTTTTCGTCTGTTGCTGCTGATGGGGATGGAAATTGGTGCGAACCTTCTGCAGGGTAATTTGGCAATTTGTGTATCAACAGCCTTAAAATGTTCATACACTTTGAGCCAGTAGTTTTGCTTTTAGCATCTTATCCTAAGGTGAAAGTCAAATTTATGTACAAGACTTATGTTCAAGAATATTCATCTCAGCCAGTAGTGTAATAGAAAAAATATTAGAAGCTACCTAAAAATCCCACAATACGGGGTTGGTTAAATAACGGATGGCCCAAGTTAAGAATGGAAAATAAAGACGCAGACGTAGAAAATGGACTTGAGGACACGGGGAAGGGGAAGGGGAAGCTGGGACGAAGTGAGAGAGTGGCATGGACTTATATATACTACCAAATGTAAAATAGCTAGCTAGTGGGAAGCAGCCGCGTAGCACAGGGAAATCAGCTCGGTGCTTTGTGACCACCTAGAGGGGTGGGATAGGGAGGGTGGGAGGGAGACGCAAGAGGGAGGAGATATGGGGATATATGTGTATGTAGAGCTGATTCACTTTGTTATAAAGCAGAAACTAACACACCATTGTAAAGCAATTATACTCCAATAAAGATTTTTTTTTAAAAAAGGATGGAAAACAGTTCATTCATTAAAAATGATTTTCTACAAGAATATTTAATGGTGGGAAGATGTAGTGTAAAAGCAGGGTACAAAATACTAGATGGAGTATTTCATTTTGTTAAAATTTAATAATACAAGTGTAGAAAACATGATTAAGAGAACAGTACTGATTTGACTACGGGACATTTTTTTTCTTTAAATTTTTCTGTATTTGGTGTTATAAAGCATCATATATCCTCTCTGAGTCTCAGTTTATGTTCTGTGAAGTGGGACTCATCACATCTACACTGCAGTGCGCTCGGGCAGAGCAGCACAATATTTGAAAGTGCCCTTGACAATGACCAGCCCATTGTAATACTCCAGGAATGGTTATAATATCATTGCCAATGACACACCCATAGTCCGGATATTATCCGTAACGATTACTAAGGTTGTTTATCTCCCTCCACTTTTACTAAGACAAAAAAAGGATTAATTGAAGACTCTTAAGTCATTTTTACTGAGGTTCTTTGTTTTTTTTTTTTTTTTCAAAATACTAATTGCAGGGCTTCCCTGCTGGCCCAGTGGTTGAGAACCTGCCTGCTAATGCACGGGACACGGGTTCGAGCCCTGCTCTGGGAAGATCCCACATGCCGTGGAGCAACTGGGCCCGTGAGCCACAACTACTGAGCCTGCGCGTCTGGAGCCTGTGCTCCGCAACAAGAGAGGCCGCGATAGTGAGCGGCCCGCGCACCGCAATGAAGAGTGGCCTCTGCTCCCCACAAATGGAGAAAGCCCTCACACAGAAACGAAGACCCAACACAGCTAAAAAAATATCAATAAATCAATAAATTTATTAAAAAGAAAAATACTAATTGTAAAGTCTGCAGTGGGTATATAGGTGTTCAACTTTTTTCCAGATTTTACGTTTCTGGTTTTGTTTTTAAATGTTTTATTTATTATTTATTTATTACTTTTATTTTTGGCTGTGTTGGGTCTTCGTTTCTGCGCGAGGGCTTTCTCCAGTTGTGGCAAGTGGGGGCCACTCTTCTTCGCGGCGCGCGGGCCTCTCACTATCGCGGCCTGTCTTGTTGCGGAGCAGAGGCTCTAGACGCTCAGGCTCAGTAGTTGTGGCTCACGGGCCCAGTTGCTGCGCGGCATGTGGGATCTTCCCAGACCAGGGCTCAAACCCGTGTCCCCTGCATTGGCAGGCGGATTCTCAACCACTGCACCACCAGGGAAGCCCCCCCACCCCGATAGTTTTAAAACCAGCCTCAGTCATGCTTGCTTCAAGACTTATCCTGGCATCATGGACCACTGGATACTTTGGCTAGGTGTTAAACTCTCTTGTCCTGTGCCCGAGTCCCATCGTGGTGACTTAGTTGCCATCTAGGGCACTCTTGGCATGAGTCCTAGACATGAATCCAGCTCAGTGGCTTGGGCCCTGCTCCCTGCTGGCTGACTGTCCTAATGCCCAGTGCCTCTTTTCTGCTTGGACTTCTGAGGGCCGCAGCCCCAGGACCCTCACTCTGTGTTCCCGGCTCTATTCAATGCCAACGGTATGTCTTTTGCTTGCTGTATGTCCCCTGCCCCAGTACCTCCTACTGGCTTTGACCTTCCTGTTTCAGGTCCTCTTATTGCGACCCTTTGTGTATAAGCCAGATCTGTTTGCCCTTCCTTCAAGGGGAGCTATTTCCCTGGTGTTTCCCTAGATGCTTATGATGAGACCCCTGCCAGAACTACACCAATCAGACCCTCCATGTACACGCTTGGGTCTGAACCCTTTCAGCGAGAGCAGGTTGGAGACCCATATATACATAAATATACAATGTGTACAAATCAAGTATTTTAAAGATTGTAAAGAATTCTTGTGAACGTATTAGGTTAGGGAAGTCAAGCAGGATCATCATATGATGGCATAATCAAGCACATGTATATAACATTTCCTATTTTTATATGATGCCATTTTAATAGATGTGCCCATCTTTTCAAAGTTCTAATCTGTGGCAGTGGGCAGTAGGGGGACGGGGTGGGTCACAGCAGGAAGAGGCATTCGCTGCCTTAGGCAGTTAAACCATTGCTCTGTCTTCAGAATGGCTCAGCCAGCAGGATTCTGTGGGGTCTACCTCCTGGCACCGGGCTCCAATCGCCGGATTTTGGGTCTGGGGCAACCCAGATCTTTGTGCGAGTTTTCCGGAGAGTGCTTTCTCTTGGGAGCACGTCTGGGGACTGGCTTCTCTGCTTCCACCTTTGCTGGCGTGGCCAAAGGAACTGCTGCTGCAAAGAAAATCAGAACTGATCAGTCACTTCTGCTGTACACAGTCTCCTGCCAGAATTTCCCTCTCTCATGTCTCTCCCACTTTCTGGCTGAAGACCTTTAATCTACTTGACATCCAGAACACAGCCTTGGCCCATCACCTCCATGAGTCCCTAGAGAAGGGACACTGGCTGCAAAAGCAATTCCTAGAGCCTACGGCTGCAGCACATGAGGAAGTCTCTTCACCGTTTCCAGGGAAAACAGTAGAACCCGAAAGTCATTGCAATCATGAGCCTCTCTATCTCTCCTTTCCCCAACACAGAAAACATTTCTTGCAGTCTGTCACTTCTGAGGCTTTAATGGAAATGTCTTTCAAGTTTCGGAAAAAAATAGTCTAATATAAATTGGTTAAGAACCCCTCCCACCTTGGCAACCCCTCTTGGGCCCCATTTATACTGCCTGTTTCAACCACACTGAACTCTAGCCCTCTGATACTTTTATGTAGATTAGAACAAGGCCAAATGCTGAGGCGGAGGGATCAGGAGACTGAGAACCGTATTCTGGGCACCAAGTCTAGGCTCACATCAACCCAGCCTCCTGGGACACCATCTCCTCAGCCCTCCAGTCTCATTAGCACTTCAACACCCCTCTTGGTTCTTCCTGTGTTCCCATCAATATGGCACCACCCTCTCCGCTAGGAGTAAAAATCATTATAATCTTCTCTCCACCATGAAAGGATGAGATAAAGGCTCAGCAGCAGCCCCCGTGAAACACATGGTCAACACTGTGAAGAGGTGTTACTAAGGCGATTTGGTCCGACTCAGAGAAGGAAAGAGACAATTCTGCCCCTAGCCTGATCAGGCCCACAGTAAGGAAGCACACTCGGAGCAGCCTTTGAGAGTGTGGCAATGCGAGAGAACCTTCTTTAGGAGGGGACTCCCTGTTGCCGACCTTGAAAAAGCAAGGATGGGAATTTGTTTACTGGGGCTGTTACAGAGGGGATGTGCCCAGAGGTTAGGCCACCCTGCTTGAGAATCAAAGCACCTTCTAGTCCGAAATGGCTTGAATGCTCCAATCGCCGGATTTTGGGTCTGGGGCAACCCAGATCTTTGTGCGACATTTCCGGAGAGTGCTTTCTCTTGGGAGCACGTCTGGGGACTGGCTTCTCTGCTTCCACCTTTGCTGGCGTGGCCAAAGGAACATCCCCGTAGGCCCGGTAGCCACCAACCAGGCAGTATGTCTCCCAATGCCAGCCCAACTGCGTTTCTCCACACCCTGGGTAGAGGACATGGTAGTGACCAGGGGTAGGGGGAGAAACGGGAGCCACTTCTGCTGCAAAGAAAATCAGAACTGATCAGTCACTTCTGCTGTACACAGCCTCCTGCCAGAATTTCCCTCTCTCACGTCTCTCCCACTTTCTGGCTGAAGACCTTTAATCTACTTGACATCCAAAACACAGCTTTGGCCCATCACCTCTATGAGTCCCTAGAGAAGGGACACTGGCTGCAAAAGCAATTCCTAGAGCCTACGGCTGCAGCACATGAGGAAGTCTCTTCACCGTTTCCAGGGAAAACAGTAGAACCCGAAAGTCATTGCAATCATGAGCCTCTCCATCTCTCCCTTGCACACCAGAGAAAACATTGCTTGCAGTCTGTCACTTCTGAGGCTTTAATGGAAATGTCTTTCAAGTTTTGGAAAGAACTAATCTAATATAAATTGGTTAAGGACCCCTCCCACCTTGGCAGCCCCTCTTGGGCCCCATTTATACTGCCTGTTTCAACCACACTGAACTCTAGCCCTCTGATTCTTTTATGTAGATTAGAACAAGGCCAAATACTGAGGCAGAGTGATCAGGAGACTGAGACCCGCGTTCTGGGTACCAAGTCTAGGCTCACATCAACCCAGCCTCCTGGGACACCATCTCCTCAGCCCTCCAGTCTCATTAGCACTTCAACACCCCTCTTGGGTCTTCCGGTCTTCCCATCAATATGGCACCACCCTCTCCCTTACTACTCAGCAGCTCAGGATGGGATGTGTCTGAGGGCACCGATGTAGATGTCTACATGACAGCACAGAGGTGCCTGGGTTTGAAGGTGTGTTTCAAGAGTGGCCCTCTTCCTCAAACTGCTCCATTTACCATTTGCCAACAAAAATGCACTTGTCTTTTGCTAAGAGGCCAATCAGGAAAGGGCCTGAATGGAAGCATCCTGTAGCCCAAAGGGGAAGCTAGATTTATAAAGTTCAGGACCATCCTGCACACTTGTCCAGGGATGACCTTTCACTTGTCCTCAACAGTGAGCACTGTGGGTCCCTGAAGATGTCCCAGGTCATTGGTATTACTTACAGCTGGGAACGCGCTCAGGTATACGTAGTGGGCAAGCCCCACAGGAACATGAGGCAGCCAGGTGAGGTGGTGTGTACACCATAGCTCCTCTAGAGATGCCCGGTCTCGGTGTTTCTGCAGCACTGCCCACCCACGGATCAGAGCTCAGGTTCGAGTAAAGATAGAGGATACGGTCACACATTCTCCCTCAGACAACCAAAGAGGTTGGAGGACTTCTGGTGGAGAACTGTCAGGGAAGTTTGTCTGAGGGCAGCACGTTGGCAGTTACGCTGCCATGGAAACTGTGAGAAGGCCTGTGAGGTCATCACTACCCAGTGAGGTCATAATAAGGAACCTGTGACTTGGGGGTCTGGCTTCAGGAGGAGGGGCAGTTTTGTGGAGGAGAGCAGGGGGAGGGCAGAGGTACTCTGCCTGGCCCCTCACACCTGGGCCTCCCCACCCATGCCCTAGTCTAGCAGACATCCCAGGTGGGGCGTGCCGGTGGGCTGGCACAGACCTAGGGGCCCCAGGAAGGCAAAGGAGACTCACATTCTGAGATTGGCTTGAGAGGCAAGATTAACGTAAGAGAGAGCTAGGTTGTATGGCACTGACCCTAAGAGGCAGAGATTTGTGTGGACTGGGGAATCAGGGAAGGCTCCTTGGCAGTGGGCCTGAAGGACAAGTGAGATTTGGACCCATGGGAAAGAGAGGGAAGACATTCCAGTTTGGAAGAATAAAAGCAAAGACACATTCTCCTCGCCCTTGTCCTGCCCCAAATATAAATTCATAGAACCCTCACATTTTCACAACTGAGGACTGAAGAAAAGCAAGAGGTGAAGGGGCCTACCCAGTGTTACACAGGTAGTGGAGAGGTGTTCTGTTCAATGGTTAGGTTCATGTTGGGGCTCCGGATTTACAGCTGATAGGAATGTGAGGACAAGCTCATGCCATTTCAAACATTTCCAAGTGATACTGAGAGAGACGTTAAAGGTGCAAAATGAGGGTGCTGAATGACCTCACAAAGTGGGAATGGTGGGCCCATTTTCATATGAAATTCAAAACAAGTTCATGACCAAAGGACATAATACAAAATGACAACATAATCATTACACTCCCCTCTCCCCTAGAAGTAAAAATCAGTATAATCCTCCCTCTCTCCACCATGAAAGGATGAGGTAAAGGCTCAGCAGCAGCCCCCGTGAAACACATGGTCACCACTGTGAAGAGGTGTTACTAAGACGATTTGGTCCGACTCAGAGAAGGAAAGAGACAACTCTGCCCTTAGCCTGATCAGGCCCACAGGAAGGGAGCACACTGGGGGCTGCCTTTGAGAGTGTGGCAATGCGAGAGAACCTTCTTTAGGAGGGGACTCCCTGTTGCCGACCTTGAAAAAGCAAGGATGGGACATTCGTTTACTGGGGCTGTTGCAGAGGGGATGTGCCCAGGAGGTAGAGACTGCTTGGACTACTATTTTAGAGGTTGGGCCCCCCTGGTTGAGAACCACAGCACCTTGTATTCCTAAACTGCTTGAATGAGCGGGTGCACGTTAGGACAGACGAAGTCAGGCCTCATTGGAGCCGACTGCCTTTGGGAGTGGTAGAAGGTAAAATGGGAAGGGGAATGCTCTGGAGGAGGTTTTTCATGGCAGGTGGGCCAGCACGAGACCATCCAGATTCTCCAAGGCTCCAGAGATGACTTGGCTGGGAGCATCCCTCTGATGTGGTGCGGGGACTCCTACCTTAACAGGACCTGGCTGGGCATCTGCGGGAGGCAGAATAAATGGTTTATTAACTTAAGAGAGCGAGAGACTCACCTGGGGGGTGGCACAAAACCACTTCAAAAGACTTGTACCTGGATTCTTGAGCCAACCCTCAGAAAACTTATCTAGATCTGGAGTAGGGCTCTGGAAGCTGCACTTTTAATAAGCTTCCTGGGCAGTCCCACCACAGTGGTCCATGGAGAGACTGACCAAATTACTGTGTATTCTCCGTTGCTTTTGGGAGTCAAAGTGGGCAATGTGAAAAACTGCAGCAGGCATACGTATATACAGGGAATATTCAAGGCAAACAGAGGGGTAGAGTTATTCTATGCATGAATCAGATTTGAGAAAAGCTAGCCTGGTGGTTAAAGAACACAACCCTTGGGAGAGACAGACAGACCAGATTCTGTCCTACTTACTTGTGTGATTTTGACCAAGTTCTTTTATCCTTCTGACTGTTTCTTCATATGGAAAAGAGCTATGGCTGTACATTTAGCACAATATTTTCTTTTGGCAAAGGCTGCTCTGGGTCCATTTGTGTTCTCTGCAACTTAATCTTTTCCAGTGTGCAAGCATGTTTAAGTTGTTTGGTGAAGTATTACATTTGACTTTCAACTGTTCATTACTTTGGGCAAAGCTTATATAATGCGGCAGAGACTAGAACCTATGCAGAGATAGTGAGAGGATGTGATAAGCGTATTCTGCCGGTTTATCAAAAAGTTTAACCTTTTCTCCTCTTCCTCCGCCTGCCACCAAGAGATGAGAAAGAAGGCAGAGCCTGGAAATGCACACCAAGCAATACTTCTGTGTCAGTTTGCCTTTTATTCCTCTGCCAGTACTTCCCAGAGAGATTTCACCAAAAGTGCCTAAGCTTGCCATGGCCATTGTTGTGAAGAACATTTCTCTCTATTGCTAGTCACATCCCCTTTTCCTTCTCCTGGGCGCTTAATGGATGTTTGGGGGCAGGAAATAAAATTTAAACTAAAACATCAAAAAAAAAAAAAAGAAGAAAGATGAGCTCAAGTAGGCGTTTTTGTGGTCCAGATAAGGTTTGGTTTATTCATTCCCTCGATTTGCATTTATCCCCCTTTGTGCCAGGCATGGGGGGAGAGAGAGAAATGTCTTCAAAGAGTCTGTGGTTGTATGGGGGAGGGAGCTGTGGAAATCTGTCATTTAGAAACAGCATGGAAGTGCTAGGGAAAAATTGTTTTGTTCATTTATCTCTCACTCATCCGTTCACCCAGAGCAACTACAAAGGGTTTCACGCGGAGGAACTGGATGCCCTGAACTTGACATTCTCGTGGGGGAAACAACAATGTAAAGCACCAGCAGTGGTAAGTCACCAGTAGTGATTTCAAGCCAGAAGGAATCACTCACCAATGGAGAGAGGCACAGGGTGAGCAGTGACTTGCAGAAAGGAGGGGTTATTTATTCATTCCAACTGCTGAGTTCAAGTTCATCTGGGTGGTTGTGTGGTTCGTGCTTACTGCATCTGTTTTTGGAACGTGGCTCCACCCTCCAAGAAGGGTGAGGATGATCACCCTTCTTTCCTCCTGCTGTGCCCCGGGGTCACCCAGCGAGTGTCTGCAGGGATGATCTGCTCTGTACTGGCTTTTCAGTCCCACTCCCGGGAGAAGAGAGACGAAGCTGTGTCTCCACCGCAGCTTGGCCTGATTCAGTCACTGGGTGAAAAGGTGGGAAGAAGGTCAAGTTCATGAGAACTGATACACTGCAGAGTCATTTAGTCCTGAAGTACCAGTTCTGGTTGCTGGTGAGTTGCTAAATCCAGGGACCTGAATGTAATTCCTCCAGAGCCACTGATACATCACTTCCAGGACCATGGCGGGCTGTAGGGGTGCTGACTTTTCTCAGTGCTAAGGAGCAGCCATCTTCTACTGAGAGAGGACTCTGGGTCAGCAGGAGCAGAACCACACCAGGCACCGAAGAAGGTTCTGCATCCCAGCATCTCCCAACACAGTGATAGATAAACGGGTAGAAGATGCGACAGGGCAGTCACAATAGAACAGAAGCTTATCCCCAATAAATATGGAAAGATGTTCACCTTCACTACCTAACAAAGAAATTCAAGTTATAAATCTATTTCTTTTTTGCTCATCTCATTGGTAGAAAGTTTTAAGAATGCACAAAATTTGCTGCTAAGGATGTAAGGAAAAGGCTGTTTTCGTCTGTTGCTGCTGATGGGGATGGAAATTGGTGCGAACCTTCTGCAGGGTAATTTGGCAATTTGTGTATCAACAGCCTTAAAATGTTCATACACTTTGAGCCAGTAGTTTTGCTTTTAGCATCTTATCCTAAGGTGAAAGTCAAATTTATGTACAAGACTTATGTTCAAGAATATTCATCTCAGCCAGTAGTGTAATAGAAAAAATATTAGAAGCTACCTAAAAATCCCACAATACGGGGTTGGTTAAATAACGGATGGCCCAAGTTAAGAATGGAAAATAAAGACGCAGACGTAGAAAATGGACTTGAGGACACGGGGAAGGGGAAGGGGAAGCTGGGACGAAGTGAGAGAGTGGCATGGACTTATATATACTACCAAATGTAAAATAGCTAGCTAGTGGGAAGCAGCCGCGTAGCACAGGGAGATCAGCTCGGTGCTTTGTGACCACCTAGAGGGGTGGGATAGGGAGGGTGGGAGGGAGACGCAAGAGGGAGGAGATATGGGGATATATGTGTATGTAGAGCTGATTCACTTTGTTATAAAGCAGAAACTAACACACCATTGTAAAGCAATTATACTCCAATAAAGATGTTTTTTTTAAAAAAGGATGGAAAACAGTTCATTCATTAAAAATGATTTTCTACAAGAATATTTAATGGTGGGAAGATGTAGTGTAAAAGCAGGGTACAAAATACTAGATGGAGTATTTCATTTTGTTAAAATTTAATAATACAAGTGTAGAAAACATGATTAAGAGAACAGTACTGATTTGACTACGGGACATTTTTTTTCTTTAAATTTTTCTGTATTTGGTGTTATAAAGCATCATATATCCTCTCTGAGTCTCAGTTTATGTTCTGTGAAGTGGGACTCATCACATCTACACTGCAGTGTGCTCGGGCAGAGCAGCACAATATTTGAAAGTGCCCTTGACAATGACCAGCCCATTGTAATACTCCAGGAATGGTTATAATATCATTGCCAATGACACACCCATAGTCCGGATATTATCCGTAACGATTACTAAGGTTGTTTATCTCCCTCCACTTTTACTAAGACAAAAAAAGGATTAATTGAAGACTCTTAAGTCATTTTTACTGAGGTTCTTTGTTTTTTTTTTTTTTTTCAAAATACTAATTGCAGGGCTTCCCTGCTGGCCCAGTGGTTGAGAACCTGCCTGCTAATGCACGGGACACGGGTTCGAGCCCTGCTCTGGGAAGATCCCACATGCCGTGGAGCAACTGGGCCCGTGAGCCACAACTACTGAGCCTGCGCGTCTGGAGCCTGTGCTCCGCAACAAGAGAGGCCGCGATAGTGAGCGGCCCGCGCACCGCAATGAAGAGTGGCCTCTGCTCCCCACAAATGGAGAAAGCCCTCACACAGAAACGAAGACCCAACACAGCTAAAAAAATATCAATAAATCAATAAATTTATTAAAAAGAAAAATACTAATTGTAAAGTCTGCAGTGGGTATATAGGTGTTCAACTTTTTTCCAGATTTTACGTTTCTGGTTTTGTTTTTAAATGTTTTATTTATTATTTATTTATTACTTTTATTTTTGGCTGTGTTGGGTCTTCGTTTCTGCGCGAGGGCTTTCTCCAGTTGTGGCAAGTGGGGGCCACTCTTCTTCGCGGCGCGCGGGCCTCTCACTATCGCGGCCTGTCTTGTTGCGGAGCAGAGGCTCTAGACGCTCAGGCTCAGTAGTTGTGGCTCACGGGCCCAGTTGCTGCGCGGCATGTGGGATCTTCCCAGACCAGGGCTCAAACCCGTGTCCCCTGCATTGGCAGGCGGATTCTCAACCACTGCACCACCAGGGAAGCCCCCCCACCCCGATAGTTTTAAAACCAGCCTCAGTCATGCTTGCTTCAAGACTTATCCTGGCATCATGGACCACTGGATACTTTGGCTAGGTGTTAAACTCTCTTGTCCTGTGCCCGAGTCCCATCGTGGTGACTTAGTTGCCATCTAGGGCACTCTTGGCATGAGTCCTAGACATGAATCCAGCTCAGTGGCTTGGGCCCTGCTCCCTGCTGGCTGACTGTCCTAATGCCCAGTGCCTCTTTTCTGCTTGGACTTCTGAGGGCCGCAGCCCCAGGACCCTCACTCTGTGTTCCCGGCTCTATTCAATGCCAACGGTATGTCTTTTGCTTGCTGTATGTCCCCTGCCCCAGTACCTCCTACTGGCTTTGACCTTCCTGTTTCAGGTCCTCTTATTGCGACCCTTTGTGTATAAGCCAGATCTGTTTGCCCTTCCTTCAAGGGGAGCTATTTCCCTGGTGTTTCCCTAGATGCTTATGATGAGACCCCTGCCAGAACTACACCAATCAGACCCTCCATGTACACGCTTGGGTCTGAACCCTTTCAGCGAGAGCAGGTTGGAGACCCATATATACATAAATATACAATGTGTACAAATCAAGTATTTTAAAGATTGTAAAGAATTCTTGTGAACGTATTAGGTTAGGGAAGTCAAGCAGGATCATCATATGATGGCATAATCAAGCACATGTATATAACATTTCCTATTTTTATATGATGCCATTTTAATAGATGTGCCCATCTTTTCAAAGTTCTAATCTGTGGCAGTGGGCAGTAGGGGGACGGGGTGGGTCACAGCAGGAAGAGGCATTCGCTGCCTTAGGCAGTTAAACCATTGCTCTGTCTTCAGAATGGCTCAGCCAGCAGGATTCTGTGGGGTCTACCTCCTGGCACCGGGCTCCAATCGCCGGATTTTGGGTCTGGGGCAACCCAGATCTTTGTGCGAGTTTTCCGGAGAGTGCTTTCTCTTGGGAGCACGTCTGGGGACTGGCTTCTCTGCTTCCACCTTTGCTGGCGTGGCCAAAGGAACTGCTGCTGCAAAGAAAATCAGAACTGATCAGTCACTTCTGCTGTACACAGTCTCCTGCCAGAATTTCCCTCTCTCATGTCTCTCCCAGTTTCTGGCTGAAGACCTTTAATCTACTTGACATCCAGAACACAGCCTTGGCCCATCACCTCCATGAGTCCCTAGAGAAGGGACACTGGCTGCAAAAGCAATTCCTAGAGCCTACGGCTGCAGCACATGAGGAAGTCTCTTCACCGTTTCCAGGGAAAACAGTAGAACCCGAAAGTCATTGCAATCATGAGCCTCTCTATCTCTCCTTTCCCCAACACAGAAAACATTTCTTGCAGTCTGTCACTTCTGAGGCTTTAATGGAAATGTCTTTCAAGTTTCGGAAAAAAATAGTCTAATATAAATTGGTTAAGAACCCCTCCCACCTTGGCAACCCCTCTTGGGCCCCATTTATACTGCCTGTTTCAACCACACTGAACTCTAGCCCTCTGATACTTTTATGTAGATTAGAACAAGGCCAAATGCTGAGGCGGAGGGATCAGGAGACTGAGAACCGTATTCTGGGCACCAAGTCTAGGCTCACATCAACCCAGCCTCCTGGGACACCATCTCCTCAGCCCTCCAGTCTCATTAGCACTTCAACACCCCTCTTGGTTCTTCCTGTGTTCCCATCAATATGGCACCACCCTCTCCGCTAGGAGTAAAAATCATTATAATCTTCTCTCCACCATGAAAGGATGAGATAAAGGCTCAGCAGCAGCCCCCGTGAAACACATGGTCAACACTGTGAAGAGGTGTTACTAAGGCGATTTGGTCCGACTCAGAGAAGGAAAGAGACAATTCTGCCCCTAGCCTGATCAGGCCCACAGTAAGGAAGCACACTCGGAGCAGCCTTTGAGAGTGTGGCAATGCGAGAGAACCTTCTTTAGGAGGGGACTCCCTGTTGCCGACCTTGAAAAAGCAAGGATGGGAATTTGTTTACTGGGGCTGTTACAGAGGGGATGTGCCCAGAGGTTAGGCCACCCTGCTTGAGAATCAAAGCACCTTCTAGTCCGAAATGGCTTGAATGCTCCAATCGCCGGATTTTGGGTCTGGGGCAACCCAGATCTTTGTGCGACATTTCCGGAGAGTGCTTTCTCTTGGGAGCACGTCTGGGGACTGGCTTCTCTGCTTCCACCTTTGCTGGCGTGGCCAAAGGAACATCCCCGTAGGCCCGGTAGCCACCAACCAGGCAGTATGTCTCCCAATGCCAGCCCAACTGCGTTTCTCCACACCCTGGGTAGAGGACATGGTAGTGACCAGGGGTAGGGGGAGAAACGGGAGCCACTGCTGCTGCAAAGAAAATCAGAACTGATCAGTCACTTCTGCTGTACACAGCCTCCTGCCAGAATTTCCCTCTCTCTCGTCTCTCCCACTTTCTGGCTGAAGACCTTTAATCTACTTGACATCCAAAACACAGCTTTGGCCCATCACCTCTATGAGTCCCTAGAGAAGGGACACTGGCTGCAAAAGCAATTCCTAGAGCCTACGGCTGCAGCACATGAGGAAGTCTCTTCACCGTTTCCAGGGAAAACAGTAGAACCCGAAAGTCATTGCAATCATGAGCCTCTCCATCTCTCCCTTGCACACCAGAGAAAACATTGCTTGCAGTCTGTCACTTCTGAGGCTTTAATGGAAATGTCTTTCAAGTTTTGGAAAGAACTAATCAAATATAAATTGGTTAAGGACCCCTCCAACCTTGGCAGCCCCTCTTGGGCCCCATTTATACTGCCTGTTTCAACCACACTGAACTCTAGCCCTCTGATTCTTTTATGTAGATTAGAACAAGGCCAAATACTGAGGCAGAGTGATCAGGAGACTGAGACCCGCGTTCTGGGTACTAAGTCTAGGCTCACATCAACCCAGCCTCCTGGGACACCATCTCCTCAGCCCTCCAGTCTCATTAGCACTTCAACACCCCTCTTGGGTCTTCCGGTCTTCCCATCAATATGGCACCACCCTCTCCCTTACTACTCAGCAGCTCAGGATGGGATGTGTCTGAGGGCACCGATGTAGATGTCTACATGACAGCACAGAGGTGCCTGGGTTTGACGGTGTGTTTCAAGAGTGGCCCTCTTCCTCACACTGCTCCATTTACCATTTGCCAACAAAAATGCACTTGTCTTTTGCTAAGAGGCCAATCAGGAAAGGGCCTGAATGGAAGCATCCTGTAGCCCAAAGGGGAAGCTAGATTTATAAAGATCAGGACCATCCTGCACACTAGTCCAGGGATGACCTTTCACTTGACCTCAACAGTGAGCACTGTGGGTCCCTGAAGATGTCCCAGGTCACTGGTATTACTTACAGCTGGGAACGCGCTCAGGTATACGTAGTGGGCAAGCCCCACAGGAACATGAGGCAGCCAGGTGAGGTGGTGTGTACACCATGGCTCTTCTAGAGATGCCCGGTCTCGGTGTTTCTGCCGCACTGCCCACCCACGGAACAGAGCTCAGGTTCGAGTAAAGATAGAGGATCCGGTCACACATTCTCCCTCAGACAACCAAAGAGATTGGAGAACTTCTGGTGGAGAATTGTCAGGGAAGTTTGTCTGAGGGCAGCACGTTGGCAGTTACGCTGCCATGGAAACTGTGAGAAGGCCTGTGAGGTCATCACTACCCAGTGAGGTCATAATAAGGAACCTGTGACTTGGGGGTCAGGCTTCAGGAGGAGGGGCAGTTTTGTGGAGGAGAGCAGGGTGAGGGCAGAGGTACTCTGCCTGGCCCCTCACACCTGGGCCTCCCCACCCATGCCCTAGTCTAGCAGACATCCCAGGTGGGGCGTGCCGGTGGGCTGGCACAGCCCTAGGGGCCCCAGGAAGGCAAAGGAGACCCACATTCTGAGATTGGCTTGAGAGGCAAGATTAACGTAAGAGAGAGCTAGGTTGTATGGCACTGACCCTAAGAGGCAGAGATTTGTGTGGACTGGGGAATCAGGGAAGGCTCCTTGGCAGTGGGCCTGAAGGACAAGTGAGATTTGGACCCATGGGGAAGAGAGGGAAGACATTCCAGTTTGGAAGAATAAAAGCAAAGACACATTCTCCTCGCCCTTGTCCTGCCCCAAATATAAATTCATAGAACCCTCACATTTTCACAACTGAGGACTGAAGAAAAGCAAGAGGTGAAGGGGCCTACCCAGTGTTACACAGGTAGTGGAGAGGTGTTCTGCTCAATGGTTAGGTTCATGTTGGGGCTCTGGATTTACAGCTGATAGGAATGTGAAGACAAGCTCATGCCATTTCAAACATTTCCAAGTGATGCTGAGAGAGACGTTAAAGGTGCAAAATGAGGGTGCTGAATGACCTCACAAAGTGGGAATGGTGGGCCCATTTTCATATGAAATTCAAAACAAGTTCATGACCAAAGGACATAATACAAAATGACAACATAATCATTACACTCCCCTCTCCCCTAGAAGTATAAATCAGTATAATCCTCCCTCTCTCCACCATGAAAGGATGAGATAAAGCCTCAGCAGCAGCCCTCGTGAAACACATGGTCACCACTGTGAAGAGGTGTTACTAAGACGATTTGGTCCGACTCAGAGAAGGAAAGAGACAACTCTGCCCTTAGCCTGATCAGGCCCACAGGAAGGAAGCACACTGGGAGCAGACTTTCAGAGTGTGGCAATGCGAGAGAACCTTCTTTAGGAGGGGACTCCCTGTTGCCGACCTTGAAAAAGCAAGGATGGGACATTCGTTTACTGGGGCTGTTGCAGAGGGGATGTGCCCAGGAGGTAGAGACTGCTTGGACTACTATTTTAGAGGTTGGGCCCCCCTGGTTGAGAACCACAGCACCTTGTATTCCTAAACTGCTTGAATGAGCGGGTGCACGTTAGGACAGACGAAGTCAGGCCTCATTGGAGCCGACTGCCTTAGGGAGTGGTAGAAGGTAAAATGGGAAGGGGAATGCTCTGGAGGAGGTTTGTCATGGCAGGTGGGCCAGCACGAGACCATCCAGATTCTCCAAGGCTCCAGAGATGACTGGCTGGGAGCATCCCTCTGATGTGGTGCGGGGACTCCTACCTTAACCGGACCTGGCTGGGCATCTGCGGGAGGCAGAATAAATGGTTTATTAACTTAAGAGAGCGAGAGACTCACCTGGGGGGTTGCACAAAACCACTTCAAAACACTTGTACCTGGATTCTTGTGCCAACCCTCAGAAAACTTATCTAGATCTGGAGTAGGGCTCTGGAAGCTGCACTTTTAATAAGCTTCCTGGGCAGTCCCACCACAGTGGTCCATGGAGAGACTGACCAAATTACTGTGGATTCTCCGTTGCTTTTGGGAGTCAAAGTGGGCAATGTGAAAAACTGCAGCAGGCATACGTATATACAGGGAATATTCAAGGCAAACAGACGGGTAGAGTTATTCTATGCATGAATCAGATTTGAGAAAAGCTAGCCTGGTGGTTAAAGAACACAACCCTTGGGAGAGACAGACAGACCAGATTCTGTCCTACTTACTTGTGTGATTTTGACCAAGTTCTTTTATCCTTCTGACTATTTCTTCATATGGAAAAGAGCTATGGCTGTACATTTAGCACAATATTCTCTTTTGGCAAAGGCTGCTCTGGGTCCATTTGTGTTCTCTGCAACTTAATCTTTTCCGGTGTGCAAGCATTTTTAAGTTGTTTGGTGAAGTATTACATTTGACTTTCAACTGTTCATTACTTTGGGAAAGCTTATATAATGCTGCAGAGACTAGAACCTATGCAGAGATAGTGAGAGGATGTGATAAGCTTATTCTGCCGGTTTATCAAAAAGTTTAACCTTTTCTCCTCTTCCTCCGCCTGCCACCAAGAGATGAGAAAGAAGGCAGAGCCTGGAAATGCACACCAAGCAATACTTCTGTGGCAGTTTGCCTTTTATTCCTCTGCCAGTACTTCCCAGAGAGATTTCACCAAAAGTGCCTAAGCTTGCCATGGCCATTGTTGTGAAGAACATTTCTCTCTATTGCTAGTCACATCCCCTTTTCCTTCTCCTGGGCGCTTAATGGATGTTTGGGGGCAGGAAATAAAATTTAAACTGAAACATCAAAAAAAAAAAAGAAGAAACATGAGCTCAAGTAGGCGTTATTGTGGTCCAGATAAGGTTTGGTTCATTCATTCCCTCGATGTGCATTTATCCCCCTTTGTGCCAGGCATGCGGGGAGAGAGAGAAATGTCTTCAAAGAGTCTGTGGTTGTATGGGGGTGGGAGCTGTGGAACTCTGTCATTTAGAAACAGCATGGAAGTGCTAGGGAAAAATTGTTTTGTTCATTTATCTCTCACTCATCCGTTCACCCAGAGCAACTACAAAGGGTTTCACGAGGAGGAACTGGATGCCCTGAACTTGACATTCTCCTGGGGGAAACAACAATGTAAAGCACCAGCAGTGGTAAGTCACCAGTAGTGATTTCAAGCCAGAAGGAACCAGTCACCAATGGAGAGAGGCACAGGGTGAGCAGTGACTTGCAGAAAGGAGGGGTTATTTATTCATTCCAACTGCTGAGTTCAAGTTCATCTGGGTGGTTGTGTGGTTCGTGCTTACTGCATCTGTTTTTGGAACGTGGCTCCACCCTCCAAGAAGGGTGAGGATGATCACCCTTCTTTCCTCCTGCTGTGCCCCGGGGTCACCCAGCGAGTGTCTGCAGGGATGATCTGCTCTGTACTGGCTTTTCAGTCCCACTCCCGGGAGAAGATAGACGAAGCTGTGTCTCCACCGCAGCTTGGCCTGATTCAGTCACTGGGTGAAAAGGTGGGAAGAAGGTCAAGTTCATGAGAACTGATACACTGCAGAGTCATTTAGTCCTGAAGTACCAGTTCTGGATGCTGGTGAGTTGCTAAATCCAGGGACCTGAATGTAATTCCTCCAGAGCCACTGAGACATCACTTCTAGGCCCATAGCAGGCTGAAGGGGTGCTGACTTTTCTCAGTGCTAAGGACCAGCCATCTTCCACTGAGAGGGGACTCTGTGTCAGCAGGAGCAGAACCACACCAGGCACCGAAGAAGGTTCTGCATCCCAGCATCTCCCAACACAGTGATAGATAAACGGGTAGAAGATGCGACAGGGGAGTCACAATAGAACAGAAGCTTATCCCCAATAAATATGGAAAGATGTTCAACTTCACTACCTAACAAAGAAATTCAAGTTATAAATCTATTTCTTTTTTGCTCATCTCATTGGTAGAAAGTTTTAAGAATGCACAAAATTTGCTGCTAAGGATGTAAGGAAAAGGCTGTTTTCGTCTGTTTCTGCTGATGGGAATGGAAATTGGTGCGAACCTTCTGCAGGGTAATTTGGCAATTTGTGTATCAACAGCCTTAAAATGTTCATACACTTTGAGCCAGTAGTTTTGCTTTTAGCATCTTATCCTAAGGTGAAAGTCAAATTTACGTACAAGACTTATGTTCAAGAATATTCATCTCAGCCAGTAGTGTAATAGAAAAAATATTAGAAGCTACCTAAAAATCCCACAATACGGGGTTGGTTAAATAACGGATGGCCCAACTTAAGAATGGAAAATAAAGACGCAGACGTAGAAAATGGACTTGAGGACACGGTTAAGAGGAAGGGGAAGCTGGGGCGAAGTGAGAGAGTGGCATGGACTTATATATATTACCAAATGTAAAATAGCTAGCTAGTGGGAAGCAGCCGCGTAGCACAGGGAGATCAGCTCGGTGCTTTGTGACCCCTAGAGGGGTGGGATAGGGAGGGTGGGAGGGAGACGCAAGAGGGAGGAGATATGGGGATATATGTGTATGTAGAGCTGATTCACTTTGTTATAAAGCAGAAACTAACACACCATTGTAAAGCAATTATACTCCAATAAAGATGATTTTTTTTAAAAAAGGATGGAAAACAGTTCATTTATTAAAAATGATTTTCTACAAGAATATTTAATGGTGGGAAGATGTAGTGTAAAAGCAGAGTACAAAATACTAGATGGCGTATTTCATTTTGTTAAAATTTAATAATACAAGTGTAGAAAACGTGATTAGGAGAACAGTACTGATTTGACTACGGGACACTTTTTTCTTTAAATTTTTCTGTATTTGGTGTTATAAAGCATCATATATCCTCTCTGAGTCTCAGTTTATGTTCTGTGAAGTGGGACTCATCACATCTACACTGCAGTGCGCTCGGGCAGAGCAGCACAATATTTGAAAGTGCCCTTGACAATGACCAGCCCATTGTAATACTGCAGGAATGGTTATAATATCATTGCCAATGACACACCCATAGTCCGGATATTATCCGTAACGATTACGAAGGTTGTTTATCTCCCTCCACTTTTACTAAGACAAAAAAAGGATTAATTGAAGACTCTTAAGTCATTTTTACTGAGGTTCTTTGTGTTTTGTTTTTTTTTTTTCAAAATACTAATTGTAGGGCTTCCCTGGTGGCGCAGTGGTTGAGAATCTGCCTGCTAATGCACGGGACATGGGTTCGAGCCCTGCTCTGGGAAGATCCCACATGCCGTGGAGCAACTGGGCACGTTAGCCACAACTACTGAGCCTGCGCGTCTGGAGCCTGTGCTCCGCAACAAGAGAGGCCGCGATAGTGAGCGGCCCACGCACCGCAATGAAGAGTGGCCCCCGCTCCCCACAACTGGAGGAAGCCCTCACACAGAAACGAAGACCCAACACAGCTAAAAATAAATCAATAAATCAATAAATTTATTAAAAAGAAAAATACTAATTGTAAAGTCTGCAGTGGGTATATAGGTGTTCAACTTTTTTCCAGATTTTACGTTTCTGGTTTTGTTTTTAAATTTTTTATTTATTATTTATTTATTACTTTTATTTTTGGCTGTGTTGGGTCTTCGTTTCTACGCGAGGGCTTTCTCCAGTTGCGGCAAGTGGGGGCCACTCTTCTTCGCGGCGCGCGGGCATCTCACTATCGCGGCCTGTCTTGTTGCGGAGCAGAGGCTCTAGACGCTCAGGCTCACTAGTTGTGGCTCACGGGCCCAGTTGCTCCGCGGCATGTGGGATCTTCCCAGACCAGGGCTCAAACCCGTGTCCCCTGCATTGGCAGGTGGATTCTCAACCACTGCACCACCAGGGAAGCTCCCCCACCCCGATAGTTTTAAAACCAGCCTCAGTCATGCTTGCTTCAAGACTTATCCTGGCATCATGGACCACTGGATACTTTGGCTAGGTGTTAAACTCTCTTGTCCTGTGCCCGAGTCCCATCTTGGTGACTTAGGTGCCATCTAGGGAACTCTTGGCATGAGTCCTAGACATGAATCCAGCTCAATGGCTTGGGCCCTGCTCCCTGCTGGCTGACTGTCCTAATGCCCAGTGCCTCCTTTCTGCTTGGACTTCTGAGGGCCGCAGCCCCAGGACCCTCACTCTGTGTTCCCGGCTCTATTCAATGCCAACGGTATGTCTTTGGCTTGCTGTATGTCCCCTGCCCCAGTACCTCCTACTGGCTTTGACCTTCCTGTTTCAGGTCCTCTTATTGCGACCCTTTGTGTATAAGCCAGATCTGTTTGCCCTTCCTTCAAGGGGAGCTATTTCCCTGGTGTTTCCCTAGATGCTTATGATGAGACCCCTGCCAGAACTACACCAATCAGACCCTCCATGTACACGCTTGGGTCTGAACCCTTTCAGCGAGAGCAGGTTGGAAACCCATATATACATAAATATACAATGTGTACAAATCAAGTGTTTTAAAGATTGTAAAGAATTCTTGTGAACGTATTAGGTTAGGGAAGTCAAGCAGGATCATCATATGATGGCATAATCAAGCACATGTATATAACATTTCCTATTTTTATATGATGCCATTTTAATAGATGTGCCCATCTTTTCAAAGTTCTAATCTGTGGCAGTGGCAAGTAGGGGGACGGGGTGGGTCACAGCAGGAAGAGGCATTCGCTGCCTTAGGCAGTTAAACCATTGCTCTCTCTTCAGAATGGCTCAGCCAGCAGGATTCTGTGGGGTCTACCTCCTGGCACCGGGCTCCAATTGCCGGATTTTGCGTCTGGGGCAACCCAGATCTTTGTGCGAGTTTTCCGGAGAGTGCTTTCTCTTGGGAGCACGTCTGGGGACTGGCTTCTCTGCTTCCACCTTTGCTGGCGTGGCCAAAGGAACTGCTGCTGCAAAGAAAATCAGAACTGATCAGTCACTTCTGCTGTACACAGTCTCCTGCCAGAATTTCCCTCTCTCATGTCTCTCCCACTTTCTGGCTGAAGACCTTTAATCTACTTGACATCCAAAACACAGCTTTGGCCCATCACCTCTATGAGTCCCTAGAGAAGGGACACTGGCTGCAAAAGCAATTCCTAGAGCCTACGGCTGCAGCACATGAGGAAGTCTCTTCACCGTTTCCAGGGAAAACAGTAGAACCCGAAAGTCATTGCAATCATGAGCCTCTCCATCTCTCCTTTCCACAACAGAGAAAACATTTCTTGCAGTCTGTCACTTCTGAGGCTTTAATGGAAATGTCTTTCAAGTTTCAGAAAAAAATAGTCTAATATAAATTGGTTAAGAACCCCTCCCACCTTGGCAGCCCCTCTTGGGCCCCATTTATACTGCCTGTTTCAAACACACTGAACTATAGCCCTCTGATACTTTTATGTAGATTAGAACAAGGCCAAATGCTGAGGCGGAGGGATCAGGAGACTGAGAACCGTATTCTGGGCACCAAGTCTAGGCTCACATCAACCCAGCCTCCTGGGACACCATCTCCTCAGCCCTCCAGTCTCATTAGCACTTCAACACCCCTCTTGGTTCTTCCGGTCTTCCCATCAATATGGCACCACCCTCTCCGCTAGGAGTAAAAATCATTATAATCCTCTCACCACCATGAAAGGATGAGATAAAGGCTCAGCAGCAGCCCCCGTGAAACACATGGTCAACACTGTGAAGAGGTGTTACTAAGGCGATTTGGTCCGACTCAGAGAAGGAAAGAGACAACTCTGCCCTTAGCCTGATCAGGCCCACAGGAAGGAAGCACACTGGGGGCAGCCTTTGAGAGTGTGGCAATGCGAGAGAACCTTCTTTAGGAGGGGACTCCCTGTTGCCGACCTTGAAAAAGCAAGGATGGGACATTTGTTTACTGGGGCTGTTACAGAGGGGATGTGCCCAGAGGTTAGGCCACCCTGCTTGAGAATCAAAGCACCTTCTAGTCTGAAATGGCTTGAATGCTCCAATCGCCGGATTTTGGGTCTGGGGCAACCCAGATCTTTGTGCGACATTTCCGGAGAGTGCTTTCTCTTGGGAGCACGTCTGGGGACTGGCTTCTCTGCTTCCACCTTTGCTGGCGTGGCCAAAGGAACATCCCCGTAGGCCCGGTAGCCACCAACCAGGCAGTATGTCTCCCCATGCCAGCCCAACTGCGTTTCTCCACACCCTCGGTAGAGGACATGGTAGTGACCAGGGGTAGGGGGAGAAACGGGAGCCACTGCTGCTGCAAGGAAAATCAGAACTGATCAGTCACTTCTGCTGTACACAGCCTCCTGCCAGAATTTCCCTCTCTCACGTCTCTCCCACTTTCTGGCTGAAGACCTTTAACTACTTGACATCCAAAACACAGCTTTGGCCCATCACCTCTATGAGTCCCTAGAGAAGGGACACTGGCTGCAAAAGCAATTCCTAGAGCCTACGGCTGCAGCACATGAGGAAGTCTCTTCACCGTTTCCAGGGAAAACAGTAGAACCCGAAAGTCATTGCAATCATGAGCCTCTCCATCTCTCCCTTGCACACCAGAGAAAACATTGCTTGCAGTCTGTCACTTCTGAGGCTTTAATGGAAATGTCTTTCAAGTTTTGGAAAGAACTAATCTAATATAAATTGGTTAAGGACCCCTCCCACCTTGGCAGCCCCTCTTGGGCCCCATTTATACTGCCTGTTTCAACCACACTGAACTCTAGCCCTCTGATTCTTTTATGTAGATTAGAACAAGGCCAAATACTGAGGCAGAGTGATCAGGAGACTGAGACCCGCGTTCTGGGTACCAAGTCTAGGCTCACATCAACCCAGCCTCCTGGGACACCATCTCCTCAGCCCTCCAGTCTCATTAGCACTTCAACACCACTCTTGGTTCTTCCGGTCTTCCCATCAATATGGCACCACCCTCTCCCCTAGTACTCAGCAGCTCAGGATGGGATGTGTCTGAGGGCACCGATGTAGATGTCTACATGACAGCACAGAGGTGCCTGGGTTTGAAGGTGTGTTTCAAGAGTGGCCCTCTTCCTCAAACTGCTCCATTTACCATTTGCCAACAAAAATGCACTTGTCTTTTGCTAAGAGGCCAATCAGGAAAGGGTCTGAATGGAAGCATCCTGTAGGCCAAAGGGGAAGCTAGATTTATAAAGATCAGGACCATCCTGCACACTTGTCCAGGGATGACCTTTCACTTGTCCTCAACAGTGAGCACTGTGGGTCCCTGAAGATGTCCCAGGTCATTGGTATTACTTACAGCTGGGAACGCGCTCAGGTATACGTAGTGGGCAAGCCCCACAGGAACATGAGGCAGCCAGGTGAGGTGGTGTGTACACCATGGCTCCTCTAGAGATGCCCGGTCTCGGTGTTTCTGCAGCACTGCCCACCCACGGAACAGAGCTCAGGTTCGAGTAAAGATAGAGGATCCGGTCACACATTCTCCCTCAGACAACCAAAGAGGTTGGAGGACTTCTGCTGGAGAACTGTCAGGGAAGTTTGTCTGAGGGCAGCACGTTGGCAGTTACGCTGCCATGGAAACTGTGAGAAGGCCTGTGAGGTCATCACTACCCAATGAGGTCATAATAAGGAACCTGCGACTTGGGGGTCAGGCTTCAGGAGGAGGGGCAGTTTTGTGGAGGAGAGCAGGGGGAGGGCAGAGGTACTCTGCCTGGCCCCTCACACCTGGGCCTCCCCACCCATGCCCTAGTCTAGCAGACATCCCAGGTGGGGCGTGCCGGTGGGCTGGCACAGCCCTAGGGGCCCCAGGAAGGCAAAGGAGACCCACATTCTGAGATTGGCTTGAGAGGCAAGCTTAACGTAAGAGAGAGCTAGGTTGTATGGCACTGACCCTAAGAGGCAGAGATTTGTGTGGACTGGGGAATCAGGGAAGGCTCCTTGGCAGTGGGCCTGAAGGACAAGTGAGATTTGGACCCATGGGGAAGAGAGGGAAGACATTCCAGTTTGGAAGAATAAAAGCAAAGACACATTCTCCTCGCCCTTCTCCTGCCCCAAATATAAATTCATAGAACCCTCACATTTTCACAACTGAGGACTGAAGAAAAGCAAGAGGTGAAGGGGCCTACCCAGTGTTACACAGGTAGTGGAGAGGTGTTCTGCTCAATGGTTAGGTTCATGTTGGGGCTCCGGATTTACAGCTGATAGGAATGTGAGGACAAGCTCATGCCATTTCAAACATTTCCAAGTGATACTGAGAGAGACGTTAAAGGTGCAAAATGAGGGTGCTGAATGACCTCACAAAGTGGGAATGGTGGGCCCATTTTCATATGAAATTCAAAACAAGTTCATGACCAAAGGACATAATACAAAATGACAACATAATCATTACACTCCCCTCTCCCCTAGAAGTAAAAATCAGTATAATCCTCCCTCTCTCCACCATGAAAGGATGAGGTAAAGGCTCAGCAGCAGCCCCCGTGAAACACATGGTCACCACTGTGAAGAGGTGTTACTAAGACGATTTGGTCCGACTCAGAGAAGGAAAGAGACAACTCTGCCCTTAGCCTGATCAGGCCCACAGGAAGGAAGCACACTGGGGGCAGCCTTTGAGAGTGTGGCAATGCGAGAGAACCTTCTTTAGGAGGGGACTCCCTGTTGCCGACCTTGAAAAAGCAAGGATGGGACATTCGTTTACTGGGGCTGTTGCAGAGGGGATGTGCCCAGGAGGTAGAGACTGCTTGGACTACTATTTTAGAGGTTGGGCCCCCCTGGTTGAGAACCACAGCACCTTGTATTCCTAAACTGCTTGAATGAGCGGGTGCACGTTAGGACAGACGAAGTCAGGCCTCATTGGAGCCGACTGCCTTTGGGAGTGGTAGAAGGTAAAATGGGAAGGGGAATGCTCTGGAGGAGGTTTGTCATGGCAGGTGGGCCAGCACGAGACCATCCAGATTCTCCAAGGCTCCAGAGATGTCTTGGCTGGGAGCATCCCTCTGATGTGGTGCGGGGACTCCTACCTTAACAGGACCTGGCTGGGCATCTGCGGGAGGCAGAATAAATGGTTTATTAACTTAAGAGAGCGAGAGACTCACCTGGGGGGTTGCACAAAACCACTTCAAAAGACTTGTACCTGGATTCTTGAGCCAACCCTCAGAAAACTTATCTAGATCTGGAGTAGGGCTCTGGAAGCTGCACTTTTAATAAGCTTCCTGGGCAGTCCCACCACAGTGGTCCATGGAGAGACTGACAAAATTACTGTGGATTCTCCGTTGCTTTTGGGAGTCAAAGTGGGCAATGTGAAAAACTGCAGCAGGCATACGTATATACAGGGAATATTCAAGGCAAACAGAGGGGTAGAGTTATTCTATGCATGAATCAGATTTGAGAAAAGCTAGCCTGGTGGTTAAAGAACACAACCCTTGGGAGAGACAGACAGACCAGATTCTGTCCTACTTACTTGTGTGATTTTGACCAAGTTCTTTTATCCTTCTGACTGTTTCTTCATATGGAAAAGAGCTATGGCTGTACATTTAGCACAATATTCTCTTTTGGCAAAGGCTGCTCTGGGTCCATTTGTCTTCTCTGCAACTTAATCTTTTCCGGTGTGCAAGCATTTTTAAGTTGTTTGGTGAAGTATTACATTTGACTTTCAACTGTTCATTACTTTGGGCAAAGCTTATATAATGCTGCAGAGACTAGAACCTATGCAGAGATAGTGAGAGGATGTGATAAGCTTATTCTGCCGGTTTATCAAAAAGTTTAACCTTTTCTCCTCTTCCTCCGCCTGCCACCAAGAGATGAGAAAGAAGGCAGAGCCTGGAAATGCACACCAAGCAATACTTCTGGGTCAGTTTGCCTTTTATTCCTCTGCCAGTACTTCCCAGAGAGATTTCACCAAAAGTGCCTAAGCTTGCCATGGCCATTGTTGTGAAGAACATTTCTCTCTATTGCTAGTCACATCCCCTTTTCCTTCTCCTGGGCGCTTAATGGATGTTTGGGGGCAGGAAATAAAATTTAAACTAAAACATCAAAAAAAAAAAAGAAGAAAGATGAGCTCAAGTAGGCGTTATTGTGGTCCAGATAAGGTTTGGTTTATTTATTTTTTTATTTTATTTTTTTTTGTAATGTCTGAAACATTTATATTAACATATTTCCATACAAATAACCCAATGAAAGTTTAGTATTAGTTGTTTTGTTTGTTTTTTTATACTGCAGGTTCTTATTAGGCATCAATTTTATACACATCAGTGTATACATGTCAATCCCAATCGCCCAATTCAGCACACCACCTTCCCCACCTCACTGCAGTTTTCCCCCCTTGGTGTCCATATGTCCATTCTCTACATCTGTGTCTCAACTTCTGCCCTGCAAACTGGCTCATCTGTACCATTTTTCTAGGTTCCACATACATGCATTAATATACGATATTTGTTTTTCTCTTTCTGACTTACTTCACTCTGTATGACAGTCTCTAGATCCATCCACGTCTCAACAAATGACTCAATTTCGTTCCTTTTTATGGCTGAGTAATATTCCATTGTATATATGTACCACAACTTCTTTATCCATTCGTCTGTTGATGGGCATTTAGGTTGCTTCCATGACCTGGCTATTGTAAAGAGTGCTGCAATGAACATTCGGGTGCATGTGTCTTTTTGAATTACGGTTTTCTCTTGGTATATGCCCAGTAGTGGGATTGCTGGGTCATATGGTAATTCTATTTTTAGTTTTTTAAGGAACCTCCATATTGTTCTCCAGAGTGGCTGTATCAATTTACATTCCCACCAACAGTGCAAGAGGGTTCCCTTTTCTCCACACCCTCTCCAGCATTTGTTGTTTCTAGATTTTCTGATGATGCCCATTCTAACAGGAGTGAGGTGATACCTCATTGTAGTTTTGATTTGCATTTCTCTAATAATTAGTGATGTTGAGCAGCTTTTCATGTGCTTCGTGGCCGTCTGTATGTCTTCTTTGGAGAAATGTCTATTTAGGTCTTCTGCCCATTTTTGGATTGGGGTGTTTGTTTCTTTGATATTGAGCTGAATGAGCTGTTTATATATTTTGGAGATTAATCCTTTGTCCGTTGATTCGTTTGCAAATATTTTCTCCCATTCTGAGGGTTGTCTTTTCGTCTTGTTTATGGTTTCCTTTGCTGTGCAAAAGCTTTGAAGTTTCATTAGGTCCCACTTGTTTATTTTTGTTTTTATTTCCATTACTCTAGGAGGTGGATCAAAAAAGATCTTGCTGTGATTTATGTCAAAGAGTGTTCTTCCTATGTTTTCCTCTAAGAGTTTTAGAGTGTCCAGTCTTATATTTAGGTCTCTAATCCATTTTGAGTTTATTTTTGTGTATGGTGTTAGGGAGTATTCTAATTTCATTCTTTTACATGTAGCTGTCCAGTTTTCCCAGCACCACTTATTGAAGAGACTGTCTTTTCTCCATTGTATATCTTTGCCTCCTTTGTCATAGATTAGTTGACCATAGGTGCGTGGGTTAATCTCTGGGCTTTCTCTCTTGTTCCATTGATCTATGTTTCTGTTTTTGTGCCAGTACCATATTGTCTTGATTACTGTAGCTTTGTAGTGTAGTCTGAAGTCAGGGAGTCTGATTCCTCCAGCTCCATTTTTTTGCCTCAAGACTGCTTTGGCTATTCGGGGTCTTTTGTGTCTCAGTACAAATTTTAAGATGATTTGTTCTAGCTCTGTAAAAAATGCCATTGGTAATTTGATAGGGATTGCATTGAATCTGTAGATTGCTTTGGGTAGTATACTCATTTTCACAATGTTAATTCTTCCAATCCAAGAACATGGTATATCTCTCCATCTGTTGGTATCATCTTTAATTTCTTTCATCAGTGTCTTATAGTTTTCTGCATACAGGTCTTTTGTCTCCCTAGGTAGGTTTATTCCTAGGTATTTTATTCTTTTTGTTGCAATGGTAAATGGGAGTGTTTCCATAATTTCTCTTTCAGATTTTTCATCATTAGTGTATAGGAATGCAAGAGATTTCTGTGCATTAATTTTGTATCCTGCAACTTTACCATATTCATTAATTAGCTCTAGCAGTTTTCTGGTGGCAGTTTTAGGATTCTCTATGTATAGTATCATGTCATCCGCAAACAGTGACAGTTTTATTTCCTCTTTTCCAATTTGTATTCCTTTTATTTCTTTTTCTTCTCTGATTGCCGTGGCTAGGACTTCCAGAACTATGTTGAATAGTAGTGGTGAGAGTGGACATCCTTGTCTCGTTCCTGATCTTAGAGGAAATGCTTTCAGTTTTTCACCATTGAGAATGATGTTTGCTGTGGGTTTGTCATATATGGCCTTTATTATGTTGAGGTAGGTTCCCTCTATGCCCACTTTCTGGAGATTTTTTATCAGGAATGGGTGTTGAATTTTGTCAAAAGCTTTTTCTGCATCTGTTGAGATGATCATATGGTTTTTATTCTTCAATTTGTTAATATGGTGTATCACATTGATTGATTTGCGTATATTGAAGAATCCTTGCATCCCTGGGATAAATCCCACTTGGTCGTGGTGTATGATCCTTTTAATGTGTTGTTGGATTCTGTTTGCTAGTATTTTGTTGAGGATTTTTGCATCTATATTCATCAGTGATATTGGTCTGTAATTTTCTTTTTTTGTAGTGTCTTTATCTGGTTTTGGTATCAGGGTGATGGTGGCTTCATAGAATGAGTTTGGGAGTGTTCCTTCCTCTGCAATTTTTTGGAAGAGTTTGAGAAGGATGGGTGTTAGCTCTTCTCTAAATGTTTGATAGAATTCACCTGTGAAGCCATCTGGTCCTGGACTTTTGTTTGTTGGAAGATTTTTAATCACAGTTTCAATTTCATTACTTGTGATTGGTCTGTTCATATTTTCTGTTTCCTCCTGATTCAGTCTTGGAAGGTTATACCTTTCTAAGAATTTGTCCATTTCTTCCAGGTTGTCCATTTTATTGGCATAAAGTTGCTTATAGTAGTCTCTTAGGATGTTCTGTATTTCTGCGGTGTCTGTTGTAACTTCTCCTTTTTCATTTCTGATTTTATTGATTTGAGTCCTCTCCCTCTTTTTCTTGATGAGTCTGGCTAATGGCTTATCAATTTTGTTTATCTTCTCAAAGAACCAACTTTTAGTTTTATTGATCTTTGCTATTGTTTTCTTTGTTTCTATTTCATTTATTTCTGCTCTGATCTTTATGATTTCTTTCCTTCTGCTAACTTTGGGTTTTGTTTGTTCTTCTTTCTCTAGTTTCTTTAGGTGTAAGGTTAGATTGTTTACTTGAGATTTTTCTTGTTTCTTTAGGTAGGCTTGTATAGCTATAAACTTCCCTCTTAGAACCACTTTTGCTGCATCCCATAGGTTTTGGGTCGTCGTGTTTTCATTGTCATTTGTCTCTAGGTATTTTTTTATTTCCTCTTTGATTTCTTCAGTGATCTCTTGGTTATTTAGTAACGTATTGTTTAGCCTCCATGTGTTTGTCTTTTTTACGTTTTTTTCCCTGTAATTCATTTCTAATCTCATAGCGTTGTGGTCAGAAAAGATGCTTGGTATGATTTCAATTTTCTTAAATTTACTGAGGCTTGATTTGTGACCCAAGATGTGATCTATCCTGGAGAATGTTCCGTGCGCACTTGAGAAGAACGTGTAATCTGCTGTTTTGGGATGGAATGTCCTATATATATCAATTAAATCTATCTGGTCTATTGTGTCATTTAAAGCTTCTGTTTCCTTATTTATTTTCATTTTGGATGATCTGTCCATTGGTGTAAGTGAAGTGTTAAAGTCCCCCACTATTATTGTGTTACTGTCGATTTCGTCTTTTATAGCTGTTAGCAGTTGCCTTATGTATTGAGGTGCTCCTATGTTGGGTGCATATATATTTATAATTGTTATATCTTCTTCTTGGATTGATCCCTGGATCATTATGTAGTGTCCTTCCTTGTCTCTTGTAACATTCTTTATTTTAAAGTCTATTTTATCTGATATGAGTATAGCTACTCCAGCTTTCTTTTGATTTCCATTTGCATGGAATATCTTTTTCCATCCCCTCCCTTTCAGTCTGTATGTGTCCCTAGGTCTAAAGTGGGTCTCTTGTAGACAGCATATATATGGGTCTTGTTTTTGTATCCATTCAGCCAGTCTATGTCTTTTGGTTGGGGCGTTTAATCCATTCACGTTTAAGGTAATTATCGATATGTATGTTCCTATGACCATTTTCTTAATTGTTTTGGGTTTGTTTTTGTAGGTCCTTTTCTTCTCTTGTGTTTCCCACTTAGAGAAGTTCCTTTAGCATTTGTTGTAGAGCTGGTTTGGTGGTGCTGAATTCTCTTAGCTTTTGCTTGTCTGTAAAGCTTTTGATTTCTCCATCAAATCTAAATGAGATCCTTGCCGGGTATAGTAATCTTGGTTGTAGGTTCTTCCCTTTCATCACTTTAAGTATATCATGCCATTCCCTTCTGGCTTGCAGAGTTTCTGCTGAGAAATCAGCTGTTAACCTTATGGGAGTTCCCTTGTATGTTATTTGTCGTTTTCCCCTTGCTGCTTTCAATAATTTTTCTTTGTCTTTAATTTTTGCCACTTTGATTACTATGTGTCTCGGCGTGTTTCTCCTTGGGTTTATTCTGTATGGGACTCTCTGCGCTTCCTGGACTTGGGTGGCTATTTCCTTTCCCATGTTAGGGAAGTTTTCGACTATAATCTCTTCAAATATTTTCTCTGGTCCTTTCTCTCTCTCTTCTCCTTCTGGGACCCCTATAATGCGAATGTTGTTGTGTTTAATGTTGTCCCAGAGGTCTCTTAGGCTGTCTTCATTTCTTTTCATTCTTTTTTCTTTAGTCTGTTCCGCAGCAGTGAATTCCACCATTCTGTCTTCCAGGTCACTTATCCGTTCTTCTGCCTCAGTTATTCTGCTATTGATTCCTTCTAGTGTAGTTTTCATTTCAGTTATTGTATTGGTCATCTCTGTTTGTTTGTTCTTTAATTCTTCTAGGTCTTTGTTAATCATTTCTTGCATCTTCTCAATCTTTGCCTCCATTCTTATTCCGAGGTCCTGGATCATCTTCACTATCATTATTCTGAATTCTTTCTCTGGAAGGTTGCCTATCTCCACTTCATTTAGTTGTTTTTCTGGGGTTTTTTCTTGTTCCTTCATCTGGTACATAGCCCTCTGCCTTTTCATCTTCTCTATCTTTCTGTAACTGTGGTTTTTGGTCCACAGGCTGCAGGATTGTAGTTTTTCTTGCTTCTGTTGTCTGCCCTCTGGTGGTTGAGGCTATCTAAGAGGCTTGATGGGAGGCTCTGGTGGTGGGTAGATCTGACTGTTGCTGTGGCGGTCAGAGCTCAGTAAAACCTTAATCCACTTGATTGTTGATGGGTGGGGCTGGGTTCCCTCCCTGTTGCTGTGGCGGTCAGAGCTCAGTAAAACCTTAATCCACTTGACTGTTGATGGGTGGGGCTGGGTTCCCTCCCTGTTGGTTGTTTTGCCTGAGGCAACCCAACACTGGAGCCTACCCGTGCTCTTTGGTGGGGTTAATGGCAGACTCTGGGAGGGCTCACGCCAAGGAGAACTTCCCAGAACCTCGGCTGCCAGTGTCCTTATCCCCACGGTGAAACAGAGCCACCACTCGCCTCTGCAGGAGACCCCCCAACACCAGCAGGTAGGTCTGGTTCAGTCTCCCCCAGGGTCACTGCTCTTTCCCCTGGGTCCTGATGAACACATTACTTTGTGTGTGCCCTCCAAGAGTGGGGTCTCTGTTTCCCCCAGTCCTGTCAAAGTCCTGCAATCAATTCCCACTAGGCTTCAAGGTCTGATTCTCTAGGAATTCCTCCTCCCGTAGCCGGACCCCCAGGTTGGGAAGCCTGACGTGGGGCTCAGAACCTTCACTCCAGTGTGTGGACTTCTGTGGTATAAGTGTTCACCAGTCTGTGAGTCACCCACCCAGCAGTTATGGGATTTGATTTTACTCTGATTGCGCCCCTCCTACCGTCTCACTGTGGCTTCTCCTTTGTCCTTGGACGTGGGGTATCTTCCTTGGTGAAGTCCAGGGTCTTCCTGTCAATGATTGTCCAGCCGCCAGTTTTGATTCTGGTGCTCTCGCAATAGGGAGTGAGAGCACGTCCTTCTACTCCGCCATCTTGGTTAATCTCCAAGGTTTGGTTTATTCATTCCCTCGATTTGCATTTATCCCCCTTTGTGCCAGGCATGGGGGGAGAGAGAGAAATGTCTTCAAAGAGTCTGTGGTTGTATGGGGGAGGGACCTGTGGAAATCTGTCATTTAGAAACAGCATGGAAGGGCTAGGGAAAAATTATTTTGTTCATTTATCTCTCACTCATCCGTTCACCCAGAGCAACTACAAAGGGTTTCACGCGGAGGAACTGGATGCCCTGAACTTGACATTCTCGTGGGGGAAACAACAATGTAAAGCACCAGCAGTGGTAAGTCACCAGTAGTGATTTCAAGCCAGAAGGAACCACTCACCAATGGAGAGAGGCACAGGGTGAGCAGTGACTTGGAGAAAGGAGGGGTTATTTATTGATTCCAACTGATGAGTGCAAGTTCATCTGGGTGGTTGTGTGGTTCGTGCTTACTGCATCTGTTTTTGGAACGTGGCTCCACCCTCCAAGAAGGGTGAGGATGATCACCCTTCTTTCCTCCTGCTGTGTCCCGGGGTCACCCAGTGAGTGTCTGCAGGGATGATCTGCTCTGTACTGGCTTTTCAGTCCCACTCCCGGGAGAAGAGAGACGAAGCTGTGTCTCCACCGCAGCTTGGCCTGATTCAGTCACTGGGTGAAAAGGTGGGAAGAAGGTCAAGTTCATGAGAACTGATACACTGCAGAGTCATTTAGTCCTGAAGTACCAGTTCTGGTTGCTGGTGAGTTGCTAAATCCAGAGACCTGAATGTAATTCCTCCAGAGCCACTGAGACATCACTTCCAGGCCCATGGCGGGCTGTAGGGGTGCTGACTTTTCTCAGTGCTAAGGAGCAGCCATCTTCCACTGAGAGAGGACTCTGTGTCAGCAGGAGCAGAACCACACCAGGCACCGAAGAAGATTCTGCATCCCAGCATCTCCCAACACAGTGATAGATAAACGGGTAGAAGATGCGACAGGGCAGTCACAATAGAACAGAAGCTTATCCCCAATAAATATGGAAAGATGTTCAACTTCACTACCTAACAAAGAAATTCAAGTTATAAATCTATTTCTTTTTTGCTCATCTCATTGGTATAAAGTTTTAAGAATGCACAAAATTTGCTGCTAAGGATGTAAGGAAAAGGCCGTTTTCGTGTGTTGCTGCTGATGGGGATGGAAATTGGTGCGAACCTTCTGCAGGGTAATTTGGCAATTTGTGTATCAACAGCCTTAAAATGTTCATACACTTTGAGCCAGTAGTTTTGCTTTTAGCATCTTATCCTAAGGTGAAAGTCAAATTTATGTACAAGACTTATGTTCAAGAATATTCATCTCAGCCAGTAGTGTAATAGAAAAAATATTAGAAGCTACCTAAAAATCCCACAATACGGGGTTGGTTAAATAACGGATGGCCCAACTTAAGAATGGAAAATAAAGACGCAGACGTAGAAAATGGACTTGAGGACACGGGGAAGGGGAAGGGGAAGCTGGGACGAAGTGAGAGAGTGGCATGGACTTATATATACTACCAAATGTAAAATAGCTAGCTAGTGGGAAGCAGCCGCGTAGCACAGGGAAATCAGCTCGGTGCTTTGTGACCACCTAGAGGGGTGGGATAGGGAGGGTGGGAGGGAGACGCAAGAGGGAGGAGATATGGGGATATATGTGTATGTAGAGCTGATTCACTTTGTTATAAAGCAGAAACTAACACCCCATTGTAAAGCAATTATACTCCAATAAAGATTTTTTTTAAAAAAGGATGGAAAACAGTTCATTCATTAAAAATGATTTTCTACAAGAATATTTAATGGTGGGAAGATGTAGTGTAAAAGCAGGGTACAAAATACTAGATGGAGTATTTCATTTTGTTAAAATTTAATAATACAAGTGTAGAAAACGTGATTAAGGGAACAGTACTGATTTGACTACGGGACATTTTTTTCTTTAAAGTTTTCTGTATTTGGTGTTATAAAGCATCATATATCCTCTCTGAGTCTCAGTTTATGTTCTATGAAGTGGGACTCATCACATCTACACTGCAGTGCGCTCGGGCAGAGCAGCACAATATTTGAAAGTGCCCTTGACAATGACCAGCCCATTGTAATACTCCAGGAATGGTTATAATATCATTGCCAATGACAAACCCATAGTCCGGATATTATCCTTAACGATTACTAAGGTTGTTTATCTCCCTCCACTTTTACTAAGACAAAAAAAGGATTAATTGAAGACTCTTAAGTCATTTTTACTGAGGTTCTTTGTTTTTTTTTTTTTTTTCCAAAATACTAATTGTAGGGCTTCCCTGGTGGCGCAGTGGTTGAGAATCTGCCTGCTAATGCACGGGACATGGGTTCGAGCCCTGCTCTGGGAAGATCCCACATGCCGTGGAGCAACTGGGCCCGTGAGCCACAACTACTGAGCCTGCGCGTCTGGAGCCTGTGCTCCGCAACAAGAGAGGTCGCGATAGTGATCGGCCTGCGCACCGCAATGAAGAGTGGCCCCCGCTCCCCACAACTGGAGAAAGCCCTCACACAGAAACGAAGACCCAACACAGCTAAAAATAAATCAATAAATCAATAAATTTATTAAAAAGAAAAATACTAATTGTAAAGTCTGCAGTGGGTATATAGGTGTTCAAATTTTTTCCAGATTTTACGTTTCTGGTTTTGTTTTTAAATTTTTTATTTATTATTTATTTATTCCTTTTATTTTTGACTGTGTTGGGTCTTCGTTTCTGCGCGAGGGCTTTCTCCAGTTGCGGCAAGTGGGGGCCACTCTTCTTCGCGGCGCGTGGGCCTCTCACTATCGCGGCCTGTCTTGTTGCGGAGCAGAGGCTCTAGACGCTCAGGCTCAGTAGTTGTGGCTCACGGGCCCAGTTGCTCCGCGGCATGTGGGATCTTCCCAGACCAGGGCTCAAACCCGTGTCCCCTGCATTGGCAGGCGGATTCTCAACCAATGCACCACCAGGGAAGCCCCCCCACCCCGATAGTTTTAAAACCAGCCTCAGTCATGCTTGCTTCAAGACTTATCCTGGCATCATGGACCACTGGATACTTTGGCTAGGTGTTAAACTCTCTTGTCCTGTGCCCGAGTCCCATCTTGGTGACTTAGGTGCCATCTAGGGAACTCTTGGCATGAGTCCTAGACATGAATCCAGCTCAATGGCTTGGACCCTGCTCCCTGCTGGCTGACTGTCCTAATGCCCAGTGCCTCCTTTCTGCTTGGACTTCTGAGGGCCGCAGCCCCAGGACCCTCACTCTGTGTTCCCGGCTCTATTCAATGCCAACGGTATGTCTTTGGCTTGCTGTATGTCCCCTGCCCCAGTACCTCCTACTGGCTTTGACCTTCCTGTTTCAGGTCCTCTTATTGCGACCCTTTGTGTATAAGCCAGATCTGTTTGCCCTTCCTTCAAGGGGAGCTATTTCCCTGGTGTTTCCCTAGATGCTTATGATGAGACCCCTGCCAGAACTACACCAATCAGACCCTCCATGTACACGCTTGGGTCTGAACCCTTTCAGCGAGAGCAGGTTGGAAACCCATATATACATAAATATACAATGTGTACAAATCAAGTGTTTTAAAGATTGTAAAGAATTCTTGTGAACGTATTAGGTTAGGGAAGTCAAGCAGGATCATCATATGATGGCATAATCAAGCACATGTATATAACATTTCCTATTTTTATATGATGCCATTTTAATAGATGTGCCCATCTTTTCAAAGATCTAATCTGTGGCAGTGGGCAGTAGGGGGACGGGGTGGGTCACAGCAGGAAGAGGCATTCGCTGCCTTAGGCAGTTAAAACATTGCTCTCTCTTCAGAATGGCTCAGCCAGCAGGATTCTGTGGGGTCTACCTCCTGGCACCGGGCTCCAATCGCCGGATTTTGGGTCTAGGGCAACCCAGATCTTTGTGCGAGTTTTCCGGAGAGTGCTTTCTCTTGGGAGCACGTCTGGGGACTGGCTTCTCTGCTTCCACCTTTGCTGGCGTGGCCAAAGGAACTGCTGCTGCAAAGAAAATCAGAACTGATCAGTCACTTCTGCTGTACACAGTCTCCTGCCAGAATTTCCCTCTCTCATGTCTCTCCCACTTTCTGGCTGAAGACCTTTAATCTACTTGACATCCAGAACACAGCCTTGGCCCATCAGCTCCATGAGTCCCTAGAGAAGGGACACTAGCTGCAAAAGCAATTCCTAGAGCCTACGGCTGCAGCACATGAGGAAGTCTCTTCACCGTTTCCAGGGAAAACAGTAGAACCCGAAAGTCATTGCAATCATGAGCCTCTCCATCTCTCCTTTCCACAACAGAGAAAACATTTCTTGCAGTCTGTCACTTCTGAGGCTTTAATGGAAATGTCTTTCAAGTTTCGGAAAAAAATAGTCTAATATAAATTGGTTAAGAACCCCTCCCACCTTGGCAACCCCTCTTGGGCCCCATTTATACTGCCTGTTTCAAACACACTGAACTATAGCCCTCTGATACTTTTATGTAGATTAGAACAAGGCCAAATGCTGAGGCGGAGGGATCAGGAGACTGAGAACCGTATTCTGGGCACCAAGTCTAGGCTCACATCAACCCAGCCTCCTGGGACACCATCTCCTCAGCCCTCCAGTCTCATTAGCACTTCAACACCCCTCTTGGTTCTTCCGGTCTTCCCATCAATATGGCACCACCCTCTCCGCTAGGAGTAAAAATCATTATAATCCTCTCTCCACCATGAAAGGATGAGATAAAGGCTCAGCAGCAGCCCCCGTGAAACACATGGTCAACACTGTGAAGAGGTGTTACTAAGGCGATTTGGTCCGACTCAGAGAAGGAAAGAGACAACTCTGCCCTTAGCCTGATCAGGCCCACAGGAAGGAAGCACACTGGGGGCAGCCTTTGAGAGTGTGGCAATGCGAGAGAACCTTCTTTAGGAGGGGACTCCCTGTTGCCGACCTTGAAAAAGCAAGGATGGGACATTTGTTTACTGGGGCTGTTACAGAGGGGATGTGCCCAGAGGTTAGGCCACCCTGCTTGAGAATCAAAGCACCTTCTAGTCCGAAATGGCTTGAATGCTCCAATCGCCGGATTTTGGGTCTGGGGCAACCCAGATCTTTGTGCGACATTTCCGGAGAGTGCTTTCTCTTGGGAGCACGTCTGGGGACTGTCTTCTCTGCTTCCACCTTTGCTGGCGTGGACAAAGGAACATCCCCGTAGGCCCGGTAGCCACCAACCAGGCAGTATGTCTCCCCATGCCAGCCCAACTGCGTTTCTCCACACCCTCGGTAGAGGACATGGTAGTGACCAGGGGTAGGGGGAGAAACGGGAGCCACTGCTGCTGCAAAGAAAATCAGAAATGATCAGTCACTTCTGCTGTACACAGCCTCCTGCCAGAAGTTCCCTCTCTCACGTCTCTCCCACTTTCTGGCTGAAGACCTTTAATCTACTTGACATCCAAAACACAGCTTTGGCCCATCACCTCTATGAGTCCCTAGAGAAGGGACACTGGCTGCAAAAGCAATTCCTAGAGCCTACAGCTGCAGCACATGAGGAAGTCTCTTCACCGTTTCCAGGGAAAACAGTAGAACCCGAAAGTCATTGCAATCATGAGCCTCTCCATCTCTCCCTTCCACACCAGAGAAAACATTTCTTGCAGTCTGTCACTTCTGAGGCTTTAATGGAAATGTCTTTCAAGTTTTGGAAAAAACTAATCTAATATAAATTGGTTAAGGACCCCTCCCATCTTGGCAGCCCCTCTTGGGCCCCATTTATACTGCCTGTTTCAACCACACTGAACTCTAGCCCTCTGATACTTTTATGTAGATTAGAACAAGGCCAAATACTGAGGCAGAGTGATCAGGAGACTGAGACCCGCGTTCTGGGTACCAAGTCTAGGCTCACATCAACCCAGCCTCCTGGGACACCATCTCCTCAGCCCTCCAGTCTCATTAGCACTTCAACACCCCTCTTGGTTCTTCCGGTCTTCCCATCAATATGGCACCACCCTCTCCCCTAGTACTCAGCAGCTCAGGATGGGATGTGTCTGAGGGCACAGATGTAGATGTCTACATGACTTCACAGAGGTGCCTGGGTTTGAAGGTGTGTTTCAAGAGTGGCCCTCTTCCTCAAACTGCTCCATTTACCATTTGCCAACAAAAATGCACTTGTCTTTTGCTAAGAGGCCAATCAGGAAAGGGTCTGAATGGAAGCATCCTGTAGGCCAAAGGGGAAGCTAGATTTATAAAGATCAGGACCATCCTGCACACTTGTCCAGGGATGACCTTTCACTTGTCCTCAACAGTGAGCACTGTGGGTCCCTGAAGATGTCCCAGGTCATTGGTATTACTTACAGCTGGGAACGCGCTCAGGTATACGTAGTGGGCAAGCCCCACAGGAACATGAGGCAGCCAGGTGAGGTGGTGTGTACACCATGGCTCCTCTAGAGATGCCCGGTCTCGGTGTTTCTGCCGCACTGCCCACCCACGGAACAGAGCTCAGGTTCGAGTAAAGATAGAGGATCCGGTCACACATTCTTCCTCAGACAACCAAAGAGATTGGAGAACTTCTGGTGGAGAACTGTCAGGGAAGTTTGTCTGAGGGCAGCACGTTGGCAGTTACGCTGCCATGGAAACTGTGAGAAGGCCTGTGAGGTCATCACTACCCAGTGAGGTCATAATAAGGAACCTGTGACTTGGGGGTCAGGCTTCAGGAGGAGGGGCAGTTTTGTGGAGGAGAGCAGGGGGAGGGCAGAGGTACTCTGCCTGGCCCCTCACACCTGGGCCTCCCCACCCATGCCCTAGTCTAGCAGACATCCCAGGTGGGGCGTGCCGGTGGGCTGGCACAGCCCTAGGGGACCCAGGAAGGCAAAGGAGACCCACATTCTGAGATTGGCTTGAGAGGCAAGATTAACGTAAGAGAGAGCTAGGTTGTATGGCACTGACCCTAAGAGGCAGAGATTTGTGTGGACTGGGGAATCAGGGAAGGCTCCTTGGCAGTGGGCCTGAAGGACAAGTGAGATTTGGACCCATGGGGAAGAGAGGGAAGACATTCCAGTTTGGAAGAATAAAAGCAAAGACACATTCTCCTCGCCCTTGTCCTGCCCCAAATATAAATTCATAGAACCCTCACGTTTTCACAACTGAGGACTCAAGAAAAGCAAGAGGTGAAGGGGCCTACCCAGTGTTACACAGGTAGTGGAGAGGTGTTCTGCTCAATGGTTAGGTTCATGTTGGGGCTCCGGATTTACAGCTGATAGGAATGTGAGGACAAGCTCATGCCATTTCAAACATTTCCAAGTGATACTGAGAGAGACGTTAAAGGTGCAAAATGAGGGTGCTGAATGACCTCACAAAGTGGGAATGGTGGGCCCATTTTCATATGAAATTCAAAACAAGTTCATGACCAAAGGACATAATACAAAATGACAACATAATCATTACACTCCCCTCTCCCCTAGAAGTAAAAATCAGTATAATCCTCCCTCTCTCCACCATGAAAGGATGAGGTAAAGGCTCAGCAGCAGCCCCCGTGAAACACATGGTCACCACTGTGAAGAGGTGTTACTAAGACGATTTGGTCCGACTCAGAGAAGGAAAGAGACAACTCTGCCCTTAGCCTGATCAGGCCCACAGGAAGGAAGCACACTGGGGGCAGCCTTTGAGAGTGTGGCAATGCGAGAGAACCTTCTTTAGGAGGGGACTCCCTGTTGCCGACCTTGAAAAAGCAAGGATGGGACATTCGTTTACTGGGGCTGTTGCAGAGGGGATGTGCCCAGGAGGTAGAGACTGCTTGGACTACTATTTTAGAGGTTGGGCCCCCCTGGTTGAGAACCACAGCACCTTGTATTCCTAAACTGCTTGAATGAGCGGGTGCACGTTAGGACAGACGAAGTCAGGCCTCATTGGAGCCGACTGCCTTTGGGAGTGGTAGAAGGTAAAATGGGAAGGGGAATGCTCTGGAGGAGGTTTGTCATGGCAGGTGGGCCAGCACGAGACCATCCAGATTCTCCAAGGCTCCAGAGATGACTTGGCTGGGAGCATCCCTCTGATGTGGTGCGGGGACTCCTACCTTAACAGGACCTGGCTGGGCATCTGCGGGAGGCAGAATAAATGGTTTATTAACTTAAGAGAGCGAGAGACTCACCTGGGGGGTTGCACAAAACCACTTCAAAAGACTTGTACCTGGATTCTTGAGCCAACCCTCAGAAAACTTATCTAGATCTGGAGTAGGGCTCTGGAAGCTGCACTTTTAATAAGCTTCCTGGGCAGTCCCACCACAGTGGTCCATGGAGAGACTGACCAAATTACTGTGGATTCTCCGTTGCTTTTGGGAGTCAAAGTGGGCAATGTGAAAAACTGCAGCAGGCATACGTATATACAGGGAATATTCAAGGCAAACAGAGGGGTAGAGTTATTCTATGCATGAATCAGATTTGAGAAAAGCTAGCCTGGTGGTTAAAGAACACAACCCTTGGGAGAGACAGACAGACCAGATTCTGTCCTACTTACTTGTGTGATTTTGACCAAGTTCTTTTATCCTTCTGACTGTTTCTTCATATGGAAAAGAGCTATGGCTGTACATTTAGCACAATATTCTCTTTTGGCAAAGGCTGCTCTGGGTCCATTTGTGTTCTCTGCAACTTAATCTTTTCCGGTGTGCAAGCATTTTTAAGTTGTTTGGTGAAGTATTACATTTGACTTTCAACTGTTCATTACTTTGGGCAAAGCTTATATAATGCTGCAGAGACTAGAACCTATGCAGAGATAGTGAGAGGATGTGATAAGCTTATTCTGCCGGTTTATCAAAAAGTTTAACCTTTTCTCCTCTTCCTCCGCCTGCCACCAAGAGATGAGAAAGAAGGCAGAGCCTGGAAATGCACACCAAGCAATACTTCTGTGTCAGTTTGCCTTTTATTCCTCTGCCAGTACTTCCCAGAGAGATTTCACCAAAAGTGCCTAAGCTTGCCATGGCCATTGCTGTGAAGAACATTTCTCTCTATTGCTAGTCACATCCCCTTTTCCTTCTCCTGGCCGCTTAATGGATGTTTGGGGGCAGGAAATAAAATTTAAACTGAAACATCAAAAAAAAAAAGAAGAAAGATGAGCTCAAGTAGGCGTTATTGTGGTCCAGATAAGGTTTGGTTCATTCATTCCCTCGATTTGCATTTATCCCCCTTTGTGCCAGGCATGCGGGAAGAGAGAGAAATGTCTTCAAAGAGTCTGTGGTTGTATGGGGGAGGGAGCTGTGGAAATCTGTCATTTAGAAACAGCATGGAAGTGCTAGGGAAAAATTGTTTTGTTCATTTATCTCTCACTCATCCGTTCACCCAGAGCAACTACAAAGTGTTTCACGTGGAGGAACTGGATGCCCTGAACTTGACATTCTCGTGGGGGAAACAACAATGTAAAGCACCAGCAATGGTAAGTCACCAGTAGTGAGTTCAAGCCAGAAGGAACCACTCACCAATGGAGAGAGGCACAGGGTGAGCAGTGACTTGCAGAAACGAGGGGTTATTTATTCATTCCAACTGCTGAGTTCAAGTTCATCTGGGTGGTTGTGTGGTTCGTGCTTACTGCATCTGTTTCTGGAACGTGGCTCCACCCTCCAAGAAGGGTGAGGATGATCACCCTTCTTTCCTCCTGCTGTGCCCCGGGGTCACCCAGCGAGTGTCTGCAGGGATGATCTGCTCTGTACTGGCTTTTCAGTCCCACTCCCGGGAGAAGAGAGACGAAGCTGTGTCTCCACCGCAGCTTGGCCTGATTCAGTCACTGGGTGAAAAGGTGGGAAGAAGGTCAAGTTCATGAGAACTGATACACTGCAGAGTCATTTAGTCCTGAAGTACCAGTTCTGGTTGCTGGTGAGTTGCTAAATCCAGGGACCTGAATGTAATTCCTCCAGAGCCACTGAGACATCACTTCCAGGACCATGGCGGGCTGTGGGGGTGCTGACTTTTCTCAGTGCTAAGGAGCAGCCATCTTCCACTGAGAGAGGACTCTGTGTCAGCAGGAGCAGAACCACACCAGGCACCGAAGAAGGTTCTGCATCGCAGCATCTCCCAACACAGTGATAGATAAACGGGTAGAAGTTGCGACAGGGCAGTCACCATAGAACAGAATCTTATCCCCAATAGATATGGATAGATGTTCAACTTCACTACCTAACAAAGAAATTCAAGTTATAAATCTATTTCTTTTTGCTCATCTCATTGGTAGAAAGTTTTAAGAATGCACAAAATTTGCTGCTAAGGATGTAAGGAAAAGGACGTTTTCGTCTGTTGCTGCTGATGGGGATGGAAATTGGTGCGAACCTTCTGCAGGGTAATTTGGCAATTTGTGTATCAACAGCCTTAAAATGTTCATACACTGTGAGCCAGTAGTTTTGCTTTTAGCATCTTATCCTAAGGTGAAAGTCAAATTTATGTACAAGTCTTATGTTCAAGAATATTCATCTCAGCCAGTAGTGTAATAGAAAAAATATTAGAAGCTACCTAAAAATCCCACAATACGGGGTTGGTTAAATAACGGATGGCCCAACTTAAGAATGGAAAATAAAGACGCAGACGTAGAAAATGGACTTGAGGACACAGGGAAGGGGAAGGGGAAGCTGGGACGAAGGGAGAGAGTGGCATGGACTTATATATACTACCAAATGTAAAATAGCTAGCTAGTGGGAAGCAGCCGCGTAGCACAGGGAGATCAGCTCGGTGCTTTGTGTCCCCTAGAGGGGTGGGATAGGGAGGGTGGGAGGGAGACGCAAGAGGGAGGAGATATGGGGATATATGTGTATGTAGAGCTGATTCACTTTGTTATAAAGCAGAAACTAACACACCATTGTAAAGCAATTATACTCCAATAAAGATGTTTTTTAAAAAAAGGATGGAAAACAGTTCATTCATTAAAAATGATTTTCTCCAAGAATATTTAATGGTGGGAAGAAGTAGAGTAAAAGCAGGGTACAAAATACTAGATGGAGTATTTCATTTTGTTAAAATTTAATAATACAAGTGCAGAAAACGTGATTAAGAGAACAGTACTGATTTGACAACGGGACATTTTTTTCTTTAACTTTTTCTGTATTTGGTGTTATAAAGCATCATATATCCTCTCTGAGTCTCAGTTTATGTTCTGTGAAGTGGGACTCATCACATCTACACTGCAGTGCGCTCGGGCAGAGCAGCACAATATTTGAAAGTGCCCTTGACAATGACCAGCCCATTGTAATACTCCAGGAATGGTTATAATATCATTGCCAATGACACACCCATAGTCCGGATATTATCCGTAACGATTACTAAGGTTGTTTATCTCCCTCCACTTTTACTAAGACAAAAAAAGGATTAATTGAAGACTCTTAAGTCATTTTTACTGAGGTTCTTTGTTTTTTTTGTTTTTTTTTCAAAATACTAATTGTAGGGCTTCCCTGGTGGCGCAGTGGTTGAGAATCTGCCTGCTAATGCACGGGACATGGGTTCGAGCCCTGCTCTGGGAAGATCCCACATGCCGTGGAGCAACTGGGCCCGTGAGCCACAACTACTGAGCCTGCGCGTCTGGAGCCTGTGCTCCGCAACAAGAGAGGCCGCGATAGTGAGCGGCCCGCGCACCACAATGAAGAGTGGCCCCCGCTCCCCACAACTGGAGAAAGCCCTCACACAGAAACGAAGACCCAACACAGCTAAAAATAAATCAATAAATCAATAAATTTATTAAAAAGAAAAATACTAATTGTAAAGTCTGCAGTGGGTATATAGGTGTTCAACTTTTTTCCAGATTTTACGTTTCTGGTTTTGTTTTTAAATTTTTTATTTATTATTTATTTATTACTTTTATTTGTGGCTGTGTTGGGTCTTCGTTTCTGCGCGAGGGCTTTCTCCACTTGCGGCAAGTGGGGGCCACTCTTCTTCGTGGCGCGCGGGCCTCTCACTATCGCGGCCTGTCTTGTTGCGGAGCAGAGGCTCTAGACGCTCAGGCTCAGTAGTTGTGGCTCACGGGCCCAGTTGCTCCGCGGCATGTGGGATCTTCCCAGACCAGGGTTCAAACCCGTGTCCCCTGCATTGGCAGGCGGATTCTCAACCACTGCACCACCAGGGAAGCCCCCCCACCCCGATAATTTTAAAACCAGGCTCAGTCATGCTTGCTTCAAGACTTATCCTGGCATCATGGACCACTGGATACTTTGGCTGGGTGTTAAACTCTCTTGTCCTGTGCCCGAGTCCCATCGTGGTGACTTAGTTGCCATCTAGGGCACTCTTGGCATGAGTCCTAGACATGAATCCAGCTCAATGGCTTGGGCCCTGCTCCCTGCTGGCTGACTGTCCTAATGCCCAGTGCCTCCTTTCTGCTTGGACTTCTGAGGGCCGCAGCCCCAGGACCCTCACTCTGTGTTCCTGGCTCTATTCAATGCCGACGGTATGTCTTTTGCTTGCTGTATGTCCCCTGCCCCAGTACCTCCTACTGGCTTTGACCTTCCTGTTTCAGGTCCTCTTATTGCGACCCTTTGTGTATAAGCCAGATTTGTTTGCCCTTCCTTCAAGGGGAGCTATTTCCCTGGTGTTTCCCTAGATGCTTATGATGAGCCCCTGCCAGAACTACAACAATCAGACCCTCCATGTACACGCTTGGGTCTGAACCCTTTCAGCGAGAGCAGGTTGGAAACCCATATATACATAAATATACAATGTGTACAAATCAAGTATTTTAAAGATTGTAAAGAATTCTTGTGAACGTATTAGGTTAGGGAAGTCAAGCAGGATCATCATATGATGGCATAATCAAGCAAATGTATATAACATTTCCTATTTTTATATGATGCCATTTTAATAGATGTGCCCATCTTTTCAAAGTTCTAATCTGTGGCAGTGGGCAGTAGGGGGACGGGGTGGGTCACAGCAGGAAGTGGCATTCGCTGCCTTAGGCAGTTAAACCATTGCTCTGTCTTCAGAATGTCTCAGCCAGCAGGATTCTGTGGGGTCTACCTCCTGGCACCGGGCTCCAATCGCCGGATTTTGGGTCTAGGGCAACCCAGATCTTTGTGCGAGTTTTCCGGAGAGTGCTTTCTCTTGGGAGCACGTCTGGGGACTGGCTTCTCTGCTTCCACCTTTGCTGGCGTGGCCAAAGGAACTGCTGCTGCAAAGAAAATCAGAACTGATCAGTCACTTCTGCTGTACACAGTCTCCTGCCAGACTTTCCCTCTCTCATGTCTCTCCCACTTTCTGGCTGAAGACCTTTAATCTACTTGACATCCAGAACACAGCCTTGGCCCATCACCTCCATGAGTCCCTAGAGAAGGGACACTGGCTGCAAAAGCAATTCCTAGAGCCTACGGCTGCAGCACATGTGGAAGTCTCTTCACCGTTTCCAGGAAAACAGTAGAACCCGAAAGTCATTGCAATCATGAGCCTCTCCATCTCTCCTTTCCACACCAGAGAAAACATTTCTTGCAGTCTGTCACTTCTGAGGCTTTAATGGAAATCTCTTTCAAGTTTCGGAAAAAAATAGTCTAATATAAATTGGTTAAGAACCCCTCCCACCTTGGCAACCCCTCTTGGGCCCCATTTATACTGCCTGTTTCAACCACACTGAACTCTAGCCCTCTGATACTTTTATGTAGATTAGAACAAGGCCAAATGCTGAGGCGGAGGGATCAGGAGACTGAGAACCGTATTCCGGGCAACAAGTCTAGGCTCACATCAACCCAGCCTCCTGGGACACCATCTCCTCAGCCCTCCAGTCTCATTAGCACTTCAACACCCCTCTTGGTTCTTCCGGTCTTCCCGTCAATATGGCACCACCCTCTCCCCTAGTACTCAGCAGCTCAGGATGGGATGTGTCTGAGGGCACCGATGTAGATGTCTACATGACAGCACAGAGGTGCCTGGGTTTGAAGGTGTGTTTCAAGAGTGGCCCTCTTCCTCAAACTGCTCCATTTACCATTTGCCAACAAAAATGCACTTGTCTTTTGCTAAGAGGCCAATCAGGAAAGGGTCTGAATGGAAGCATCCTGTAGCCCAAAGGGGAAGCTAGATTTATAAAGATCAGGACCATCCTGCACACTTGTCCAGGGATGACCTTTCACTTGTCCTCAACAGTGAGCACTGTGGGTCCCTGAAGATGTCCCAGGTCATTGGTATTACTTACAGCTGGGAACGCGCTCAGGTATACGTAGTGGGCAAGCCCCACAGGAACATGAGGCAGCCAGGTGAGGTGGTGTGTACACCATGGCTCCTCTAGAGATGCCCGGTCTCGGTGTTTCTGCCGCACTGCCCACCAACGGAACAGAGCTCAGGTTCGAGTAAAGATAGAGGATCCGGTCACACATTCTCCCTCAGACAACCAAAGAGGTTGGAGGACTTCTGCTGGAGAACTGTCAGGGAAGTTTGTCTGAGGGCAGCACGTGGCAGTTACGCTGCTATGGAAACTGTGAGAAGGCCTGTGAGGTCATCACTACCCAGTGAGGTCATAATAAGGAACCTGTGACTTGGGGGTCAGGCTTCAGGAGGAGGGGCAGTTTTGTGGAGGAGAGCAGGGGGAGGGCAGAGGTACTCTGCCTGGCCCCTCACACCTGGGCCTCCCCACCCATGCCCTAGTCTAGCAGACATCCCAGGTGGGGCGTGCCGGTGGGCTGGCACAGCCCTAGGGGCCCCAGGAAGGCAAAGGAGACCCACATTCTGAGACTGGCTTGAGAGGCAAGATTAACGTAAGAGAGAGCTAGGTTGTATGGCACTGACCCTAAGAGGCAGAGATTTGTGTGGACTGGGGAATCAGGGAAGGCTCCTTGGCAGTGGGCCTGAAGGACAAGTGAGATTTGGACCCATGGGGAAGAGAGGGAAGACATTCCAGTTTGGAAGAATAAAAGCAAAGACACATTCTCCTCGCCCTTGTCCTGCCCCAAATATAAATTCATAGAACCCTCACGTTTTCACAACTGAGGACTGAAGAAAAGCAAGAGGTGAAGGGGCCTACCCAGTGTTACACAGGTAGTGGAGAGGTGTTCTGCTCAATGGTTAGGTTCATGTTGGGGCTCCGGATTTACAGCTGATAGGAATGTGAGGACAAGCTCATGCCATTTCAAACATTTCCAAGTGATACTGAGAGAGACGTTAAAGGTGCAAAATGAGGGTGCTGAATGACCTCACAAAGTGGGAATGGTGGGCCCATTTTCATATGAAATTCAAAACAAGTTCATGACCAAAGGACATAATACAAAATGACAACATAATCATTACACTCCCCTCTCCCCTAGAAGTAAAAATCAGTATAATCCTCCCTCTCTCCACCATGAAAGGATGAGGTAAAGGCTCAGCAGCAGCCCCCGTGAAACACATGGTCACCACTGTGAAGAGGTGTTACTAAGACGATTTGGTCCGACTCAGAGAAGGAAAGAGACAACTCTGCCCTTAGCCTGATCAGGCCCACAGGAAGGAAGCACACTGGGGGCAGCCTTTGAGAGTGTGGCAATGCGAGAGAACCTTCTTTAGGAGGGGTCTCCCTGTTGCCGACCTTGAAAAAGCAAGGATGGGACATTCGTTTACTGGGGCTGTTGCAGAGGGGATGTGCCCAGGAGGTAGAGACTGCTTGGACTACTATTTTAGAGGTTGGGCCCCCCTGGTTGAGAACCACAGCACCTTGTATTCCTAAACTGCTTGAATGAGCGGGTGCACGTTAGGACAGACGAAGTCAGGCCTCATTGGAGCCGACTGCCTTTGGGAGTGGTAGAAGGTAAAATGGGAAGGGGAATGCTCTGGAGGAGGTTTGTCATGGCAGGTGGGCCAGCACGAGACCATCCAGATTCTCCAAGGCTCCAGAGATGACTTGGCTGGGAGCATCCCTCTGATGTGGTGCGGGGACTCCTACCTTAACAGGACCTGGCTGGGCATCTGCGGGAGGCAGAATAAATGGTTTAATAACTTAAGAGAGCGAGAGACTCACCTGGGGGGTTGCACAAAACCACTTCAAAAGACTTGTACCTGGATTCTTGAGCCAACCCTCAGAAAACTTATCTAGATCTGGAGTAGGGCTCTGGAAGCTGCACTTTTAATAAGCTTCCTGGGCAGTCCCACCACAGTGGTCCATGGAGAGACTGACCAAATTATTCTGTATCCTCCGTTGCTTTTGGGAGTCAAAGTGGGCAATGTGAAAAACTGCAGCAGGCATACGTATATACAGGGAATATTCAAGGCAAACAGAGGGGTAGAGTTATTCTATGCATGAATCAGATTTGAGAAAAGCTAGCCTGGTGGTTAAAGAACACAACCCTTGGGAGAGACAGACAGACCAGATTCTGTCCTACTTACTTGTGTGATTTTGACCAAGTTCTTTTATCCTTCTGACTGTTTCTTCATATGGAAAAGAGCTATGGCTGTACATTTAGCACAATATTCTCTTTTGGCAAAGGCTGCTCTGGGTCCATTTGTGTTCTCTGCAACTTAATCTTTTCCGGTGTGCAAGCATTTTTAAGTTGTTTGGTGAAGTATTACATTTGACTTTCAACTGTTCATTACTTTGGGCAAAGCTTATATAATTCTGCAGAGACTAGAACCTATGCAGAGATAGTGAGAGGATGTGATAAGCTTATTCTGCCGGTTTATCAAAAAGTTTAACCTTTTCTCCTCTTCCTCCGCCTGCCACCAAGAGATGAGAAAGAAGGCAGAGCCTGGAAATGCACACCAAGCAATACTTCTGTGTCAGTTTGCCTTTTATTCCTCTGCCAGTACTTCCCAGAGAGATTTCACCAAAAGTGCCTAAGCTTGCCATGGCCATTGTTGTGAAGAACATTTCTCTCTATTGCTAGTCACATCCCCTTTTCCTTCTCCTGGGCGCTTAATGGATGTTTGGGGGCAGGAAATAAAATTTAAACTGAAACATCAAAAAAAAAAAGAAGAAAGATGAGCTCAAGTAGGCGTTATTGTGGTCCAGATAAGGTTTGGTTCATTCATTCCCTCGATTTGCATTTATCCCCCTTTGTGCCAGGCATGCGGGAAGAGAGAGAAATATCTTCAAAGAGTCTGTGGTTGTATGGGGGAGGGAGCTGTGGAAATCTGTCATTTAGAAACAGCATGGAAGTGCTAGGGAAAAATTGTTTTGTTCATTTATCTCTCACTCATCCGTTCACCCAGAGCAACTACAAAGGGTTTCACGAGGAGGAACTGGATGCCCTGAACTTGACATTCTCGTGGGGGAAACAACAATGTAAAGCACCAGCAGTGGTAAGTCACCAGTAGTGAGTTCAAGCCAGAAGGAACCACTCACCAATGGAGAGAGGCACAGGGTGAGCAGTGACTTGCAGAAAGGAGGGGTTATTTATTCATTCCAACTGCTGAGTTCAAGTTCATCTGGGTGGTTGTGTGGTTCGTGCTTACTGCATCTGTTTTTGGAACGTGGCTCCACCCTCCAAGAAGGGTGAGGATGATCACCCTTCTTTCCTCCTGCTGTGCCCCGGGGTCACCCAGCGAGTGTCTGCAGGGATGATCTGCTCTGTACTGGCTTTTCAGTCCCACTCCCGGGAGAAGAGAGACGAAGCTGTGTCTCCACCGCAGCTTGGCCTGATTCAGTCACTGGGTGAAAAGGTGGGAAGAAGGTCAAGTTCATGAGAACTGATACACTGCAGAGTCATTTAGTCCTGAAGTACCAGTTCTGGTTGCTGGTGAGTTGCTAAATCCAGGGACCTGAATGTAATTCCTCCAGAGCCACTGAGACATCACTTCCAGGCCCATGGCGGGCTGTAGGGGTGCTGACTTTTCTCAGTGCTAAGGAGCAGCCATCTTCCACTGAGAGAGGACTCTGTGTCAGCAGGAACAGAACCACACCAGGCACCGAAGAAGGTTCTGCATCCCAGCATCTCCCAACACAGTGATAGATAAACGGGTAGAAGTTGCGACAGGGCAGTCACCATAGAACAGAATCTTATCCCCAATAGATATGGATAGATGTTCAACTTCACTACCTAACAAAGAAATTCAAGTTATAAATCTATTTCTTTTTTGCTCATCTCATTGGTAGAAAGTTTTAAGAATGCACAAAATTTGCTGCTAAGGATGTAAGGAAAAGGACGTTTTCGTCTGTTGCTGCTGATGGGGATGGAAATTGGTGCGAACCTTCTGCAGGGTAATTCGGCAATTTGTGTATCAACAGCCTTAAAATGTTCATACACTGTGAGCCAGTAGTTTTGCTTTTAGCATCTTATCCTAAGGTGAAAGTCAAATTTATGTACAAGTCTTATGTTCAAGAATATTCATCTCAGCCAGTAGTGTAATAGAAAAAATATTAGAAGCTACCTAAAAATCCCACAATACGGGGTTGGTTAAATAACGGATGGCCCAACTTAAGAATGGAAAATAAAGACGCAGACGTAGAAAATGGACTTGAGGACACGGGGAAGGGGAAGGGGAAGCTGGGACGAAGTGAGAGAGTGGCATGGACTTATATATACTACCAAATGTAAAATAGCTAGCTAGTGGGAAGCAGCCGCGTAGCACAGGGAGATCAGCTCGGTGCTTTGTGTCCCCTAGAGGGGTGGGATAGGGAGGGTGGGAGGGAGACGCAAGAGGGAGGAGATATGGGGATATATGTGTATGTAGAGCTGATTCACTTTGTTATAAAGCAGAAACTAACACACCATTGTAAAGCAATTATACTCCAATAAAGATGTTTTTTTAAAAAAAGGATGGAAAACAGTTCATTCATTAAAAATGATTTTCTCCAAGAATATTTAATGGTGGGAAGAAGTAGAGTAAAAGCAGGGTACAAAATACTAGATGGAGTATTTCATTTTGTTAAAATTTAATAATACAAGTGCAGAAAACGTGATTAAGAGAACAGTACTGATTTGACAACGGGACATTTTTTTCTTTAACTTTTTCTGTATTTGGTGTTATAAAGCATCATATATCCTCTCTGAGTCTCAGTTTATGTTCTGTGAAGTGGGACTCATCACATCTACACTGCAGTGCGCTAGGGCAGAGCAGCACGATATTTGAAAGTGCCCTTGACAATGACCAGCCCATTGTAATACTCCAGGAATGGTTATAATATCATTGCCAATGACACACCCATAGTCCGGATATTATCCGTAACGATTACTAAGGTTGTTTATCTCCCTCAACTTTTACTAAGACAAAAAAAGGATTATTTGAAGACTCAAGTCATTTTTACTGAGGTTCTTTGTTTTTTTTTTTTTTTTTTCAAAATACTAATTGTAGGGCTTCCCTGGTGGCGCAGTGGTTGAGAATCTGCCTGCTAATGCACGGGACATGGGTTCGAGCCCTGCTCTGGGAAGATCCCACATGCCGTGGAGCAACTGGGCCCGTGAGCCACAACTACTGAGCCTGCGCGTCTGGAGCCTGTGCTCCGCAACAAGAGAGGCCGCGATAGTGAGCGGCCCGCGCACCGCAATGAAGAGTGCCCCCCCCCCCACAACTGGAGAAAGCCCTCACACAGAAACGAAGACCCAACACAGCTAAAAATAAATCAATAAATCAATAAATTTATTAAAAAGAAAAATACTAATTATAAAGTCTGCAGTGGGTATATAGGTGTTCAACTTTTTTCCAGATTTTACGTTTCTGGTTTTGTTTTTAAATTTTTTATTTATTATTTATTTATTACTTTTATTTTTGGCAGTGTTGGGTCTTCGTTTCTGCGCGAGGGATTTCTCCAGTTGCGGCAAATGGGGGCCACTCTTCTTCGCGGCGTGCGGGCCTCTCACTATCGCGGCCTGTCTTGTTGCAGAGCAGAGGCTCTAGACGCTCAGGCTCAGTAGTTGTCGCTCACGGGCCCAGTTGCTCCGCGGCATTTGGGATCTTCCCAGACCAGGGCTCAAACCCGTGTCCCCTGCATTGGCAGGCGGATTCTCAACCACTGCACCACCAGGGAAGCCCCCCTACCCCGATAGTTTTAAAACCAGCCTCAGTCATGCTTGCTTCAAGACTTATCCTGGCATCATGGACCACTGGATACTTTGGCTAGGTGTTAAACTCTCTTGTCCTGTTCCCGAGTCCCATCGTGGTGACTTAGTTGCCATCTAGGGCACTCTTGGCATGAGTCCTAGACATAAATCCAGCTCAATGGCTTGGGCCCTGCTCCCTGCTGGCTGACTGTCCTAATGCCCAGTGCCTCCTTTCTGCTTGGACTTCTGAGGGCCGCAGCCCCAGGACCATCACTCTGTGTTCCCGGCTCTATTCAATGCCGACGGTATGTCTTTTGCTTGCTGTATGTCCCCTGCCCCAGTACCTCCTACTGGCTTTGACCTTCCTGTTTCAGGTCCTCTTATTGCGACCCTTTGTGTATAAGCCAGATCTGTTTGCCCTTCCTTCAAGGGGAGCTATTTCCCTGGTGTTTCCCTAGATGTTTATGATGAGACCCCTGCCAGAACTACACCAATCAGACCCTCCATGTACACGCTTGGGTCTGAACGCTTTCAGCGAGAGCAGGTTGGAAACCCATATATACATAAATATACAATGTGTACAAATCAAGTATTTTAAAGATTGTAAAGAATTCTTGTGAACGTATTAGGTTAGGGAAGTCAAGCAGGATCATCATATGTTGGCATAATCAAGCAAATGTATATAACATTTCCTATTTTTATATGATGCCATTTTAATAGATGTGCCCATCTTTTCAAAGTTCTAATCTGTGGCAGTGGGCAGTAGGGGGACGGGCTGGGTGACAGCAGGAAGTGGCATTCGCTGCCTTAGGCAGTTAAACCATTGCTCTGTCTTCAGAATGGCTCAGCCAGCAGGATTCTGTGGGGTCTACCTCCTGGCACCGGGCTCCAATCGCCGGATTTTGGGTCTAGGGCAACCCAGATCTTTGTGCGAGTTTTCCGGAGAGTGCTTTCTCTTGGGAGCACGTCTGGGGACTGGCTTCTCTGCTTCCACCTTTGCTGGCGTGGCCAAAGGAACTGCTGCTGCAAAGAAAATCAGAACTGATCAGTCACTTCTGCTGTACACAGTCTCCTGCCAGAATTTCCCTCTCTCATGTCTCTCCCACTTTCTGGCTGAAGACCTTTAATCTACTTGACATCCAGAACACAGCCTTGGCCCATCACCTCCATGAGTCCCTAGAGAAGGGACACTGGCTGCAAAAGCAATTCCTAGAGCCTACGGCTGCAGCACATGAGGAAGTCTCTTCACCGTTTCCAGGAAAACAGTAGAACCCGAAAGTCATTGCAATCATGAGCCTCTCCATCTCTCCTTTCCACACCAGAGAAAACATTTCTTGCAGTCTGTCACTTCTGAGGCTTTAATGGAAATCTCTTTCAAGTTTCGGAAAAAAATAGTCTAATATAAATTGGTTAAGGACCCCTCCCACCTTGGCAACCCCTCTTGGGCCCCATTTATACTGCCTGTTTCAACCACACTGAACTCTAGCCCTCTGATACTTTTATGTAGATTAGAACAAGGCCAAATGCTGAGGCGGAGGGATCAGGAGACTGAGAACCGTATTCCGGGCACCAAGTCTAGGCTCACATCAACCCAGCCTCCTGGGACACCATCTCCTCAGCCCTCCAGTCTCATTAGCACTTCAACACCCCTCTTGGTTCTTCCGGTCTTCCCATCAATATGGCACCACCCTCTCCGCTAGGAGTAAAAATCATTATAATCCTCTCTCCACCATGAAAGGATGAGATAAAGGCTCAGCAGCAGCCCCCGTGAAACACATGGTCAACACTGTGAAGAGGTGTTACTAAGGCGATTTGGTCCGACTCAGAGAAGGAAAGAGACAACTCTGCCCTTAGCCTGATCAGGCCCACAGGAAGGAAGCACACTGGGGGCAGCCTTTGAGAGTGTGGCAATGCGAGAGAACCTTCTTTAGGAGGGGACTCCCTGTTGCCGACCTTGAAAAAGCAAGGATGGGACATTTGTTTACTGGGGCTGTTACAGAGGGGATGTGCCCAGAGGTTCGGCCACCCTGCTTGAGAATCAAAGCACCTTCTAGTCCGAAATGGCTTGAATGCTCCAATCGCCGGATTTTGGGTCTGGGGCAACCCAGATCTTTGTGCGACATTTCCGGAGAGTGCTTTCTCTTGGGAGCACGTCTGGGGACTGGCTTCTCTGCTTCCACCTTTGCTGGCGTGGCCAAAGGAACATCCCCGTAGGCCCGGTAGCCACCAACCAGGCAGTATGTCTCCCTATGCCAGCCCAACTGCGTTTCTCCACACCCTCGGTAGAGGACATGGTAGTGACCAGGGGTAGGGGGAGAAACGGGAGCCACTGCTGCTGCAAAGAAAATCAGAACTGATCAGTCACTTCTGCTGTACACAGCCTCCTGCCAGAATTTCCCTCTCTCACGTCTCTCCCACTTTCTGGCTGAAGACCTTTAATCTACTTGACATCCAAAACACAGCTTTGGCCCATCACCTCTATGAGTCCCTAGAGAAGGGACAGTGGCTGCAAAAGCAATTCCTAGAGCCTACGGCTGCAGCACATGAGGAAGTCTCTTCACCGTTTCCAGGGAAAACAGTAGAACCCGAAAGTCATTGCAATCATGAGCCTCTCCATCTCTCCCTTCCACACCAGAGAAAACATTTCTTGCAGTCTGTCACTTCTGAGGCTTTAATGGAAATGTCTTTCAAGTCTTGGAAAAAACTAATCTAATATAAATTGGTTAAGGACCCCTCCCACCTTGGCAGCCCCTCTTGGGCCCCATTTATATTGCCTGTTTCAACCACACTGAACTCTAGCCCTCTGATACTTTTATGTAGATTAGAACAAGGCCAAATACTGAGGCAGAGTGATCAGGAGACTGAGACCCGCGTTCTGGGTACCAAGTCTAGGCTCACATCAACCCAGCCTCCTGGGACACCATCTCCTCAGCCCTCCAGTCTCATTAGCACTTCAACACCCCTCTTGGTTCTTCCGGTCTTCCCATCAATATGGCACCACCCTCTCCCCTAGTACTCAGCAGCTCAGGATGGGATGTGTCTGAGGGCACCGATGTAGATGTCTACATGACAGCACAGAGGTGCCTGGGTTTGAAGGTGTGTTTCAAGAGTGGCCCTCTTCCTCAAACTGCTCCATTTACCATTTGCCAACAAAAATGCACTTGTCTTTTGCTAAGAGGCCAATCAGAAAAGGGTCTGAATGGAAGCATCCTGTAGCCCAAAGGGGAAGCTAGATTTATAAAGATCAGGACCATCCTGCACACTTGTCCAGGGATGACCTTTCACTTGTCCTCAACAGTGAGCACTGTGGGTCCCTGAAGATGTCCCAGGTCATTGGTATTACTTACAGCTGGGAACGCGCTCAGGTATACGTAGTGGGCAAGCCCCACAGGAACATGAGGCAGCCAGGTGAGGTGGTGTGTACACCATGGCTCCTCTAGAGATGCCCGGTCTCGGTGTTTCTGCCGCACTGCCCACCCACGGAACAGAGCTCAGGTTCGAGTAAAGATAGAGGATCCGGTCACACATTCTCCCTCAGACAACCAAAGAGATTGGAGAACTTCTGGTGGAGAACTGTCAGGGAAGTTTGTCTGAGGGCAGCACGTTGGCAGTTACGCTGCCATGGAAACTGTGAGAAGGCCTGTGAGGTCATCACTACCCAGTGAGGTCATAATAAGGAACCTGTGACTTGGGGGTCAGGCTTCAGGAGGAGGGGCAGTTTTGTGGAGGAGAGCAGGGGGAGGGCAGATGTACTCTGCCTGGCCCCTCACACCTGGGCCTCCCCACCCATGCCCTAGTCTAGCAGACATCCCAGGTGGGGCGTGCCGGTGGGCTGGCAGAGCCCTAGGGGCCCCAGGAAGGCAAAGGAGACCCACATTCTGAGACTGGCTTGAGAGGCAAGATTAACGTAAGAGAGAGCTAGGTTGTATGGCACTGACCCTAAGAGGCAGAGATTTGTGTGGACTGGGGAATCAGGGAAGGCTCCTTGGCAGTGGGCCTGAAGGACAAGTGAGATTTGGACCCATGGGGAAGAGAGGGAAGACATTCCAGTTTGGAAGAATAAAAGCAAAGACACATTCTCCTCGCCCTTGTCCTGCCCCAAATATAAATTCATAGAACCCTCACGTTTTCACAACTGAGGACTGAAGAAAAGCAAGAGGTGAAGGGGCCTACCCAGTGTTACACAGGTAGTGGAGAGGTGTTCTGCTCAATGGTTAGGTTCATGTTGGGGCTCCGGATTTACAGCTGATAGGAATGTGAGGACAAGCTCATTCCATTTCAAACATTTCCAAGTGATACTGAGACAGACGTTAAAGGTGCAAAATGAGGGTGCTGAATGACCTCACAAAGTGGGAATGGTGGGCCCATTTTCATATGAAATTCAAAACAAGTTCATGACCAAAGGACATAATACAAAATGACAACATAATCATTACACTCCCCTCTCCCCTAGAAGTAAAAATCAGTATAATCCTCCCTCTCTCCACCATGAAAGGATGAGGTAAAGGCTCAGCAGCAGCCCCCGTGAAACACATGGTCACCACTGTGAAGAGGTGTTACTAAGACGATTTGGTCCGACTCAGAGAAGGAAAGAGACAACTCTGCCCTTAGCCTGATCAGGCCCACAGGAAGGAAGCACACTGGGGGCAGCCTTTGAGAGTGTGGCAATGCGAGAGAACCTTCTTTAGGAGGGGACTCCCTGTTGCCGACCTTGAAAAAGCAAGGATGGGACATTCGTTTACTGGGGCTGTTGCAGAGGGGATGTGCCCAGGAGGTAGAGACTGCTTGGACTACTATTTTAGAGGTTGGGCCCCCCTGGTTGAGAACCACAGCACCTTGTATTCCTAAACTGCTTGAATGAGCGGGTGCACGTTAGGACAGACGAAGTCAGGCCTCATTGGAGCCGACTGCCTTTGGGAGTGGTAGAAGGTAAAATGGGAAGGGGAATGCTCTGGAGGAGGTTTGTCATGGCAGGTGGGCCAGCACGAGACCATCCAGATTCTCCAAGGCTCCAGAGATGACTTGGCTGGGAGCATCCCTCTGATGTGGTGCGGGGACTCCTACCTTAACAGGACCTGGCTGGGCATCTGCGGGAGGCAGAATAAATGGTTTAATAACTTAAGAGAGCGAGAGACTCACCTGGGGGGTTGCACAAAACCACTTCAAAAGACTTGTACCTGGATTCTTGAGCCAACCCTCAGAAAACTTATCTAGATCTGGAGTAGGGCTCTGGAAGCTGCACTTTTAATAAGCTTCCTGGGCAGTCCCACCACAGTGGTCCATGGAGAGACTGACCAAATTATTGTGTATCCTCCGTTGCTTTTGGGAGTCAAAGTGGGCAATGTGAAAAACTGCAGCAGGCATACGTATATACAGGGAATATTCAAGGCAAACAGAGGGGTAGAGTTATTCTATGCATGAATCAGATTTGAGAAAAGCTAGCCTGGTGGTTAAAGAACACAACCCTTGGGAGAGACAGACAGACCAGATTCTGTCCTACTTACTTGTGTGATTTTGACCAAGTTCTTTTATCCTTCTGACTGTTTCTTCATATGGAAAAGAGCTATGGCTGTACATTTAGCACAATATTCTCTTTTGGCAAAGGCTGCTCTGGGTCCATTTGTGTTCTCTGCAACTTAATCTTTTCCGGTGTGCAAGCATTTTTACGTTGTTTGGTGAAGTATTACATTTGACTTTCAACTGTTCATTACTTTGGGCAAAGCTTATATAATGCTGCAGAGACTAGAACCTATGCAGAGATAGTGAGAGGATGTGATAAGCTTATTCTGCCGGTTTATCAAAAAGTTTAACCTTTTCTCCTCTTCCTCCGCCTGCCACCAAGAGATGAGAAAGAAGGCAGAGCCTGGAAATGCACACCAAGCAATACTTCTGTGTCAGTTTGCCTTTTATTCCTCTGCCAGTACTTCCCAGAGAGATTTCACCAAAAGTGCCTAAGCTTGCCATGGCCATTGTTGTGAAGAACATTTCTCTCTATTGCTAGTCACATCCCCTTTTCCTTCTCCTGGGCGCTTAATGGATGTTTGGGGGCAGGAAATAAAATTTAAACTGAAACATCAAAAAAAAAAAGAAGAAAGATGAGCTCAAGTAGGCGTTATTGTGGTCCAGATAAGGTTTGGTTCATTCATTCCCTCGATTTGCATTTATCCCCCTTTGTGCCAGGCATGCGGGAAGAGAGAGAAATATCTTCAAAGAGTCTGTGGTTGTATGGGGGAGGGAGCTGTGGAAATCTGTCATTTAGAAACAGCATGGAAGTGCTAGGGAATAATTGTTTTGTTCATTTATCTCTCACTCATCCGTTCACCCAGAGCAACTACAAAGGGTTTCACGAGGAGGAACTGGATGCCCTGAACTTGACATTCTCCTGGGGGAAACAACAATGTAAAGCACCAGCAGTGGTAAGTCACCAGTAGTGAGTTCAAGCCAGAAGGAACCACTCACCAATGGAGAGAGGCACAGGGTGAGCAGTGACTTGCAGAAAGGAGGGGTTATTTATTCATTCCAACTGCTGAGTTCAAGTTCATCTGGGTGGTTGTGTGGTTCGTGCTTACTGCATCTGTTTTTGGAACGTGGCTCCACCCTCCAAGAAGGGTGAGGATGATCACCCTTCTTTCCTCCTGCTGTGCCCCGGGGTCACCCAGCGAGTGTCTGCAGGGATGATCTGCTCTGTACTGGCTTTTCAGTCCCACTCCCGGGAGAAGAGAGACGAAGCTGTGTCTCCACCGCAGCTTGGCCTGATTCAGTCACTGGGTGAAAAGGTGGGAAGAAGGTCAAGTTCATGAGAACTGATACACTGCAGAGTCATTTAGTCCTGAAGTACCAGTTCTGGTTGCTGGTGAGTTGCTAAATCCAGGGACCTGAATGTAATTCCTCCAGAGCCACTGAGACATCACTTCCAGGCCCATGGCGGGCTGTAGGGGTGCTGACTTTTCTCAGTGCTAAGGAGCAGCCATCTTCCACTGAGAGAGGACTCTGTGTCAGCAGGAGCAGAACCACACCAGGCACCGAAGAAGGTTCTGCATCCCAGCATCTCCCAACACAGTGATAGATAAACGGGTAGAAGTTGCGACAGGGCAGTCACCATAGAACAGAATCTTATCCCCAATAGATATGGATAGATGTTCAACTTCACTACCTAACAAAGAAATTCAAGTTATAAATCTATTTCTTTTTTGCTCATCTCATTGGTAGAAAGTTTTAAGAATGCACAAAATTTGCTGCTAAGGATGTAAGGAAAAGGACGTTTTCGTCTGTTGCTGCTGATGGGGATGGAAATTGGTGCGAACCTTCTGCAGGGTAATTCGGCAATTTGTGTATCAACAGCCTTAAAATGTTCATACACTGTGAGCCAGTAGTTTTGCTTTTAGCATCTTATCCTAAGGTGAAAGTCCAATTTATGTACAAGTCTTATGTTCAAGAATATTCATCTCAGCCAGTAGTGTAATAGAAAAAATATTAGAAGCTACCTAAAAATCCCACAATACGGGGTTGGTTAAATAACGGATGGCCCAACTTAAGAATGGAAAATAAAGACGCAGACGTAGAAAATGGACTTGAGGACACGGGGAAGGGGAAGGGGAAGCTGGGACGAAGGGAGAGAGTGGCATGGACTTATATATACTACCAAATGTAAAATAGCTAGCTAGTGGGAAGCAGCCGCGTAGCACAGGGAGATCAGCTCGGTGCTTTGTGTCCCCTAGAGGGGTGGGATAGGGAGGGTGGGAGGGAGACGCAAGAGGGAGGAGATATGGGGATATATGTGTATGTAGAGCTGATTCACTTTGTTATAAAGCAGAAACTAACACACCATTGTAAAGCAATTATACTCCAATAAAGATGTTTTTTTAAAAAAAGGATGGAAAACAGTTCATTCATTAAAAATGATTTTCTCCAAGAATATTTAATGGTGGGAAGAAGTAGAGTAAAAGCAGGGTACAAAATACTAGATGCAGTATTTCATTTTGTTAAAATTTAATAATACAAGTGCAGAAAACGTGATTAAGAGAACAGTACTGATTTGACAACGGGACATTTTTTTCTTTAACTTTTTCTGTATTTGGTGTTATAAAGCATCATATATCCTCTCTGAGTCTCAGTTTATGTTCTGTGAAGTGGGACTCATCACATCTACACTGCAGTGCGCTCGGGCAGAGCAGCACAATATTTGAAAGTGCCCTTGACAATGACCAGCCCATTGTAATACTCCAGGAATGGTTATAATATCATTGCCAATGACACACCCATAGTCCGGATATTATCCGTAACGATTACTAAGGTTGTTTATCTCCCTCAACTTTTACTAAGACAAAAAAAGGATTAATTGAAGACTCTTAAGTCATTTTTACTGAGGTTCTTTGTTTTTTTTTTTTTTTTTTCAAAATACTAATTGTAGGGCTTCCCTGGTGGCGCAGTGGTTGAGAATCTGCCTGCTAATGCACGGGACATGGGTTCGAGCCCTGCTCTGGGAAGATCCCACATGCCGTGGAGCAACTGGGCCCGTGAGCCACAACTACTGAGCCTGCGCGTCTGGAGCCTGTGCTCCGCAACAAGAGAGGCCGCGATAGTGAGCGGCCCGCGCACCGCAATGAAGAGTGGCCCCCGCTCCCCACAACTGGAGAAAGCCCTCACACAGAAACGAAGACCCAACACAGCTAAAAATAAATCAATAAATCAATAAATTTATTAAAGAGAAAAATACTAATTATAAAGTCTGCAGTGGGTATATAGGTGTTCAACTTTTTTCCAGATTTTACGTTTCTGGTTTTGTTTTTAAATTTTTTATTTATTATTTATTTATTACTTTTATTTTTGGCTGTGTTGGGTCTTCATTTCTGTGCGAGGGCTTTCTCCAGTTGCGGCAAGTGGGGGCCACTCTTCTTCGCGGCGCGCGGGCCTCTCACTATCGCGGGCTGTCTTGTTGCGGAGCAGAGGCTCTAGACGCTCAGGCTCAGTAGTTGTGGCTCACGGGCCCAGTTGCTCCGCGGCATGTGGGATCTTCCCAGACCAGGGCTCAAACCCGTGTCCCCTGCATTGGCAGGCGGATTCTCAACCACTGCACCACCAGGGAAGCCCCCCCACCCCGATAGTTTTAAAACCAGCCTCAGTCATGCTTGCTTCAAGACTTATCCTGGCATCATGGACCACTGGATACTTTGGCTAGGTGTTAAACTCTCTTGTCCTGTGCCCGAGTCCCATCGTGGTGACTTAGTTGCCATCTAGGGCACTCTTGGCATGAGTCCTAGACATGAATCCAGCTCAATGGCTTGGGCCCTGCTCCCTGCTGGCTGACTGTCCTAATGCCCAGTGCCTCCTTTCTGCTTGGACTTCTGAGGGCCGAAGACCCAGGACCCTCACTCTGTGTTCCCGGCTCTATTCAATGCCAACGGTATGTCTTTTGCTTGCTGTATGTCCCCTTCCCCAGTTCCTCCTACTGGCTTTGACCTTCCTGTTTCAGGTCCTCTTATTGCGACCCTTTGTGTATAAGCCAGATCTGTTTGCCCTTCCTTCAAGGGGAGCTATTTCCCTGGTGTTTCCCTAGATGCTTATGATGAGACCCCTGCCAGAACTACACCAATCAGACCCTCCATGTACACGCTTGGGTCTGAACCCTTTCAGCGAGAGCAGGTTGGAAACCCATATATACATAAATATACAATGTGTACAAATCAAGTATTTTAAAGATTGTAAAGAATTCTTGTGAACGTATTAGGTTAGGGAAGTCAAGCAGGATCATCATATGATGGCATAATCAAGCAAATGTATATAACATTTCCTATTTTTATATGATGCCATTTTAATAGATGTGCCCATCTTTTCAAAGTTCTAATCTCTGGCAGTGGGCAGTAGGGGGACGGGGTGGGTCACAGCAGGAAGAGGCATTCGCTGCCTTAGGCAGTTAAACCATTGCTCTCTCTTCAGAATGGCTCAGCCAGCAGGATTCTGTGGGGTCTACCTCCTGGCACCGGGCTCCAATCGCCGGATTTTGGGTCTAGGGCAACCCAGATCTTTGTGCGAGTTTTCCGGAGAGTGCTTTCTCTTGGGAGCACGTCTGGGGACTGGCTTCTCTGCTTCCACCTTTGCTGGCGTGGCCAAAGGAACTGCTGCTGCAAAGAAAATCAGAACTGATCAGTCACTTCTGCTGTACACAGTCTCCTGCCAGAATTTCCCTCTCTCATGTCTCTCCCACTTTCTGGCTGAAGACCTTTAATCTACTTGACATCCAGAACACAGCCTTGGCCCATCACCTCCATGAGTCCCTAGAGAAGGGACACTGGCTGCAAAAGCAATTCCTAGAGCCTACGGCTGCAGCACATGAGGAAGTCTCTTCACCGTTTCCAGGAAAACAGGAGAACCCGAAAGTCATTGCAATCATGAGCCTCTCAATCTCTCCTTTCCACAACAGAGAAAACATTTCTTGCAGTCTGTCACTTCTGAGGCTTTAATGGAAATGTCTTTCAAGTTTCGGAAAAAAATAGTCTAATATAAATTGGTTAAGAACCCCTCCCACCTTGGCAACCCCTCTTGGGCCCCATTTATACTGCCTGTTTCAACCACACTGAACTCTAGCCCTCTTATACTTTTATGTAGATTAGAACAAGGCCAAATGCTGAGGCGGAGGGATCAGGAGACTGAGAACCGTATTCCGGGCACCAAGTCTAGGCTCACATCAACCCAGCCTCCTGGGACACCATCTCCTCAGCCCTCCAGTCTCATTAGCACTTCAACACCCCTCTTGGTTCTTCCGGTCTTCCCATCAATATGGCACCACCCTCTCCGCTAGGAGTAAAAATCATTATAATCCTCTCTCCACCATGAAAGGATGAGATAAAGGCTCAGCAGCAGCCCCCGTGAAACACATGGTCAACACTGTGAAGAGGTGTTACTAAGGCGATTTGGTCCGACTCAGAGAAGGAAAGAGACAGCTCTGCCCTTAGCCTGATCAGGCCCACAGGAAGGAAGCACACTGGGGGCAGCCTTTGAGAGTGTGGCAATGCGAGAGAACCTTCTTTAGGAGGGGACTCCCTGTTGCCGACCTTGAAAAAGCAAGGATGGGACATTTGTTTACTGGGGCTGTTACAGAGGGGATGTGCCCAGAGGTTCGGCCACCCTGCTTGAGAATCAAAGCACCTTCTAGTCCGAAATGGCTTGAATGCTCCAATCGCCGGATTTTGGGTCTGGGGCAACCCAGATCTTTGTGCGACATTTCCGGAGAGTGCTTTCTCTTGGGAGCACGTCTGGGGACTGGCTTCTCTACTTCCACCTTTGCTGGCGTGGCCAAAGGAACATCCCCGTAGGCCCGGTAGCCACCAACCAGGCAGTATGTCTCCCTATGCCAGCCCAACTGCGTTGCTCCACACCCTCGGTAGAGGACATGGTAGTGACCAGGGGTAGGGGGAGAAACGGGAGCCACTGCTGCTGCAAAGAAAATCAGAACTGATCAGTCACTTCTGCTGTACACAGCCTCCTGCCAGAATTTCCCTCTCTCACGTCTCTCCCACTTTCTGGCTGAAGACCTTTAATCTACTTGACATCCAAAACACAGCTTTGGCCCATCACCTCTATGAGTCCCTAGAGAAGGGACACTGGCTGCAAAAGCAATTCCTAGAGCCTACGGCTGCAGCACATGAGGAAGTCTCTTCACCGTTTCCAGGGAAAACAGTAGAAGCCGAAAGTCATTGCAATCATGAGCCTCTCCATCTCTCCCTTGCACACCAGAGAAAACATTTCTTGCAGTCTGTCACTTCTGAGGCTTTAATGGAAATGTCTTTCAAGTTTTGGAAAAAACTAATCTAATATAAATTGGTTAAGGACCCCTCCCACCTTGGCAGCCCCTCTTGGGCCCCATTTATACTGCCTGTTTCAACCACACTGAACTCTAGCCCTCTGATACTTTTATGTAGATTAGAACAAGGCCAAATACTGAGGCAGAGTGATCAGGAGCCTGAGACCCGCGTTCTGGGTACCAAGTCTAGGCTCACATCAACCCAGCCTCCTGGGACACCATCTCCTCAGCCCTCCAGTCTCATTAGCACTTCAACACCCCTCTTGGTTCTTCCGGTCTTCCCATCAATATGGCACCACCCTCTCCCCTAGTACTCAGCAGCTCAGGATGGGATGTATCTGAGGGCACCGATGTAGATGTCTATATGACAGCACAGAGGTGCCTGGGTTTGAAGGTGTGTTTCAAGAGTGGCCCTCTTCCTCAAACTGCTCCATTTTCCATTTGCCAACAAAAATGCACTTGTCTTTTGCTAAGAGGCCAATCAGGAAAGGGTCTGAATGGAAGCATCCTGTAGCCCAAAGGGGAAGCTAGATTTATAAAGATCAGGACCATCCTGCACACTTGTCCAGGGATGACCTTTCACTTGTCCTCAACAGTGAGCACTGTGGGTCCCTGAAGATGTCCCAGGTCATTGGTATTACTTACAGCTGGGAACGCGCTCAGGTATACGTAGTGGGCAAGCCCCACAGGAACATGAGGCAGCCAGGTGAGGTGGTGTGTACACCATGGCTCCTCTAGAGATGCCCGGTCTCGGTGTTTCTGCCGCACTGCCCACCCACGGAACAGAGCTCAGGTTCGAGTAAAGATAGAGGATCCGGTCACACATTCTCCCTCAGACAACCAAAGAGGTTGGAGGACTTCTGCTGGAGAACTGTCAGGGAAGTTTGTCTGAGGGCAGCACGTTGGCAGTTACGCTGCCATGGAAACTGTGAGAAGGCCTGTGAGGTCATCACTACCCAGTGAGGTCATAATAAGGAACCTGTGACTTGGGGGTCAGGCTTCAGGAGGAGGGGCAGTTTTGTGGAGGAGAGCAGGGGGAGGGCAGAGGTACTCTGCCTGGCCCCTCACACCTGGGCCTCCCCACCCATGCCCTAGTCTAGCAGACATCCCAGGTGGGGCGTGCCGGTGGGCTGGCACAGCCCTAGGGGCCCCAGGAAGGCAAAGGAGACCCACATTCTGAGATTGGCTTGAGAGGCAAGATTAACGTAAGAGAGAGCTAGGTTGTATGGCACTGACCCTAAGAGGCAGAGATTTGTGTGGACTGGGGAATCAGGGAAGGCTCCTTGGCAGTGGGCCTGAAGGACAAGTGAGATTTGGACCCATGGGGAAGAGAGGGAAGACATTCCAGTTTGGAAGAATAAAAGCAAAGACACATTCTCCTCGCCCTTCTCCTGCCCCAAATATAAATTCATAGAACCCTCACATTTTCACAACTGAGGACTGAAGAAAAGCAAGAGGTGAAGGGGCCTACCCAGTGTTACACAGGTAGTGGAGAGGTGTTCTGCTCAATGGTTAGGTTCATGTTGGGGCTCCGGATTTACAGCTGATAGGAATGTGAGGACAAGCTCATGCCATTTCAAACATTTCCAAGTGATACTGAGAGAGACGTTAAAGGTGCAAAATGAGCGTGCTGAATGACCTCACAAAGTGGGAATGGTGGGCCCATTTTCATATGAAATTCAAAACAAGTTCATGACCAAAGGACATAATACAAAATGACAACATAATCATTACACTCCCCTCTCCCCTAGAAGTAAAAATCAGTATAATCCTCCCTCTCTCCACCATGAAAGGATGAGGTAAAGGCTCAGCAGCAGCCCCCGTGAAACACATGGTCACCACTGTGAAGAGGTGTTACTAAGACGATTTGGTCCGACTCAGAGAAGGAAAGAGACAACTCTGCCCTTAGCCTGATCAGGCCCACAGGAAGGAAGCACACTGGGGGCAGCCTTTGAGAGTGTGGCAATGCGAGAGAACCTTCTTTAGGAGGGGACTCCCTGTTGCCGACCTTGAAAAAGCAAGGATGGGACATTCGTTTACTGGGGCTGTTGCAGAGGGGATGTGCCCAGGAGGTAGAGACTGCTTGGACTACTATTTTAGAGGTTGGGCCCCCCTGGTTGAGAACCACAGCACCTTGTATTCCTAAACTGCTTGAATGAGCGGGTGCACGTTAGGACAGACGAAGTCAGGCCTCATTGGAGCCGACTGCCTTTGGGAGTGGTAGAAGGTAAAATGGGAAGGGGAATGCTCTGGAGGAGGTTTGTCATGGCAGGTGGGCCAGCACGAGACCATCCAGATTCTCCAAGGCTCCAGAGATGACTTGGCTGGGAGCATCCCTCTGATGTGGTGCGGTGACCCCTACCTTAACAGGACCTGGCTGGGCATCTGCGGGAGGCAGAATAAATGGTTTATTAACTTAAGAGAGTGAGAGACTCACCTGGGGGGTTGCACAAAACCACTTCAAAACACGTGTACCTGGATTCTTGAGCCAACCCTCAGAAAACTTATCTAGATCTGGAGTAGGGCTCTGGAAGCTGCACTTTTAATAAGCTTCCTGGGCAGTCCCACCACAGTGGTCCATGGAGAGACTGACCAAATTACTCTGTATTCTCCGTTGCTTTTGGGAGTCAAAGTGGGCAATGTGAAAAACTGCAGCAGGCATACGTATATACAGGGAATATTCAAGGCAAACAGAGGGGTAGAGATATTCTATGCATGAATCAGATTTGAGAAAAGCTAGCCTGGTGGTTAAAGAACACAACCCTTGGGAGAGACAGACAGACCAGATTCTGTCCTACTTACTTGTGTGATTTTGACCAAGTTATTTTATCCTTCTGACTGTTTCTTCATATGGAAAAGAGCTATGGCTGTACATTTAGCACAATATTCTCTTTTGGCAAAGGTTGCTCTGGGTCCATTTGTGTTCTCTGCAACTTAATCTTTTCCGGTGTGCAAGCATTTTTAAGTTGTTTGGTGAAGTATTACATTTGACTTTCAACTGTTCATTACTTTGGGAAAAGCTTATATAATGCTGCAGAGACTAGAACCTATGCAGAGATAGTGAGAGGATGTGATAAGCTTATTCTGCCGGCTTATCAAAAAGTTTAACCTTTTCTCCTCTTCCTCCGCCTGCCACCAAGAGATGAGAAAGAAGGCAGAGCCTGGAAATGCACACCACCAATACTTCTGTGTCAGTTTGCCTTTTATTCCTCTGCCAGTACTTCCCAGAGAGATTTCACCAAAAGTGCCTAAGCTTGCCATGGCCATTGTTGTGAAGAACATTTCTCTCTATTGCTAGTCACATCCCCTTTTCCTTCTCCTGTGCGCTTAATGGATGTTTGGGGGCAGGAAATAAAATTTAAATTGAAACATCAAAAAAAAAAAAGAAGAAAGATGAGCTCAAGTAGGCGTTATTGTGGTCCAGATAAGGTTTGGTTCATTCATTCCCTCGATTTGCATTTATCCCCCTTTGTGCCAGGCATGGGGGGAGAGAGAGAAATGTCTTCAAAGAGTCTGTGGTTGTATGGGGGAGGGAGCTGTGGAACTCTGTCATTTAGAAACAGCATGGAAGTGCTAGGGAAAAATTGTTTTGTTCATTTATCTCTCACTCATCCGTTCACCCAGAGCAACTACAAAGTGTTTCACGCGGAGGAACTGGATGCCCTGAACTTGACATTCTCGTGGGGGAAACAACAATGTAAAGCACCACCAGTGGTAAGTCACCAGTAGTGATTTCAAGCCAGAAGGAACCACTCACCAATGGAGAGAGGCACAGGGTGAGCAGTGACTTGCAGAAAGGACGGGTTATTTATTCATTCCAACTGCTGAGTTCAAGTTCATCTGGGTGGTTGTGTGGTTCGTGCTTACTGCATCTGTTTTTGGAACGTGGCTCCACCCTCCAAGAAGGGTGAGGATGATCACCCTTCTTTCCTCCTGCTGTGCCCCGGGGTCACCCAGCGTGTGTCTGCAGGGATGATCTGCTCTGTACTGGCTTTTCAGTCCCACTCCCGGGAGAAGAGAGACGAAGCTGTGTCTCCACCGCAGCTTGGCCTGATTCAGTCACTGGGTGAAAAGGTGGGAAGAAGGTCAAGTTCATGAGAACTGATACACTGCAGAGTCATTTAGTCCTGAAGTACCAGTTCTGGTTGCTGGTGAGTTGCTAAATCCAGGGACCTGAATGTAATTCCTCCAGAGCCACTGAGACATCACTTCCAGGCCCATGGCGGGCTGTATGGGTGCTGACTTTTCTCAGTGCTAAGGAGCAGCCATCTTCCACTGAGAGAGGACTCTGTGTCAGCAGGAGCAGAACCACACCAGGCACCGAAGGAGGTTCTGCATCCCAGCATCTCCCAACACAGTGATAGATAAACGGGTAGAAGTTGCGACAGGGCATTCACAATAGAACAGAAGCTTATCCCCAATAAATATGGAAAGATGTTCAACTTCACTACCTAACAAAGAAATTCAAGTTATAAATCTGTTTCTTTTTTGCTCATCTCGTTGGTAGAAAGTTTTAAGAATGCACAAAATTTGCTGCTAAGGATGTAAGGAAAAGGCCGTTTTAGTCTGTTGCTGCTGATGGGGATGGAAATTGGTGCGAACCTTCTGCAGGGTAATTTGGCAATTTGTGTATCAACAGCCTTAAAATGTTCATACACTTTGAGCCAGTAGTTTTGCTTTTAGCATCTTATCCTAAGGTGAAAGTCAAATTTATGTACAAGACTTATGTTCAACAATATTCATCTCAGCCAGTAGTGTAATAGAAAAAATATTATAAGCTACCTAAAAATCCCACAATAGGGGGTTGGTTAAATAACGGATGGCCCAACTTAAGAATGGAAAATAAAGACGCAGACGTAGAAAATGGACTTGAGGACACGGGGAAGGGGAAGGGGAGGCTGGGACGAAGGGAGAGAGTGGCATGGACTTATATATACTACCAAATGTAAAATAGCTAGCTAGTGGGAAGCAGCCGCGTAGCACAGGGAGATCAGCTCGGTGCTTTGTGACCACCTAGAGGGGTGGGATAGGGAGGGAGGGAGGGAGACGCAAGAGGGAGGAGATATGGGGATATATGTGTATGTAGAGCTGATTCACTTTGTTATAAAGCAGAAACTAACACACCATTGTAAAGCAATTATACTCCAATAAAGATGTTTTTTTAAAAAAAAGGATGGAAAACAGTTCATTCATTAAAAATGATTTTCTCCAAGAATATTTAATGGTGGGAAGATGTAGTGTAAAAGCAGGGTACAAAATACTAGATGGAGTATTTCATTTTGTTAAAATTTAATAATACATGTGCAGAAAACGTGATTAAGAGAACAGTACTGATTTGACTACGGGACATTTTTTTCTTTAACTTTTTCTGTTCTTGGTGTTATAAAGCATCATATATCCTCTCTGAGTCTCAGTTTATGTTCTTTGAAGTGGGACTCATCACATCTACACTGCAGTGCGCTCGGGCAGAGCAGCACAATATTTGAAAGTGCCCTTGACAATGACCAGCCCATTGTAATACTCCAGGAATGGTTATAATATCATTGCCAATGACACACCCATAGTCCGGATATTATCCGTAACGATTACTAAGGTTGTTTATCTCCCTCCAATTTTACTAAGAAAATGATTAATTGAAGACTCTAAGTCCTTTTTTCTGAGGTTCTTTTTTGTTTTTTTTTTTTTCAAAATAGTAATTGTAAAGTCTGCAGTGGGTATATAGGTGTTCAACTTTTTTCCACATTTTATGTTTTTGGGTTTTTTTTTTAATTTTTCATTTATTATTTATTTATTATTTTTGTTTTTGGCTGTGTTGGGTCTTCGTTTCTGCACGAGGGCTTTCTCCAGTTGCAGCGAGTGGGGGCCACTCTTCATCGCGGTGCGCGGGCCTCTCACTATCGCGGCCACTCTTGTTGCGGAGCAGAGGCTCCAGACGCTCAGGCTCAGTAGTTGTGACTCACGGGCCCAGTTGCTCCGCGGCATGTGGGATCTTCCCAGACCAGGGCTCGAACCCGTGTCCCCTGCATTGGCAGGCAGATTCTCAACCACTGCGCCACCTGGGAAGCCCCTTTACTGATGTTCTTAATACTCACCTTCCTCACAAGGGTGGACAAAACTCTCAGCGTTTTGTTTTGAGTGCAAATGTCTCTATTCTTGCCCATTTCAGAGTTCTCCTCACTGAAAATCTGGGTTTTGTCGATCTTTAGTACCCTGTCTCTCGTCTTATCTCAGATTATTCGGTGGTAAGATGGTGCAAACTATGTATTTACTAACTGGAGAGAATTCAAGTCCCCGGAGCTCTTGTAGCTCAAAATTCTGTTTTAAGTGGAATCATTTTCTGTGCTTTCCTTTCATGCTGTCTGCAAAATGCCTGTTTCTGTCCTCCTTGAGATCCAGGTTTACAGCGCTCTCCTTTTTCTCATTCTGGGGTCTCTATGTTTGTGGCATCTCTGAGGGCCCATGTTCTGTTGAGGCTAAATTTGATACCTGGGGTGGGGGGGAAAGCAACTTCCAGATGGGTCAGCCTAGAAAAGGATCCCCCATTGTGTAGAAATTTAAAAACAGGCAAAATACCTGTCCTATCAGACACTATGATTTACCCCCTCTGTCTGACGCAGCCCAAAGCTTCGTCATTTAATTCACACCTATCTACTGTGAAGGCCCAGCCAACAAGATCATTTTGGAGCCCTGAGTGGGTGCCCAGAATGGATGGGAGGGCTGAGGTAACCGGAACTCTGCCTTTTTTATGGACAGGTGTTAGGGCGTCTTCTTTTCAAAGTGACACATTCCCAACCCATTCAACTCACGTAGAGGAAAAAACCACTGTCACCAGCCAAAGGGAGAATAACATGGGGCTGCAGAGGAAGAGGGATCTTGTGGGGACCCTTGTATTATTCATCCACGTGCAAGTATGAGCTCCAGATTTGATAAGATATGCCATCTGATCAAAAGTCATGCAATTAATGATTTCTTTCAAAAATCAAAGAACTCTTTGATTCATTTTAATGTAACTTTGACCTCTTTTCTTTCCATGTCATGAAAGAGGCCTTGACTAAGCTAAACATGCTCTCTCTCCGTGCCTGCAATGTATCAGAAAGCATCCTCAGTTACTTTCACAGGCAGTGGAGAGCTCCTTAATTTTTCTCTGATGACAAGAGCTCCCTTTGAGCCTGGGCCAGAGGTGAGCAAGATTCTAATTCTGGAAAGATGTAGAAAAATGAAGTTCCTTTTGCCAGAGGTTCTGGGTGAGCATCGTTGATGTGTGACTGTTAGCAGTCTTACCCTCCTTCCACCTATTCTTCCTTTTCTGCGTGGTGGAATGTCCTTTAGTTTTGGGGGTACAGTATTGGGGAAAAAAGGAAGGGGAGGCTAGAGGTAAGTAGGCTAGTGGCGGGGATTTTGTGCAAGAATATTTGAAGAAGGAAGTGTGGGAGCAAGTGCTGTGGTAAGACGGGAAAGGGAGAATTAAAAACAAAAAATCTGTGATCCATAAATCCCCTTCAAAGACTCTAAGCAAAGTACTTAAATTATTTTACAATTACTTTTTGGTTACTACTCTGCAGTATAAAAAACAATAAGTTCACTTTTTATCGTATCCCCATGTCATTAGCATCATCTTAAAGACGTGTCTTAACGGCTGTATCGTGTACCATCCTTTATTTAACGAGCTCCCTTTTTTGGACAGTTAATTCAGTTATTTTGTTGTTTATAAATATATATATATATATATATGATGGATATTTTTGTTTGTAATTCTGATTATGTCATTTTGTCAGTCAGGATAATTGATAGTAGCTGTACTAAAAAAAAAAACCTAAAATCTCAGTGGCTTAGCAGGTGTTGACTGAAAAAAATGCACAACTAAAAGTTGAGAATCATCTTTTTTTTGGTGGACTTGCTGAGGACTTAAGCCCGGGAAGCAGTGTCAGATCGCTCTGAGAGATTGTACTGAAGAGGGAAGGGAGGAACCAGGACATATAGGAGTTTTGCAAAAACAAAACAAAACAAAACATAAAACCCCAAAACAACCAGGTAGTCGGAACATCAAAAGATTACTGTTAATTAAAGAAAAACCAGACATCTCAAGTTAATGAATTTAGCATTTTTCTATGTATGGGAAGAGGCAGGAGTCTGGGCTCATTAGAATCCTTCATTTGATGTGCATTTGAAGTATCTAGAGCCAGCATCCTGCTTTTCTCCATCCTGAATCCCCTCCGGGTGCACCATCGGGGATGGCTGCCATGGCTGACGATGGCTTGATGGCTGCAACACTCTGTTGACTGATAGGGCAGGCGACATTCTTCATCCATACAGGTTCAAGTTTTATTTCTTGCTCGATTTACTGGCTAGGGTTGGAGTGGGAGACTCTGTTCTTTGCAGATGTGAGGGACTCAGGGTCCTTCAACATTGTGGCGTCGCCTTCCTCAGGTCCTCAGAGCCCCGCGCTGGAAGCAGGGAGCTTGGAGAAGGCATGCACGCTCTTGGCCTCTTCTGCCCAGAGAGGACAGAGCCACTTCTGCGCATGGTCCACTGGTCAGGGCTCATCCCAGGGCCCCACCCAGAGGCAAGGGGGCTGTCGAAGGGAATCTGGATGCAGCAAAGAGAAAGGGCCAATGGGTATTGATTAACAACTAGCCAAGGTCCTACCTACCTACCAATTCACTGTCAGATCTTTAGAATACAAAGGGTTACATTCCTGCAATCCTCCTCTAATTCGAGACAATTCTCCATTCATATTCTCTTTTGCTTAGAGCAACCTTGAGCTGGGTCTTCCCAGTCTCTTCTTTCTACCCTACAGGCTGTGGTCTCCTCGGAAGCTTTGGTGGGATGCAGGCACCATCTGGGAGAAGGCGCCTCGGAACTCACATGCCCGCGGTGCCCAGGACCCCAATTCCTTCCACCTCTCAGATGCTGCTTTCTTTTCCCAGGGACAGAGCCAAGCTGTAATTGACTCCTTGGGCATTTCAAAGTCCCTGATCCCAAGACTGAAGGATGACTCCCTGCTGTTGTGAAAGGTTACCAATTTATCAGGACCTCTGATTGGGAGGGACAGTGGGAAGAGGGGAGGTGGTGTCAGGGGAAAGGCACTGATGTTTCAAACTCAACTGGCGACTCCAGCCCCTGGTAATGGCTTTAGTAACTTCACAGCTGATCCCTGTGATTGAGCATCAGGACCATTGAACGCTAATTGAGTTGAAAATCTTCCCCCTCATGTGCTAAAACTCTCAGGCAGTAAAAGGCTTCTGACCATGTCTGGAGTTGCGTGCTGGGGACAATGTGGTGGGTTGCCTCTGTCTACACTTAACTGCTGTTCGTCTTCCCGGCTTGACGGGGTAGGGTTGCTGTACATACACAGACTTTAAAATTATTTTTAAATTATTTTAAATTTTTTTAAACTGAAGAATGGTTGATTTACATTGTTGGTGGTTTCAGGTGTACAGCAAAGTGATTCAGTTATGCATACACACATACATACGTATACACACATACATATATATATTCTTTTCCAGATTGTTTTTCATTATCGTTTATTGCAAGATATTGAGTAATATTGAGCACAGTAATACTGTGCTCTACAGTAGGACCCTGTTGTTCATCTATTTTACATATATCATATATGTGTGTGTCTCTGTTAATCCCACACTCCTAATTTATCCCTCCCCTCACCCTTTCCCCTTCGGTAACCGAAATTTTGTTTTCTGTGTCTCTGGGTCTATTTCTCAAACAGACTTTTTTTTTTTTTTTTAAGCAGATTGCACCTTGCTGTGGCTGGATCAATACTCTGGAGTGAGCTGTTTGCCCTCAAAACTGCTGGGGCCGCAGCCGTGGAACTGCAGTATCCCAACGGGGTCCTGACGTCCATCTGCCCTGTTTTTTTCAGGTGCGCTGAATCGACAGTCCTGAGTTTTGAAGTTTTCCTGGAGAGGACTTGCGGGGATTTCTCCAGGATCGATGGAACTCCTTTTGTGGTGCTTCAGTGCTTCCACCATGAAGCGCTCATTTCCCTATGCACGTCCCCCCGCCCCACCCCACTGTTTCCTTTACTCTCTCTCCTCCCACCCCCAATTCCCAGAAGAAGATCTAGGAATCAGGTCCAAACATAAGATCTTTGGAGAATCCTTGTGTGTGTTTTTTGAAATTTTTATTGCAGTATAGTTGATTTACAATGTTATGTTAGTTCCGGGTGTACAGCAAAGTGAATCAGTTATACATATACATATAATCCACTCTTTTTTAGATTCTTTTCCCATACAAGTCATTACAGAGTACTGAGTAGAGTTCCCTGTGCTATACAGTAGGTCCTGATTAGTAATCTAGTTTATAGGTAGTGTTGTGTATATGTCAATCCCAATCTCCCAATTTAACCCTCTCCCCTCCCCACTCTCCCCCTCTTGTAACCATAAGTTTGTTTTCTACATCTGTGACTCTATTTCGAATCCTTGTGTTTTACTCTAGTCCTGAAACTAGATAAAGCCTATTCATCGATAAACAGGTGAGGAAGTAGAGCCAGGCATTGGTTGAGTGTTGATGTTTCTGGTACAAGCTGACTCTCCGCTCATCATCCCACACCTTCATCAGCCATCATCATGCTGTCTGTCACCTCCTCTTCTCTGAAGAAGGCCCGGGCCATCTTTTGAAAATACAAAGTCCAGCATTGAGACCCTCCTAACTGAGAGAGCAGGAAGGGCCAGAGCTGCTGAGGTGCTCCCTGAACCCCACTCAGGGGATCTGTGTTGTTCCCACCTGGGTGTATTGTGTGGACCCCTAAAATTCCTGCAAACCTCTGCCTCTGGGCTTCCAGATTGCCCCTGAAAGAAATGAACAATAATCATAATACCCACCACGTACTGACCGCTGGTATCTTGAGGGCTGCCTTGCCATTGGACAACATTTGTTGAGCTCCTACTGTTTGCCAGACAGTGGGTACATGCTTTATGTGTTTTTAGCCCTTCTGACAACACTGTGATTTAGGACCTGTTAATATGTCTATTTTGCTAAAATGGAAACTGAGGTTCAGAGTGGTTAAGTAACAAGGAAAAGTCCATGTTTTTACCCCCTACACTAATATATATGTATATTTGTGTATATATATTCTATATATGTATATTTAACATATACATTATGTTGCCTGAAAAAAATGCACAACCTCAAAGTTGAGAAATATGTTTTATTTGCTGGGCAAAACTGAGGACTTAAGCCTGGGACACAGCCTCTCAGCTCTCTCTGAGGGTTTGATCCAAAAAGGAGAGGGAGGAGCCATCAACTATAGGAGTTTTTGCAACAAAGACCAGGTAATCGGAACATCGAAAGATTCCTGTTAATTAAAGAAAACCAGACATCTCGAGTTAATGAATTTTTAGTGTTTTTCTGTGTATGGGAAGATGCAAAAGTCTGGGCTCACTGAAACCTTTCCTTTGATATGCACCTCAGCTATGTGGGCCAGTACCCTGTGCTTTCTCATCCTGAGTTCCCTCGGGGTGCACCATCAGGGGAGGCTGTGGCAGTTGACTGCTAGATGGTGGGCATCCTGTTTCCATCCTGAGTTTCCTCAGGGTTCACTCTTGGGGCGGCTATAATGTGATGGCTTGATGGCTGCAACATCCTTTGTTTACTGATATGGCAGGCAACATTTTTTCATTGACAATTATATATATACAATATACACTGTTCGTCTTACATATATTATCTATTTTACGTACTACGTGTTTTTTAGAATCTTTGCAAAAAACCTTGCAAGGTAGGTGTTATTCTTTACATTTTGTGAAAAAGAAATTAAAGCCTCTAACAGGCTGAGAAATTGGTCATGTCACTACATCAGGATTATCAAGTCAGTGAACAAGATTTTGCATCCAAGTAATCCTTTTGTGAAACACCCCCCCCCCAAAACAAAGAAACTATGTTCTTTCCATGCTCCAAAGTATATTTTGGTCAAGTGACTTAAGAAACTCTCCCTTAAGCTTGTCTAAAGCAGAAAATAAGACAACAGTGTTTTACTGGAAATTATCAAAAGGCAGGATCAAGCAGGAATAATGAAAGGGAGCCTGAGGTTTCGGGTGAAGAACCCACTGGCTAAATAGGCCCCTGGAAACAGACCCACTTTTTTTTTTTTTTTTTAATTAATTTGTATATTTGTTTATTGACTGTTTTCCTCCAATAGAATGTAATCTTTTTTTTTTAACATCTTTATTGGAGTATAATTGCTTTACAGTGGTGTTAGTTTCTGCTTTATAACAAAGTGAATCAGCTATACGTATACATATATCCCCATATCTCCTCCCTCTTGCGTCTCCCTCCCATCCTCCCTACCCCACCCCTCTAGGTGGTCACAAAGCACCAAGCTGATCTCCCTATGCTATGCGGCTGCTTCCCACTAGCTAGCTATTTCACATTTGGTAGTGTATATATGTCCATGCCACTCTCTCACTTCCTCCCAGCTTACCCTTCCCCCTCCCCGTTTTTAGAAACCCCTCTGGTCCAGTGGAGAAGCATATCCTAGGCCCCTGGTGCCTTTCAGAAAAGAGAACAGAGGATGATTTTGCAAATTGATTGTTAACTGGAAGTGAAAAATTCTTTCCTGAGCATTGTCCTGCCTTAAAAAAAAAACCTATGAAGCGAAACTACTTCATTCCTCCCCTTTGGATGTAAAGTTTGCCATGTTTTAAATTTCGGTTAGGCATTGTTTGAACCAGAAGAAGACTGGCTTTTAGAAAACAGACAATGGTATAAATTAAATTGTATAGGAAAACAGGCTTTGTTAGTAAAAAAAGATACACAGAGTCTGTTCCTATAAGCTTGGCTTTAAGAGAAAGGTTGATAAGGGAACCATTTTAGTTAAATGAAGAGGAAGTTTCAAGTGATAGCAGCTGGAAATCCCTAATTTGTGGGCTAATGTTGAAGCAAGTTAATAAAATGACCTCAGGGAAAGACCAGGGTAGTGTTTTATAGAATTCTGGAGCTGGAGGGAACTTGCAGAGCATCCAGTCCAATGATCTCATTATAAAAATGCAGGAACTGAGGCCAGCAGAGGAGGGGTAATCTCCCTACGGTCACAGGGATATAGTTGTTATGCAGAAAACTCATTTAAATATTATTTTTTGAACATGTAGTTGTGTGGATGAGAAGCAGAAAAGGTAACATTTACTTTTCTGGTCTCTGGCCATATCTCCCTAATACTATTTGCCTTTTAAACTCTCTTTTCTCCCTTCAAGATTGCATTAGAGAAAAGAACAAAGTCAAGGGCTTTAAACATTATTTTTTAAAACAATATGTGCATATTATAGATTCAGAAAGTGGTCTCCCTCTCACTCCTGGCTCAAGCCAAGCAGGTCCCCTCCCTCGGACTCACTGCCAACAGGTCTCCATGTGCCCCCCAGACCATCCCATATGTGGACAGGCCCATACGTAACTACACACTTCTCTGCTATTCGTGGCGTCCTTCATCCTACTTTGATTATTTGGCAGCATCCCTTGGGGGCCGCTAACACATCAGGTCCCATCCAGTCGTCTCTTTTTTTTTAAATGGCTGCATCGTCTTTCATTGTCTGGAGGTTCGAGAATTTATTTAGCACATTTGGGTCACGTCCTCTCTTTTGCTATTTCAAATAGTACTGTGATAAATATCTTTGTACATACATCATTTCACACATAAGGGGATCTATCTATCTGGGGTATAAATCCCTAGAAGTGAAATTGTGAGGACAAAGAGGATGTGTCTTACATTTTGTTGACATTTTGTTGACATTTCTAGAGAATTGCAAAGATTGGGGTACCTGTTTCTCCCCACCATGGCCAACACCCTATCAAACGTTTTTCACTTTTAGGCTAGGTGCGATTATGGTAGGTGGAAAATATCTGGTTGTATTTTTCATTTCTATTCAGACTCAGTTGTATTGAACATCCTTATGTTTAAGAGGCTTTGCAGAAATATTCTGTTTTTCTCTTTTGCTCATTTTCCTACCGGTTACTGGTCTTTTCTCTTATTGATTTACAAGAGATCTCTATATATTAAGGCAATTCATTGTCTCTCTGTACCATTATTCACAAATTTTACTTCCATTTTGTTACTTGCCTTCTGATCTTGTTTACTGGGTGCCTCTCACCTCCCCTGTTCCCCTCTCCCTCCACCCCCGTTGGCAGTTCAGAAGCTTTTTTATTGTTGTGAACAAATGTGTGGATCTTTCTTTTTATTTGTGTTTGGATTTTGTTATCATACTTAGTAAGGCTCTCCCCATTAAAATCTGTCATACAAAATCTCCTCACAGTATACTTCGACTACTTTTAGTATTCCCATTATTGCATTTAAATTTTTCATTCATCTGAAGATCCTTTCATGTAAAATATGCACTAAAGATTATACTTTATTTTTTTCAGATAGTAGCCAAGATATCCCAGTACCATTTATAAAATAAGCCATGTTTACTACATTGGTTTGAAATGCTACCTTTATAACATAAATTCGAATCTACTTCGGGACTTCTATTTAGAGCCATTAATTATTCTGTATAGTCAAGAAACAGTACAACATTCTCTTAATTCTTATAGCTTACAATATATTTTAATAGTAGTTTTTCTTGTTTCCTGAGGTAAGATTGTATTTCTATAAACTTCCCACTTAGAACTACTTTTGTTGTGTCCCACAGATTTTGGATCATCGTGTTTTTGTTATCATTTCTCTCTAGGTATTTTTTTATTTCCTCTTTGATTTCTTCAATGATCCATTGGTGGGGCTCAACTTTTATTTTCTTTTTCTTTCTTTCTTTATTGGTGGCACCATGCGGCACATGGGATCTTAGTTCCCCAACCAGGGATCAAACCCGAACCCATGCCCATTGCAGTGGAAGCTGGAGTCTTAACCACTGGACCTCCAGGGAAGTCTGGAGTCTGGGGGAGAATGGATACATGTATATGTATGGCTGAGTCACTTTCAGGCTGTGCACCTGAACCTATCACAACATTGTTAATCGGCTATACTCCAGCATAAAATAAAAAGTTAAAAAAATTAAACAAAAAATTTTAAAGCAGGTAAGTCCTCAAACAAACAAACAAACACTCCTACTCTCACTCTTCCTTCTTGTTGATTTTTTTATTGTACAGAATGGAACCTGTTTGTTTATTTGCCCCTCTCCTTCCAAAAGTCCTGTGGGTTTTATGTGCATTATTTTACAGATTAATTTAGGGAGAATTGATATCTTTGTGATACTACATATTTCTGCTCAAGAACATGGCATGCCTTTTGTTCATTAAATGGTTCATTTGTGTCCCTTAATGCATTTAAAAATTTTAATCACATACAGGTTACACATTTTTTTTTTTTTTTTTTTTTTTTTTTTTTTTTGGTTACACATTTTTAATGTAAATTCCCAAGTATTTTAACTTTACTCTTACTATATTTTCATTATATCTTCCAACTAATTTTTAATTATACAAAAATATTTAGCTTGGTATATTAATTATATACCAGACATCTTTATGCATTTAAAATTTTGTACTACTTGTAACGTTATTTTTTAGAATACAATTATATATCACACACACATAATAATAGTTGTACTTCCTTTCCCTCAAAATTCATACTTGTCTCTTTCATATAGTTGTATAAGCTAGTGTCTCCAGAATGATGTTAAATAAAAATGGTTACAGTAGATATACTTATTTTGTTTTTTCTTTAATGGAAATGCTTGTTGTATGTTAAGCCTCACACTAGCCTTTGTGCTGATATCTATATATGGATACACACAAGTATGTACATAAAGTTTCATATTTGGGAGAATAAAATCAGGTCAGATTAAAATAACTTTGATAATTGTTTAAAGTGCCAAACTGTATTTATTGTTTTATTTCTTTAATACATTGTTCCTGAACGCTGTCTTTTGAATTGTTTCAAAAGATTAACATATTTTTTACTGTTATTATTTCAAAAAGGGAAATTACTATTATCTTTGGCCTGCAAAATTCCTTTCAAGCAATCATTTTAAGAGGAGCTATTTTATAATTCATAAGGAAGGAACCGTAATTTCCTTTGTAGCAGTGTACTTCAATCAAGGAGAATTTACCTAAAATGTAGTAAACAGCCCAGCAAACTTCTATAAATACATTATCAAGAAGTCATGCATTGTTCTCCTGTGACAGGCTGAAATTACATGTACTGAGAACTGCTTTGTATCCAGCACTCTGCTGATGAATTCAGATACATTAGCTCATGTAATAATCCTCCTAACATTGTTTTAAGATAGGCTTTGATACACCTTTTAACGTTATGGGAACTAAACCTCAGGCAAGGTTGCTTGCTCTGATAGAAAAGGGCATAACTGAGAATCGACACCAGATCATCTGATTCCTAATTCAGCTCTTGCCAGGTTAAAAACAACATGCCAAATATCGGTCAATTAGTTACATCTTTTTTTCAACCTGCTCTGAGAGTGGCCATTATGTCAGACCAACAGACGTGTCATTCCTTCTATAAGCATTTATTGAGCACCTAGTTTGTTGCACAGAGATCTCCTGGTGGACGAGGTGCTTTGTCATCCTGCACGTCTGCTCACGTGGAAAAGGGGCAGGTTGTAGGGCTTGGGAGAGCCAGTCACACCAGGGTTAAGAGGAGGAGGTCACTCAAGGGGAAGTATGCAGACCTGGGATTCTGGAGAGTGCTTCAAAGGTTGAAGATGCAGTTGGAAGCCATGAAAGGGAGGGATAGAGCAGACTGCAAAAAATGGTGCAGACATCATGTATCATAATGTACAAATAGTAGGGTTTTTGTCCTATTACATTTTTAAAAATGTTCTAATATTAAAAATTAATGAATTTAATGGTGATGACAGCAAAAAGAAAAAGGAGAGGCTGAAGAAAAAGCATCTGTTAGAAGCTAGAGATTGGCTTAGAGTCATAACTGATAGCTAAACTAAAATATAAGGAAAGGAAAGGAAGATAATTTCCAGAAGCCACACACAAATACAATTTGGAAGGTATAAGATATTGGGATGCCATACATTCCATTTCTTCACCTTCAGGAAGAATTACACTCACACTATTCCAATAAGATAAAAGATCATGACTATAGACTGAATTGTGTCTCCCTAAAATTTATATGTTGAAGTCCCAATTTCCAATGTGACTATAGGTGACAGGGCCTTTTTGGAAGTAATGAAAGCGAAATGAAGTCATGGGGTAGGGCCCTGATCTGATAGGATTCGTGCCCTTATGAGAAGCGACAGCAGACAGCTCTGTCTCTTTGCCACAGGGGGACACAGTGAGTAGATGGCCATCCGCAAATCAGGAAGAGAACCTCCCCAGAACTCCATCCTGCCAGAACTTGATCTGGGACTTGTAGCCTCCAGAACTGTGACATAATGAATGACTGTTTTTAAGCCACCCAGTCTATGGTATTTTCTTTCGGCAGCCCAAGCTGACTAATACAGACACATTCTATTTTAGGATAGTTCCTAAAACTCCAACTCCTCACTAACCCTTCTTAGCATCAACGGCCTTGACACCGATCAGATGAAAATATAGTAAAAGGTTAGCAATGACGTGAGGGGGTCCTTCCAGGATGACCTAAGAAAGTCTTTTACCCAGAGGTGATTTTAGGCAGCGTTAGGAGCCTCTTCAAACCTGGTGAAGAGATCTGAGGAAATAAATTGGAAAAGTTGAAAGTAGCTTTGTGTGTGTTGTCGCCTGTGTGCACAGGAACTTACAAAGATGTGATGGTGAGGAGGCGTTCCTAATCTTTCAATGTAAAGTTAAGAAGGGAAATCATTTCCCCCTATAAACATACAATGCGTTACTCCAGGAAATGAAAGTTCATCTTAAAGGAGCCAAAGGTTTAAGCCAGTGATACAATTCACTAACCCCCTCGTTCTTTCTTCAACCCATATTCATGGAGCCCTGGTGGGTACCAGGTGCTGTGCTCTTAGAGTCCCCACCTCCCATCATTGGTACATATTGAACAGTAAACATTCTTTTCGTTGATCTCGGTTTTTAAAATATTCTATTGGTCAGGGCTCTTTGATACACTTTTCTTGATGACCACCTCCCGCCCCCCCACCTCTCAAGACCTTCAGTATCAGGGTGAAGAGTCCAGCAGAATTTTCCCAGTTTTGGAGAAGTTCTGCATATACTTCATAATCTCAGGAAATACTTTCTTAATCAGTCAAGATGGAGAATCCCAGCTGCTTGGCTGGACTTAGTTGGACTGCTTCATAACAACATTTGTATCCAAATATCCTCTTCAGTAAAATATATCAGAATTTTGATTTATTCTCTTTTCTATCTTTTATTCATCCATGTACTCATGTTTGTAAGTCCAACTGTTTCTTGGCTGGCTTTCTACCAATAATAAAAGAAAAAAAACCAACAACCAGAAAGTCCTTAAAATTTTTTTTTTTTTTTTAGCATTCTTTTAACTCTACCAAATGATTTATGAATTTCATATGTCTTACCATCCTTTAGAGCAACATTTTTCTCACAGACTTTTGTTTTTGGCCAAAATAAAGGGTTCTGTGGTGAGCTGGCATGAGAAAGACTACATTCTTATGCATACTTACTCTGTGTCCCCCATACCCTACCCTCAAAATAGGTTAGTGATTCATAATTCACAGTGGCATTTTGAAAGATTCTGAGATGTACTGCATAAAGAATCTAATAGATTAACTTTGACCTATTCACCCCCCCACCCCCATAAATACCTATTATCATTCCATGAGCTAATGTTGGATAGGACACCTCTGTGACCTTTTGGTTTAGGAGTTTCCTTATTCTCTTTTGGTCAGTCTTTGTGTTTGTAGATGTACTTCTCTTTTTGTCTTTGCTTATTTATTTCATTGCTAGTTAGACTTGCTGGGTCTTTTTTCCTTTTGCATTCTCAATATTAATTTGAAAATTTTGTACTTGAACTTTCTGTAACACATCTTTGAAACGATTCCTTTCCTCTTTCTGTCATTTGGTCTCTGAGTGATTGTCTTTTTGTTTTCATGTTTCTTTAGAGTGTTAGCCCTGGATTGGGTCAGATAACTTATGGGGAGTACTTACAATGAGTTTTAGGTCTTGTACTTGTGAATATTTGTTTTTTCCATTTATGCTTTTCCCATACTTATTTTTTTGATAGGCTTCTGTGACCCAAGTTGAAATTTTATAATAATTTACTTTGAACAACAGAATAATTTTTGTTATCTTTCTGTATTCTATATTGAAATGGTTATTTTCATACTTTTAACAAGAATGCTACTTTGGTACTACTGGTGGTTATAATGGTTTCAGCTGTTTTTTTAATTTACTTAATAGTTGATGTAAGATTTTTAAGCTTCATTGCTTGTGATAGGGAATTAGCAACTAAAATAGTATGTTAACATTTATATTTTCCAGTGAACCTACTCTGAAATTCACTTTTCCTTCACAGAATTTGTAACAGAACTTCATATTGCCTTGCAGTGCTTACTGCATACAAGCTATGCTCTTGTTTCTGCTTGCAGACTCTTGCCAGATGTCATTTTCTCAATGACACCCATTCCTACCACTGCATTTGAAGTTGCAGACCTCCTTCCCCACACTACCTGTTCCCCTCTCTACTTCATTTTTGTCTTTTGTGTTGATCAATATGTAACAAACTATGCATTTTATTTATTCATTGTGTTTGTTCTTCTTCAATACAAGGTGAACTCCCTGAGGGCAAGTGTTTTCATCTGTTTGGTCACTGCTTTACCTCTACTGTCTAGAACAGTGTGACACATTATGGGTGCAGAGTAAGTTTTTTATTGAAGTACAGTTGATTTATAATGCTAATTTCTGCTGTACAGCAAAGTGACTCAGTTACATATATATGCATTCTTTCTCATACTTTTCCATTATGGTATATCACAGGATATTGAATTTAGTTCCCTGTGCTGTATAGTAGGACCTTGTTGTTTATCCATCCTATATATAATAGTGTGCATCTGCTAACCCCAAACTCTCAATCCATCTGTCCCACAATGAATTCTTGATTAAAAAAAAATTTAATCTCAGGAGATGTAGAAAATGCATTCCATAACTTTCAGTATCTATTCATGATACAAAATAAAAAGACTATCATTAGAAGGTATAAAATATTCAGCAGATGTGATATTTAATGGTGAAACATTGAAAACATTCTTTTTTAATATTGGAAACAAGATAAGACACCTTTCACCAACAAGATAAGATAATCCTTCTTTGCAGCATTACATAGGAAGTCTTACACAGGAAGAAAAAGAAGAATTCTTAGCATTGGAGAAGAAACTGCTATCACTAGTCATTGAGGATATCTTGTCCCTGTAGAAAAACCAAAAGAATCTACAGATGAAGTATTCGAATGAATAAAAGTGGTTAGCAAGTACATTGCAAACAAAATCAATATACCTAAATCAGTTGTATTTCTGTACTCTGCTACAACTATTTAGAAAAGGCAATGAGATACCATTTATAATATTATCACAATTATAAAGTACCTAGGAATAACTCTAGCTAAAATAGGCAACAACTATATGGAGAAAATGATAGAATAAAGACACTTAAGAAAAACTAAAGGAATGGAGAAATAAATCTTATTTCAATAGAAAATTTCAATCTACAGAAGATGTGATTCTCCCCAAATTGTTTTAGAGATTTTATGAAACTAAAATGAATTTCCTTCACCTCCCTCCCCCACATAGAACATGCGAGCTGATTCTTAACAGCAAATGGAAGAGTGAATTGGGGATTTTTGACCTACTAGATATTAAGACTCGCTATTATAAAACTCTATCAATTAAGACAGCATGGTACTGAGCAGAAATAAAAATAGATGATTGGAAGAGATTAGAGAAGCCAGGAGCACAGCCGTACATTTATGGTAAAGAGGACTATATAAATATATATGTATATGTTTTGGGGTCAACCTTTAAGTTCTCTTAGCAAATTTTAGTTATACATTGCAGTGTTATCAACTAGTCACCATGCGATACATTAGAACCTCAGAACTTATTCATCTTATAGCTTAAAGTTTGTAGACTTTATTTTTTTAGAGCAGTTTTATGTTCACAACAAAACTGAGTGAAAGGTACAGGGATTTCCCATGTACCCCCTGTTCCCACAGATGTATAGCCTCCACCATGATCAACTACTCACCAGAGAAGTATATTTGTTACAATTGATGAATCTACATTTACACTTCATTAGCACCCAAAGTCCATAGTTTACATTAGGATTCACGCTTGGTGTTGTATGTTCTATGGGTGTTGACTAATGACATTATCCATCTAAATTATGGTATCACTTAGTTGGAATCAAAGAGTATGTAGCCTTTCAGATTGGCTTCTTTCACTTAGTAATAAGCATTTAAAGTTCTTGCATATCTTTTCATGGGTTGATGGCTTCTTTCTTTTTAGTGCTGAATAATATTCCATTATCTGGATGCACCAGTTTGTTTACCCATTCACCTACCGAAGGGCATCTTGGTGGCTTCCAAGTTTTGGCAATTATCAATAAAGCTGCTATGAAACATCTGTGTCCAGGTTTTTTATGTGGACATAATTCTTCAACTCCTTTGTGTAAATACCAAGGATTCCGATTGCTGGATCATATAGTAAGAGTATGTTTAGTTTTGTAAGACACTGCCAAACTCTCTTCCAGAATGGCTGTACTATTTTGCATTCCCACCAGCAATGAATGAGCGTTCCTATTACTTCACATTCTTGCAAGTATTTGGGGCTGTCAGTGTTTGGATTTTCATTTTTCTAATAGGTAGGAGCATTGTCTTTAATTGGCGGTGGGGGGGTGGGGAACAAAGGAAGTAACTCAGATATTCATTAATATCAATCGAATGATGTTGATTAAGCATGGTCAGTCCCTGAACTAGTGTCCTCCCGGACTGGGGAGTGCAGCGCGGGGCGGGGACTCGCAGAGAAGAGGACAGCGCATCAACCCCAGCGGGAGGCGCGCAGGTCTCGGGATGCGGAAGGCGGGCCGGCGCCGCGCTCCTCTCCGCCGCCGCGAGCGAGACGGTCACGTGCAGCGGAGGGGCTGACCCCCGCGGGCGGGCCTGGGAGGGGCGCCGCGCCCTTGGTTCGGGGTCGCCCGAGGCTAGGCGCGAGGCGGGCGCTTGCGCAGCGCGGGACGGAATGCGAGCCGGGGCCGAGTCCGCCGCGGGTGGGGAAGGGCGGGGAGGAGCCTGGGAGCGCGCCGGCCGCCATAGGGGGAGGGGCGGGGCGGAGCCGCGGCGCGCGCGTCCGTCGGAGGGGGAGGGACAGGGCAGCCACTGGGCGCGCTCAGGGCGGCTGCCGCGAGCGTGGGGCGAGCGTGGGGCGAGCGTGGACCGCGGCGCGGCGGTGCGACTCTTTCCCCGGCCCTCCTCCCCGCCCCAGGCGAGGGCACCGTGTGGCGGCGGCGGGGCCAGCGAGGCCGGAGGAGGCGGCCGTGCCAGGGCATGGTGGTCTGGGGCAACGCGGAAGGTGAGCGACCCCCGGGCCGGCGGCGGGGGTGGGGGCGGGGTGGGACCGGCATCGCGTCGCCGGGCGGCCGCCCGAGCGCGGGCGGCCTGAGGCGGGGCGGGGGCGGAGCGCCGGCCCGGCCCCCGCTGCCCTTGGTCTCGCGGTCTGGGAGGCCCGCGAGAAAAAAAAAAAAAAAATAGAATGATCTTAAAAATTGAGAGTTGCATATATAATAAAATGGCATGAAACTGTACACAAACATTGTCCCAAAACCAGTTTGCTGGTTTTGATACTGTAATATAGTTAGGTAAGATGTAACCATTGGAGGAAACTGGATGAAGCATGCATAGGACTTCTCTGTACTATTTTTTCAACTTCTTTTTTACCTCTGATTTTTTCAAAATGAAAAAAAAGTCAACAATTTTAGAGCTGTTTTCTTGCAGATGAAATACTGTCCCTCCATGAAAGCAATGAATTACTGATAAAAACCGAGGGCTACATCTCAAAAACATCATATTGAATAAAAAAACAATTAGCATAAAAAGATATAGTATAAATCTCAGAACATACAACCTAAACAATATATTATTTAGAGATACAGCTATGAGAAAATTAACAAGAAAAGCAAGTGAGGGCTTCCGTGGTGGCGCAGTGGTTGGGAGTCCGCCTGCCAATGCGGGGGACGCGGGTTCGGGCCCTGGTCTGGGAGGGTCCCCCATGCCGCGGAGCGGCTGGGCCCGTGAGCCACAACTGCTGAGCCTGAGCGTCTGGAGCCTCTGCTCCGCAGCAGGAGAGGCCGCGATGGTGAGAGGCCCGCGCGCCGCGATGAGGAGTGGCCCCCACTTGCTGCAACTGGAGAAAGCCCTCGCACAGAAACGAGGACCCAACACAGCCAAAAATAAAAATAATAAATAAATAATAAATAAAAAATTAAAAAGAAAAAAAAAAAGAAAAGCAAGTGAATGATAAGACACAAACTTGAAGATAATGTTTATCTCAAAGGACTAACGGAGGGTATGTGACCAAGAAAAGGGATTCAGGGTCCTCAAAGGTGATTGTAATGTTCTTTTCCTTAAATTTTTATTAATCACTATTTTATAACAACTCTTAAGTCTTAAAAATGTATAAACCTGATGTTTAGTATTTAATAATCACCTTTATTGAAAAGAGTAAAATTAAGTGAAAGGTGAATAAAATTCAGCAACATTAAACATGGTTGATAGAGCATATAATTATAAGAGCGTCTAAGAGAAGATTGGGTTCTAGTTTAAATTCTGGTCTGACTCTAATTTGGGGTTAGTAGGTTTTGGTCAGTGGTTTTTGAAGGGCGGTCCCTGGGCCAGCAGCATTAGTACCACTTGGATATTTGTTAGAAACGTAATTTCTCAGACCCTACCCCAGACCTACGCTCTTGGGGAAGAGCCCAGCACTCTCTATTTTAACACAAACCCTCCAGGAGATTCTGATGTGCACAGACTTTTGAGAGTCACCAGGAAGTTCAACTTTCTCACCCATAAAATTAGAAGCTAAAACTAGATCAGTGTTTCCCAAAGTGTGGTATATGTAGTACTGATCATGTGCAAGATGTTTTTAAGTGATAGATACATCACCATTTAAAATTTTATTTATTGTAATGTTTGTTAGACTAGTACAGATAGCTTACCAAACCCATAAGTTCACTGATGTTGTGTCATACATTGTTAAGTTAAAAAAAAAAAAAAAAAGAAAGGAAAGGAAAGGAATCAACTTAATGTAAATAAAATAATAAGACAAAATAGTAAGGTATGTATAGCAGAAAGTAACACAACATTGTAAATCAATTATACTCCAATAAAAATTTAAAAAGTAAGATGATATGAGAATATCACCAAATTCCTGGGGTTAGTTCTTAGATATTAAAGTTTCAGTAGTCCTAAAGAGGATCAATCTTGAAAATATTTTCCATTCTAAAATTCTGAGACTTCATATGCTTGCTTTTCTTACAGATCTGCCTCCTTAATTTTGCTTTTTAAAATTCAAGCTAATACGTTAAAAATTTAGTCCACACAGCTTGTGTTGGGAGAGGAATGGCCTGTTAATGTGCTTTTGTATTGGGGGATACTTATCTGAGATTCAAAATTTAACCATAGCTAATGGAAAGTGTGGATAATTCACATGCGAATCATTAAAGTTAAATATATTAAGGAGAAATCTGTTTTGAAAACATGATTTAATTTTAGAAGCACTTTCTTCCTTTCACTACTTGTAGTATTTATAGTGGAATAGGCAGATGGTTTTATGTAAGGAAATGAAATGAGATTTGTGGACAGTAAGAAACATTTTGATAATTAGGGATTTAGACTTTGAAAAGTCTATACAAGTTATAAACAGCTACAACATGACTGGCCCTTTTGTTAAAAAGTAAATTTATTTATTTATTTATTTTTGGCTGCGTTGGGTCTTTGTTGCTGTGTGTGGGCTTTCTCTAGTTGCGGCGAGCGGGGACTACTCTTCATTGCTGTGCGTGGGCTCTAGGCGCACGGGCTTCAGTAGTTGTGGCACGTGGGCTCATTAGTTGTGGCTCGTGGGCTTAGTTGCTCCACAGCATGTGAGATCTTCCTGGACCAGGGCTCGAACCCGTGTCCCCTGCATTGGCAAGTGGATTCTATACCACTGCGCCACCAGGAAAGCCCATGACTGGCCTTTTTAACTGGCATTTTAAATAGCTTTTTTGAGATGTAGTTCACATACAGTTCACCCACTTAAAGTGTACAATTCAGAGGTTGTGTATAGCCAGAGAGTTGTGCAGCCATCACAGTGCACAATTCTAGAGCATTTCATTACCCCAGAAAGCAACCCTATATCCATTAGCAATTATTCTCCATTCCCTCTACACTCTCAACCCTAGGCAACCACTTATCTACGTCTTATTTCTATGGATTTGCCTATTCTGGGCATTTCATATAAATAGAATTTATATTTCATATAAACATAATGATATGTAGCCTCTTGTGACTGGCTTCCTTAATATAATATCTTCAAGGTTCATCCATATTGTAGCATGTATCAGTACTTTATTCCTTCTTATTGCTGAATGATATTCTGTTCTATTGATATGATATGTCACTTGATGGACATTTGGGTTGTTTGCACTTCTTGTCTTTTATGAATAATGTTGCATGTATGAACATTCATGTACAAGTGTTTGTGTGAAAGTATGTTTTAATTTCTGTTTTCTACCTCGGAGTGGGATTTCTGGGTCAGATGATGACTGTGTTTAACATTGTAAGGAACTGACTGGATCTAAAATGCATTCTCATTCAAAGCAAAATTACAAGTTTGCTGAAAACTTAAATACATTTCTGTTCTAATTTATAATAAGGTACCAATTTTGTTTGTCAATGGTTTTATTACAAAATATCTCTCAAATGATATTTGGCAAAAATCATCATTAAAATACATGTTTTTGAAAACAGCAGCTTACAAACGGCTATTCTACATCACAATTTATCATCATTTATCAAAATTGTCACATCTTCTGAGACATGGTTCTTTCTATGCATATTTTATCGCTGCCTGTGTCGTTTAGCATTTCGGGGAAAAAAATGTCATGGAATCTGCTTCCTGAGCTGATGATTGAATTCAGATTGTTTTGGTTGACTTTTACAAATAAATTATATGTTAAGAAACTGATGGTAGTTTTTTTTCTAAAATTCTCGTTTCAGCAATAATAAAAAACATACTTCTAAAATAAAAACATAACATTTTGGAGTCTAGCTGCATCTGACGCTTGATATTTTGCTGTGCTGCCCTATTAATATTTTGAAGTTATAAGAAGAGATACTTTTTTGTGTAATGAGAATTTATGTTCAGTAAATTGTTAATATTTGACTTTGTCTTACTTTCTTCTAATGCTTTCCTAAAGGCTTATGTACTAAATTACCTACCTTTAGATTTATTTTTAGTAAAGGTGTTCAAGATATTCTTTTTCATACCTACTTGTGAAATGAGGTTTTTAGCATCTCCTTGTTATAAAGGAATATTTGTGAAAAAAATAAGATAAACAACTAAATGCAGTGAATAACTGAAGTAATAGAGAAGTGATAGTATAGAAAAAAGATGCTCCTCAGGGAAGAGAAAGAAAAAATACCAGTTGGACTTGAATGGATAAGATTTATTTAAAGCCTTTCATTGCTGTATGAAGGATAAACAAAAAGAGTAGTAAGGCAGCATGAGGCATTCAGTGTCCTTGTAAAGAAGACAGGAAATATCCTTAATCTCTGAATCTATAACTGTATGATTCTACACATAGATCAGCTAAAATCATCCTTTGTTTTATTTCTAGTAGGGATAAGCTATTCTATGCACAATATTGTAATGGATGTTTGTAGTGAAGACTTGAAGCATTTGGATCATTTGGGAAGTAGACTGAGACAGGGTTTAGTGTGTAGAATACTGGTAAGCATGTGCCCTTGGGAACAACATAGTGGGAGGGAGGCAGAGGCGTCAGGATTGGGCAGAAGCTTACGTCAAAGTGTCTCCTTTGCCAGCCTTCCAAGAGAGGTTTGTTGATCGCTTGGGTGTGGGGAATGACAGAAAGAGGTGTCAGGATGATTTCAAGGATTTCAGCCTAACTAACTAGAAGGACGAAGTTGTCATCAACTTCATCCTTTGAAAGGAGGTTTGGTGGAGAAGATCTGGAGTTAGTTGGGCCTGTTAAACGTTTGAGATCTGTAAAACATCTATTGGCAGAGGATGAGTTGGTGAGTCCATATGTGAAACTGGAGCCCAGGAAAGAGGTCTGCAGTATATATAAATATGGGGGTGGTCAGCATAGGATAGATGCTAATTCGACCAGGAGACTAGCTGAGACCACCAAGTGAGCATGTGTAGACTGACTTGAGGATGAGACAGGGCTGAGTCCTGGGACACTTCAGCGCTTAGAAATTGGATCAAATAGGGGAAACCAGCGGAGGAGACTGGGATGGAGCCCCAGGACCTAGCACACTGCTTAACAGCAGTGGGTAGTAGATGTTTATTTAGTGGATAAATGTCCAAAGGGGAGGGAAAATAACATAGGACAATGATGAATTTTATTTCTCCAGGTAGAATAAATTAAAAGGTGAAAAATAGGATCAACTGTTATCTATCTCATCGGTGAATGGGTGGGGAGTGAGTCATGGAAATTAGAATAAAAATAGATGTGCTCTTTTCTATAAAAATATATATGTATACATATAAAATAGGAACCGTTCCTTTTAATAAACTGAAGTATTTTTAATGCAGTTACTTTCTTTTAATCTTTATGGTACCTATTGTGCTTGTGTGGCTAATTCTTGGAGAAACTGTATAAAAATGTCCCTTGTGTATAGAGATGAATCCAGTTCTTCAGATTGATTATTTCTATTTTTTGTGAATATGCTTTAAAGTAGCAAATTAAGTAGTTGAAATTCATTTGAGAAATTATCCTGTATTTGTATCTCTGTTCTTTGTACTAAGTTACAGAAGAATTTCATTTATATATTTGCTTCCATATATTTGATAATTTACAGTAGAATTTTCAGTGTTCTTCATGGTTAAAATTGGTACTAACGGTGATTTGGAAATTGTGTTGAACATGTATCTTGCTAAACTATAGAAGACAGACATTTTCTTCAAGGATTTTATATTCTAGGTGAAAAAGTTAAAACATTTATGGAAAGGTACATAAACAGTTTTCTTGGGAAAATATACAGTTATGTCATTGAAACTCTGAGTCCTGTCTTACACTGAGCAGGACATTTATTAAAGAGTAGACTGAAAGTAGAAATATCTGTAAGCTTGAATTTTGACGGAATGAAAGAAGAATACAGAAATCAAGCTCACAAACTCAGCTGCCTTGATGTGGATGAAGCTTCTGTGAACAGACAGCTACTGTCCTTGAATAATAGTTCACATATCTTTTAAAGTGAATTAAGCTTTGGTTGTATTGGACCTGACCTGTCGGTGAGAAGGAGATGGCTGAGTCCAGGGAGGCGTGTGAGCTTTCTCAAGACAGACTAGAGTCGCTGGTGACTGAGACAAGTAGTGAAACGTTATTTCAAGGGTTGAAATGTGAATAGGAACCAGTGATTTAACAATGCTCATCTCTAACTTTAAGCCTTTTCTTGAGCCAGAAACCTTGGTTTTTTATGAGAGTTTGAGATTCCCTGAAGATACAACCTAGGTTGGACAGTTACCCAGATCTATTATATATTTAAGCTCAGGAAAGTTATGTGAACTGTGTTACTGCTTCTTGTTTTTGTGAATTTTTGATCCAGGCTTTCAGAAAGACCTGAGCTGAACTCTAGGACAAAGCTTGTGGTGACCACCTTTGCTGTTTCAAGCCACTGTCCTCTGTGTTTCTTTCTGTCATTCAGGAATTTTGTTGTCATAGCTCCTCTATTACTGACTTGTGTGTGTGTGTGTAGGGGGTGTCCTTCATTTGTAAATTCTGTACTCTTTGGAACTTGGATGGAGATGGTAAATACAGAAGTCTTAGAATAGAATTGGTCCCAAACTATTTTGAGAGAAAACACAAAGCATATTAAAATTTACATTTTCAATTAAAGCATAGGGAAACCATTCACAAAAAGGGTGCAGAAGTTGCTGCTGTTGTTTTTTGTGTTATATGCTGGTTATAGACCTTCATTTTACGGTTATTTCTCTGAAATGCAGTAAAAAAAACCCAAAAAACAAAAAACAATGCCTAGCACCATAGCAGCCCCTATGAAATGAGGCATATGCTGTTTCTAAGACTCACAGCATGTTTTTCTGATATTGTGTGTGCCCATAAACATGTTTATGGTAGGTGCTGTCTGAGGCAGGGGCGGTTTTCCTATGGAAATCCTCTCTTGAACATACTGGTTTCTGATTCCCCTTGAGGAAGAATGAAGCTCCTTTTTGCTTCCTTAGCAAATTTGATACTTCAAGTATTAATAACATAGCCAGTGGTTGATATGTATCTTGATGACTTACAGGTCATCATGATGGCTGCTCTGTCATAAGTTGCTGTGGTTTCAGAGTACGTTAGAACTCTACACAGTGTTTTGAGGTGGGAGGGAGCTGAGGTTTAATGAAAGAGAAATTCCCTGCACAGCAGTGGTGATGCCTTAATGATAAAGTCATCTGGCTCGGTCTCAAAATCACTGGGTCTACCAGCAACAGCATTAGATGTGAAGTCTGACCTGGGCTTACATTTTGATTTTGCCATTGAAAGCGTTATGACTTTGCCCTCAACACTTCTGCGAGCCTAGAGGAATGTTAATTACTAAATTAAAACAAATTTATGAGATCCTTTTGATGGAGTAGAGTGTAATATCTGCTGAGTGCCCCAATAGACATTCAGCCCTTTAGAGGAGAAGACGTATAAGTGGTAAAGAGTAGGCTGCTTTTGGAGAAGGAAGCGTGAGGTGAGATGGCAAATTTGGGAATATGTTTTCTAAGGAAGGCCTTGGAGGAGGCCATCATTCTGTAAACCTGAACTTGAGATACAGCAGTGTCAGTTTTGGGGATAGGAGGTCTCTGGGGCATTTATGATTGGGAGTGTGTGAAAATACTGATTCAGAGCCACGAGACCCTGTGACATTGGCTGCATCTAACCCAGGTCTTTCTCATTTAGGGCCCCAGACTAGGGAAGCTACAGTTATCTTCTGAAAGATAGTAAAAAAGATGATCTTGCTGCTCTTAAAGTGAAGGAATCCAAATTTTGCTGAAGAAATGTTTTAGGGACAGGATTGCCCCCATGGTTTTAATACCACTCTTGACTGATTGTTTATTTCGCTTCATATTTGGGGAAAAATATATGGAAGTTTAGGTTGGGAAAATTACTTGGAAGAGTTTCTTAAGAATAACCTCATTAGATAGTTTGTGTGTAGATGTGAGAATAAAATTTTCTTAGAAACAAATGATTTTTTTTATAGTTCAAATATTTTATTTTCCTTAAAGATAGGAGTAGATTTTATAGTTTGAGACTCTTGCTATTATTTAAGCAATAACCAATAAATGTGAGTAAGTAGCAATTAGTTAGGAAGAATGATATAATGATGAACTACTGGAAAATATAAACACTATAGATAACATTGTGGAATTGGAAGGGACTTATCACCTGATTTTATAGACAGTTTGTCTCATTATTCAGCCTCCTCACTGTAAAATGGTAAAAATATTAGGTGATCCAGAGTTATTTTAAGGAATAAAAGAGAATTTATTCATTCAACAATTATTTATTAAGTGCTTACTAGGTGCTGAGGTACATGCAGGTTCAGAGGATGTGTCTGTGTATTAGAAAGAAGAAAATCCTGGCCTTCATGGATTTTACCGACTAAGAGACAAGAGGCTTACCCAGTGATGACAAACGTGATGAGGGCTTCCAGTGTGCTCCCTGCAATGGTGTTTTAGACTGAACACAGTGCCTGATAGTTGCAGTAGGAGAAGACTAGCACCAGTGTGTCTTGGATGCAAAGTACACCCATTATCTCATTTAAATCTAACACCAGTTCTATAAACTAGGTCTAGTTTCCCCCCTTTTACAGCTGAGCAATGTTGTGTTCTTTTAGGTCTGTGATCAAATCATGGTTATTAAATAAATTAATGAGTAAACCGACCTAAAGTGTGGTCCAATGTCTTCAGCCGGATAGTGGCAGAGCTGGCACTAGAACTGGTTTTGACTCAAGCTCAGGCTCCTTTCATTGTACCACATTGCCCCTCAGAGCGTGCATGGGCAAATAATCGTATGTACCATGGTAGATAGGAAGAGTGCACAGTTTCAGAGATCCCATACTTGCCAATATGAAAATCATTTCACACAGTACAAATAATAACAGTGAAATCAGGTCTGCTAGCATCCTCAGTTTTAATTCCCATCGCAGTTATATTCAATTATCCATTGAGATGGACTTTGAGTTGTGGATTTAGTTTATTAAGTAATAGGATCCAACTCTAAGTTTTCTCTGGCAAGCTATTGGCTGTGAAGTAAATTCAAGGCTAGTCATCCAAAACGTAAGGTGTCCTGAAGTAGATGTATATGTCATCTTGTCTAATGGGTGGGTTGTGTGAGAGATTTTTCTTTCCAAATTGAGTCATTGGAGACCATTGCTCCTATTACTGCCTTTGAAATCCTGCAGCTGGTGAACCTTTGGTAGTTGAGATTTCTTTCTCAAAAACAAAAACCAAAAACATGTATTATAAGTATTTGTAGTCTAGTTGTGTGTGGGTTACGTGTCTTAATTAGTAAAGTTCTGATGAATGTCCTGAGATTTTATAAAAACTTCAGTAATAACTAAAAATGAACATTCCTGATCCTTTCTAGTGACCCCATAATCAAATCCAAGGCAGTTTCTACTCTCTGCCTTCTATCCTCCAACTCTGAACCATCTTGAAAATACTTGTTTTTTCTAAACATTGTTAGTTTAGGGAGTTACTTGGAGTGAGAGAGTCTCTTTCCTTTGGCTTCCTTTGGGTCAGCAAAGCAGAGGAGTTAGTTTTGGAGGGTTCTCCTTCTATGCCTCATCAGTTTTAGTCCTTGGCAACGTCTCTAGTCCCAAAGAAATGATGTGGGACTCCCCATGTCTTCCAGAATTTTTAGAAGGCATGTGATGTATTAACAGTACCTGTGTCTCTTCTGTAATTCATTTGGGCTCTGCAAAATGCCAAAGTGTATCTAATAGAGCAGTACAAGACATGTGCCTATTTTCTTAAAAGTCAACCTTAATTTCGTTTCACTCCAGTCTGCCGCTGGTCTCCCCAATAATTAGGATTTTAAGGCTTATGAATAGTTAGGGGCGCTCCTAGTCCAGAAAGGAGATGCAGCTGAAAATATGACATATATTGGCACTACCACTGCAGTGCTTTGGGTTTAAATATTCATCAGACAAAACTAAACTCTATGAAATGAATGCCAGGATAGACCAGTCTCATCCTGATTTCCTGTCTGGAGTCTATTGCTATAAAAGGTGTATATGTTTATAATTCCTGCCCCTAATAGTCCCTTGCTTCTGTAGAGCAGTGTTTCTTTCCCAAGCACTTAAATATGTTTGATTTTACCCTTTAAGGCAGACAAACTCAAGTTGACACACAGTTTTTCTCATGACAAGGACCAGTTGTGATTTATGGCCATTTACAGGATGTCAGTGATGTGGAGAGGGTACATTTTGAGCGAACAAGGCTATATATGTATATCCTTTCACTTGGCAATAAAGAACATGGTAAAAAGCTGTTTTCTTCTCAGTGAAGAGCCCTTAGGCTAACTTCCTATAATGTTCACCTAACGTGTTACTATGTTCAAGTCACCTTAACAAATATTTCTTGAGTGCCTGCCTCCTGCAAGGTATTCCACTGGCTGAAGTGAAAGTTTCTGTGAGAAGCCTGATGTCTAGAATTTGGAAGTAAAAAAATGCAGTGTTAGTGTGGTTCTTTACTGCTTTAGTTGAAAAGAAAGTGTTATGAGGTAACCTGTCTTTTCCTTTATGAATTTGGCTTGTTTAGCAAGAAACGTATTAACCAAAGATGAAAGGTAGATTCAGAAACATTTATTCACTTTTAATATGAGTGTAAACTTTTATTTTCACCCGAAATTCCTAAACACCTTGATTATAATAAAGTACAACCCTGATTTTGGCTTTTAGGGCCAAGGATAAAAGATTTGTAGACTTACTGAAGAGTAGATTCTATGAAAGCACAGACTCCTGATAAACGCTGAGTGCCCTGTAGTCCTCTAGATCAGCGGTCCCTAAATTTCTGGCACCAGGGACCAGTTTCGTGGAAGACAGCTTTTCCACGGACGGGGGGTTGGGGGTATGGTTGAGGTGGTAATGTGAGTGATGGGAAGCGGCAGATGAAGCTTCGCTCGCTCCCCGCCACTCACCTCTTGCTGTGCGGCCAGGTTCCTGGGGGGTTGGGGACCCCTGCTCTAAATAACTGTCCTAAAAGTGGAAGAACCAGTCTTTTTGTTGGTGAGGACCCAGTGGCCTCCATCATTGTAACTACTGTGATATAACCTGTAGTGTGTGATTGATAAATAATTTAATACTGTTGACAGGGGTATTTGTTGCTTATTTTGTACATTTGCAAGCAGTTCTTTCTTCCTCATGACACTCCTTGCATTAATAGTTGACCGATATGACATGATGAGTCAATAAGACTGCTTTCCCTGTGACCAGAGTTGTCAGGACAAGTCAGGGTCTAATCAGACATTTTCATTTCATTAAGTTGGACTTTTGCCAGAGCCTTTTGGAAGCCAGCATAACACTTGTTCTTGCAGGTCATTGGCCCAGACACAGTCACATGATTACACCTCCACGCGAGAACGTCTGGGAAATGTTGTTTTATAGTCTCGTTTCGGAATAAAAATCAGGGTTCTGACGTTAAGAAAAAGGCTACTGCTGAGCTACCCCAATTCTTTTCCCTACCTCCGATTTCTTCCTGATACTTAGATGGAAGATCTGGCTGTATTCCTTTTCTTGAACTCTGTGTGGCATACTTGGGTACTTCATGTCCTAGTCTTTCAACCTGAGAGGAGTATCCTTCAAGTTTTTGCAGCTTGCAACTCCATGAGCTCAGTAGGAGTATCCTTGAAGCAAAATAAGAACAGGGTGTTGCATGCTCTTTTTTTTTTTCTTTTAATTTCAGATTTTAATGATCAATTTTAGTTATCTATGCAAAGTGATTCATGCAGATCATAAAATTCTTAGAGGAAAAGGAACCCTGGGACAGAAGACATGGGTCCACTGAGGGCGGTAGTCATGGTTTGCAAATAAAAATTGTGACTGCAGCCAGAGGAAGGAACAGTGGGTGCTGAGAAAGCAAATGACAGATAACCATTCCTAGAGGGTTTATTTGGCTTTTTAGAAATAAGTAAACGAAAAGTTCCCTCTAGTTTGCTGCTTTGAGTCTTCCCTTTGAACACATCATCTAGACAGAGTTGACATAGATGGTTCTTTTAATTTAAAATCTCTGTAGTCTTCAAACAAGGAGGCCCCATGCAGGCAGTCTCATAGATGGTTGTACATGAATTACCCGTCTGTCTTCAAAAAAGGGAGTTTCTGATTTCCTTCTAAGAAAAAGATTTGCAGGATGTGGTGGGAATGAGGTGAGTGAGGCCTTCAACTTCCATGCAGTTGCAGACATTTTGGAGGCAACTTGAACTCTTTGGATCATACTTTAATCCCTGATACCTAAGGATGGCGATCCTCATTTCAGCATCTGGGTGGTATTCATGAAAGACTTCTGGTTGAACAAGTTAGGAAGGATGCCCATATGAATAAACCTTATTATATGTGCCAGTTTCTGGGCAGCCTGCAGTACCGAGTTCTGACCTGGGATTAGGATGCCTTGTGTGGAGCTAGTGCCACTGCAGCTCTTAAGTCTCATCCAAGATGGTTATTTTCCATGTGCTTCTGAGTAGCTGTTTCTTTGGCTTTCTAATAGCATGGATACCCAGCATAATCACAGACTCCTAGATATGGAAGTATGTGAATGATAATGTAGTCTAATTTCGAAAGAAATGAAATGAAAGAGGCCAAGTGACTTGCTTCAAGGTATCTGGTAGAAAAACTGGTGTTAGAACCTTGGTTCCGTGTTCTCAGTCCAGTGCTGTCTTGCAGTGCACTGAATTTCTCAGAGAAAATGAGACTAAATGCGGTGTTTTTCTATGTCCTCCTTTGCTCCTGGTACTTAACAGACCTGGAATCTACTCATGTATGTGTCAGGTTTTAGATCAGCAATAGGCTCACTGATTATGGAAGTAATTGGGGAGAAGTGGTATGTGTGAAAGTTTCAGGTAAGCGAGGCAAGGGGTTATTGTGGTGGATAGGGAGATGTTTGCCAGTTCAAATCACATTTCTGCAGTGCGTGATGGGACTTGGGGCTCTTCTTTCTGTAGCTTATTAGCAGATAAGCTGTTTCGCTGCTGGAGCTGCTGAATCTACAATAGCATGAATCAGCAAGAAGGAGGTGTAATTAGTCACGTGGACTTAGGCATTTCCCATTGCCAAGGCTTGATATATTCACATCTTCCACTTTTTTTTTTCCTTCCGGTTTTACTGAGATATAATCGACATACAGCACTGTAAAAGTTTAAGGTATATAGCGTAGTGCTTTGACTTACATACATCATGAAATGATTATCACAGTAAGTTTAGTGACCATTCATCATCTCATATAGGTACAAAATTAAAGTAGAAAAAAAGTGTTTTTTTTCACATCTTCTGTTTTTTCCTCTTTGTAGAGGCTCATCACATGGAATGATAGCATGTTTAGTCTTCTGTGTTACACTTGGTTTAGTCCATGTAATTACATATAATGTAAAATTACATACAGTGCAAATCAGTCAAGAGGCTATCTTTCCTTCCTCCATCTCTGAGACATGGGTGACCACAGGAGGCCACTCTGTTGACATTTCTTGCTCTTGTCGTGGCCCTGTTGCCAATCAGTCTAAAAACATATTTTTCTGTGAATTTCTTGTGAAGTTATTTACTTGAAAATTTTCTAAACGTATGTAATTCAAACTTGATTCTTTGTTTAATGCCAGTGTAATTTTTATTGACTAGAAAAAAAATTATATGAATTCTAGATTTTCCCGGGAAATCTATAACATGCAGATCTGAAGTTCATATGGGACCTCTGTCTCCTCGTGAGCCCTAGGTAAGGTACAGTGAGGATGGAGAGGTGGATAAAGGAAGGAGTGAGTGATGCTTCATTGAGGAAGGTGAGCAAGGTGGCCAGATAGGTTTGTTTCATGACACAGAGTGTGATTTAAGCACTTACTTTCTTTTGAAAACATGTCTTTTCACCATCTCCCTATCCTGATATCACAGGAGGAGGGAAAAAACCAAACAAACCTGTTGCCTCATTTCCTAAAGCAGTGATTCTCAAACTTGAATGAACATGCAAATCACCTTGCATTTTCCAAGACTGCCGACTCTGGTTTAATAGTGGTGGGGCAGTGGTTCTCAAAGTGTGTTCCTCAGAGCAGCAGCTCTGGTTCCACCAGCCGTGTTAGAACTATAAATTCATGGACCTCGCCTGACCTGCTGAATTAAAATCTCAGAGGATCGGCCTCAGAAACTGTTTTTACACATTCACCAGGTGATTCTTGTGTACCTTGAACATTTGAGAATCGCTGCCATTGAAGCTATTCTCTTGGGATTTTCCCAGGCCTCTGGTATTTGCTACTCTGTGATTGGGCCTTGGTATTATTCCCTTGATATTTAGCAATTGAAACTTTTGGGCAGAGATTTTACTTGAGGCTCCTGACTGGATGTTAGTGTCCAGCAAGTTAACTGGCTCTATTAAAGTATGTTTCTTAGTCCTTCACCACTCTCTCTGTTATAACCCTGATACTTTGTAAAGCAAAGATGCCACTTCATGGAATCATGAACATCAGTACCATGGCTAGACACCATACATAACATGGCGATTGGGTAATACCTTAAAAGGTAGACTGAAAAAGAAACCAACGAAATAAAACACCCCAGAAGAAAATGCTCTTGTAGATTTTCAGGGGTTTTACATCTTAATATCAACTGAGTCCCAATTCACAGATAGTTTCAATCATATTAATAGCCAGTGGGCGTTGTTACCTAGATTCTATGCCTGCTTGGTTCAGATGGGTGCAAACATGCTTAGCAGTGCCTTTACCAGTGTTGCCATTACTGGTGAAGGAAGAGTATTTTATAATAGGGATTGGATTCTCTCAGAAGTCAGTTTTCTTAAGGTATTTGCAAAGGATGAATGTTACCTCCTACAGTGTTTCAAGAGCTCTAACTTTAATTTTCTGAAAGTTTTATTGATTTCCTCCAAAGGCTATAGCTGGAGAAATACGCACTGTATGTTATTATTTGTCAGATTGTTTACAGGGTCTCCAATATAGGTGGGCTGAGGCTGTGTTTGTGCTTTTCCTCTGGGAGGTTTTTCATCTTAGAGAAAGGATCCATGTGTTTTGTGAATCTCTATAAAGCAATGAGAGGAGTTCAAAATTTATTAGAGTATTGGACAGGTGCTCCAAAGAGGGATATTTGGGCACAAGGTCTGGATGCTAATGTTTTATGTTCTTTGAAAACAGCTTAAATATAAGTACATATAAGAACCCTAGTTAAGATTTAAGGGTAATGCTATAAGATCTCTCATAAAGGAATCACAAAAAGTGCTGCAAGTTTGTATGTTCACCCGTCATTTGCAACTTGAAGAAATTTACCCAGTTTATGCGGAAAATTGAAAAGAAGCAGATGCTTATTCCTAAGCTAGAGTTTTGAAGGCCAACAATTAAAATAAACATGTCTCTGCCAAAACTTGAACTAAATTTAAAAATTTAGCATATAAATTAAAGCTTACTTAAAACTAAATTTATCAAAGAAATACATTTGTTTTGCATTACTGGTTTCAATTATTGTGAAAAGGCTTCCATTTTTATGGAACACTGAAGATATTTTAAAGTTTCAAACAATTTATTAGACAATTGCACCACTGAAAATGAGTTATGAGTGTCTGGCTTAAATGTATGAACTATTAGCACATCGTTGATGAGCTTAGAGAGCGATGTTAAAGCAGCCATTATCCTCCTGCAGGTTAATGTTCCTATTCCCAGGGGACTGTAAGAAACTGGTTTGTAGACTGAAAACAGATAAAGCTATGGGTGAGGATATATGTAGCATCTCTTCTCTCCTATTCGTTTGTTCTTTCTCTTGGGAAACTGAATTTTGGGACATTGCTGATGAATTGCTGTCAGGCATGGGTACTCTTAGTTTATTGCCATAGAAGAAGAGAGAGATTACTTCCTTGTTTGCAGTACCTGTTTGCTCTAGTCCTGTCTGTACAGTGTTTCCTAATTAATATTTCCTAAACACCTACCTCATAACTTTTTTTCATTTACTAAATATTTATTTAGTTCTTATTTTCCCAGCTTTCTTGAAGTATAATTGACAAATAAAATTGTATATATTTAAATTGTACAAACTGATTTGATACACCTAGACATTGGGAAATACTGGTCCTGATGAAGTTAATTAACATTTTCATCACCTCACATAGTTCCCCTCTACCCCCATACCCTTGTTTTTGTTTTTGTTTTTTTTGGTGGTGAGAATGCTTAAAGTCTATTTCAGCAAATTTCAAGTATACAAGACAGTATTGTTAACTACTGTAACTATGTTGTCCATTGGATCCTCAGAACTTATTCATATTCTTCTTAAAACTGAAAGTTTGTACGTTTGACCAACGTTTTCCTGTTTCCCTCATCTCCCAGACCCTGGCAAGGACCCTTGTATTCTGTTTCTATTAGTTCAATTTTTTTTTTTTTTAAGATTGCACATGTAAGTGATACCATGTAGCATTTGTCTTTCTCAGTCTGACTTTTTCCATTTAACATAATGCCCTCCGAGTTCATTCATGTTGTCACAAATGACAGGATTTCCTTCTTTTTTATAGCTAAATAATATTCCATTGAATATATATACCACATATTGTTTCTTCATTCATTGATGGACACAGGTTTCCTTATCTTGGCTATTGTCATAATGCTGCAATGAACATGGGAATGCAGATATCTCTTTGGGATACTGATTTCATTTCCTTTGGATATGTATCCAGAAGTGGGATTGCCGGATCATTCGGTAGTTCTACGTTTAACTTTTTGAGTAACCACCATACTGTTTTCCATAGTGACTGCACCAATTCACATTCTCACCAACAGTGTACAAGGGTTCCCTTTATTCATATCCTCACCAAGATTTGTTATCTCTTGTCTTTTTTCATAATAAACATTATAATAGGTAGTGAGGTCATATCTCATTGTGGTTTTGATTTGCATTTCCCTGATGATTAGTGATGTTGAGCACCTTTTCATATATCCGTTGGTCATTTGTATGTCTTCTTTGGGGAACTGTCTATTCAGGTCCTCTGCCCACTTTTTAATTGGATTTTTTTTTTTATTTTGCTATTGAGGCATATGAGTTCTTTGCATGCTTTGGATATTAATCCCTTATCTGATAGGTAGTTTGCAAATGTTTTCTCACATTCTATAGGTTGCCTTTTCATTTTGTTGGTTGTTTCCTTTGCTGTGCAGAAACTTTTTAGTTTGATGTAGTTCTACTTGTTTATTTTTGCTTTTATTACCTGTGCTTTTGGTGTCAAATCCAGAAAGATATGGCGAAGACCTATGTGAAATAGCTTACCACCTATGTTTTCTTCTAGAAGTTTTATGGTTTCAGGTCTTACATTTAAGTCCTTAATCCATTTCAAGTAAGTTTTGTCTATGATATTCTTTCGCATGTGGGTATCAATTTTCCTAACACCAGTTATTGAATAGACTATCCTTTCCCCATTTTCTGTTTTGGGCACCATGGTCAAAGGTTAGTTGACTGCATATGCATCCCACATAACTATTTTCCTGAAAACTTTCATTTACTCCTGTTTGCTGTGCCAGGATTCATGGCCCTCAGTTTACTGTTCTATTTTCATGGATCCCTAATCATCACTCCTCTGCTTCAGTCAGTCCAGTGATTTTCCTTCTTCCACCACATCTCAGGTTCATGCAAAGTAGCTTCTTGGGCAAAGTTGCCTTTTCTTTCTAAACAGGTCCAGTCAGATCATCACATATGAGTGCTTGTACATATAGAGGAAGACAGACTATCAGGAGAAAACTATTTTAGGATTCTATGTTATAAACATTTTAACTAAAAAACTTTTAAATTTAACGAGTTCATGCTTCTTAAAAAGAAAATGCTGAACACAATTTAATCCTTTCCAGGTAAATTAGAGTGACATTATACACAGTAAAAATAAGTTGCATTGTAGTGATTTCTAGTAGACAGGTAAGGTATTAAGGACTAGTTGTCTGATCCTAAATTGAATAATACGTCTTGCAGCTGATATTTGTTTTTATAATGAATGCACACATGTGTTGGTTTAAATTGCTGTGTTGAGATTAATGTTCTCAGAAATTATTTCTACATTACCAGGAAGTGGTACATTTGAAGCCTCTCCTGTACCATCTTGAGATTTAAAAAAAAAAAATAAGAACTTTCTTTTATTTCCATTACTTAAGTTTATTTAAACTTGTGTTTAAAAAACAAAATATCTTCTCAAATCCCCAGTCATATTTCCATGCAGCTTGGTTCTAAGAGTCCTGGAAACAAAGAACAGTATCAGTCCAGGACCTTTGCAGGAAATGTCCTCAAGATCACTAGTGCATCTTAGGATGTTAGTCCAAGGGCCAACTGGGATATCAGGCCACATTGAAGAGAGAATTTAATTTGTAAGATTTGTTGTGACCATCAGACAACATATGTCTTTTGACTCCATTAAAGAATGTGTGAAGGCACAGCACTACTAATGCTACATTAGCTATCTGTCTTTAACTTTCAAAAATAATTTGAAAGCATTTTTCATGCCATTTTTCAGACGGCGAAAAGAAGTGCAAAGAAGTTAACTTGGCCAAATATAAGTGAAGGAGACGTGATTTTAGCTCGAGAACAAATGCTTTGTCTCATTACTGTACTGCTTCACTATAACAAACAAGATGTGGAGATTTCTAACATTTTCACCATGAATGTTAAGAAAACACTAGATTGCATGATGTGTTACAGAAACACCCACTAAAATCCACTGAAGTAAGAAGTTGTGAATTCTCTCTGTACTTTGATAAATTCCCCTTGGGAGCACACCGGTTTGGAATCAAGAATGCTTGGTTCTAGTCCTAACATTTCCATTCTGTGGGTCTCAGTTTTTAATATTAAAACTCTCCAAGGTCCCTTCTTAGTGCAGTGATACATGCCTATGGAATTGGGGCTTTTTGCATGCTTTATGAAGTATTTTAGAGCCAGCTGGCCTGGCACTTTACACTGGAGGAAAAAGTAGCCATTAAGGTCTTAAATTTGTCGCGTGTAGTAAAGACTGAAGGTGAAGATGAGAAGTTTTGTTTTCTTAGGTGTTGTTGAAGCAGGCTGCTACTGACTGCTGCCCTGGGATGCTTGGGATTCGTCATAGGGCCGGAGGCTGTGCCTGCCGGTCTGGCAGTGGGCCATCCTGGCGAAGCACAGCACAGTGGCTGGTGTACGCTGCCACGTGAAGTATTAGATAACTGCCCAGAAGAGCTGCCATACATGCAGAGGAGGGGGTATTCGGGGCTGCCCATGGTAGTCATAAAATGATAGATATGAATCTAATCTTAGAAAAGCGAGTTGAACTCCCTCACTTTTTGTTGGGGCTCAAGGAAGTGAGGAAAGTTGTGCAAGTTTGTATCTTTAGTGTGAAAGTTGAGGATGGAATTCGGGTCTCCTGACTACTTATCTAACTCACCACTTACACTCATTTATGCTAAATACCGTGCCTCCTTTTGCTCCCACAGGAATATGGTCACTTGGTGAATTTATGTTCATTTATTTCATATACAACCTGAAATGCCTCTTCTTGCTTATCAAATCAACATAAAGCACTGGAAAATTGGATTCAAGCTTAGACAACAGACACAGTGACGTATTAAGATCATTTTATGTCGTATCATGATGATTTTTAGGGAGTTAATTAATTTCCGCTCAAGGAAGCATAAACAGCAACTACATGCAGGTAAAAGACAACAGACAAAAAGGTAGCAGTAAATGGTTGCCCTTTGGGTTCCACAGGGCTTGTGTTAGATAAGGTCTTACTTTGCATAGTTATGATGCGGTAAAGAAGTATACTCCCCACTAGTAAATATTTCAGAGATGCTAAATTGGGAAACTGGCAAATTGCAGGTATGAATGGATGAGTACAATGTGCTCAATGAATAAGGAATCAAAAGGAATCAGAAGGAATCGAAAGAATGTAAGCACCTTAAATGTATTCAGGTACAAAGAAATCACCACAAACGAGACCATGATGGAGGAAAGGTACTGGCTTGTCAATAGATTTGGGTTTGCAGTTTGGAAACCACTCTGTAAACTCCACAAGAACTAATAATTGTGCTAATAACCTTGGTGTTGATAATCATAATCTGGGTATTCAGATTTACTGGCATGACATTATGCAAATCAGTTAACCTTTCTGAAAATCTAATTCCTCATCTGTGAAGGAGTTGGATTAGAATATATTTCCTGGCTTAAATAACCACTGTTGGACAAAGAATCTTATAATTAGTATCTGCAGCTCTTCAGGAGGAAAAAAAATAACGATAATTGTTAACTTCAATGAGTAACTTTATTTCTTTGAGTTATGGGATAGTCATGCTTTTTTCAGTCGTCATAGATACTCCCCGTCGCTTAAGATTATAAATATATGAGGCTTGAACACACAAAGGAAACTTAGAGATAGTCCACCCTTACTCGAAATTTTATTCTTAAGGGTGGAGAGGCCTTGAATTACAAAGTGACTTGTCTAACTGGTTAATGGTGAAGCCCAAAGGACTAACAAGGCTTCACAGTTCTCCACACACAGGGCTCTTTTCTCCTATAGGAAAAGGGGTAAATAGGTTTTCTTTCTCATGCCAATTCAGGTTGATTAGTAAGGCCTGGCTGTTGAGAAAGACTGTGGAACTGAGAGCCAGGTACTATAGAAAAGACTAATGTTATCGATTAGGACTGTTTGCTATATAAACAGAACGGGGAAGTCACCTATATGTTTGGCACCTCCTCTCAAAGCTATGCTTTACACATGTTCCTTGAGATTAAACTTTGAATATTTCTTCTGCCTTGCTTTTTAACAACCATCACTCCCAATATTAATTAATGTTGTCTAAGGTATTTCACTCTAAGAGACGGCCTATGTCTCAGTGGACCAAACTTGGATTTGGTCATTAGGAAATACGTCATTCTCAGTGCTTGGATCCTCATTGGGTTTTCTTGAGCTGTTTTTCATTTCTGACGCTGCTAAATGTTTTAGACTTCTCCATTAGCATCATGTGGCCTGTCTGACTAGGATTTCAGGCTGCCAGGGCAGGACCACAGCTCTGAGTACAGGCTGGCTGTAGTTTTGTCCCTCATTATAAGACCATGGAATACAGTAGGAGAGGAGCGGCAGATACCTTGTCCTTTGTGGTTCCGACAACTTAAGTGCAATTCTTGGCAGCCTGGTTTTAGACTCTGATATGGGCCTTTTCTCGTATGACGTTGCAGGAAGCTTTCTCTTGCTGTTGACATGTTCTGGCTCCTTGGTTTACTCAGAGGAGTGGTGAAGTAGACATACCTCAAGCCAGGAGCCGCTATGTTGGCCCTTATGCTCTACTTTCTATAACTTTGCAGGATTTTGGAAGAAAATGAGAATATACTCTGGAACTGGAGATACATATACCCACACATAGATTCATATATATATATATTTTCACTTCTTCAGGTCTATGTCCTCATTCCTATCATCTGGAATTGTTTTGAAAGAAAAACGCATATTACCCTCATAAGGAACTAGAGTTTAACTTCGGAAACTTATAACACATTTATAAAAGACACAAAGTGTTCTCTCTTTTTAGAACTGTTCAAGTGCAAGTCAGATTTGAGTTCAAATGGAATGAAATGCCTGTTTATTTCTGGAAGCAAGTTTAGTTATTTTCTAGTCCAGATTCTTTGTTTTACAGATGAAAAAATGGAAATCCAGGGTCTAGGAGGGTTAAGTGATATGCTCGGTGGTACATTTCAGAAGAAACAGAATAGGAAAAAGAATCCAGAACTTGCCAATTTTTGGTCTCACGCATTTTATCTCACACCGCACTACTGCCTCTGGGTTTAGAATTACAACAGTTTGGTTTCCTTTTAAACTGATGACTTAGGTTTTTGTTAAGGTTTGATTTACAGTTTAGTAAAAATTTAATACTTATGTTCATTTTGGGTTTTAGCAAGTCAATACTATTCTAGAGTTTTATTTTTATTTTCTTTAAGCCTGTAATGGGCATTGAGGTCTCCCTGTGGTCTCTGGACTTCTCTCTCGGCTTTGAAGATTCTGCTGTTCCCTGCTCCATCTCAACTTATGCATATTCTCAACCACAGGGGAGTCTGGAACATGCCAAACATTATGGTGAGGCTGTTACAACGCTCACCCCGGTCTAAAACCTAAGCCACAGGAGACACAGACTTCTGGTTCCACAGAAAGCAGGTGTTACAGGTAAGGAAGGGAGCATAATGTACAACAGCCAGATTTTAAACAGCTCTGCTCAGATTTCATATTCCCACACTCCCTCTAATTTACAGGCTTCTGTTCACAGGTAGTTTGAAAACCTATCTGTACCAAATTTAAATATTCAGTGACTTGCCTATAACTAATACTTGAAATTAAAAAAGCATGTGTGAACAAGCAATAGCACTAACTAGTACTCACAGGGGAATATTCCAGCTATATTACAATGAGACTTTTGGCAGTAAAAGCACTCAAGTACTGTTTCTTAAAATGTAAGGATTAGGTGTTCTTGAGGTAGAAAAGAAAAATCTATTCTTTGCAGATGGAGGGGACAATGAAATGGATTCACTAGCAGAGTCACTTTTATGGAAATTTGGATCTGTACTGTGAAATTTTAGTGTTTAAACAAGATCAGAGGCCTTGTAGGATGATTTTTTAACATGCTGGATTAGAAACACCAGACAGAATTGATTCCCAGTAAAATGGAAAACGTCCTGAATTAAAAAGGGGCCTCAAAAAAAAAAAAAAAAAAAAAAGGAGCCTCACTTGGTAACACTTAATTTTCTAACATGAGTGCTCCAAGCTCTTAATAACTATTTTAAAACACTTGATAATTTCATGTAAGATAAATTTTACGTAAGAATAAAAATGGACAGCGTATATGAATTTGGTGAGACTGAGCATACAATGTGGATTTGCCTTGGAAAACTTGGGCAGTTTTTGAGATTATTGAAGTTGAGCGTCTGTTGCAAGATATCTAACTGAACTCTCCCAAAGCATTTCCTGGAAGCATTTGCCCAACAAGTAATCTTCAAACAAACGAACAAACATACATACCCACCATTCCTCTATTCCGTGTAATATAATCCATGGACCAACAAGAGTAAGCTTATTTTCTACTTGTACAGTTTTTGGGTGATGCTGCTTTTCCTAACCTTCTCACCATCTGTCAAGACATAACTTTCATTACTCTCCAGCATCACTTTTAACAGCGTCATCTTTCTTTTTGTCCTTTCTCCTTCCCTCCCTCCCTCCTCCTCTCCCCCTTTGTTTTTCTTCCCTGCCTCCTTTTTCTTTCTTTAAAAGGAATCTCTTTTGACCTGTGTTTTCCTCAAGGGTTCAATTGTTTTTATATTTCTCTCCCTCATAATACAGTCTTTGGGGATTTAAAAATACAACATAAATAGAATCTTCTGTGATTTCTCAGCAGAAAGGAAGGTATGGTTTGTATTACTTTCTCTCATAGGATTCTTTATGGGGTAAATATTTCCAGATGCCCCAAATCTCTTTGTTACGTTTACTATAAGAACCAACAACTCTTCCTTTTTCTCTATGGTGACATGATTGTGTCCTGGGATAGCTCCCACTCGTATCGCTATGAAAACAGAAGTTTCATAAACCAGAGATGAGTTACTTCAACTCAGTTTAATTCAATAAACAGTTATTGAACATTTACTGTGTCCAGGATACCACTGGCCATGGTGAATGATACATGATCCCTCCTATCAAGAAATTTGCAATCTAGTATGGGAGAAACTATGCAAATAAATGTCCAACCGTAAGACGACTGCTACGGTATAGTAACAAGCAAAGGTTTAGGAACTCAGTAGGTAAGCAAAATAAGTAGAATAGTAAAGATGAGGCTCTTTTGTTTGTCAGTATTTTACTTTAGCTCTGTATAGTTTTGAGATATGAAATGGTGTCATTTTACTTTACAGTTCTTGTTACTTTATAATCATTACCACGACTTTGTAGTCATAGCTCATGTGTAAGTTGCTTCACTTATGTGAATGTTATGAAAAGGTACTATGCTTCCGGTAGAGTCTTCTTCAGAAAGAGATTTATTGATTTGAGTTTATAACACTGAATTATGGTTTGGTAATACGTTTTATTTCAACTAGAAGATAGCTACTTTATCGATCCCGTGGGCAAACCCTTACGCTAGATCTGGGCGGTGAGCCCTCTCAGGATCAGCTGTCACACAGCAAGAGGTAAGACTTCCTGGATCAGTTTTCTAAAGTGACAGGTTTATTCCCTGGTCAGGACAGAAGATACTCTCTTTTTAACGAACAGGCTAGACTTCTCTGTGTGCGTATTTGTTCCATGTGTTTCGGGGTGAGGATGGGGTTGAGGAGTCTACTCTGTTTTTATGGGGCATGAATCTGGCTTAAAAATGACAGAGCCCTTTAACAGGGAAATTGCAGCTGGAAGACACCAGCAACTAAGTAGATCTGGGACTTGAGAAACTGTGCCTCCCTGGAGCTATCCAGGGTACTGAACCACTTCTCCTTATGTTGCCTTCTAACCCCGCGAAACAAACATTCAGACATTTAAAAATATCTAGCTTTTTTTTTTTTTTTTTTTCTGACTAGAGAAATTCTTTAACCTGTATATTTCTGATAATTGTTCTTGCTCTAGTCTTGGCCAGCTGTAGCAGTTCATCTCTTGTGTCTTTTATTCACTAAACAAATATTTAGGTACAACCTTCTCTGCGTTGGGCACTTTTCTCATGGTTAAATTACTCAGATTGAATATGATTATTTTTGCCTTTTTGTGAAATTTGGGTTAAAGAAACAAATTTTATGGGATACCTAAAGGATCTCAGGTTTTCAAGTGTCGTTTGAAGAACCTGGTTTCTGGTCCAAAGGTTGTGTTTGTTTACCTTTGTTTACAGTACTTAGAATAGCCCTTGGCATAAAATAGGCAGCACAGAAATTTTATTCCACTGATGATCAGATTTATTTTGTGGAATTTTTTTTTAAATAAATTTATTTTATGTATTTATTTTTGGCTGCGTTGGGTCTTTGTTGCTGTGCGCGGGCTTTCTCTAGTTGTGGCGAGCGGGGGCTACTCTTCCTTATGATGCGTGGACTTCTCACTGCGGTGGCTTCTCTTGTTGTGGAGCATGGGCTCTAGGCGCATGGGCTTCAGTAGTTGTGGCATCTGGGCTCAGTAGTTGTGGCTCGTGGGCTCTAGAACGCAGGCTCAGTAGTTGTGGTGCACGACCTTAGTTGCTCCGCAGCATGTGGGATCTTCCTGGACCAGGGCTTGAACCCGTGTCCCCTGCATTGGCAGGTGGATTCTTAACCACTGCACCACCAGGGAAGTCCCATTTGTGGAATATTTTTCTATACCGTGTTACAAGGAACATATTTCTTTTCAACCTAAAGGTAAAATTCTTTGAAGGAAAATTTTGCTCTAAGTGCTCTAGACGCAACATGCACATAATCCTGATGAATGTAGGCTAAGCATTTTGGGACACTGTCATATACATTAGGACCAAAGTACAAGCTGACCGGAAAGAAAGGGACCAGAAACTTCCAGCTCAGACTTTTCTATTTATGTATTTTCTCAACCATCTTTTCATTCTATTTTATTCATACTAGTCTATTCTGTATTCAGGTAAACAACCACCACCTGTTCACCCCCTCTCCTCCAAAAGAGGAAAAAAAGAATTTTTCCTTTGATGACAGCAACACATGACCCAGGAAGGTGGAGTATATTCTAAACTGTCCTTTTGTAATTCCTCGTTCTAAGCATCTGGCAAGACAAATTGGTCTTGACTTCCCTGGAAATGTTGGTTTCTTTCAGTGAGTATAAGGGGTACAGAATTAACAGTGTTCCTAGTGTTCTCAAGACCAGTTATTGTATGGGTCAGTAAGGCTAAACCCTTCACCCCCAACCTGGTGTTAATTTAATGTTATTCTCAGTAAATATCTGAGACAGACTGAATTTGAGCAGAATATAAAGTATCTGGCTGAAATTGAATCAGGCTCAGTGTTCTAACATAGCGATTTGCCACTACCCACATCTATTTCTGTGGTATGCCTTTTTTTTTTTTTTTTTTTTTTTTACAACATGTACATTTAGAAACTTGGTAAGGTCCAAACTGTATCATAATTGACAGGAAAATGTCAGTTTCTTGGGATTGCCAAACTCAAACACTTTTCTTGGTATCTCAGTGAGAAATCAAATTTGAGGTTGAAGAGTATTGACCAGTAAGCTTCTTTTCTAGAGATTGTTACTCTACCTTTGGTCATGGACCAAGTTTAATTATTCCTGTTGCTTTTATTTCCCATTCCTTAGGGAAGTGATAGGCAGTTGTTTAGTCACCGGAAGTTGTGAGAATTTGTGGATCTCAGCAAAGACCCAAGAGACCTATACAACAGTATTGTTTTCCTACTTATTACCCAGACCCAGTTTGTTTTAAAATCTATTTACTGATTCCACCTGAGTTGCATGACTTAGTTGTAATATAATCTCTTGATTTCTTGAATTATCTCCAGACTGGACTTCATGATTGATTTCTTTTTCGCCTTTGACTTATTCAGATGGAAATAGGTTAAACAAACAGAAAAACTTGACTATTATTCAAAGGCTGAAGGATTCCTTCATTACTTCCCTCCATTTCCTTGGGAATCAATACCATTGGCTGTTTTCTTTTAGTTAGCATAGTTTTGCTTGCTTAATATAATTGATATAGTAATTTAAGAGTTATATATACGTGGTCTGACTTAACCTTCCAATTCTGTGGTGTAATATTACTACTGTCATTTTATGTGTGACAAAGGTAATGTTCAGGGGGAGTTAAGGAATTTCTAATGACCATAAAAGTAGGAGTCAGGACTGAAGATTCAGACCCAGCTCTCTCCGACATTAGTCACTGCTTTTAATCACTCTTCTGCTTGCTTTAATATTTCTTTACTGCCCACATAAAGTGCCATGTCAGAATATAGAAATGGTTATTAACTGAGGAAATAGGAAATATTTTGATGTTTTTAGGGAAATTCAAAACATTGTAGAATAAAAAGCTGGACATGATTTTATTGGCAGTTTTATTGCGATGGCTTAAAAGAAATGAAGTTGTTCCTGAAGGTACCTAGTTTATTGTCGTGAAATATATTTGCTTTGCCTCATGCTGTATTTTGTAACACTTGGTCCTGGTAGGGTTTATCTGTGCGTGTAGTTTGATATAAAGATCTCAATTTTAACAAATACTGGGAACTATTCGGAGAAAAAGCCAAAACAGATGTGTTTTTACTCAGTAGTTTTTGTTTAGGTCTGAACCTTTGATAGGACTTTGTTCCAAAACTGTGGTTATTACAGAAGATGAAGAAAGCCAAGCTGAACACAAATTTAGATGACTTGTCTATTTAATTTTAGGTGATACTTGCCGAATGTCTTGAGAAAATATTTTTCAACTTGTTTCAGAATTAGAATAGACTCTGTTGACAGTTTATGCAAGCATATATCTGTTATACCTTTTTAGAAATTCGAAGTAAATTCTTCTTATAAAAATAATACACAATCAATAATACACGACCATTTTCTATGAGGAAATTTTCAAATGAAAAAACAGTAATCTCTAAACGTCCATAACCCCAACCAGTTAATATGTTAGTATGTTTCATTCGGTTTTTGACACACACAAATGCACACAAAACTTAACATATAATTATATAATTTTATATGTAATTTTGTGTTCCAGTTTTCTACTTAATTAATAGCATTGTCTTATTTTGCATTTCTGTGACTTCCAGGGAGATATAATCTACTTTATTGGCCAGTTCTATCTAATTTGGGGTTCTCTGCTTGTGTGTATGGTGTATGTGTGTGTATAATTTAATATATATATGTGGGTGTGTATATATACACATATGTATAATTAGTTTTCTTGTTTTAGAAAAAGATGCATTGTATTCCTTTTAATACATCACAACTTACCCATTTTATTGGGAAGACTTTGCACATATTAAAATCTGATATATTAGGACTAATCAAGAAGAGGCCAGTGTGACTAAGATGTTTTTTAAATGTTTTTTTGTATTGTATATAGCAACTGGAGCTGCTTTTCCAACAGAAATTTGAAGTAATGCCAAACCTGTGCTAATGAATAGATATAATTAATTGGAAAACTTCATCTGTTTTCCTACAGTGTCTTAAAGACTTTAAAATAATCCCTCAGTACTTTAATCATATCTCCTAGTTTTCTCCTTTAATTTACCTAGCAATATTTTTTCTTTATTTTAAGATCATCTTCAGCCTAATCCATATAGCCCTATTAAATTATCCTATCAAAAACTAACGATAATTTTCTATACCTTTTATTTCCATAGGGAAATATTTTGAGATCCACCAGTGTGATTAAAAAATAGAGCAGGTGGAAGTGGGGCAAGGGTGGGAATTGACATCTGATGCAAGAGCCAAGGAGGAAACCACTGTTTTTACTCTGGTCAGGTGATATCATGCTAGCCTTACATTTCTAAAATTTGAGTATCTTTGGAATTATATTCAACTGCAGCAGTTTAAGTTGTAAATGCTTTAATGTTTTCAAGGCATGTCTTTTAGTGACTAAACTTTTCTAGTGCATTTATTTCAGTAAGGTTGAGAGGATTTCTATTGGATGATCTTCTCCAAATGAGATAAATATTCTAATGGTAACTGTCCTCCTGGAACACATATCTCTTGTTATTAAAAGTTTTCTAAGAGTACTGATGAATTTAAATTACTCACAGTAGCACAATAGGCATTTTAGTTAACCTGAGTTTTGGCAACAACTTTTTTTTTTCACTGTGAAACTTCTTATTCCAAGATGTTTGAAAAAAGGGGAAAAACTACAAAGAAAAACATAAAATTTAAATGAACTACCACTACTTAGATAAATCAGGGTCAACATTTTTTTTTTAAAAACATCTTTATTGAAGTATAATTACTTTACAAAGGTGTGTTAGTTTCTGCTTTATAACAAAGTGAATCAGTTATACATATACATATGTTCCCATATCTCTTCCCTCTTGCATCTCCCTCCCTCCCACCCTCCCTATCCCACCCCTCTAGGTGGTCACAAAGCACCGAGCTGATCTCCCTGTGCTATGCGGCTGCTTCCCCCTAGCTATCTATTTTACATTTGGTAGTGTATATATGTCCATGCCACTCTCTCACCCTGTCACATCTCACTTCTCCCCCTCCCCATATCCTCAAGTCCATTCTCTAGTAGGTCTGTGTCTTTATTCCCGTCTTGCCACTAGGTTCTTCATGACCTTTTTTCTTTTTTCCCTTAGATTCCATATATATGTGTTAGCATACTGTATTTGTTTTTCTCTTTCTGACTTACTTCACTCTGTATGACAGACTCTAACTCCATCCACCTCATTACAAATACCTCCATTTCGTTTCTTTTTATGGCTGAGTAATATTCCATTGTATATATGTGCCACATCTTCTTTATCCATTCATCCGATGATGGACACTTAGGTTGCTTCCATGTCCTGGCTATTGTAAATAGAGCTGCAATGAACATTTTGGTACATGACTCTTTTTGAATTCTGGTTTTCTCAGGGTATATGCCCAGTAGTGGGATTGCTGGGTTGCATGGTAGTTCTATTTTTAGTTTTTTAAGGAACCTCCATACTGTTCTCCATAGTGGCTGTATCAATTTACGTTCTCACCAACACTGCAAGAGTGTTCCCTTTCCTCCACACCCTCTCTAGCATTTATTGTTTCTAGATTTTTTGATGATGGCCATTCTGACTGGTGTGAGATGATATCTCATTGTAGTTTTGATTTGCATTTCTCTAATGATTAATGATGTTGAGCTTTCTTTCATGTGTCTGTTGGCAATCTGTATATCTTCTTTGGAGAACTGTCTATTTAGATCTTCTGCCCATTTTTATTTTTATTTATTTTTATTTTTTTTTATTTTTTGTTTATAAATTTATTTATTTATGTATTTATTTTTGGCTGTGTTGGGTCTTTGTTTCTGTGCGAGGGCTTTCTCTAGTTGCGGCGAGCAGGGGCCACCCTTCATCGTGGTGCGTGGGCCTCTCACTGTCGCGACCTCTCTTTGCGGAGCACAGGCTCCAGACGCGCAGGCTCAGTAGTTGTGGCTCACGGGCCCAGTTGTTCCGCAGCATGTGGGATCTTCCCAGACCAGGGCTCGAACCCGAGTCCCCTGCATCGGCAGGCAGACTCTCAACCACTGCGCCACCAGGGAAGCCCCATTCTGCCCATTTTTAGATTGGGTTGTTTGTTTTTTTGTTATTGAGCTGCATGAGCTGCTTGTAAATCTTGGAGATTAATCCTTTGTCAGTTGCTTCATTTGAAATATTTTCTCCCATTCTGAGCGTTTTCTTTTGGTCTTGTTTATGGTTTCCTTTGCTGTGCAAAAGCTTTTAAGTTTCATTAGGTCCCATGTGTTTATTTGTGTTGTTATTTCCATTTCTCTAGGAGCTGGGTCAAAAAGGATCTTGCTGTGATTTATGTCATACAGTGTTCTGCCTATGTTTTCCTCTAAGAGTTTGATAGTGTCTGGCCTTACACTTAGGTCTTTAATCCATTTTGAGTTTATTTTTGTGTATGGTGTCAGGGAGTGTTCTAATTTCATACTTTTACATGTACCTGTCCAATTTTCCCAGCACCACTTATTGAAGAGGCTGTCTTTTCTCCACTGTATATGCATGCCTCCTTTATCAAAGAGAAGGTGACCATATGTGCGTGGGTTTATCTCTGGGCTTTCTATCCTGTTCCACTGATCTATATTTCTGTTTTGTGCCAGTACCATACTGTCTTGATTACTATAGCTTTGTAATATAGTCTGAAGTCAGGGAGCCTGATTCCTCCAGCTCCATTTTTCGTTCTCAAGATTGCTTTGGCTATTGGGGGTCTTTTGTGTTTCCATAGAAATTGTGAAATTTTTTGTTCTAGTTCCGTGAAAAATGCCAGTGGTAGTTTGATAGGGATTGCATTGAATCTGTAGATTGCTTTGGGTAGTAGAATCATTTTCACAATGTTGATTCTTCCAATCCAAGAACATGGTATATCTCTCCATCTATTTGTATCATCTTTAATTTCTTTCATCAGTGTCCTATAATTTTCTGCATACAGGTCTTTTGTCTCCTTAGGTAGGTTTATTCCTAGATATTTTATTCGTTTTGTTGCAATGGTAAACGGGAGTGTTTTCTCAATTTCACTTTCAGATTTTTCATCATTAGTATATAGGAATGCAAGAAATTTCTGTGCATTAATTTTGTATCCTGCTACTTTATCAAATTCATTGATTAGCTTAGTAGTTTTCTGGTAGCATCTTTAGGATTCTCTATGTATAGTATCATGTCATCTGCAAACAATGACAGCTTTACTTCTTCTTTTCCGATTTGGATTCCTGTTATTTCTTTTTCTTCTCTGATTGCTGTGGCTAACACATCCAAAGCTATGTTGAATAATAGTGGTGAGAGTGGGCAACCTTGTCTTGTTCCTGATCTTAGTGGAAATGGTTCCAGTTTTTCACCATTGAGGACAATGTTGGCTCTGGGTTTGTCATATATGGCCTTTATTATGTTGAGGAAAGTTCCCTCTATGCCTACTTTCTGCAGGGCTTTTATCATAAATGGGTGTTGAATTTTTTCGAAAGCTTTCTCTGCATCTATTGAGATGATCATATGGTTTTTCTCCTTCAATTTGTTAATATGGTGTTTCACGTTGATTGATTTAAGTATATTGAAGAATCCTTGCATTCCTGGAATAAATCCCACTTGATCGTGGTGTATGATCCTTTTAATGTGCTGTTGGATTCTGTTTGCTAGTATTTTGTTGAGGATTTTTGCATCTATGTTCATCAGTGATATTGGCCTGTAGTTTACTTTCTTTGTGACATCTTTGTCTGGTTTTGGTATCAGGGTGATGGTGGCCTCATAGAATGAGTTTGGGAGTGTTCCTCCCTCTGCAATATTTTGGAAGAGTTTGAGAAGGATAGGTGTTAGCTCTTCTCTAAATGTTTGATAGAATTCACCTGTGAAGCCATCTGGTCCTGGGCTTTTGTTTGTTGGAAGGTTTTTAATCACAGTTTCAATTTCAGTGCTTGTGATTGGTGTGTTCATATTTTCTATTTCTTCCTTGTTCAGTCTCGGCAGGTTGTGCATTTCTAAGAATCTGTCCATTTCTTCCAGGTTGTCCATTTTATTGGCATAGAGTTGCTTGTAGTAATCTCTCATGATCGTTTGTATTTCTGCAGTGTCAGTGGTTACTTCTTTTTCGTTTCTAATTCTATTGATTTGAGTCCTCTCCCTTTTTCTCTTGATGAGTCTGGTTAATGGTTTATCAATTTTGTTTATTTTCTCAAAGAACCAGCTTTTAGTTTTACTGATCTTTGCTATTGTTTCCTTCATTTCTTTTTCATTTATTTCTGATCTGATCTTTATGATTTCTTTCCTTCTGCTAGCTTTGGGGTTTTTTTGTTCTTCTTTCTCTAATTGCTTCAGGTGCAAGGTTAGGTTGTTTTATTCGAGATGTTTCCTGTTTCTTGATGTAGGCTTGTATTGCTATAAACTTCCCTCTTAGAACTGCTTTTGTTGCATCCCATAGGATTTGGGTTGTCGTGTCTCCATTGTCATTTGTTTCTAGGTATTTTTTGATTTCCCCTTTGATTTCTTCAGTGATCACTTCGTTATTAAGTAGTGTATTGTGTAGCCTCCATGTGTATTTCTTACAGATCTTTTCCTGTAATTGATATCTAGCCTCATAGCGTTGTGGTCGGAAAAGATACTTGATACGATTTCAATTTTCTTAAATTTACCAAGGCTTGATTTGTGACCCAAGATATGATCTATCCTGGAGAATGTTCCATGAGCACTTGAGAAAAATGTGTATTCTGTTGTTTTGGGGTGGAATGTCCTATAAATATCCATTAAGTCCATCTTGTTTAATGTATCATTTAAAGCTTGTGTTTCCTTATTTATTTTCATTTTGGATGATCTGTCCATTGGTGAAAGTGGGGTGTTAAAGTCCCCTACTATGATTGTGTTACTGTCAATTTCCCCTTTTATGGCTGTTAGTATTTGCTTATGTATTGAGGTGCTCCTATGTTGGGTGCATAAATATTTACAATTTTTATACCTTTCTCTTGGATCAATCCCTTGATGATTATATAGTGTCCTTCTTTGTCTCTTGTAATAGTCTTTATTTTAAAGTCTATTTTGTCTGATATAAGAATTGCTACTCCAGCTTTCTTTTGATTTCCATTTACATGGAATATCTTTTTCCATCCCCTCACTTTCAGTCTGTATGTGTCTCTAGGTCTGAAGTGGGTCTCTTGTAGACAGCATATATATGGGTCTTGTTTTTGTATCCATTCAGCCAGTCTGTGTCTTTTGGTGGGAGCATTTAAACCATTTATATTTAAGGTAATTATCGATATGTATGTTCCTATTCTCATTTTCTTAAATGTTTTGTGTTTGTTATTGTAGGTGGTTTCCTTCTCTTGTGTTTCTTGCCTAGAGAAGTTCCTTTAGCATTTGTTGTAAAGCTGGTTTGGTGGTGCTGAACTCTCTCAGCTTTTGCTTGTCTGTAAAGGTTTTAAATTCTCCATCAAATCTGAATGAGATCCTTGCTGGGTAGAGTAACCTTGGTTGTAGGTTTTTCTCCTTCATCACTTTAAGTATATCCTGCCACTCCCTTCTGGCTTGCAGAGTTTCTGCTGAAAGATCAGCTGTTAACCTTATGGAGATTCCCTTGTGTGTTATTTGTTGTTTTTCCCTTGCTGCTTTTAATATGTTTTCTTTATATTTAATTTTTGATAGTTTGATTAATATGTGTCTTGGCGTGTTTCTCCTTGGATTTATCCTGTATGGGACTCTCTGTGCTTCCAGGACTTGATTAACTATTTCCTTTCCCATATTAGGGAAGTTTTCAACTATAATCTCTTCAAATATTTTCTCAGTCCCTTTCTTTTTCTCTTCTTCTTCTAGGACCCAAAATTTAGAAATCTCTTGCATTCCTATATACTAATGATGAAAAATCTGAAAGTGAAATTAAGAAAACATTCCCGTTTACCATTGCAACAAAAAGAATAAAATATCTAGGAATAAAGCTACCTAAGGAGACAAAAGACCTGTATGCAGAAAATTATAGGACACTGATGAAAGAAATTAAAGATGATACAAATAGATGGAGAGATATACCATGTTCTTGGATTGGAAGAATCAACATTGTGAAAATGACTCTACTACCCAAAGCAATCTACAGATTCAATGCAATCCCTATCAAACTACCACTGGCATTTTTCACTGAACTAGAACAAAAAATTTCCCAATTTGTATGGAAACACAAAAGACCCCGAATAGCCAAAGCAATCTTGAGAACGAAAAATGGAGCTGGAGGAATCAGGCTCCCTGACTTCAGACTATACTACAAAGCTACAGTAATCAAGACAGTATGGTACTGGCACAAAAACAGAAATATAGATCAATGGAACAGGATAGAAAGCCCAGAGATAAACCCACGCACATATGGTCACCTTCTCTTTGATAAAGGAGGCAAGCATATACAGTGGAGGAAAGACAGCCTCTTCAATAAGTGGTGCTGGGAAAATTGGACAGGTACATGTAAAAGTATGAAATTAGAACACTCCCTGACACCATACACAAAAATAAACTCAAAATGGATTAAAGACCTAAGTGTAAGGCCAGAAACTATCAAACTCTTAGAAGAAAACATAGGCAGAACACTCTATGATATAAATCACAGCAAGATTCTTTTTGACCCAGCTCCTAAAGAAATGGAAATAAAAACACAAATAAACAAATGGGACCTAATGAAACTTAAAAGCTTTTGCACAGCAAAGGAAACCATAAACAAGACCAAAAGACAACCCTCAGAATGGGAGAAAATATTTGCAAATGAAGCAACTGACAAAGGATTAATCTCCAAGATTTACAAGCAGCTCATGCAGCTCAATAACAAAAAAACAAACAACCCAATCTAAAAATGGGCAGAAGACCTAAATAGACATTTCTCCAAAGAAGATATACAGATTGCCAACAGACACATGAAAGAAAGCTCAACATCATTAATCATTAGAGAAATGCAAATCAAAACTACAATGAGATATCATCTCACACCAGTCAGAATGGCCATCATCAAAAAATCTAGAAACAATAAATGCTAGAGAGGGTGTGGAGAAAAGGGAACACTCTTGCACTGTTGGTGGGAATGTAAATTGCTACAGCCACTATGGAGAACAGTATGGAGGTTCCTTAAAAAACTAAAAATAGAACTACCGTATGACCCAGCAATCCCACTACTGGGCATATACCCTGAGAAAACCAGAATTCAAAAAGAGTCATGTACCAAAAGGTTCATTGCAGCTCTATTTACAATAGCCAGGACATGGAAGCTACCTAAGTGTCCATCATCGGATGAATGGATAAAGAAGATGTGGCACATATATACAATGGAATATTACTCAGCCATAAAAAGAAACGAAATGGAGGTATTTGTAATGAGGTGGATGGAGTTAGAGTCTGTCATACAGAGTGAAGTAAGTGAGAAAGAGAAAAATAAATACAGTATGCCAACACATATATATGGAATCTAAGGGAAAAAAAAAAAAAAAGGTCATGAAGAACCTAGTGGCAAGACGGGAATAAAGACACAGACCTACTAGAGAATGGACTTGAGGATATGGGGAGGGGGAGGGGTGAGATGTGACAGGATGAGAGAGTGTCATGGACATATATACACTACCAAATGTAAAATAGCTAGTGGGAAGCAGCCGCATAGCACAGGGAGATCAGCTTGGTGCTTTGTGACCACCTAGAGGGGTGGGATAGGGAGGGTGGGAGGGAGGGAGATGCAAGAGGGAAGAGATATGGGAACATATGTATATGTATAACTGATTCACTTTGTTATAAAGCGGAAACTAACACACCATTGTAAAGCAATTATACTCCAATAAAGATGTTTAAAAAATATATATATATAGCAAGGATTACAATAAGTTATTTTACAAAATAGAATCCAAGCATTTAATGGGACTGAGAAAATATGCTCATCATAAACTTTTACTTGTTGACTAGTAGAGCAGCACAATGTGTAAACTGACTAAAGCTTAATAGAAGTGTGACTGTTTCGTAAACCTCTGAATATTTGACAGACCAAATAGATGAGAAATACGAAGGGTAGGGAGCAGGAGTGGCAAACTTTTTCTGTAAAGGGCCACATAATAAATATTTTAGGTATTGTGGGCCACATGCTGTCTCTGTCACAGATTCTACTCTTTTTTATTTTTTTTTTAACAACCCTTTAAAAAGGTAAAATTCCTTCTTAGTTTGTAGGCTATTCAAAAACAAGCCACAGGCTGGATTTAACTTGTAGACCATAGTGGGCCAACCCCTGAAATGGAAAATTCAAATAATATATTTAATAAGGCAATTTATAATGAATTTTTAAAGTATGCATCAAACTTTGTACCTTAGAGATGTTTTCTATGCTTGTACAACGAGAGCTGCTTTGGTTGCAAGTTTAGAAACTCTCTCGAATTAGCTTAACGTGGTGAAGGAGCCATGATGAGCATCTAAGGAGCCATAATCCAGCTGGCTGCAGGCTCCAGCCCTAGTCTGAGTGGCCATGACCAAGGGAACAGGTCTCACCCCCATGATGGAAAAAGGCATTATCCGAGAGGGGATTGCGAGTTGAGCAGATACTCAAAACATATCTGTGACACGACAGCCTTCGGAGAACAAGTGTGTGTCACACACAGACAAACACAGGCACGCACGTACACAAATGCTCATTCCTCCAAGGATGGCACTTCCTAAGGGGATCCCAGTTTCTCAGGTGTTTTTCAAATTGTGGGTTGTCACCTATTAATGGTAGAAGATTAATTTAGTGTGTTGTTTGGCTCTTGAAAAAATGAAACAGAATAACAGAAAATATCAGCATATCTTTACCTGTAAGGTTAGGTGTTGTTTTGAGATTTTCAGCTTCTGTTTTATATAAAAATATATATTTGTCTAAGAAGTTTACAAAACACTAAATTCTTGGTACAACCACAACTGTAGTCAGCCCCTGTCCTGAAGGAGGGAACCAACCCCATGTGGACTAAATTCTCAGTTCACCCACCTCCCAGCACACATGCCAAAAAAGGGTGCTGTCTCGAAGTGTGAAACACTCACCCTGGGCTTCATTGTCTAACTGTATGAAGTTGAACATGGTCCCAGTGAATGGGAGATCATTAATCTTTTTCTGTGTTCTCCATGATTTTAAGTAATATTTACACTATCTACTCCTAGAAAGTTCGAAGAGACTCAGCTGTTGGGCTGGCTGGAATATGTACCTGTTTCACTGACAGTTTTTAAATTTTTACTTGTTTTTTTATTTATTTGGTTGCACTGGGTCTTAGTTGCGGCGTGCATGTGGGATCTAGTTCCCTGACCAGAGGTCGAACCTGGGCCCCCTGCATTGGGAGCATGGAGTCTTATCCACTGCGCCCCCAGGGAAGTCCCTGTCAGTTTTTTAAATAAATTTATTTATTTTACTTTTGACTGTGTTGGGTCTTCGTTGCTACACGCGGGCTTTCTCTAGTTGCAGCGAGCGGGGGTTACTCTTCCTTGCGGTGCGCGAGCTTCTCGTTGTGGTGGCTTCTCTTGCTGCGGAGCACAGGCTCTAGGCGTGCGGGCTTCAGTAGTTGTGGCACACGGGCTCAGTAGTTGTGGCTCGCAGGCTTTAGAGCACAGGCTCAGTAGTTGTGGTGCATGGGCTCTGTTGCTCTGCGGCATGTGGGATCTTCCCGGACCAGGGCTCGAACCCATGTCCCCTGCATTGGCAGGCAGAGTCTTAATCCCTGGCAGTTTTTTAAAATGACAATTTCATCTCTTTCAAAGTTACTGCTCTGTTCAGTTCTGCTACTCCTTTTTGCATTAATTTTGGTCATTTATGGAAAAATCATTTATTTTCTTCAACTTTTCAAATATATTAATGTTAATTTGTAGAAGGCCTTCTCTTATACTTATCAAATCTCTTCTACATGTCTCCTTTCTAATATTTAATGTTATATGTTTATTTTTCAGAACTGTACTTGCTAGAGGTATGTCTATTTTATTGTTGTTTGTTGTTTTCAGAGAAATGGCTCTTGAATTTAATTCTATCATTTTTGCATTTTTAAATTCATTATTTTAGCTCTTATCTTTCTCAATTTCTTCCTTCTGCTTTCCTCAGATTTAAAAAATACATATTTTTTTGCAATTTCTTTACTAATTTCTTGAGAATTCTTGATGTATTTATTTTAACTTTTTCCTAATTAATAACGAAGCCATTTCAAGTAATGAATTTTCTTAAATACCGTTTTGGCCTGATTCCATAATTGGAGTGTTTGAAATGATTTTTGACTGTTTTTCACTGAATCTTCTATTTTAATTTTTAAAATTATTGTATTGTGACAACAGAAAGTGGCTTTCTGGCTTTTGAAAATTATGATTCTGCTTTTGAAAATTAATGGAGTTTTCATATGTGGAATCTAATTTTTAAAAAAATCATATAAATGAGGGCTTCCCTGGTGGCGCATTGGTTAAGAATCCGGTGCCAGTGGAGGGGCCACAGGTTCGAGCCCTGGTCCGGGAAGATCCCGCATGTGGGATCTAAGCAACTAAGCCCGTGCACTGCAGCTACTGAGCCTGCACCCTAGAGCCCGCGAGCCACAACTACTGAGCCCACGTGCTACAACTACTGAAGCCCGTGCTCCTAGAGCCCATGCGCCACAGCAAAAGAAGCCATGGTGATGAGAAGCCCGCACACCGCAACGAAGAGTAGCCCCTGCTCACCACAACTAGAGAAAGCCCCTGTGCAGCAATGAAGACCCAACACAGCCAAAAATAAATAAATAAATTTATATTAAAAACATATATATAAATGAACTTATTTACAAAACAGAAACAGACTCACAGATTTCGGAAACAAACTTATGGTTACCAAAGGGAAAACGTGAGGGGGAGGGATAAATTAGGAGTTTGGGATTGACATATACAAACTACTATATGTAAAATAGATAACCGACAAGGACTTACTGTATAGCACAGGGAACCCTACTCCATATTCTGTAACAACCTATATGGGAAGATAATCTGAAAAGGACTGTATATGCATAACTGAATCACTTTTCTGTACACCTGAAACTAACACAATATTGAAAATCAACTAGGCTCCAATAAAATTTTTTTTTAAATTAAATGGAGTTTTTATTTCTGATTAATACATGATAGATTTTTGTAAACATTTCAGTAGACTCCTTCTGGAGCTGTCTGGCCAACTTGAACCCCTTCTTTGAGAATTGTCATCTCCCCCGCAGGGTGGGTTTTCGTAATATGTCTTTGCTTTCCACTCCCATGCCACACCTGCTCCCACCTCCCCAAGAGCTAAATGAACACATCCAAGTTGGGCCAAACAAGTTTTTTCTCCCAGGAACTAGGTATTGAGGCTCAGTGACATATGGAGCTCTGCTCTCCTCTGGTTGTTCCAACTGTGGGGAAACCTATATCGTACCTTGTGCATGGAAAAGTAAAGTGGGGAGAAAGAGAGGGAAGGAGGGGGGAGGGAGAGGTATGGGGGAAGGGCAGAAGACTGAATCCTTGGCTCCTGGCAATTCTCCAGCTTCCTGTTTTATTTTCTTCTTGAAGTGTGACTACATTTCAACCTCTGAGTTCCAAGAGATGCTACTGTACACTAGAGTAAACTCCTTTTCTTGGCCTAGGGCAGTTTGAGTGGATCTCTATTCCCTGCATAAGCAGGTATGAAGGATGTTTGGATGGAGAACTGAACTCAGTGTCTCTGTTCCCTCGGAAACGGTTTGTCCCACGAAGAAGTAAACATTCGCTTCCCTTCCAGGCAAGGGAGACCAGAGAATTATGATATCTCAATGCTGAGTCACTACTCTTTGTCCACGAGGAAGGAAAACTGCTCAATGTTTCTTGACAATCAGGGCTTTTCCTAATCTAGAATCAAGAGCTCTTATGAAAGAAAAGGAGAGACCAGGCTGTTTTGGTGTGGAAAGGAGCTTGGCCTCAACACTGGAGGAGGCTGGGAAAGAAGTGGATGTGCATTCTGAAAACGAGCTGTTTTCCAGGAGGTGCCAGGTGAGTGTGCAAGAGGAGGCCCTCTGTGGAGGCTGATCTTGGGGTCCCCCAGCTGTGCTGGGCCAGAGTCCTCACTGACCCACCACCCGGCTTTTTAACCATTGACTGCACAAAGCTTTATTCTTTAAAAAAAATTTTTTTTTAAATATTCATTTTATTTTTTAATTTTCCTTATTCCTTTGGCTGCGTCGGGTCTTAGTTGCGGCACGCGGGATCTTCGTGGAGGCGCGCGGCATCTTTTTGTTATAACGCACGGTCTCTGTTGCGGTGCTTGGGCTTCTCTCTAGTTTCGGCCTTCAGGTTTTCTCTCTCTAGTTGTGGCGTACGGGCTCTCTCATTGAGGCGCGCGAGCTCAATAGTTGTGGCGCGCAGGCTTAGTTGCCCTGTGGCATGTGGGGTCTCAATTCCCCAAACGGGGCTGTAACCTGGGTCCCCTGCATTGGCAGGCAGATTCTTTACCACTGGACCACCAGGGAAGCCGCAAGCTTTACTCTTTTATTCACTTTTGCCCCTGTTTTTACTCCCTCTTTCCTAACCTGCATAGGCAAGCATCCTAATGTGTTTGAAATGCTAAGTATTTTTTTTATTTGCTCGTATGAAAACATTTACTGTTGTTTTATGTGCATGTGTATTTTGAGATATAATTCACATGTCATATAATTCACCATTTTAGCATGTACAGTTCAGTGGTTTTTAGCATAGTCACTGTGTTGTGTAAGCATTACCACTACTGTGCATGTATAATTAATTTACATAAGGGTATTCTGTATTGTCATTCTGTTTCTTACTATTTTTGTAAGGCATCCACGCTGCTGCATGCACATCTGGTTCATTGCTTCTCACTGCTGCAGAGAAGTCCCTAGTGTAATCTACCACATTTTTCTTATCCACTCCCTCTGCTATGGACACCTAGGTTAACTCCAAATCCCCCTCCAACCAATGCTTCAGTGAACATCCTCGTACCTGCCCCCTTGTGGGCGGGCGTGAGAATTGCTCTTCTGGAGGGGACTGGGTACAGGCTGAGCGACCACCTGATTCCACCAAGTACCACCGCATGGTTCTCTAGAATCACTGCAGCAATCCACACTTCCATTGCTGTTCCCATAACCCCACGGGCTCCCAGCATCGTCAGCTTTCTGCTTTCTGCCCTTCTAGCCAGTATAAAGGGATATATTCTTGTTTTGTCTCACTTCTCAATACCACTGACATTGTATGTATCTTCATATGCCGATTAGCCTTCTGGGTTCTTCTTCTTGAATTGCCTGTTTTTCGTTGTTACTGTTGTTTGGATTTGCTTCTCTCTTTTTTCCCAATTGGACTTCCTTTTTTTTTTTTTTTTTTCTTTCCCTGTATCCTCTAGATAAGAGACCATGTTTGGTTTATATTCTGCAAATATCTTCTCCCAGTCTGATCCTGCTGTTATTTTTTTCCCCGTGGTCTGTCATTTTCCGTGTGGTTAGAAAATTCAAGCCGCCTACACCCGAGCCAGTGCCAGTGAAGTGAAGTCCACACCAGTTCATACCAGTTCACACCAGTGGAAACCTGACTCTGCCACAGACGCCCTCACCTGCGACCACAGGGGTAGAGGGGCCCGGCCCCTGCCACAGGTGTGCTCTGCTGTCCCCTGGCTCCACTGTGACAGCTTCTGGAATATTCCCTCACCCGCCTCCCAGCAACCGTAAAACCAAAGGTGACTTGGGCACCCTATGAGGCAGTGAGGGTGGGGACCCCTCCCAAGGAGGATGGGGGAGTGGGATGGGGAAGGGGCAGAGGGCTAAGCCCGAGGGGAATTTTGGGGAGGAACAGTAGGTTTTCTTTTTTTAAGTGCTTTTAAAATTTATTTACATTTATATTTATATTTATATTTATTTTTTGGCCGCACGGCATGCAGGATCTTAGTTCCCCCGACCAGGGATTGAACCTGTGCCCCCTGCAGTGTAAGTTCCGAATCTTAACAACTGGACCACCAGGGAAGTCCTGGAACAGTAGGTTTTCAAATACAAAAAGGCTTTATCAGGGTAGAAATTGGTTTGGAGAGTTGGTCTGTAAGTAAAAGACCCTCAGGGAAAATGTGAAGTTGGGGCTCGTGAGGGTTACCCCATCCCAGGCAGGGAAGCTGGTCATCTACGTAGTCAGGGAAGGATGCCCTTGGGCCTCAGGCTCCCTGAAGTTAAGGCTTAAATCAGACTCAAAGTCTTGCATAAAATGTACCAGAAAAGTGACAAATTCCAGACCAACGTGGCTTGGCTGGACACAAAACAAAGAAAGCCAAACATTTGAAAATACTGAAATCCAGTCTAGTAATCACGCCGAATTGCAACAACTGAGATATGTACTTTGCTGTCACCTCTAGTGCTGAGGGTTAAGTCCGTTGAGTTGGAGTCTGGTGATTGCAGTGGGGTGTGTGGGAGGATCCTGAATTGGGAGGAAACCCAAACTCCTGGGCTGCGCTGGGCGCTTCCCTCCAGGCACCGCTGCTGCGCCAGGGCGGACAGGTCTCCCTTCGCAGCCATTCTGGATGACAGGCTTGAAATGCAGCATCAGTGGATGCTGATGCCATGGAAACCTCCCCAGTCCATTTTTCCTCTCCATAAGCCGAGACTAAGACGTTTACAATGAGACAAGAAGGTGTGGTCCAGCTCCAGCTGTTTAGCTAACTGGTAGTTATTCATAGAACTGCCTGGCCCAGCACGACAAGATGCTAACCTCTGTATTGGGTTTTGGCAAGTCAAGCAATTAAAAATAACATTTAAAAAAAAAAAAGGTCATGAAGAACCTAGTGGCAAGACGGGAATAAAAACACAGACCTACTAGAGAATGGACTTGAGGATATGGGGCGGGGGAAGGGTAAGATGTGACAAAGTGAGAGAGTGGCATGGACATATATACACTACCAAATAAAATAGATAGCTAGTGGGAAGCAGCCGCATAGCACAGGGAGATCAGCTCTGTGCTTTGTGACCACCTAAAGGGGTGGGATAGGGAGGGCGGGAGGGAGGGAGATGCAAGAGGGAAGAGATATGGGAACATATGTATATGTATAACTGATTCACTTTGTTATAAAGCAGAAACTAACGCACCATTGTAAATCAGTTATACTCCAATAAAGATGTTAATAAAAAACAAACATTGTCAGGCAGCCTACTAAGGCTCTGTGTAGTTATGTCACCAGGCCAAGAAAAGTCTGTTAAGTGAGGGCCCATGGGTGACTCAGCACCCTGCCTCTGCTCTAGTGCACCCATCTGAAGATGAGAACCACACAGAAAGAAGAAGAGCGGAGGGCCAGAGAGACAAATTAAGACATCATACGTATCCCCAAATTCAACCATGACGGAAGCAACTTCTGTCCATTCTGGTACTTTCATTTCTTGCTTAAGAAAGTTTCAGGAGGATTTCTCTTGTGGGTCACCAAAACATTCTGACTAATACAGGTGGTGTAAATGTAAGAAAGGAGAGAAAAATTTTCACTTATTACATTAACTACCTGGAAACCCGCAGAGAATCAGCTGAAAACTTATTCAAGCAAATAAGAGTAAGGATGAATTTTTTAATTCAGTAAGTGGTGTTGGGATGTTAGATCCCTACTTCACACCAAAATACATTTCAGAAAGAAAAAATAGATGTAATTAACCCATAAAAGAAATAGAAGAAAATATGGATACTTTTTTATCTGATTTGAAAAGCCTTTCTTACCATTCAAACCAAAGCAGAAGACAAAAAAGACAGACTTGTAAAAATTAACTCTTCTGTTTTAATAACAATAAAGCACAGAATGAAAAATCAATTAAGATAGGGAATTTGGCAGGAGGATCAGGGTTAGGGCTTCCAGGGGCCGTCTTGCGGGGAGGGGAAGATGACTGATTTGATTTGGGGAGTGTTGGTATTTGTGGGAACCGCTCTGTCAAAATGAACTAGAAATAGACACACGCGTCTAAAACTGAGGGTGACCCCAAGCTTAGAGACATGTGTTTGGGACAATTCAGCATACAGATGATAGTTAAATCTACTAGAGTGGCTGGGATTACCCCAGAGTGAGAAAAGAAGTGGTCCGCAGAACCTGGCAGGACACTGACATTTAAAACCCAGGAGGATTCTTAGGTCCTTCAGGGCAGGAGGTGCTCCAGGTCTGAGTTATCCTTGTGGCCCGGATATTACCTAGCACCGTGCCAGGTACATACTGGATATTCTATACACACCCTTTTTTTTCTTTTTTTAAACATCTTTATTGGAGTACAATTGCTTTGCAATTCTGTGTTAGTTTCTGTTTTATAACAAAGTGAATCAGCTATACATATACATGTATCCCCATATATATCTCCTCCCACTTGCGTCTCCCTCCCATCCTCCCTATCCCACCCCTCTAGGTGGTCACAAAGCACTGAGCTGATCTCCCTGTGCTATGCGGCTGCTTCCCAGTAGCTATCTATTTTACATTTGGTAGTGTATATATGTCCATGCCACTCTCTCACTTTTATACACACCCTTTTGATTGTTTCCGTTAGTTTCTTAAATTTAATTCATTTAAAAATAGGTCAATTCATATGATTCAAAATTCAATGAGTGTGAAAGGATATCTTCTTGGTATCCCTGTCCCTCAGCCACTATTTTTCCTCCCTGGAATCAATGAAAAGCAACACCTTCTTGCATATCATTTCAGAGATAGTTTATGCGTATGCGAGCAAAAAAAAAAAAAAATATATATATATATATATATATATATATATATACACACACACACATATGTATATATACTCTCTGGTTTCAACTCCTTTTTTCAATTGACACAATATTTCAGAGATTGTGTCATGTCAATAAATCAAGAGTTTTTTCATTCTTTTTATGACTGTACAGTATTTCCATCTCTAGATTACCATAATTTGTTTAACCAGACCCTTTGTGATAGCTATAAACGTTATTTACAATATTTTGCTTTCACTAACAGTGCCGGAATAGAGAATTTTGATTGCATGTCATCCGACGGTGGTGGTTTTGAAATGTGTCACCTTGATTAGGCTGAACCGCGGGCTTCACAATTCCCTGTCATGTATGTTTCCTGCAGGGTGGATCACAGAAGACATTTTGGTCACATGAGATTGGAGGACAGATGTAAAGATGCAACTGCTTGTTTTGACCTTGGAAGGTGAGGGCAGGACCACCGTGTGGTTTTGTAGCTCACAAGACTTGTGGCTCATCTGTGGGCTGACCTCCTTGGAGTGAAGAGGTGGGCTGTAGCCACTCTCAGCTTAGAAAAAATTCTGTCATGTTTTCTCATCTGCTTTTACAGCTTGCTTTTCTGTATTTAAATATGTAGCCCCTTTGGAATTTGTCCATTTGTTTACCCAGTAGTTCCAAGGCCATTTATTGAATACTCTGTATTTTCCCCATTGATTTTAATGCCATCTTCACCATATTATACATATTATATTATACTATACATTCCTATATGTATTTGGGTCTGTTTCTAAACTTTCTCATCCTTTCTACTGATTTGTGCATAACAATTTATTTATTGAAATTTACAACATTAAAAAAATATCTAATTGGTCCAATCCCCCTTAATTACTTGTTTTTCAAAATGTTAGTGGCAAATCTTGTTTTTTCCTTCCCATTTTATTGGGATGTAATTGACATGCAGCTGTATATTTATGTACAGCATAATGATTCGACTCATATACATCATGCAATGATGACCACAGTAAGTTTAGTGAACATCTATCATCTCATATAGATACAAAATAAAAGAAAAAGAAAAAAATTTTTTCCTTGTGATGAGAACTCTTAGGATTTACTTTCCTAATGACTTTCATATATAACATACAGCAGTGCTAATTATATTTATCATGTGTTTCATTACACCCCTAGTACTTATTTATCTTATAACTGGAAGTCTGTACTTTTGACTGCCTTCATCCAATTTCCCCTCCCCCAACTAGTAGCCAGAAATCTGATCTCTTTTTCTCTGAGTCTGTTTGTTTTGATGTGTAATTGACCTATGACACTATGTTAGTTCCTGTTGTACAACACAGTGATTCAATATTTCTATACATTTCAAATGATCACCATAAGTCTAGTTACCATCTGTCACCACACAAAGATATCACATAGTTGTTGGCTATATTCCCCACACTGTACACTTCATACCCTTCACTCCTTTACTTTGTAACTGAAGTTTGAACCCTCATCGATTTCTTTCCTCCCCCTTTCTCTCTGGCAACCACCTGTTTGCTCTCTGTATCTATTACTCTGCTTCTGTTTGTTCATTTGTTTTGCTTTTTAGATGCCACATATAGGTGAAATCATAGTGGTATTTGTTTTTCTCTGTCTTCTATACAAGGTTTAGACTCAACTTCTCGAATTTAAAAATTCATTTAAAAATTTTATTGGAATTATGTTAAATTTATAGAGACTTGATATCTTTATGATATTGAGTCTTCCCAGCTAAGAACAGTACACTTTTCACTTGGTCAGCTTTTCCTTTGTGTCCAAAAGTAAATTTAAAAATTTTCTTTGTAGAAACTGCACATTTATTGGTAAGTTTATTTCTAGCTATTTTATCTTTTTGTGGGACAACTGAAATGTCTGTCTTTTCTTTCATTATATTTTCCTCCAATTGGCTATAATTTATACATTTTTTTTCCCCAGTTGGGCTCTTAGGCGGGACCCACCTGAAGTGTTCCAGCCTAGTAATCGTTGCTTTTTTTTTTCTTGATAAGTTTCCTAGGCAGCCTTGAGAACAGTAAGTTAATACTACAGCTCTCTTGCAAATTTCTCTCTTAGCCACTCAGTTTCAAAATTCCTCAGCAAGGTCACAGATGGTGTCCCTCTTTGCTCGTATTTTAGTCAAATCAAGGTTTTTGTTTATGCTTTTTTTCCTCAAGCCAAATAGTGGAGATATTTTTGGTAAAACTGGAGTTTGATCTCATCAAGTCTCCAGGCCAAGCGCTCAGGAAGCAGGCCAGCAGCGCTGTTATCTGTTCCGAGGACCCCACTGGTGTGGATGATTGTATGTCTGTAGAAATTGCTAAGGCCATATTCTCATGCCCTCTTGTGAACTGATACAACTCTGCAGTGCTGGGAGTATAAAAATCACTATGCTTTCAGCATATTAATTCATTAGAAATGGTTAGAACAGCAAGGGAGTTTTGAGATCAGGCATCTAGTCTAAAGCTTTCATTTTATAGATGAAGAAGGCCAAGGTAGTTGAAAAGTGATGAATTAAAATTGCAGACTTTGGATGCCAGAGTGGGTGCCGTCTCTTCCAACTTACACTGTCTTTTCTCCTTGAACTTAAAATGTCTCAACACTTCAGAGGAGCACCTACAATAGTCACTGTTTCCACCATAAGCACCAGAGTGAAAACACCTGGTCAAGACATCCCACCTTCACTGATATTCAGGCCAGGAGCTGTGTTTGACCCTGTTTGTCCATCTCCAGACCTTTGTGCTAATCCAGCAGTTCTCAGAATGTGGTCTGGGGACCCCTGTGAGATTGCAAGACCCTTTCAGGAAGTTTTCAAGGTTGAAACTATTCTTATAATAATATTACAACATTATTTGCCTTTTGCTCTCATTTGCTCAGGAACGTTTTCCAGAATTTTCCAAGAAAGTATACTTAGGATATAAATATGTGCATTTTCAGACATTAACTAAGTTTGTTCTCAGTACTTTTGCTGAGCTCTTACTACTTCAGTTATACTTGCTATAATGTCTTTAATCTCATTATTGTCAAAACACTTGTTATTTTGAAATCCTAAAGTTTGTCTCCAGCCTATGTGGAAACTAAGTAAGCACATTTTGTTGTCTTGATTTGCAGTCATTTTTTTTTTGAGATTTTTAAATATCTAAGTATAATTAATGTACAATATTACAAAAGTTACAGGTGAACAATGTAGTGATTCATAACTTTTAAAGGTTAGACTCCATTTATAGTTACTGTAAAATATTGGCTCTATTGCAATCATTTTTATATATTAAAAGCTTTTCTAAAATTTTAAACATTTTGTAAAACTTTTGAAATTTAATAAAATTTTATTCTAAAATAAAAGAAAATATATTTATAATATATCTTTCTTATTTTTAAAGGTGAATGGTTACTTTCTCAGCCCACAGCTTCACGATCTGCATATAGTCATTTCTCTGGCTCAGAAGGCAGGAACTTTCAAAGAAAAAGGGTGAAATTGTGAATAAGAAATAAAAATATGGTGAATATTACCTTTTCCTTGGTTGTATACATGTTAATAATTCATTATTATTTCTGAAAGTATTACGGTGAGTGACTTCTGGTTTCCGGTCCAGCGGGATCTTAGAAGTGATCATGCCATCCTAACAACAAGAACAAAGCTGAACAAACTGAAAAATCAGCAACTCTTCTTAGATCTGTCGTCAGAGCAGTGAAGTCACAGGGCAAACAGCTGTCCAGAAATTTAAAGAGACAAACAGGTAAATGGAGAGAATCACGATTTACCAGATCTGAAACCCCCTGGCAGAAAACTCCGTGGGAACCAGTGCCCAGGTAGGGAAACCTGAACTGTAATTGATGAATTGCTGGAGACTCAGAGGGGACAGTCTGAGAGTTAAAAACTGCAGGAGGATCCAGTCATAGGGGGTCCCCACGATTTTGTGAGTTTTACCTCTAGGAGCTCACAGGGAATATCAGAAAAAATTCCCTTGTGCTTCCACCAGGGGGAAGGGAAAAGTAACCATTTTGACAAACCCAGAGAATTCTGTTCTTCTTAACATGGTCTTCCCTTGGGAGAAACTATTTATCCAGAGCCTGACCTGCTAGGGCTTTATCAGAAAAATTTCCCTTGTGCTTCCACCAGGGGGAAGGGAAAAGTAACCATTTTGACAAACCCAGAGAATTCTGTTCTTCTTAACATGGTCTTCCCTTGGGAGAAACTATTTATCCAGAGCCTGACCTGCTAGGGCTTTATCAGAGCCTAGCTGACCGTGGGGAAGGGAAATACCCAACTGCAGCCCCCTCGTGCTTTCCACATGGGGAAGAAAAACTTCCAACTCCAGCCCCCTCTACCCATCCTCTCCCACCAAAGACAAGGAGAGGAACTGAGAAGCACCAGGGTTGTTCACAGAGGCTCAAAAGACTGAGACCTAATCATAGGGCTATAGAATGCTACCCCGCCGCCACACTTACCGTTCCTTTACTAAAGCCCTGTTTACCGCGATACCTTTTATTCAGTACATCGTGTCCACCTTTCAACAAAAAATTACAATGTGTACTAAAAGGCAAAAAACACAGTTTGAAGGGACCAGAACCAGAGTCAGATATGGGAGGAATGTTGGAATTACCAAGAATTTTTTTAAACTGTGATTAAAATGCTAGGCACTTTAATGGAAAAAGCAGACAACATGCAAGACATAGTGGATAATGTAAAAAGAGAGATGAAAATTCTAAAAAAAAAAAAAAAAAAAAAAAGCCCAGGATCAAAACCGCTGTAATAGACATGCAGGATGCCATTGATAAGCTCTTTAGTAGACTAGCCACGGCTAGGAAAGAATCTCTACACTTGAGGATATTACAATAGAAACTTCCAAAAATGAACAACAAAGAGAAAAAAGACTGAAAAATACAGAATATCCAAGAACTGTGAGACAACTACAAAAGGCATAACATATGTATGTATCGTGGGAATGCCAGAAGGAGAAGAAAGAGAGAAAGGAACAGAACCAATATTTGAAGTAATAATGACTGAGAATTACTTCAAATTAACGTCAGACACCAAAACACAAACCAGGAAGCTCAGAGAACACCAAGCGGAATAAATGCCCCCAAACTACACATAGGCATATCATATTCAAACTGCAGAAAACCAAAGATAACGAAAAAATCTTGAAAGAAGGTAGAAGATAAAAAAGCTTACCTATAGAGGAACAAAAATAAGAATTACATCTGGCTTCACCTCAGGAACCATGCAAACAAGAAGAGAGTGGAGTAAAATATTAAAGTGTTGAGAGAAAAGAAAACCCACCAACCAAGAATACTGTACCCTGTGAAATTATCCTTCGAAAGTAAGAGAGAAATAAAGACTTTCTCAGATAAAAATTGGGGAAATTTGTTTCCAGTAGACCTGCCTTGCAAGAAATGTTATAGATCAAAAACTCAGATCTAGATAAAGAAGAGCATTGGAGAAGGAATAAGTGAAAGCACAATTAACACTTTACTTTTCTTAATTGATCTAACAGATGACAGTTTGTTCAAAATAACAGTACCAAAATGTATTCAGTTATGTATGCTTATATGCATAATATAACAGTCCTTTGTCAGAAATGCAATTTGCAAACCATCTAGAATGCGAAAACCACAAAAGCACCAAAATGGCACATCCATCAACGGAGTCTTCCCAGGCTATTATTTATTTATTTATTTATTTATTTATGACTGTGTTGAGTCTTCGTTTCTGTGCGAGGGCTTTCTCTAGTTGCGGCAAGTGTGGACCACTCTTCATCGCGGTGCGCGGGCCTCTCACTATCGCGGCCTCTCTTGTTGCGGAGCAGAGGCTCCAGATGCGCAGGCTCAGTAATTGTGGCTCACGGGCCCAGTTGCTCCGTGGCATGTGGGATCCTCCCAGACCAGGGCTTGAACCCGTGTCCCCTGCATTGGCAAGCAGATCCTCAACCACTGTGCCACCAGGGAAGACCCTTCCCAGGCTATGTTCCTTTTCACTTGTAGTTGTGTGCAGACAACCACTGTATCCAAAGGGAAAATGAATGAAAAGTGAGCATCACGTAGTTTATTGATCAAATAAAACATAACCAAGAAAATGGCATGTTGCCGCCTCTATATAAGTGTTATTATATTGCAGGGTGAATGAGCTGCAATGGTCAGTCATGCTCATAGATGACTTCTATTGGTAATGTTCTTACCCAGAACACCAAGTTTCAGAGTTTTGTTTGCTTGCTGTTCTGCATTACTTATAATTGACATCAATGATGACTCGTTTATCTGTAATTCCCAGCTCTCATTTAATCAAATATCCGTAGCATCTTGAAGTAGAACTGGAAAATTAGAAGTGTTCTATTTGAGCCTCTACTGAACACAGAAAATTAAACCCCACAATACACACACACATACACACACACACACACACTGTCATCAAGCAGCTGCCACCAGCTCACTTCCCCCAGGTTAGATGCCCTAGGAGAGAGCCCAGATGTCAGAAACTCCAGGTCTCTGGCTGTGGGTACCTGCTCCCAAGGTCATGCTCACCTACAGGGAGAGGAAATGAAGGGGAGGGGAAATGTTACAGGGAGAAACCTTTGGGGGAGAGTCTTGGATTTGAGAAATAAGATGAGATGTTTAGAACTGGGGGCGGGGGAGAGGAAGAAGAAAAGAGATGTCTTGATACCCTACTCTTCCTTCTAACCCATCTCTGGCCCCAAACGAACTAAAGCAGATGTACATTCCCAGGCAGCCTTGGCAACAGTTAGCTCAGTGGCCAGGAGAATTCTCTCTCCACCTGTCTGAAAATATTAACTTGCTGTTGCCAGATGTTACTCTAACCAGAGACAGAGCAGTCCCAGACCCCAGTTACAGATAAAAGGCTCTTATGAGCAAATACCTGGGAGGCAGAATTTCCTGATGTGAAAGAGTTTCTGTCAAAGTGCAAAAAAGATTAGATATCTTTTTGGATAGAGCCAGCCAGATGGCAAAGAATTCAAGCAAGAACAAAACAAAGAGGAAGAAAAGTTCAGGGAGGAATAACTACAGACATTGGATTTTCTGATTCAGCATTTGGCTAACAATTGATTCTATTTCCAAAGGCAATTTGAATGTTTTTGTTCTGTGAGTTTTCATGTATTTCTAGCCTCACTACCTTTGTGTCAAAATACCCCCAGCCTGATGGATTCCTTTTCCTTTCTAAGCCATGAGACCCTGTGGATCTATCTGACAGTGTTCCTTGCTTGTGTACCTTGTACTGTACTTTGGGCATATTAACCTCCTCTCTTACTAAACCATGAACTTGCAGGCAGGCAGCATTTGTGCCTAGCTTCTGTCTTTTAGGTAATTTTGGGTACAGCAGAGTGGGCAAGAGGGATCTGTTCTCAGGGATCCCCAGGACCACTCTCAGGTTCCGTGTTTCTCTAGAAGGACTCACAGAACTCAGAAAAGCGATGATATTCACAGTTGTGGTTTATGACAGCAAAAGGATACAGTTTACAATCAGACAGGTAAAGACACATAAGGCAGAGCCCAGAAAAGAGACCACACATGACCTTGTAGTTGTCCTCTCCCCATGCATTTACACAGTGTGGAATTCTCCCAGCAAACAACGTGTGACAACACCATGGAGCATTGCCATCTGGGAAGCTCACCTGAGCCTTGGTGTCCAGCATTTTTATTGGGGGTCAGTCATGTAGGCATGGAGTGTCCACAGAGTTGAATTTGGTTTCTTAGTCTCTGGTCACTCCAGAGGTCAGACTGATAAGGTCCCCACCATAAATCACATTGTTAGCATAAAGAATCTGGGCATGGATCAGGGCCCCAGGTAAACAGAGATACCTGAGATCAGGCAGGATATTTCAAGGGTTTAGAGTATATCTCCAAGCAGCTGTCAAGGGGCAGAACTTCCCAGCAGCTGTCAAGGGGCAGAACTTCTCTGGAATGTGTAGGGTTTGGACAATCTGGACCTGCTGAGTCAACCTTTTATTGTACAGAATCAAAGGAAGATAAACTCTTCACCACAGGTTCATGTTCTGACCAATCGCAGGGGGTTTCTAAGCAGGGCCACCTAGGCTTCCAAATGAGAACCAATTCTGGCTGAGGCTGAAGTCTACCTAAATGAGAACAGAGAGCTTCCTCATGTTGAACTTTCTAAAAGATTCTGTTTAAGAAATGAGCATGTTTGCAAAACAACATCTCTCACCTTTGTTGAAGTTTTTACCTATGAATTTCATGATTCTTGGGCAAACAGTAAAAAGGACTTATGTGAACCCTATGTTTCGATACACCAGACATACTTGCTTTCTCTAAATGCAGTGGGATTCCACTGTAATAAGGATTGAAAACATAAAATGGAATAACCTAGATCAAAAAGAGAATTCAAAATACCTTTGAAAGAAAGTGAATGGGAGTTAGTGGATGGATAAAGTAAGCCAAGAAAGAGATTGCCTGGATGAGCAGTTCTCAAAGTGTGGGCTGTCGGTAATGTCATTATTATATTTTCATGATAATACTAAGATCCTATTTGCCATTTTCATTTGTTGACATTTGCATTGATGGTCCAAAAGCAATGGTGGGTAAAACTGCAGAGGTCTCATCATGAATCCAGGCAGAGGTACCATACTGTCCCAGAAGTCATTGTATTATTCACTCCCATGCACCTGCAGGAAAAAAGTCAATTTCACCTAAGGATGTTACAACAATTGTTACAGGTTGAAACAGTAAAGTTACTAATTGTATTAATTTTGACCTTTAAGTTTTGGTGTCGAATAGAATATGTATACAGAATTATCTACAAAGTCTACTAAAATACTCCTCCCTTTTCCAGCTACATATCTGTGTGAAGTCATATTTTTCTAATACTTCAACCAAGATTGAATGCAGAAGTAGAAATGAAAACCCAGAGGCCTTTTATTAACCCAGACATTAAAGAGATTTGCAGAAAAATGAAACAAAGCCACCCTTCTCACTAAACTGTTTTGATTCGGAAAATGTAGTTATTGTTCATGAAAAAATATGCTTTTTTCTGTTAACATGCAATGATTTTATTGTTATTTTTAAATCAGTGAATACATAATTATTTTTTACATTTCTCGGTTTTAATTTCTGATTCAGTAAACATTGACAGATACAATCCAGATAAGTAAAAGCTCGCTAGCAGCCTCAATAATATTTAAGAATGTAGAGTCCAGAGACCAACATGTTTGAGAACGTCTAGCCTAGATCATGCCTCTGTCTGTCTGTCTGTCAGTCTACCTGGAGATCTTGAGGGCTGAGTCACCTCGAGGGGTAAGACTGAGAAATGAAGCTGAAAGCTGAGGATTAAAGACAGGTCTATATGGGGGATGGTTGTATCCCACCCACTCCTTCCCCATGGAGCACAGACAGATCTTTCTAGAACCACTGCCTCACTCTGCCCAGGACTATCCTGGATTTTTACTGAAAGTCCCACCATCTGGGAAATCCCTCCCAGATGTGGAAAGTCCTGCTTTTCCATTGCGAGTGCAGGAGATTGGGGGGAAAGTATAAAACCCATACAGTGACCCCCAAAATAGGGACTGAAGCAGCACTATCTTTAATGTCAAGTGGACGTGGCAGAGATTATTTGCCTTCATAGATGTTGTCATTGTCATTCACCTCTCCTGACCGCTGATGTTGGTGACCACCACTTGTGGTTCATTCATTAGATCCTCTGTGGTTTCATCCCCCGAGCTATGAGATTCCAGTGTGCAATTCAAATGCACTGGAACTTTGACTTTGCCCGTGAAGTAATGGCTGTGCTTTGTATTGGGATAGTGCTTGTTTAACTTTTCACACTGTGAATACTGTGATCGTGTTTTCTAACAGTTCATGCCATCAAAATGAGAACAATGAACTCACACCCGCATGACCCAGACATCACTGAATGAGACTAAACAGCTGTGTTATTTTAATGACAGACAGAAGGACGCATACAACTGGATCAGGGAAATAAATAACCAAAGCAGGGCACACTGCATGACATGCCAGAAAGAGTTTGGTCATTGTGGAGAAGAGGGCACGAAAGTACTCCTAGAGACTGGACCTCAAACATCTGGGATGAGACAGGCAAGTACTTCTAAATCCATCCAGTTTTTTGTTTCCCCAAAGACACCAATGCTCAGTCAAAAATAGTGACTGCTGAATTATCTTGAGTACACCATGCAAAAAAGCTCATAGTGTTGTATTCTTCTTTTGATTGCTCTATGAAATTGAGTAATGTAGTAAAATTACATTTTCTGATTAAGAAGATGCAACTGAAATGACCTGTGGGCAAACAAAAGGGAATATTTTGATAAATTTTGTGTTGGCCCCTAATGCTGTAGCACTCCACTCATTCTGTAAAATCTTACCAGGGATTATGCTTTTTACTGTGTATCAAATGAAGCATCAAATTGTAGCAACTAAAAAATTCTCCCCCTAGTTCTTAGGCACTTTGATTTCAAAAATGGAATTTCAAATCATTTTAATCAACTATCCTGTCCAAAAAAACTCAGCTTCCCTCCTCTAGCTGCATATTTGGCAGACAACACAAATGTAAATTTTGGCAAATTCCATTTCCTGCGTCAAGTTATTACCAAAGAAAATGAAAGATCTCAGCTGTCAAATGTCCTTCACACCTCGTACAGAACACTGCTTAAAAAAAAAAGATGTAATTTGCTTACCTGTGTGATACTGAGGCTTTCGTAATGAAAAGTTTTTGATCACTTTCCAGGTTCTTCAGAACATGCGGAAGCACTTAGATTTCTGATATTTTGTAAGGAGGTCTCTTCTTGCTACAAGACGGCTATTTTTGTTGCCAGCCACAGAAATTAAATTAAAAGATTGTCCTCCCATATAATCATGCTCTCTAAATGTGGGACAAGAGGAACGTGGAAACACAAGAGTGCTTGGAAACACACTGGGGATGAGAATGGAGAAGAGGATTACAGTAAAACAGAAATGTATGCGCTGTTTCTGCAAAACAATTTGATGATCTGTGAAGAGCCCGTAAGCCTCCTAGAAAAGGTGAGGCTCACCGCATCTGAGTTGTTTGATGTGAAATGTAGGCTGCAGTAAAAAGTCACACAGAAAAAAGAAATGACTCATTTTTGGGAAATAAGACTACTTCCAAACTCAAAAATCTTTTACTGGAAAGGAGCAGCCAAGTTAAATAGGAGTTTCTTATTTTGTTTACTAAAACCATAACTTATTTGAAATCCAGCTTTGATTTCACAAGTTCAAATTACTTCTGTGTTTTTAAAGTATTTTTCCCCCACAGAGAGGGATTTAATTTATGATGACACCCGACGTGCTTCAGAGTGTTTTAAAATGATGGACATTTTGGAGATGGCCAGCCTATATGATGAAATTATGAATGCAAAGGACCTGATTAGCAGAGAGCTGGTCCAACAGGAAAAGTCCATAGATACAAAGTGAATGAACATTTTGGGAGAGCTGCAAACAAATTCCTACAAGTCTACAAACCTGCTAGTGCTGGTAAGGAAAAATCCTAACTATCCTATGGCCAAATACCTTTGTTGAGGGGTTATTTAGCTTGAGGCCATCACATTGGCCTGACTCCAGAAATCAGTATAATGTGGGCTTAATAAGAGCACTGTGAGGCAGTGAATTTTGACAGTATTCAGTTTTACTACTACATAAAAGAAAAGAAGGCTTTTTATTTAAAGCTGTAAGCAATTCAAGGAATTCCCAGGTGGTCCAGTGGTTAGGACTCCGCACTCTCACTACCGAGAGCCCAGGTTCAATCCCTGGTTGGGGAACTAAGATTCCACAAGCCACGTGGCATGGCCAAAAAAAAAAAAAAAAGAAAAAGAAAAAGCTGTAAGCAATTCAAAGAAGCATTATTGGAAAAGGAAACAGAAAGAGTAAAAATATCCAACTGTATCAAGGGACGGAAAAAATATGTCATTGTCATTTTTATTAAATATAGGTAATAACTATTTAATTATTCCTATTGTGTTTCCCTTTTTAAAAAAAAACCCTCACATTTATGCATCTTAGGAATATATAATAATATAGCCTAAAAAATGAAAATATACAATAAATAGTTTCCAAAAAGGGGTAAGATAAATTGTTGTATCAAAAGAGAGAAACATTATAAAAATATAATTACATTTTCTTACACAGTATTTGTTTAATTACTATCAATTAATTTTAATTTTTTATTTATTATTAGTTCTTTTACTATTAAATACTACTCATTGCCACTGTTCTCTAGTCCTACTGTTATTTTAAGTAATAGCATGTTAAGAAAACACTCCCATTTACCATTGCAACAAAAAGAATAAAATATCTAGGAATAAACCTACCTAAGGAGACAAAAGACCTGTATGCAGAAAATTATAAGACACTGATGAAAGAAATTAAAGATGATACAAATAGATGGAGAGATATACCATGTTCCTGGATTGGAAGAATCAACATTGTGAAAATGACTCTACTACCCAAAGCAATCTACAGATTCAATGCAATCCCTATCAAACTACCACTGGCATTTTTCACAGAACTAGAACAAAAAATTTCCCAATTTGTATGGAAACACAAAAGACCCCGAATAGCCAAAGCAATCTTGAGAACGAAAAATGGAGCTGGGGGAATCAGGCTCCCTGACTTCAGACTATATTACAAAGCTTCAGTAATCAAGACAGTTTGGTACTGGCACAAAAACAGAAATATAGATCAATGGAACAGGATAGAAAGCCCAGAGATAAACCCACACACATATGGTCACCTTATCTTTGATAAAGGAGGCAAGCATATACAGTGGAGAAAAGACAGCTTCTTCAATAAGTGGTGCTGGGAAAATTGGACAGGTACATGTAAAAGTATGAAATTAGAACACTCCCTGACACCATGCACAAAAATAAACTCAAAATGGATTAAAGACCTAAGTGTAAGGGCAGACACTATCAAACTGTTAGAGGAAAACATAGGCAGAACACTCTATGACATACATCACAGCAAGATTCTTTTTGACCCAGCTCCCAGAGAAATGGAACTAAGAACACAAATAAACAAATGGGACCTAATGAAACTTAAAAGCTTTTGCACAGCAAAGGAAACCATAAACAAGACCAAAAGACAACCCTCAGAATGGGAGAAAATATTTGCAAATGAAGCAACTGACAAAGGATTAATCTCCAAGATGTACAAGCAGCTCATGCAGCTCAATAACAAAAAAACGAACAACCCAATCCAAAAATGGGCCGAAGACCTAAATAGACATTTCTCCAAAGAAGATATACAGATGGCCTATAGACACATGAAAGAATGATCAGCATCATTAATCATTAGAGAAATGCAAATCAAAACTACAATGAGATATCATCTCACACCAGTCAGAATGGCCATCATCAAAAAATCTAGAAACAATAAATGCTGGAGAGGGTGTGGAGGAAAGGGAACACTCTTGCACTGTTGGTGGGAATGTAAATTGATACAGCCACTATGGAGAACAGTATGGAGGTTCCTTAAAAAACTACAAATAGAACTACCATACGACCCAGCAATCCCACTACTGGGCATATACCCTGAGAAAACCAGAATTCAAAAAGAGTCATGTACCAAAATGTTCATTGCAGCTCTATTTACAATAGCCAGGACATGGAAGCAACCTAAGTGTCCATCATCGGATGAATGGATAAAGAAGATGTGGCACATGTATACAATGGAATATTACTCAGCCATAAAAAGAAACGAAATGGAGGTATTTGTAATGAGGTGGATGGAGTTAGTGTCTGTCATACAGAGTGAAGTAAGTCAGAAAGAGAAAAACAAATACAGTATGCTAACACAAATATACGGAATCTAAGGGAAAAAAAAAAAAAAAGCCATGAAGAACCTAGTGGCAAGACGGGAATAAAGACACAGACCTACTAGAGAATGGACTTGAGGATATGGGGAGGGGGTGGTGTGAGATTTGACAGGGTAAGAGAGTGTCATGGACATATATACACTACCAAATGTAAAATAGATAACTAGTGGGAAGCAGCCGCATAGCACAGGGAGATCAGCTTGGTGCTTTGTGACCACCTAGAGGGGTGGGATGGGGAGGGTGGGAGGGAGGGAGATGCAAGAGGGAAGAGAAATGGGAACATATTGTATATGTATAACTGATTCACTTTGTTATAAAGCAGAAGCTAACACACCATTGTAAGGCAATTATACTTCAATAAAGATGTTAAAAAAAAAAAAAAGTAATAGCATGTATGTAACAGAAAAGTAAATATTACGGAATGACCTAGAGTTGCAAATAAACACCTGTTTTTCGTATTTTTGTGTTAAATTATAACACACTTAGGTATAATTATTTTATATTATACTATTATGGGTTTTGGGGGCCTGTTTTTTGGTTTTCTTTTGTTTTTACTCTGGTGCAACTGTCCCAAATTGAGGCTCTAAAAAAATTGATTACCCTACCATTATCACCAATACAGCACTATCCAAATCTTTTCTATATAAATCAGAGAAATCTGGGGGGAAGTTAGGTTTCTAGTGGGAATACTGATGCCCCAGAATAAGGGCTTTTTCCAGGGCTAGAGATGGAGGAGGCCCCCAATCTCCCAGCTGACTCCTATCTCAGGTGACGTAAAATCTGCCTGTTCACAAACCCTGCTTTGCCTCATGCAACAGGCCTGGTAAGAATCCCTCCTGAGGGGGGAGGCCTCTCCGGGAACCAGGCTGCTTACACAGCACCAGAGGAAACCTGCCAGGCTGCACAGTCCTTTTACATTAAATGTGAACAGGAAACCAGAGGTCGTCAGGTGTACAAAGAGAATCAAGTATCTTCATTCTGAACAAGATTTTAAAAGAGATTTTTTAAAAAGAAGAAGAAGAACCAGAAGAAACAGAAAAAACTCAGGGAGCAAGGAAGCACTTTTAAAGCATCCTATTCAAAAAGATATTTTCCATCCCCAAACAATGAAAACATGCCATTAAAAAATACATAATCAGAAAGTCAGAGACTTTAAGTATGGCTGATGAGGGCTGAGACAGTTCAATAAAAGTACCAGAGAACAAAATAGAAGAAATCTCTCAAAACGTAGAGGAAAAAAATAGAAATACGAATAAAGAGACATGGGGACTAATTCAGGAAGTTCATCTAATAAATGTTCTAGAAAGAGAGCAAGAGTTTAAGAGACAGTCAAAGAAGTAATAAAAAATAAATTTTTCTCCAGATGAAGGTTACAGGGGCCTACTGAGGGTACAACTCAACAAATGAAAAAGACCTATACCTATTCTTGTGAAATTATAGAGTATGAAAGATAAAGAGAACACCCTGAGAACTTCCACTGAAGAAAAATAAATTACCTGCAAAGAAACAAAAATCAGATACTCTTCAGCATCACTGGTGACTAGAAGATGACAGAGCGATGCCTTTCGATTTCTAATGGAAGTAACTTTAATCCTAAAATGTATCTACCAGGAAATAAGTGAACAACTGTGAAGAGAGAATAAAAGTAATTTGAGATGTTCAAGGACTCAGAGGTTTATATCCCATGCATTGTTTCTTTGGAAGTTCTGGGAGTTCTCCAGGAAATAAAGGGAAAGGGAGAAGATGGAGATTCATTGTCTGAATTTCATGGGTCTGTCGGACTGAAGAGCCCCTAGGCACCGGCCCCCATGCGCATAGCTCTGCCTCTGCCTCTGCCTCATCCCTGCCACCCACAGTTCATGACAGCGAACGGGAGGCTTTACCTTGCTTTAAAATGAGGCACAGAGATTTTTCTCTACTGTCACAGGTATGCCTGGAACAAGAGTACAGTTGACTCTCACATTCTTTTCACTAATGAAAAGGAAACAGCAGGGTGAATCGTACATTGGAGGATACACTATTTTCTTTGGAATGTTTTCATTCTTGCATTTTGGAACAGGTGTGGCCTCTGTTGAAAGCAACAGTGGGGTCATACTCCGCATATTTGACACGTGAGGAACTGGAAAACTGCTCGGCGTCCCCTGCCTTCAGTGTAAGGGATGTGGGTCCATCATCTTGGCCCTCTCCGATGCCAGATCCTATGCATAAGTATTTATGGTGTATTGGCTTTTTCCTTTTATTCAGTTTAGGCTAGAAATAATGTTTTGGCTTAGAAACTCTTTGACTGAACTATGACATAATAGGATAAGGATAATTGTGTCAAAAATAGCCTCTTGATGTCCTCCTTTGGCATGAAGAATTCCAGAGTCAGTTCGCTGTGGATCACTGAGAACTGACCATGTTAATCAGAGGTCAGCCATCTTCGATAAGTTCTTTCCTTTGGGCGCAGAGTGGGGGGCCCACTCCAGCGACTGGGGTTGGGATGGTGAGTGCAGGGCAGCTACCATCTCACGGGGGTGAGCTCGTGCTGGCTGTGGCCGCCGAAGGCTGGGCCTGGGGGTGGACGCCCAGACTGGCAGCCAGCAGTTTTTGTAAACAGCCGGGATGGGGATTGTGCTGGTGGCTGCCAGCTCAAGCCAGTGAAAACCAACCCGTTCGCCTCTTTGGGTGGCGTGCCACAGGTGGCCAGTGCTTCATAAGGACACAGCCAGGCCTTAGGGGTCCATGTCACCTGCCTGTACCAGGGAGTTGGGGTGTGAGCCTCAGAGCTCAGACCTGGGATTTGGGAGCTGAGCAGAATAAATCTCTTGAAATCTAAACTGACACACGACATTTTAAAATTGGGAAAACAAACAGCTCTGAAAAGATTTGTAGGATTATAGCTGAATAGTTAACATGGAAGACATGTCATAGAGAGGTTAGGAGCAGGGGTGGAATAATCCCTTGTTGATTCAGTGAGAAGCGCTGGACAAGGCATTGAATTTCCCTGTTTACCCATCTGTTTAAAAAACAAAATGGGAAAATGACATCTCCCAGAGATGTTTGGAGATTTGATTGATGTTCGTAGTGTGCCTGGATAGCTCTCATAAAGTGTCCAGTAAGAGCAAAATATGTCATAAGAACTTAAATATCTACACAAACTAGTCTGAACCATCTTGAGTAGATAAGCAGTTCTGTGTCTTTGATCCAAGTTGTACTTTTTAAGGCAATTTGTATTTTTCAAAGAAAGTTCCGTGTTACTTCTAATTTTCTTTTGAATATCAGCTATGTACTTGGGGTCTTTAACTGTCAACTTGAGCTTCAACACGATTGATAGATGGTCTGTCACCTATAAAGGACAACTTACCAGTTCCAGGCAGCCAGGCAAGGCAGTTAAATACACTTCAACATGCTTCTTGCTAAGGACGATGCCTTTTGCAAATATTTGAGATATTTGTTCTCAGCTGTAATTTATTAGTGAACCTGTATCCTCATAGCGACTCCTTGGGAGGTGCAGAAGACAAAGCCAGAAAGCAAACGAAATTCGTTCATTATATATCAAGAAAAGAGCTTTCATTTACCTCTCTTTGTTGGTAGACTTACTGGTATGTGTCTTTGATGCCTGTTTAATTTCACGTAGTACCACGTCTAGTCATGCTGTGTAAATAATCTGAGAGAATATCCCTTGACTTGGTTTTTCCTTGTGAAGATCATACAGCACTGCCACCTTGTTGCCAAAGTTTTGTCTGATTTGAAAGTGCTTAAAAATCAAGTGAACGCCTGCTGTGAAAAAGAGCTTACTCTCTCTCCCTCTGTCAGTACTTGTGAAAACAGGAAAACAGCGTAAAAGGAGATAGCACCATGGGACTGAACTCAATAATTAGCATAATCATGATGCTCCGTATTGTTCCCGAGGGCACGCCCCTTGGCCAGATCTCCCATTAAGAGGACACCAATGTTGTCCCAGCGAATAAATCCCCGCACGCATGATGCAGATCAGCGAGTTCCTGCCCGCTGCGCCGGTGCAGTTAATTTTAGCCAAGGTTTGTTCTATGAGTTGTAAACCTGTTTACCCAAGTAGAAGTTAGCAAGCTGAAATGTGACTTCTCCGCCCCATGTGAGAGGCGTCTATTTTAGACTCAGGTTGTTGGTGATCCCCAGAGAGCAGTCTTTGAAGAATTGCAGCCCCGATTTCCTTTGAAAGTACTTGTGAGTACTGGGTGAATCTTTCAGATTTCTCTTTGTTCTTTTCTCCTTAAATCTTCCTAATGTTGCTATCATAGTAATTCTTCATCTCTTGGGAAAACTGGGAGCTCTGGGGTGGGCACTTTAGAGGCTTCTAAGAATGGTGGCGAAAGGGCTTTCCTTAAATGTATCCTAATGCAAGAAACCTGCCTTACTCCATTTTCCCAAGAGAAAGCATATGATTCTTACTATTTTTATCTTTGCAAAAGCAGTCTGTGGATTGTTACATACTTTATCTGCTCAAATATTTGATTAATGGAATGGTGTGTCATTGAGCTTTATTTTCAACGGTAACCTAAACTCTTAGAGGGGAAAAAAAAAGTGTTGAAAGTGGATTCCTGTTACACTTACTGTGAGCTACAAGCTTATGTGCAGAAATAATGGGAGTGTCAAATGTAATTTTGTAAACTGTGTAGATGTACAGTTTTTGTCAAAGGAGGATTTGGTGTTTAAATCCATATACTTCTAAAGAGAAGCCCTTAAAAAATAAAATGAATTTAGGAGGAAGCTTTTGGAAAGTAATTGAAATTATCTTCTGGAAGAATTCCCTAATCTTAACTGCTCTTAACGTAACAAGTCGCCAACTTAAATTTGGACTGAAGAAAACTAAAGATTTTAATGTAGAATATTTTCAATTAAGTCTGAATCACCTTGCTTAGTTTGAAGTGTGTTTTAATTCAGAAGACTCGGACTTCATGCCAAACAACTTGCTTATAACACAGAACCTGGCAGGAATTTCTTTATCAATTAATACGTAGATTATCTCCCCCCTGGGAATGTTGATTTTAATGAAACAGTTCTAACAGGGGGTAGTAGCTGCTCCCAGGCGTTAGGGCTCCATCATCTGTGGGCCCGGAGGAAGGGTTGCCCTCAGATGCCATTTTCCATTTGGAAAGCTGTATTTAAAGACTTCTCTGTTACTGTGTATTGTCTGATTTTAAATCTGAACAACCCAAGGTGCCAACAATGAAAGGAAATGTTTCAGTGGTACATTTAGTAGGAAAAAGAATGTAAGATGGGGAAAATAGAACTGAGTTCTTGGGCTATTTTTAGAAATAAACCTTTTTTTTAAACTTAAGTCTTTTTATTGAGTAGAAGAGAAATTTGCCATCCGGATTCATTGTAATTATAACAGAAAAGTCTGTAATGTCATCTTCAGCAGTAAAAGGGACTTTGTTCCAGGATATTCTGCAGAATATATACTTTTATCCAAAGAGAGTAACTGTTCTTACTTTTGACTGTAAATAAGGCACCATCAGAGTCTCAGTGGAGTGTTTTTAGAGGTATACTGTGGTTGGGTATTAGATCCTTTTCAAGCTATTATTCATCTGCTCAATTGTCGTTTAGTCCTGCAAAAAAGAAAAGCTGTTTAAGATTTATCCATGTTTTTAATTTAACAGAAGTTTCCAAAGGTGTTTTTACTACAAGGAAGCATATGTTCTTTTAGGAGGAGTTACTAAAATGCTTGTAGACACTTTCCGAGTGTTTGTTTTTGTGATTTATGCGCTTTGAGAGAGTGCCCTAGGCCAGGAGGTGATGTCAGTGTCAGGGTGGGAATTTCTCCTGTTTGCTGGAGCCGCAATTCTCCTCCTGCTGTTCACCCCGGGTGCCTGGTAAAGGGACAGTGGTCTCGGTGCCCTCCTGAGAAGAGGCTCTGTTGACTACTTGTGACCTTGGCCGTGACCAATCACAATGAGCTCAACCTAGAGTCACCAACAGGGGGTCCAGATGCTGAGAAACGTGGGCAGCTTTGTGGGCTGTGGAAGGAGCCCGGGACCCGTGGTTTCGGCCGCGTGCCGGGCACGCCTGAGCCTCCCGTAGCCCTCCTGCACTTAATTTGGTGCAGGTGTGTCCTCCAGCGCTGTTTAAGCTGCTCTCCCTGGCAGCCTGCCCTCCTGTCCTAGTCCTCTCCCTCTTAAAATAGTTACAGCCCCAGAGGCTCTGACAGAGTAACTCCTGATCGCAGTAGATTTATTTTACTGTGACGTCATTCCTAGACAAGAGCCGTCTGCTCTGAAGCTTTGTGGGGTTTTCAGGGAAGTGGAGAGGAACCTTTTCTCTGGCTCCCCTTCATCCACATGCGGTTTTTAGTAGGTAACTGTGTGGCTAGACTTACATTATCTAACAGGTTGCCTTTTGGTTGGGAGCCTAATGCATGTGCTCGGTGATCACACTTCTAGAATGTTCTCTTTCAGAAGGAACTCTTGAAGGAATAGGATTTGATACATTGAGTTCCGGATGAAAGGAGCAGTGAGCGGAGGGGTGTCTTCAGCGCTGCCTGTCTTGGGCACAAGTGTATGGTAATAGGATCTGGTCCTCGGCAGGAATGCCGATTGCTTCTGGAAATGCTGGCACGGCTGTTACTATTTAGCATGTATTAAGCACCCCCAGAGCCATACAATGCACAAAGAAAGCATAGTTCCTACTCTCAAAGAGCCCACATGCTCAAATTAGGCGGGACAGAGCCTGGGCCGTGACTTGCACACTGAGTAAACCTGCAGAGCAAGGAATAGAAGGAAGGAAAGGAAGACAAATGGGGAGGGTCGGGGGTCACCCGTGGGCTGCTTTCAGTCCGTCTGGGCTTCCGCCTTGTAGGATTCGGGCAGCCGGCAGTGCCACGGGGCCCTGCTTCCCTGTCTCTTCCAGCAGCTGGGGAAGTGATGGAGGTAAGAGTGGGATGGCCCCCAGGGCCCGATCCATAGCCCCAGGTCTCTGGCACGATTCCCCACACAGGGAAGGAGATCAGGAGTTTCACCTGCACCTGGAAAGGGACTGTTAATTAGTCTATAAAGGAGGAAACTTGATACCACATAAAAGTAAGGAGCATCTTTCTCCACAGAGTGATGTCTGGATAGAAACCTGCATTTGGGTTCCCGATTTTCTCTCCCTCTTAAACTGATACACGATTGAACAAGTTACTTCATCCCCAATCTGACTGGGGATGTCGAGTCAACAGTTGTATTAGTTAGAGAAGTGCTCTGAGCTTCTCTGAAGAAAGGCGTTTCGAAGGTCAGCTCAGCATTACTGCAGCCCAGAACGGTGTCAGAAGGACAGGAATCAGAGGCAGCTAACAAGGCAAGCTCGGGTATAGGAGATTAATAAAAGGAGGATGTGGTATGAATCTGTGAGTCATTTTCCCTTTATAGTCAACCTCATCCCATCTCTGACTAAGGTTCCGGGTCTTGTTCACAGCTCCACAACTAAAAGGGACTTGGAGAGATCCCAACAGAGAACCTCAAAAATGATTAAAGGGTTGAAAAATGATGCCTATAATAAGAGGTTAGGGAACGTCTATTATTTAGGCTGAAGGGAAAAAAATGACCAGGGGACTCTTGAATTGTTATTCCAGTATCTGTGTGCCTCTGGACCAGGGGATGATGGCCAACTAGTATCCAGTTCTATTGAGTATGTAAGGGTTCGGTCCAGTAAGGGTTAGGTTAGAACCGTGGTCCTCAATGTGTGGTCCTAGTACCCTCAGCATCAGTACCACCTGGGAGCTTGTGAGAAATGCACATTCTCAGGCCCCACCCAAGACCTGTTGATTCAGAAACTGTGCAGGTGGGACCCAGCAATCTGTGTTTTAGCTCACCCCCCAAGTGACTTGGATGAAGCTGGAGGACCACTAGATGAGGTACAAAGAAGAGTATTACAAAATGGGGAATTTGGGTACTGGAAAATAGAAAGTTTTTCCTGAAGTCATCTAAAAATGGGTTTATATTTGTTTGCAGTGTCTTCAATATTCTGTCTGAAGTCAGGAGTTAAATGACCTGTCACAGCCCCCTCTAGCCCTAACTTTGCTCTGGATTTCCTCTGTCACCGAGAGAAGACTAACAATTACCCAGGAGAATTTTGCAATTACTTTTCTGAACTCAGTAGTTAAGACAGTGCCCATTTCAGATGAGGAGCAGATGAGATATTGTGATAGAAGTCATACTGTGTAATATCTCCTGCTTTTGCTCTATCACAGTGTCATTAAATAGACTGTCTGCTCCCCGTGTGACTTCTCAGCAGCCACCTGGGGGCAGGTTTGGGCAGCTGTGAAAATAGGGAGCCCCTTGATGTTGGCCCGTGACCCCTCTGTGCCGCAGACTACTGTGACAGTCCCCATTTCAAGGGGGCTCTTCCCCATTTCAGAAGAAGCGTGGGGACAGGGGCAGTGTGATGCCACCCCATCTTCCCAACTCTGTCCCTTCCGCCTGCAGGATGCCATCCCTCGTGCCTGCACGGGGAGCTCCACCTGCCATCTGGAAGCTGGGGACAGCGGGACCTAAATATATTGTGGTAGTGGGTCTCCCTTAGAGCCGGAGGATAGGGACCTGTTTATCCTGTTGTTTTGTATCCGCAGCAAACAACCAACGGGACACCTAGTAGGCACTTAACACAAATACCTAGTGAATTATTCCGTTGCACCGTCCAAGGCCACAGGTGCTCTGCCCTTGCCCGTGTAATTAATGATCTCGAATCGGGCAGCTGGCAGTTCTGACCCTCCCCAGTCCAGGTACTTACTCCTGAGTCCCTCTCCTCCCCCCGCAGCCCCCCATTTTGCACATAATAAAAATGCGTCTTACTTTAGTTGTCTTTGCCCTTTTGTGTATTTTTCCTTTGTACTTTTGCTTGAAGGAGTTGTCTGGGGTTGAAAACAAACTACGGAGAGTGTGTGTGTTACACTTTGTATAGCGTTTAGGACAATCAGAGCTTCCTGTGATCAGAGTGAAGAAAGGGTTCTCTGAGGACATGTTTTGCCAGTGCTGCCTAGAAAGTGTCGCACCAGGATCGCACTGTTGTCCCCAGAGAGACCACGTCCTGCCTTGGCCCGGCTCTGAGGCCCTCAGAGCTCAGCGCTGGGAACGGGGATAGTGGCATCCTTAGCTTTTATAGCTGTTCTTTATCACACATTTGCAGAGTATTCAACATTCCTTCAAGTGAGGGCAGTCTGGCATAGACTCGTTTGCCTTGTCATGGGAGGCAGAGGGTGAAGGTGGCAGGTGAGTATTCCAAGGCTGTCACTGAGTCTTCAGACCTCGTTATGTTGGAAAAAACTGACTTCTCAGACATGAGGCCGCGTGTACTGTCACGTTCTACATCTGTGTCCACGCACAGAGTATGTGAGACCTGGTCCCTGTGGTGGTTGCACACAGAGGAGACAGGTTTGTCTTAGTGATTCAGAGAGCAGAGACGACTGACTTCTAACGCCCTGGATCAGTCTCTGAATAGAAAATACTATCTTTAAAACCCCTGAACGCTCAATAACTATATATCCAGTAGAGGAAATCCAAATGGCTGCTTGATTTGGTTCTTCATGGTAGCAGGCAAAAGGCTATTTTCATTTCTGTACAAAGAGAAGTGACAAAATAGTCTTCTTCGGTATTTCGCCCTGGCAAAAGTAATTTTGTTTCTAAAATCAGTCATATCTAGTCCACAGATGTGTTATTAAAAATGAGTGGTGGGGGCTTCCCTGGTGGTGCAGTGGTTGAGAATCTGCCTGCCAATGCAGGGGGCACGGGTTCGAGCCCTGGGCTGGGAAGATCCCACATGCCGCGGAGCAACTAGGCCCGTGAGCCACAGTTACTGAGCCTGCGCGTCTGGAGCGTGTGCCCCGCAACAAAGAGGCCGTGACAATGAAAGGCCGGCGCACCGCAATGAAGAGTGGCCCCCGCTTGCTGCAACTAGAGGAAGCCGTCGCACAGAAACGAAGACCCAACACAGCCATAAATAAATAAATAAAACAAATATTAAAAAAAAAAAAGTCTATTAATTAAAAAAAAAAAAAAAGAGTGGTGGGACTTCCCTGGTGGCTCAGTGGTTTAAGAGTCTGCCTGCCAATGCAGGGGACACGGGTTCGAGCTATGGTCCGGGAAGATCCCACGTGCCGCGGAGCAACTAAGCCCATGCACCACAACTACTGAGCCTGTGCTCTAGAGCCTGTGAGCCACAGCTACTGAGCCTGCATGCCACAACTACTGAAGCCTGTGCACCGAGAGCCTGTGCTCCGCAACAAGGGAAGCCACCGCAATGAGAAGCCCGTGCACCGCAACAAAGAGTAGCCCCCGCTTGCCACAACTAGAGAAACCCCGTGCACAGCAATAAAGACCCAGCGCAGCCAAAGATTAATTAATTAATTAATTAAATTTTTTTTTTTAAAAATGAGAGTGGTTAAATGGTTTGGGATTAACTTTGTCTCATGGTAGTTGTTGAGTCAAAAAATTTAATGTCTTCGAAAGGAGAGGAAAAAAAACTCCTTAGCTGGATATTAGACTACACAAGAATTACTCACCTAATAATTCAATAAAAGATCCCCAGAGACAACCAAGTAAGGTACAGGTTAAATAATTTATGGTGTTGCCATATAATGCAACACACTGCAGCCGTTTGAAATGATGATGTTGGATGTACATGGAGTAAAACTAGCAGGTTAGAGAAAACGTGTATCACCTCATTTTTTGAATGGAAGGCATTTTTAAATGAGCTAATGGCTTTAATTCCTGTTTTAAAAGGAAGGCATTTATATGTACATAAAAAAAGAATGCAGTGCACCAAATATAACAATAGTTATCTGTAGGAAATGAGCTCATGCATGATTTTCCCCTGGCCTTTTGGTTACCTGTATTTTAGACTTTCTTTCTTCAACGAGCATATATTACTTATGTAATAATGAAAAACTTTCTTTTCAAAAAGGAACTATTATAATTAATTTCTTTTTAATAAATTTATTTATTTATTTATTTTTGGCTGCGTTGGGTCTTCGTTGCTGCACGCGGGCTTTCTCCAGTTGCAGCGAGCGGGGGCTACACTTCGTTTTGTGCACGGGCTTCTTATTGTGGTGGCTTCTCGTTGCGGAGCACGGGCTCTAGGCACACGGGCTTCAGTAGTTGTGGCACGTGGGCTCAGTACTTGTGGCTCGCGGGCTGTAGAGCACAGGCTCAGTAGTTGTGGCGCACGGGCTTAGTTGCTCCACGGCATGTGGGATCTTCCTGGACCAGGGATCGAATCCGTGTCCCCTGCATTGGCAGGAGGATTCTTAACCACTGTGCCACCAGGGAAGCCCTGCAACTCATTTTTATTTTGACTTCCATTTTATTTAATTCACCAGTGGCCTCCCAGTGGCTTACATAATTAATGCCTACCCCTGTGGATAAAACTAGTGCACCAAAATGTACACAAAAACAATGGTCATTTTGCAGTGGTGGGCTAGGAGCATTATTCCTTGCCTTACTTTCTCCTTTTCCATATTTACCAAAAATTTTATATGCACGCATATTATTTTTACAATGGAAAACTGTAAGGCAGAGACTTGAGATCTTGTTTCTTGGGAAGAGGCCCACATAGGCTGATGTGTAGCAATTACCAGTGAAGGTTGATCCTGTTAATTCTGCAGTGTGAAGGACATTCAGCAGGGGTCTGCCGTCACTACTGGGTGCTCTGGAGGTTCCGTGAACTCTCACATGAATGTCAAATTGGCCAGGGTCTCAGGTTCAGTGTTTTGTGGAGAGCGAAGACAGGGAGCTGGGGAATCCAGCATATTTTAAAAAGTCATTAAAATGGTATGCCTAGTGTTACGATTACCCACTTAAGTTTTGTCAGGGGCCATCCTTCTGGATCGTGGATCCAGAGTAGTGGGTGTTGGAACCATGTGCTGGGGTCTCGGGTAGTGTTTCCACAGTACTTAGCTGTGTGGTATCTACGTGTGTCTCAGCAGCGTTTACTGAGGTGAGTGATGGCCCTGTAGGAGAGCACCGGCTGTCTCAGTTACTTCTGCCACACGCTGCCGGGATGTCCTTGTGGCCTTAATCAGAAGGCTGTTTTGGGGAGCTGCTTTGGTACGGGTGGCCGTTGATTTAAGAAAGTCTTGAGCAGAAGCAGGAGACCTCCCTTTCTACCCGCTTTGTATGGTGAGTCGAGAGGGTAAGTCCTTTTGATGGTTATGTAAAGGGTCTCTCATTTCGTCTATTCCTAAGCCTCGGCCCAAATGAGTGGATCCAGCCCCAGGTTCACTTGAAGACGGAGGTCTGGACTGAGATTCAGTTGAATCTACTGTCAAGAGGACTGATACCTTAAGCTTAATTTAAAGCCAAAGAGCCTTGAGAAACCAGAAGGAATCTAGGATCCTGTACAACCATATTTTGACCTAGTCTTTGGTTCAGAAACTTTGTTACTCATCAGGAGTGTTTCCTGGAATCCTGAGAACTGAGAAAGCTGGTTTTTCAAGTTTCCTTCCTACTGTTTTCATCCTTACAAGGAGCGTTCTTCTCCTCATCCTCTCTTTCCTTTCTTCATCATCTTTGTCTCTTTCTCCTGCACTTATACAGTAGGAATCATCTCGTAATCCTTCTCCACACTCTTGCCTCCCCGAGGAAGTAAAGACACATCCCCCATGGGTTTATCTTCATTTTCTCTGGGCAGGGGAGGGGAAAAGAGCAGTGGGTGAACGGTTTAACCCAGATAGTCAGATATTCAGTGGATGGAACCCTGTTCCCAGTGAGGACTGTGGAGGCCACTTCCGCACATCCTTGCCACCAAGCGGTTCCAACTTCAGTGAGACACAGAGCTATCCGCACACAGTGAGAGCACAGATGTGTATCAAGATGAATAAGCAGGTGGTCACAGTTTGATTGATAGAAGGCTTTGCCAGTTGAGTGACACGAAGGAAGAAAGAGAGCATCTTTTTAAAAGGGATAAAGCAGGGACTTCCCTGGAGGCGCAGTGGTTAAAAATCCATCTGCCAATGAAGGGGACACAGGTTCGAGCCCTGGTCTGGGAAGATCCCACATACCGTGGAGCAGCTAAGCCCGTGCGCCACAACTATAAGCTACCTTAGAAAAGGCAGGAAACTGGTGGCTGTCGAGGGAAAGGGTGGCTTTTGTAAGAGCAAGAGGAGAATGAATCTTGGCTTAAAAATTTGGACTGAGTTTATTTCCTTCCTTTTTGTTTTTTTTGTTTGTTCATTCCCTTTTTGTTTTGTTTTTGCCTTTACTCTGAAGATTAAAAGCAAAAATGAGAGGGTATGGATGTACTCAACGTAGCGAGGTGGTTGGGAGTTATAAATGAGCTCATCTACTATCATAAAGGTTTAAAAAAAAAAAAAGAAAAAGAGGGATTGCTTTCAACTTGACCTGAAATTAAAGTGGCCGGAGCGGGAAGAGAGGCTCGCTGAGTTGTTCTGTCACTCTGTACCTCAGCCTGCTGTGCAGACTTGAGAATCCCTGGGGACCCGGCAGGCAGTGCGTCCAGCGTCACACCTCGTCTGTCAGGCCTGATATTTGCCATCTCTACTTTTGTTTACATTCGTTTGATTTTTCCTTGATCTTTAAGTCATAGTGTCTTCAGGCTCTGTGGGCCTTGTCAGTAACAATTAAGGAAATCCAGAATTTTTACTTAAAGAAAAATGACGACGCCTAATCCAGAAGAGACTTCTTTGGTCAGGTATAAAAGCTTGACCTTATCATACTAACTATTAAGCATTAGAAGGATGTGCTTTTTTAAGTTTAGTTTATATTGTGTTCTGAGAAGAAATGACCCCCAGTAGGCAGTAGTATAATAAGAAAGATTTTGTTTTCTGTCCCCTTATTAACTATTAAGTACTGAACTTTTAAGAACCCAAGTGATCAAATTGGATCCAGCTGTGTAAGAGCAGTACCGGTGTAGAGGTATCTTTTCTTATTTATTTATTTATTTATTTATTTATTTATTTATTTATTTATTTATTTATGGCTGTGTTGGGTCTTCGTTTCTGTGCGAGGGCTTTCTCCAGTTGCGGCAAGTGGGGGCCACTCTTCATTGCTGTGTGCGGGCCTCTCACTATTGTGGCCTCTCTTGTTGTGGAGCACAGGCTCCGGACGCGCAGGCTCAGTAGTTGTGGCTCACGGGCCCAATTGCTCCGCGGCATGTGGGATCTTCCCAGACCAGGGCTCGAACCCGTGCCCCCTGCATTGGCAGGCAGATTCTCAACCACTGCGCCACCAGGGAAGCCCCCGAGGTATCTTTTCTTAAAAGGCAAATCCAGTCACTTAAAAATTTACGTACAGTAAAATTCACTTTTTCTGGTGTACAGTGGTATGAGGTTTTACACATGCTTAGGTTTTTATGGCCACCAGCACAGCTAGGATACATAATAATTCCAACTCTCGTGCAGCTCCTTTATATTCAGACCTTCCCTCTACCCCTTGCTCTCTGAACTGTGAAAGTAGTCTCTAAGCCCCAAACGTCATGGTAGAGGGTGAAAATCTAACTAGCTAAGGGGATTTAAGCACAACCTTTGACCAGTAAGTGTCTTATGCTGTCCCAAGGGTGATCCCTAGCAAGCCAGACTGAAGTATATAAAAGGGAGAATATCTGAGCAGGGACATCAACAGCTGTACCCTGTAGGGAAAGTAGACTTCCACAGAATTAGTCCAGCCAAGTAAACAAACAACCAAATAACAACAACAAACCTCTGGTGAGGAGGGAGTAACCAGTAACCAGAGTTGCTACAATATATTATCTAAAATGTCCATTTTTCAACAGAAAATTATGGGACATGTTAGAGAAACTGGGCAGTAGAGACTGCTTTTGGAGGGGCCCAGTTACTGAACTTAGCAGACAAAGACTTCAAAGAAGCTATTATTTTATTTTCTTAGTTCAAAAACTAAAAGAAACCATTCTTAAAGAATTAAAGGAAGGTGTGGGAGCAGTGACTCATTGCATAGAGAGTATTCTTAGAGATAGAAATGATAAAAAAAAAAAAAGAACCAAATGTAGATATGACACCAAAAGCAAAAGCAGCAAAAGTAAGGACAGATAAATTGGACTACATCAAAATTAAAAGCTTCTGCACATCAAAAGACGCAATCAATAGAGTGAAAAGCCAACCTACAGAATGGGAGAAAGCATTTGTAAATCACATATCTGATAAAGGGTTATTATCCAAAATATAAATGTGTAAAAAACTCCTACAACAACAGCAAAAAACAGCTTGGTTCAGAAATGGGCAAAGGGCTTAAATAGACATTTCTCCAAAGAAGATTTCCAAATGGCCAGCAAGCACATGAAAAGATGCTCACCATCACTAATCATTAGAGAAATGAAAATCAAAATCACAGTGAGACATATCACCTCACACCCATTAGGATGGCTACTATTAAAAAACAAAATAAAATAGAAAATAATGTGTTGGTGAGCATGTGGAGAAATTGGAACCTTTGTGCACTGCTGGTGGGAATGTACAATGGTGCAGCTGCGGTACAAAATAGTACGGCAGTTCCTCAAAAAATTAAAACCAGAATCACCATACGACCCAGCAATCCCACTTCTGGGTGTATACCCGAAAGAATTGAAAGCAGGGACCTGAAGAGGTATTTGTACACCCATTTTAATACCATTATTCACAATAGCCAAGAGGTAGAAGCAACCCAGAGGTCTATCAGCAGATGAATGGATAAACAAAATGTGGTGTATACATACAATGGACTATTACTCAGCCTATAAAAACGAAGGAAATTCTGACACATACTACAACATGGGTGAACTTTGAAGACATTATGCTAAGTGAAATTAAGACAGTCACAAAAAGACAAATACTGTATAATGTCACTCATATGATAGAGTGGTTAAATTCATAGAGACAGAAGGTAAAATGGTGGTTGCCAGGGAGAATGGAAAATTATTGTTTAATGGGTATAGAGTTTCCGTTTGAGATGAAAAGTTCTGTAGATGGATGATTGGGATATTTGCACAATAATGTGAATGTACTTAATGTCACTGAACTATACACTTAAAAATGGATAAATGGTAAATTTTATGTTTATTTTAACCACAATTAAAACATTTTTTTTTAATTAATTAATTAATTTATTTATTTTTGGTTGTGTTGGGTCTTCGTTTCTGTGCGAGGGCTTTCTCTAGTTGTGGCAAACGGGGGCCACTCTTCATCGCGGTGCGTGGGCCTCTCACTCTTGCGGCCTCTTGTTGCGGAGCACAGGCTCCAGACGCGCAGGCTCAGTAGTTGTGGCTCACGGGCCTAGTTGCTCCGCGGCATGTGGGATCTTCCCGGACCAGGGCTCGAACCCGTGTCCCCTGCATTGGCAGGCGGATTCTCACCCACTGTGCCACCAGGGAAGCCCCAAAACATTTTTTTAAAGTGGCTATTTTCGATTTGAAAAGTACAGTAACCAAAATGAAAAACTCATTAGGGGGCTGCACCGTGGATTTGAGTTGTCAGAAGAAAGAATCAGCAAACTTGAAGATAGAGTGACAGAGATTATCTGGTCTGAAGAACTGAAAGAGAGAAGAATGAAGAAAAATGAACAGAACCTCAGAAAAAGATAGGCCACTGTTAAGTGTCACAATGGGAATACCAGAAGTAGAAGAGGGAGAAAGGGGCAGAAAAAACACTCAAAGAAGTCATGGCTGACAACTTCCCCAAGCTGATGAAAAACACTAACCTACACACCCGGAATGCTTAACAAACTCCAACGAGGATAAACACAAAGAGATCCACACTCAGACATATTATAGTCAAAATTTTGAAAGTGACAAAATCGGAAAGCAGCAAGGGAGAAGTGACTTGTGGAGTATGAGGGAAGCCCACCAAGACTACAGCTGACGTCTCATCAGGAATAGTGGAGGCCCGCAGGCAGTGAGAAGACGTGTGAAAGTGCTGAGAGAGTCCTGCATCCTGCAGAGCTGTCTTTCGAAATAAAAGCATTCCCAAGTAAATGAAAACGGAGAGAATCCCCTCCTAGCAGATCTGCCTTACAAGAAATACTAAAAGAAGTTCATTAGGCTGAAAGGAAGTGACACAAGACAGCAATTTGAATACACACACGAACTCCAGTGAAGGTAATTAAGTAGGTAATGATAAAAGACAGTATAATTACATATTTTTCTTCTCTTAAGTGATTTAAAACATCACTAAAGTGTAGCTTATGGGCTTCCCTGGTGGCACAGTGGTTAAGAATCCGCCTGCTGATGCAGGGTACACGGGTTTGAGCCCTGGTTCGGGAAGATCCCACATGCCGCGGAGCAACGAAGCCCGTGCGCCACAACTACTGAGCCTGTGCTCTAGAGCCCACAAACCACAACTACTGAAGCCCATGCGCCTAGAGCCCATGCTCCACAACAAGAGAATCCACCGCAGTGAGAAGCCCGCACACCACAACAAAGACCCAATGCAGCCAAAAATAATAAATAAAAATAAATTAAAATTAAAAAAAAAGAGTAGCTTATATCTGGTTGCTTTCTGGTTATTATAAGAAAGCCCTTTATTTTCACATCAAAGCATCCTCCCCAGCTCTAAGTTTTTTGAAGGAAAAACTGAGGCAAAGGGAGCTAGTGACTTGCCCAGGAAAGTTTATCTTAATCATGCATAAGGAATGAAGTGCCAGGAGTACTCTCAGAATTGGGAAATAATTTTCAAAGAAATCTTATAAACTGTGTTATCGCTCTTATATTTTTTAACTTCTGTCTCCGTGGTTCTTTGAAGGTGATATCAAGTAAATGCTTATGGTTTCTTAATTTAGTAACAAGACTTTAATTTCATAGTCTCAGAGATATGAAGAACTGCTAAATTTTCACCTGACTTACAAACCAGATGAACAATTTATGGACTTACTGCCTTGTTTAGGCTACTTACACTGCTCTTTTGCACTTACTGGTGGAACTGAATCAAGTTTGCAGCCTTCTGATGAGGCACTTCAGAGCCTTGAACAGACTTTGCTACATCCCAAAAAGTCCGACTAAATCATTTTAATAGTTATCTGTCCTCTCTTGCTTCTGCTGCCTAAGAACTATTGCTTAAGAACCTCTGGAATGAGAACAAGAAATATGGAGCTATAAGTTGAGCATGGAAAATACTTAAGATAATAATCTTCATCTATCAACTCTTCTACTTATACTAATGTTCCATTAATAGAAATAATATGTAGTGGTATCAGGAATCAATGTTTTTGTGTCATTCACATTTTTATTGAGCTTCCATTATTCTTGGAACAGAATTAGCAAATAAATATGTAAGAACCAAGATACCTATTTATATACATAGTTCCATTTTAAACTGTGGCTGAAGGGAAAGTATTTCCCTAATATAGTTCCTGGAACTTAGCCAAGGAGCCCAACACTTCAGGGCACAGAACTGGAACAAGTGATCCTAGGTTGGCCAGTTGATAGAAAGGATGTTAAGTGATTTGCTCATGAAAATGCATCTATTTTTGGTTAGGAGTGAAGAAAAAAATTTACCTAGAAGATTTGGAGGGAATCTGTCTATAGTGCCTACAGAAAGGGAAAAACGTTCAGAAGCCACTTCTGTCTTGGAGTGGGAGAAAATGTGTAAAGCTCAGCTATTCTAGTCCCTGGCTTTCAAGCAGTATTGCACCTAAAACACTCCGCAAGATGGTAATAATCTATTTTTCAAATCTTTTTCAAATCTTCACTGCAAGTAGTTCCACATTTCCTGTGGGAGCTTATTGCAGTGTGTGGCAACCCATTCAGTTACAAAGTTTTTTCCTCCTGAGTGTAGTTTTTCTTATTACAATGAAAGACTTTTTTTTTTTAATTGCAGTATAATTGCTTTACAGTGTTGTGTTAGTTTCTGTTGTATAACAAAGTGAATCAGCTCTATGTATACCTATATCCTCTCCTTCTTGGACCTCCCTCCCACCCGCTAGCCCCCATCCCACCCCTCTAGGTCTTCACAGAGCACTGAGCTGAGCTCCCTGTGCTATACAGCAGATTCCCACTAGCTAGCTATTTTACTTACACATGGTAGTGTATTTATGTCAAACCTAATCTCCCAATTCGTCCCACCCTCCCCTTCCCCCTCTGTGTTCACATGTCCGTTCTCTACATCTACGTCTCTATTCCTGCCCTGCAAATAGGTTCGTCTGTACCATTTTTCTAGGTTCCACACGTATGCATTAATATACGATACTTGCTTTTCTCTTTCTGGCTTACTTCACTCTGTATGACAGACTCTAGGTCCATCCACGTGTCTACAAATGACCCAATTTCATTCCTTTTTATGGCTGAGTAATATTCCATTGTATGTACGTGCCACATCTTGTCTATCCATTCGCCTGTCGTTGGAAAGAGTGTTTGCTGTATCTCCAGCTGGGTAAAGAGTGGCTGATAATGTATTTCCTTTTGGTAACCTTTTCATGGAATCATTGAATTATCCGTTTCAAATGGAAACAATAGGTAGGGGCTTTGTTGCTTTAACCCACCATTCAGTCATTCAGATCCCATTTGAACACCTCCAGGAAACTAGCATTTACGCCTCCTGAGGCTGTCTTTTCGTTTTTAAGAAATATTTTTCATGTAAGTCATGTAGGACCTCCTACATCTTCCCTTCTTCAGGCCAAATCATCCTAACTCCTTTAACTTTTAATTCATTTGAATTAATTTTGCTCTTATTTCTTCATCCTTTAAAAAATATTTTTACTTACTAGGTTTAGACAGTGCCTTCCCAGGGAGCAAAAGGCTGTGTGGAAAACATCTGAATAACACACACACTTTATGAGCCAACAAGAAATTTAAATGTCAGAATGACAAAAATGCAGGAGGGAGAGTGAATATATCCGGAATGGGGCCTGGTACAGAAGGGCTGAGCCCACAGGCTCTGCAGTGGAAACTGTACCTAGAGGACCAAAATAAGTGTGTTCATGTTCCATAAATTCATGAAGGCCGTTGACTGCACTGCTCAGGAGAGGGTCAGAAATTTCCACTCCCTCTCCCCGCAGGACAATCCTGTGGTTCATAGTTCCAGGCTAAACGCCTCTTCCCGGCCCTGTGGTCTCTGGATGATGTAAAATAATGGAGCTGGACAGCACTTGAGACATCAGCTGACCCTGAAAATGTTCCAGGGTGCAGGCTCTGCAGCCTTCTTGGTAACCCGCTCTCTTTATCACCCTCTGCTCTTTCCCCATGGTCTCTGCCTCCCCACCCCTGGCTGAGGCCAGGACCTCAAGGTGTCCCAACCCCCGGTGTCAGGAGTAGGGTCATTAAGAAAGCCCGATGCATGTCAGCCAGGGACATCACTTCCGCTGCCTTCGCACGGGTTTCGTTTGAGCGCCGCCTACGTAGTAAGTGGATAATCACAAGCTGTACTCTCAGTTAGGAGAGTCACATCTTCAGAAGGACGAAAATTGGAATAGATAACTTCTAAAAGTCCCTTCAGATCGAATATTTTATGATTCTCTAATTCTGTGAACCAAGATAGGCTAAAAGAGTTCATCCTAGGTTGTTTCTTGTAAACATTAACCTCAACTACTGTGAAGTACTTGGACCAGCAGGAAATGTTCTTATTCTTTGGGTGAAGTTCAGTCCTGATGGCCAAAGCCTCCAGAGGAGCATGAGAAGGCTGAAGAAAGAATCCAGAGAAAGAGCAAGTGTGACCGAGAAGGAACCTTTAGACTCCTGCACATCTAGGCCCCAAACCATGCAGAGACCTATCCACCAAAGGCTCAGACACCACAACGAAGGGACAGCCTTGAAAGTGAAAAACAAAGATAAGATAAATGAAGAGAACAGAAGACGTATTCTGCATCTTAAGTTGTGGGTCGTAAGGAAGAAAGAATTGTCTGAGAGGCCTAGGCTGAAAACAGACAGATTCATATGAAATTCATTTTCTTTACTAGGAAAAACTAAGCATGTTTTGGTTGTACATACCTAATTTAAAAAAAAAAGTACTTTTCTTTGTAGTGTTTGAAGGTTTTTTTTTTATTGATAAAAGTAGTAACGGCTCATTGTAGACAATTTTCATAATATCAAAAAATGTAAAGAACACCTAGAGAGAGTCGCTCTTATTGGGCGTGTTTCTTTAGTCCCTTAGACCCCGGTGCATTCTTAAACACAGTTGAGATATGGCCCAGGCCATTTTGTGTACTGATTTTTCACTTAGCATTATTACTATGTTCCAATGTCATGTAGAACTCTCAAGTTACACCATTTTAGTGACTACATAATATTTCGTCTTTAGAAGTCACCCGTGTTTCCACAGCCATTCTCCTGTCTGGGGACAGTTAGGTGGTTTCCTCTTTTTCATGATCATTATAAACGACCCTGTTAATAAACATCTTTGTACATGAGTATTTATTCACATTTTAAATTATTTACTTGTTTTCTTGAACTTTTGAGACTGATGTCATAAAGTACACCATTCCCTACCTGAGTCCTCCTCATTCGAGGTAGAGGTCTGGGATGGCCCTGCCTCTGGCCCAGCCTGGCAAGTGTACAAGCACCGTTCCTTGTATGAAAATAAACACCGTTGCTCAGAACTGTGTAAATCATTTCTGACTGTACTTTTGGGAGATGACATTACTGGACTGATTTTCGAGTTTGGTATTGGAGTTGCAAACAAGGTGACACTTTTATTATCTCATGCTCTCATCTACTGTAACTGACCTCCTGGAAGCTTTGGTACATGAGATGTCTGCAAGTTCAGATTTAAAGCACCTGCAGTCTGTGGCCCTCCACAGAAGTGATTTTCAGCTGAAATGCTTAGATTTGCCCTAACCTGGAATGCTCTTGAAGGGTACCTCTTTTTGGGTCCTGCGGAACTGATGGAGACTTACCTCCACGGGAAGGCCGGCTGTTCTTTTCTCTGTGGAGGCACTAAGTGCCCATCTTGAAGGGCGGTCAGCAGGCTCTCCCAGCAGCAGGCCTTCCTCTCTCATCTCTGGCCTCGGAACAGCTGCGTGTGAGTCCCTTTCTGTGGGCTTTCCCTGTGCAGTGCAGCCTCCTTCTCTGATCTGGTTTGCTCTTTGCTTCTCCACACCATTGTTTGGAGCAAGGGTGACAGCCTGCCCCTGACCCCTGGCTCCGTTGGTTGCACTGGCCGGTTTTACTGTGTCTGAGTGGAATGTTCCTTCTTTCCTCAGGTAAGGGAGTGGCTCTTTCTTTCTGTTTTTAACTATTTAACTTTTATATTTTATCCTAAGGGACTTGGGGGGACAGTGTGGCAGTACAGGAAGGGAAAATATCCAAGATGACTCTGTTGTTTTCCTTCTTTTTTTCCTCAGCTCTGTTGAGATATAATTGACAAATAAAATGGTAAGACCCGCGTCGCAGCCAGAAGACGCAGGGCCACGGGCCCCAGTTAGGCAGGCCCCTCCATGCCGCGCTCACTTCGGCGACGGCCACATCGCCGGCCTCATCGCCCTCCGCACCGGGGGGCTGCCGTTCCAACCGGCAGGCGGCCCCGTGGGGGCGGGGCTCGAGGACGTCAGTGCACTCGCCGTGCGTCTGCACGCAGCCCCGCCTCCATTGGGGACCCGGCCTGAGGAGCAGGGCAGCCGGAAAGGTAGGAGGTGTGGATAATTTGGGGTTTCCAAGAAGCGTTTGCTGACTGACCCAAGCAAAAGTGAGACATGGTTGTATCAACGCATTTTTTTTTAATATTTAATTGCAGTGTTGTTTTTTTATTAATTAATTTATTTTTAAAATTTAATTTAATGTTATATATTTATATATAAATTTATTTACATTTATATATATTTATATATAAATATATATTTTTTATATATTTATATATTTATATTTAATTAATTTTATATAATTTAATCTTTTAATTTTTTAATTAATTTATTTATTTATTTATTTATTTTTGGCTGTGTTGGGTCTTCGTCTCTGTGTGAGGGCTTTCTCTTGTTGTGGCAAGTGAGGGGCCACTCTTCATCGCGGTGCGCGGGCCTCTCACCGTCGCGGCCTCTCTTGTTGCGGAGCACAGGCTCCAGACTCAACGCATTTTAAAAGTAGTAAAACTCCCGATAAGTGTCTGTGCTCGACCCGCCCAGGAGAGAGCGTGCCCTCCGTGAGGGACACGTGAAAGGCTGAGTGAACGTCTGCCTGTGGTCTGTTACCTGGTGCACGGGTGTGTGAATTTCTGCGGAGAGCTCTCAATTTCTGTAGTTTCTGCGGACTTGACACTGTGGTTGGCAAATGGTGACGTGTTCCATGAATTCAGGACATGATCGTGGTTACTAATAATCACTTTGTTCTCTCTGTGCATGTCTGTGTCCTAATATTTTCTTTTTATAAGGACCCCAGTCATATTGGACTAGAGCCCACCCATTTGACCTCGTTTGACCTCAGCTACCTATTTAAGGGCCTTTTCTCCAAATCCAGTCATATTACGAGGTATTGGGGGTTAAGACTTCCACATATTAACTTGAGCAGGACACAATTCAGCTGATAATAGAAGGTAAGAGTAATTTAAGCAAGTAAGTAACTATTTTTTAAAGTGAGTTGCTTAAAGATATGAATTGACTCAAGAAGAACAAGAAGAAATTACATAACACTGTACGTTATACAAAGGTATTAAATTAATCATCATAACATCCTGTGAGATCCGCATGAAATCAGACTAAACAAGATTAAGCAACTTACCCAGAGTTGTATAGTTAGTACTTCCCAGAATTTAAACCAGGTATTTTCCCAGTTCCATTCTACATTATATGTTCATTTCATTATTTGAAATGAATTTTGAGTCTTCATTTTGCTTAGTTTCTGAAGTTCTATGTGGATAGAATGGAGTTGGATATTTTCAGTGACATTCACACATGGGGAAGGAAATTGAGTCCAGAAGCTTCCGCGATGTTTCCATGGAGAACGCTAACAACAGAACCAGAAACACCGTTATCCTTTTGGTTCAGTCATCTTTCATAACACACTACAAGAATTAATTTTAAGAAGCCCAGTGTTTTCCAAACTTTCACCAATGGGCTCTGTAGGGTCCTCTAATAATATCTAAGAGACTCATTAGTTTCACATTCCAAGCCACTTAAGACCAGGAGTTTTGATTTTTCTTTGTGAGAAAATCAAGTGACAGTCATAGCTCATAATTTAGGATGGTTTCTTCAGGGCCCAGGCAAAACCTAATACACAGTAATAATCATTGTTAATTGCATCTTTGACAATGATTAATCGGGTATCAAAGAGGTGTATAAATTGGGAGAAAGTATGATCAAAGAGAAACATAGGCCACAGATGTTTAATTAATGCTCAATTATTTATGAGTTTAACTTTGGTTAAGCTAATTTTCCTTCTTCTAGGCAATTTCCAATTCATCTCTACAAAGAGACCAGAATAATCACCTTCCAATACAAGATTTATTGTGTTCCTTTAATTAAGAGCCTACAGTGACTTGTACATTCACTCCACGAAGTTTTGCTATGAGAGAAAAGGAGCCATTATATTTTGTCTTGAATTAGATATGCCACCATACTTGACTTAGCTCATCTTACTGGAAGCACTTTGAGTGCAGATCCTACAGTCCTGTCGTACATCCTCTACAGCATCAAGCCAAGGGAATCACACATAGTTACAGCTGGAAAAACACTTGTTCTGGGTTGATATGTTTAGCCTTTACCACCAAGACTTTATCACCAAGACCTATCTTTACAGTCTCTAAACAGAAGACCTTCTTGCCTTCCGTTTTCATATTGACTAGGAATGTAAAGGGAAGAACTGAGAAGTAGCCATGGTCGGCTAGCAGCCAGCCCAGATAAATCATCTGTGGAGATATTGTTTCTTTCCAAAGATATAAACATAAGAGGAAGTCCTAGAGTTTGTAACAATTGTGCCTAATAAAATTCCATGAAAACCTAGAAATCCAGATGCAGATCAGTAACATATTGGTTAAATAAGCTGTTCTGTTCATGCAATGGACAAGTGTACAGACATTAAGAAGAACGAGATACTCTTTTCTGTGAGACTCTCTTTTCACTGAACTCATCAGTGCTGCAAAGACAATGTTACATAATAGTTTTTCTTTAACATTATATCAGGCATCTTCATCTTGTCCTGTATTTATTGCCAGTGTTACTAAAGGTTATCATTTATCTCTTTCTCTTTTAGATATATAATTTCTTCTTACTGTGGAAGCATTCATCAACCCCTATTTTACTATTTCTTTTAAATTAGAAATGAATATTGAATTTTATAAAATGTCTTTGGAGGATATTTCAACTGATTGTATAGTTTTGTTCTCTTTTGACCTTGTTATATGGTAAATTATATTTGGTTATTTTATATTATGCTCTTTATTATATATGGTATTATGTTTACTAATTACATTTATTGTATTAGAATTACATTATAATTAAGGTAGCATTTTGTTTCAGATAGACAAAACAACCAGTGGAATAAGAAGCATCTTAAAATTAGATGCAAGAGCGTAAGGGATTTGAGATTAAAATAAAATTGACATTTTGGATCAGTAGCCAAACTTATTCAACAAAAGTGGGAAAATATGGCTATCATTAATAAATTCTAGATATAGCAACTAGTTAAAAGTAATAAATTATGAAACTGTAAAAGTATCATAAACCTGGGAGACTTGAAATAAATTATTCATGAGGAACACCTTTCTAAGATACAAAGAAAAAAGGATACATTTAATTATATAAGAATTAAAATTTTCCTCATGGCAAAATGCACTACAAAGGTCAGAAAACAAGCAAAAGAAATTGGGAAATATATTTAGAAATAGATATGCTCTCTTTACAGCTTTTGAGAGAAGCACATGTTTCTTTTTCCTCTAACCTGTTATGTGGGTATTAACCTATAATGTAAGTGCGTGGTTCCTTTCCTTTAACCTGTAACATGAGATTTCATCTGTATGGTAAGTGCATGGTTCCTTTCCTTTCATCTGTAACGTGAGTGTCAACATGGGGCACTGTTTCCAAGCACAGGCTTTGGATGTTCCTTTACTGGTCCCATCACTGACCATCCACAAAAACTTGCAAATGTTGCTTTACTCTCCTGGGGGTTAGAGTCGTAGCTAAGAAAAGGAAGCAAAATAGAACCTTCCCCTAGGGATAATAGAAGGTTTAAAGGAGTAAATATGTAAATGACTTAGGACAGTGCCTAGTACAAGAGAGATCAATATAAGTACTTATCAATTTTTTAAAGAGACAGATGAAAGAAATAAAATGTGGTGATTTCAATCTATTGAAATATATTCTTGACATTAAACTACCTTTTCATTCATTGGACGACCTAACTTGCTCATGCTTTTTCTTACTCTAGTGAACCTGAGTAGCTAATATCATAGCTTAAAATGTTTGCTTTTATATTTACAAGTAAATTTGACCTGTAAATTTCTTTTTCCTTACAGTCCTAATCTATTTTCAGTAATAGGATTATATAGACTTCCTAAGATGAATAAAGGAGCATTCTTCCTTTGCTACTCTCTAGCAGTTTTTCTTTATTAATACTGATGTTATCTGTTTAATAGAAGTTTGATAGAATTCCCCACCCAAACGTTCTGGGTGGGTCTGGTATTTTCTTGGTGAAAGATTGTAAACTATTGACTTAATTCCTTTACTGGTGAAAGAACTCCAGCTATATATTTCCTCTTGTGTCAGTTTTGGTAAACTTTAGGAGCTAGGAAATTGTCCACTTTACATAAATGTTCAAATTTACTGGCATTTCATATATTCTCTGTTTGTACCCTCTGTTATAACATTGTCCTGATTCTTTCTGTGTATTATTTACTTACGTTTTTGTTTTGCTTAATCAAAGTGTGTTTTTAAAATCTTTTCAAAGAGTATTCTTTTGACTTACTAAATCACCTCAATTTTATACTGTTTTCTGTTTTATTAAGTTCTGCTCATATCTTTATTATCTATTTTTTCTATGTTCTCAGGGTTTATTGTTTTGCTGTTCTGATGTCAAAACACTTGGTTATTAATTTTAATAAATCTTTTTACTTATAAATAGTTGCACTTTTTGAAGATGCCATCTTAGTTGTAAGTATCTAAGGGTCAGCACCTCCACATTATTGCTGGCCTAAGCCTTAGTGCACCCTATAGCAATGTATATATTGACATTTTTTCCCCTCGACTTTCTGTGTTTTGCTACTTCTCACTTTTCTTTGGAGAGAAGCCCTCTGAAATATCCTTTAGTTATTTTCCAGCCAATAAGTCTTTAAAATATGTGTATTTTTTTAAGATAAATCTACTTATATAATTAGGCAGAAAATCTGATTTGCCATATTTTTAAAAACAGCATAATTTCACTCTTCTCCATGATTAATCTGCTGTTTTACACAAGCTTTGAGTTTTTAGCTTTATCAATGACATGTACTTTAGAAATTTTTTAAAGAGCCTACCCACTCTTTTAAAACATCCTGTTCCTTGTTTCAGTTCTAGTTTTATGTCTATTTTCTGCCTTGCACCTGATAATTCCAACATTCAATGGATGGCCTTGGGAATCTAATTCTGTTATTGATTGTTTTTGCTGATTCTCTCCCATTGTAGCTGATTTCTTCATTATTGTGTAAATTTAGATCATGAGCTCATGTTTAGCTAAACTTTATCTGTGGGAACGCTATAGGCCTGGGTTGAAGGTCTACCTCTCCAGAGAGTGTTTAGTTCTGTGTTTGGAATACCACCCATCTGGGAGCATTTTAAGGTAATTTCTTCCCTTCTGTTTGCAAGACCGCAAATAAATTTGCAACCCAAACACTGTGAACACAGATCTGGGGTTCAGAATTCTCAAGATTTCCTACCTGTTTCCTACCCAGAGCAGAGGTCAAGAGAATTTGGTCTTAGTCTCCCTTTGCCAGCAGATATATTTTTTAATGGCACGCCGTTTCATTAAAGGTGAACCTAGGGATAGATAGGTTTAGTTCTAACTTCCCATCTAGGAGGGATGGAGTCTTATCTCCTGCCTCCCATGTGGTCATGGCCATTTTAACAGCAAGTCTCTGTGTCAGGTCACGTGTGTCATTAAAGTATGGCCTGTATTCCAAATGCAGACAGCTGCCTATTTTTTATGGCCTATGAGCTATGAATAATGTTCACATTTTAACTGGTAATATTTTAAATGGTTACTTAAGTACCTAAATAATATCCTCAATTTTGCTTCTTTGGTCCACAAAGCCTAAAATACTTGCTATTTCGCTCCATAAAAACAGGATTGCCAGCTTCTGTTCTAAGCTATCAAGATCTTCAGTCCACTCTTAATATAGCTATAACTCTCACACATGTACTCCCCTTCTTTCAGGGGTCCTGGAAATTTCTACTGCACACTTCAAAAATCAGACATGCACTTAAAAATAAGTTGTTTCCATTTCACCTAGCATACCGAACTCTTTTCTTTTAGGAGAGTTTTTCAAGTAATCTTGCCCACCATGTTCTTCAGAGCCTCATTAATAATGGCAAAAATTAAAACAACTTAACATTCAACAAATGGGAATTGTTCATAACAATTATAGAAGCACATACAGTAGAAAACTATAAACTGTTATTGAAACGGTGAGACATAACTAGTTTTATTCTTTGAGAACTATGTTTATTTAGGTCTCTTGTTTAAATAAGTATATTTCTGTATATGTATGTATATAATCATGTATTTATATACACATACATTATTTATATGATATATTTGTATAAATATGTGAAATACATACCTATACCCATACCTTTGATTTATATTTGTCTACATACACAGGAATATAATTATATATATCATGTATTTATATACATTGAACTGAAAAGTGGTAGTATACATATATATTGTGTATAAATGTGTGTATATGTGCATGTGTAGAAAAACAGGTTGAGAGATATGTAAGCATGATTTAGACAGGGTTCAAGATTTTAAAAGTAATTATGTGTAGGTAGTGAGATTATGGCCCATTTGATTTAAAGTATTGCATATTTTTACGTCAATTGTTATGAACAGATTCCTACGTAAATAAAATTATAAATAGTTATACATACTTGTATGTGTAGTGTATAATTAAAATATATATACTTTTATATAAGTATTATATTTATATTATATAATATACTTGTCTTATAATAATATATTATGTATTGTTATATAGAATACATTAAATATAATGTATTATATCAGATAACAATGATATATTTCTATATTATGATATAATTATTTAATAATCAATATTACATGATATATCATATTAATACTGTGAACATATTAAACATATAAATACATTGCATTAGTCATATAGTTTGTGTATAATATATGCTATGCAAAAATACATGTTAATATAATATATAATTGTTATACATTCATATAAACAGTAATATATTACATTTATACACCAATATAATATTTAGTATTGGTATATGTATATTATATTAATATATACATAGCTAATGCTCTTTAAAGCCATCTGCTACAAGAAGTAGAATGAGACCAGGAGTATGGCCAAAGCAAATTCTAAAAATATTAGATTATTTATATTCACTTATATGTCATTTTCCTGGAATCTGTATCTGGCTGTTAGAGAGCACACACAACAAAATCCCGATAAAGTGCCCAGGAGGACATGGGATCCTTTATTTACTGGGACCTCAAAGGAAACATAGTGCTATTCAGTCCCCCATCAAAGAGCTAAGAGCAAATCTTGAAGCACCCAGTAAAAGCCAATTCAAACAAAAAAGCTTTTCCACTTCAACTTGAAAAAGTTAAGTTCCCAAGAGACCCCCTACATCACCCACCGAAGCTCATTTGGCAGTAAAAACAATAACATTCAGCGAACAACAAGAAATCTAAAACAATAGTTGTTTTAACAAAAAAAAAAAATCCAGCAGCTAATCAGTGTCTTTCCTGTTTGAAAGAAGGCAGTGGGAAGTGGACAGAAGACCTGATAGGAAAGATAAAAAGAAGAGGAAAAGGAAAATAAAAGTTTCCAGTTTGACAATCAAGCTGTCTTCTGCATCCATTTCATCCCAAGACCACCAAACCAGTGTGGAGGCTTTTTCCTCCTTTCTTTTTCGTGAGACTGATCACAACCAGCCGTGCAGAGTCCATTAAATGAAGAAATGCTGTTGCATACATGTGCGTATGAGCTGTGAGTAAAGTACTGGAGTAGAGGACACCTAACTTGAAACGTCCTCATGAATGTCCATGTGGCTGAGCAGGAAGTTAACCTGTCATAGATGTGCTAAATCAGAATAGTTGGGTTTTATTTTATTTACTTTTCCCTGGACTCTGTTGAATGACTGTCATCTACAAGTTCAAGCTACTTTTTGCTGACGATTAATGCACTGGGAGAGCTGAGAGAAAACCGAATAGTAGAGCTGTCTTTTTCTTGACCAGTTCACCTTACTTTCCCAAACTCAAAGTCTTTCCCTATTTCTTTCTCCTTTTTATTGTAGTAAAATGAACATAACATAAAATTCACCATTTTGATCATTTTACAATTCACTATACAATTCAGTGGAATTTAGTACTGTCACAATGCTGTGCAACTGTAACCACTGCCTAGTTGCAAAACATTTTCATCACCCCAAAAGGAAACCTACACCCATTTTAAGCAGTCATTCCCTATTTCCCTCTCTTCCAAACCCCTGGCAACCACTAATGTATAATATTTTCCGTGTGTATGGATTTGCCACTGCTGGACATTTCGTATAAATGGAACCATACAATATGTGGCCTTTCGTGCCTGATTTCTTTCACTTAGTTGCATCCATGATGTAGCATGTATCAGTAATCCATTCACTTTTATTGCTGAATTCCCTGATCCTGTTTTCTTCATACTGTTTGAATACAAACTTTAAAATATGTTGAGGGCGAAGCTCTGTTTTAATGGCACATCTATTAGGCCAATTCATTTAAAGAAGGTGAAAATGGAGATATTGTTGTGAAATGATAATCGTTGAGAAGCCTCAGCTAATTTGATAATGAAAAGTTTGGGAAATGTTGCAAAAAATTATTTGCTTTATATTAAAAGCCTTTTAAACAAGGATTCAGGAGATTGTCTTTTTCTTGCAGGTAACTTAAATGAGGCAGAAGAAACTAACTGCCCTTTAAAACAGATTTTGAAAGGATTTTATTTATACTTAACAGACGAATGGGAGTACAGGTTGTTCATATCCAATATGGACTTCCTGTCCAAACACTGTTTATCATTCTAGCCACCACTATCGAATCATATTTCTTGAGACTAATGCAGCTTAACTCCTGCATATTACTTTTTAAAATTCATCTATCAAATCCATTAATACAGTATAAACAAGAGATGTTCATGTTTCAGTGCAGTTCAAATATCAGGTATAAAGAGCCCTCAGTAAGAAAAGGAATCTTATATCTCTTGCCAGAATGTGGTCAGCTCTGGGGTGCTTTGCTAGCTGAAAGACACTTTTATTGTTAAGAGGGTAGAGGTTGTTTAAGAGGGATGAGAGGCAAAAAATTTTAAGTACTTGTTTGTGTTAAAAACAGTGCTAGGCTATCTCATACTCTATATCAGTCAAGGCTCACCATTTTACATATGTGAAAAGCGAAGTTAAAAGTGTTTTAGTAACTTACTAAAAGGCACGCAACCACTAAATTCAAGCAAGAATTCAATCTCAAATCTGTCACACTGAAGTTTGAGCTAATATTGAGATTAATAAAAATAGCACTAAATTAAAAGTTCAGAGATGTTTTTTATTTCGTACTCTTTCACTAACCCTCTTTGGAGATAAATCATTTCATTTATATGGGCCTTAGTTTTCACAACTATAATAGTTGGAAGTTTGACTAGGTGACCTCTATGTAGCCTTGCATTTCTAAAATGTTCCATTAATTTGGCTTCCTACAATAATTGCCATTGCAATTATGCGTGCTGCCACCAAGTAGAAGTAGCGAGTACTAGTTCCTTTTTTAACCCTAGTGGGGAGTGCATTTTGACATCAGACTTATCCGTCAATAGTACAGCCTGTTAATATAACTACAAAATAACAAAATAATCTGGTATTATTTCCTGTAAAGCAGAAGCTTTACATTGTGTCTATGAATCGTATGAGAATCACCTGTAGGTTTTTAAACAGAGAGGAAATCCAGAACCCATTGAATGAGGATTTTCAGAGATGGGACTTGGGCATCTGGATTTTTGGGCTCCCATCATTTGTATATTTTATTTTATTTTATCTTTTGCCTATGTACAACATTTGTCACATCCTCTTGAATCTTTAGCAATTTCTGTTTGTTTTAAAAGTTTAGAGTATTCCATAATCACCTACTTTTCATAAGGCATTATCTGTTATGTTTATTCACTCTTGTGCTTCTCCTGGTTAAAACTTCATTTTTTCTTTTTTTTTGGGGGGGGCCTGCCTCATGGCTTGCAGGATCTTAGTTCCCTGACCAGGGATTGAACCCCAGGCCTCCAGCAGTGAAAGCGCCAAGTCCTAACCACTGGACCACCAGGGAATTCCCAAGACTTCTTTTTTAAATGACTTTTTTTCCCACTCTGATTCATTCCTGGGATCAGTTTCATGTGGGAACATTAAACCAACCTTGCATTACTAGAATAAAGCCACTTTGATTGTGATATATTACTGTTTTACATACCATGGATACAGTTTGTGCTTTTATTTACAAATTTTGCATGCATGTTCAAAAGAGAAACTGGTCTATGATTCTATTCTTGTAATATTCTTTTTACTTTTGATCTGAAGCTTATGTTGGCCTTATAAAAATTTTGAGCAATATATTATTTTCTGTTTCCTGGAAGGGTTTTATGTAAGATTACCAATATTTCTTCCCTAAATATTTGGAAGAATTTACTTGGAAAGCCATTTATCCCTGGAAATCATTTTCTGTAAAGGGACTTAATTATACAAACAACTTTTTGAGTAGTTGCAGAGTTTTTAGATATTTCTTTTCTTGGGTTAGTCTTGTTAGGTTGCGTGTTTTAAGAATTTGTAATTTTGGATGAATTTTCAAATTTATAAATATAAAATTATAATTTTAACAGCTTTATCGGGATGTAATTTACATACCATAATTTAACCCTTTAATGTATACAATTCAGTGGGGTTTTTTTTTAATTTTATTTATTTATTTATTTTTTGGCTGTGTTGGGTCTTCGTTTCTGTGCGAGGGGTTTCTCTAGTTGTGGCGAGCGGGGGCCACTCTTCATCGCGGTGTGCGGGCCTCTTACTATCGTGGCCTCTCTTGTGCGGAGCACAGGTTCCAGTCGCGCAGGCTCAGTAGTTGTGGCTCACGGGCCTAGTCGCTCCACGGCATGTGGGATCTTCCCAGACCAGGGCTCGAACCCGTGTCCCCAGCATTGGCAGGCAGACTCCCAACCACTGCGCCACCAGGGAAGCCCCAGTGGTTCTTAGTGTAACCACTAAAAGACGTGTGTAACCATCACAACCATCCAATTTTAGATTTCTGTCCTCCCACAAAGAAACCCATTACACATTAACCATGTTTTTTCATTCTCTCAACCCTCTCAGCTCTAGGCAACCACTAATCTCCTTTTTGTCTCTACAGATTTGCTATTATGGGTATTTCATATAAATGGGACCATACAATATGTGATCTTTTGAGAGTGGCTGCTTTTCTTTACAGAATGCTTTCATGGTTCATCCATGTTGTAACGTGGATCAATATTTCATTCCTTTTTATAGCTGAATGTTATTCTATCGTACGGATATTCCACATTTTGTTTATTCATTTGTCAGATTGACATTTGAATTTTTTCCACCTTTTGTTTTTAGAAATATGCTTCTATGAACATTCACGTACAAGCTTTTGTGCAGACATAAGTTTCTATTTCTCTTAGGTATATATTTAGTAGTGGAACTGCTGGGTCATAGGGTAACTCTATGTTTAACACTTGCAGGAACTGTCAAGCTGTTTTGTAAAATGGCCGCACATTTTGTAAAATGGCTCAGACTGTACTTTCTATCCAAAGGTATCCAAAGCCACTTTAGATGCAAAATGTTTAAAGTTGACCTTTGCTGCTGCCCAAATCGTAGCCACTGTGAGCAGTCTGCAAGATGGCATCTTAGGTTTCTCAGAAAGAAATTAGAATACACAAAGGGGGAAATAAGTGTACAATTACATAATGTAGATTCCATATTTAATTTTATGGGAAAAGCAATAATTACGTGGCTTTTGGTTTTAACTGGAAATAGCTACTCATTGGGAAATAATTACTCGCTAATGGCCTTAGCGAGTCACTCTGGAGCTTCTCCTAGAACAAGAAAACCTAAGTTCTGCTCCCAGCAGAACATGGAGACGGTGCCCAGTGCTGGCGAGGCAGCACAGAACAGGGCAGTCGTCGCTGGAGGGAGCGGAAGACAGTGCAGCCACTCTGGAAAGGAGTTGGCCAGCTTCCTAGAAAGCGAAACTGCATTGCCCACTTTTCCCCAATGTCACCTCTTGTGAAAGTCAAGTCAGCGTCCCAGCAGGATCCTGACGTTGACACGACTGCCCCTGTCATCCGTTGCCCTGGGAAGGCCCCCGGCGGCTTTCGGTCTGGGGCTCTTCCCAGTCAGGAGAGCGTTTGTGTACAGCTTCTGTGTGGACTTCAGTCTCCATTTCCCCGGGGTAAGTGCCCATGACTGCGGTTGCCGAGTCCTGCGATGGCTGCTTTTTTAGGAAGTTTCACAGTAGGGGAGCGCCTGGCCTGAGCTCCGCGTGCCGGCCTCTGCCCATCTCTCTGTCGCCTCAACCCTAGGAAGGAAGGTCCACGTGGACCAGCGCTCCCTCTGCACCTGCTCTGCCCTCGGTCCTCAGGGTCACAGGGCTTCCCCAGAGCACGGGCGGCGTGGGCCCCTCCCTGCGTCCCGCCCCACCCCCGCCTCATCCGGGCCCCCCGCCCCCCGTGGCTTTGGTGGGAGGGTCTCAAGGAAGGACCCCCTCCTCCGAGCCTACTCCACCCTCAGCCCCCGCTCCCACAGAGCTTCCGTCCCGACGCCAGGCCCGTGGGGCTCCTGCAGCAGCAGCGCTGGGACTGCCGTGTTTCTGCAGTTCAGTTCGGACTCCATCTACCCGAGTCAGAGCCCGCAGGTCAGGGCTCGGCCCACGCCAGCCACAGGTCCACGTCGTCCTCTGCGCTTGTGGCCGACAGGCTGCGTCAGGAGTTCCCACGCCCCCAACCCGAGTTCCGTTCGTTGGCTAGCGCGGGCCCCCAGAACATGGGCCCCCAGAACACAGGCCCCCAGTCCACGGACTAGAGCACCGGGCTATTATAAAGGAACAGCCAGGTGGAAGGAGGAGGTGGGGAGGCGTGGGGCGGGGCGCAGGGCTTCGAGGCCGCCTGCAGGTACCCACCCCGCAGCTCTCTGAACCCTGTGTCTACCGAGATTTTGTTCCATGAGCACGATTACAGCGGGGACCATGGGCAACGGATTCACATTGCAACCCCTGGCCCTGTCCCCTCGCAGGAGGTGGGCAGGCAGGGGGGCTGTAAGATGCAACCCGGCCTGTGGCTTTAGGTTTAGGAGCTGTGTGCCAGGACTGGAGGCCAAGGCCCGACCCCTCTCACAGCGTGGCTCCTGCTGGGCACGGAGGCTGGGGGACGATGGGAGGCTGAAGAGCATGGCGTCCGCCTTCACCCCCTCTCCCCTCTCTTGGCTGAGCCCTGCGGCCGCGCGGGTTCCCAGTGGGCCCCTCCCGGGGGGCCTGTCCCTTCAGGTCCTCCCAGCTGCCTGACAACCCTCTGCCCCCAGCGTGGACCCCAGAGCCCTCAGTTCTTCCCACTCCTGGTCCAGCAGGACGGGGTCCCTGTGGCACCCTGGACAGGCGGGCGATGGGCAGCCCGGCCCCTCCCGGGAGGCAGCCCTGTGGGGTGGGGAGGGGGGCGGGCACTGCGAGCCACCCATGGTCGAGCGCATCACCTCAGTGCGTGGCGTGGGGCGCCGTGGCTACACGCATCTTGATGGCCGGGATCAGACCCAGCTCTGCCACCAACTGGCTGGGTCCTCGGAGGCCGGTCCCTGGACCCCATTGTCCCTGTTCACCATCTGCAACGTGCGTGACCCGAGGACCCCCTCACAGGTGGTCGTGAGGGCTGACCGAGTCGGTTTGTGTGGAGGACAGAGAAGAGTGAGGCCAGCAGATGAGGAAAGAGCTTGTCACTCATGGTTCTGGGCAGGGGCACGCCTTGTCACCTAGGGCCTCCCAGGAGCACGAGGGTTCAGCAGGAATGAGGGGAGGGGTGGCTGGAGACTGGAGCCTGAGGTGTGGGTCCCCGGCAAGAAGCAGGCTCAGGATTGGCTAGAATGACCCTGGGGCTCCGGGGTGATGAGGGCAAGGGGACGGTGGCCCCGAGTGTGGGAGCCCCATAAAGAAGGGTCTGGGGTGCAGCCCTGCACTGGCTGGTTTGCGTCAGAAAGTGATAGACGTGGTTAACGCGGGTACCAGGCCCGACCCAGGGCTCAGCGACAGTTCTTGTTCCTCAGCACAAACGCTGTCCCGCTTTGGCCGGTGCTGTGCCTTGCGGTGGAGGAAACGGGGACTCAGAGGACTGTGGGGCTCCGGCATCCAGGGTGGGGCCTCGGCACATGGGCCCCGAAGTCCTCCGGAGCGGCGGGCACATGGAGCTTCGAGGCTGGGGGAGGTGACGGTGTGGACAGTGGGGCTGCGCAGACTGCCTTGACACTTGAGAACCACTGGCCCGAGGGACCACGGGGACGCCCGTGGAGGCGGGCGCCCAGGAGAGGCGGCCCGCTGGCGTGGGGCGGGGTCCTGAGTGCCGCCCCGCCCTCCCAGGGCGCCCTGTGCTCCTGCCCAGTCGTGGCCGGTGGGGCCGTGAGGCTGCAGGGAGGCCAGTGCCCGGCATGGCGCCTGCTGCCCGCAGAGGCCCGGCGTCCTTCGGGCTGCTTCTGAGCCAGGCGTGCCCGACGAGCCCTTGCGCCTGGCAGAGCCAGCGGGCACGCTCCCCCAGCGTCCTTCCTGTCCTCGGACAGGCACGTCTGCTCAGCCCGGGAGCGGGGCCAGGCGCGCTGAGTCCTGGGCTGGGCAGGGGGCGCAGCCTGGGCAGGTCCTCGAGGCGCCCCGCCTGCTGCTGGCCCGGCAGGGGCCCCGGGGAACCGGCACCTTCCTCTGCGCCCCGCGTCGCTCCCTCCCCCAGGCTGGTCCATTTCTACCTGTTTCTGCAAACCAGATAGACCCTGAAGGGACAGAAACTTAGGTCCGTTGAAACGGCTGAAGCTTAGGCTGTCACTCTGGGGTAACTCCTGAGGAGGGTCCTAACAGTTAGGACCCGAGGCCCTTTCTTCCCATCTCCCTCCTCTCGTCCACCTCTTCTCCTTGAACCCCCCCTTCGTGCCCCCACCCCCCGATTTTACAGCCATCTTCTTCCTTCAGAAAATCGAGAGCATCAAGAAGAAGCTGAGGACTTCCTTGTTAGCGCAGTGGTTAAGAATCTGCCTGCCCATGCAGGAGACATGGGTTTGAGCCCTGGTCTGGGAAGATCCCACATGCCACGGAGCAGCTAAGCCCGTGCGCCACAACTATTGATCCAGCGCTCTAGAGCCCGTGAGCCACAATTACTGAACCTGTTTGCCACAACTGCTGAAGCCCATGCGCCTAGAGCCCATGCTCTGCAACAAGAGAAGCCACTACAATGAGAAGCCTGCTCACTGCAACGAAGAGTGTCCCCCGCTCGCCGCAACTGGAGAAAGCCCGTGTGCAGCAACGAAGACCCAATGCAGCCACAAATAAATAAATAAATAAATAAATAAATAAATAATTTAATTTTTTAAAAATTTTTAAAAAATAAAGAAAAAGAAGCTGAGTCTCCTGTGCATCGACTTCAACAAGAACCTGAACGGGGACGTGACCTTCCTGCCATTCACGCGTGAGGAGCTGGGTGCCTGCGGGCCCTGTGGGCCCCGCGGGGTGGTCGAGAGGCATCCGTGTGCCCTGCCCCCGGGAAGGTCTTCTTCTCCTGAGGCGCTCAGAGTGTTTGGGTCCCAAGGTTCTGGATCCTTCCTAGGAGAAGGTGGTGGTCTGTCTACCTCGATTCTGCCCCGAAGGAGGTTGTCCCTCGAGACCCCACCCCGCCCCTGCTCTCTGTGATGTTTCTTTAATCTCACAGGGTCCTCCCGCACCTGACCCGGCGTGGGGTCTTGAAGGGCTGGGGCCTGGGCGGCTTTTTCAGCTTCTGCCCTCTTGCCCGAATGTTTTATTTTGAAAACTTCACACCTGTAGGGAAGTGGCAAGAATAGTACCAGGGAGACCCCGTGTGCTCCCCGGGCCTGGCCTCCCTGCGTGGATGCCATGTGTGCTTTTCCTGCGCTGGGGCCTCTGGACGCATCGCCAGGAGCAAGGGCGCCTCCTGAGTCCCTGGGTGCAGGTCCCCCTCGGGAAGCAGAGCGTGGAGCTGTCCCACAGCCGTCCCAATGGCGGTCTTCTTTTAAAAATTAATGAATTAATTAATTTTTGGCTGTGTTGGGTCTTCGTTGCTGCACGCGGGCTTTCTCTAGTTGTGGCAAGCGGGGGTTCCTCTTCGTTGCGGGCACATGCCTCTCATTACGGTGCCTTCTTTCGTTTCGGAGCACGGACCCTAGACGTGCCGGGTTCTGTAGTTGTGGCACGGGGGCTCAGTAGTTGTGGCTCCCAGGATCTAGAGCGCAGGCTCAGTAGTTGTGGCCCATGGGCTTAGTTGATCTGCGGAACGTGGTATCTTCCCGGACCAGGGCTCAAACCCGCGTCCCCTGCATTGGCAGGCGGATTCTTTTTTTTTTTTTTTTTGGAACCAAAACTTTAATCCCAAGGACTGTCACAAAACATATTACAAATGACAGCATGAAAGAAAAATTGCGCAGGGCTTCCCTGGTGGTGCAGTGGTTGAGAATCTGCCTGCCAATGCAGGCAACACAGGTTCGAGCCCTGGTATGGGAAGATCCCACATGCCGCAGAGCAACTGGGCCCGTGAGCCAAAACTACCGAGCCTGCGCATCTGGAGCCTGTGCTCCGCAACAAGAGAGGCCATGATAGTGAGAGGCCCGCGCACCGCGATGAAGAGTGGCCCCTGCTCGCTGCAACAAGAGAAAGCCCTCGCACAGAAACGAAGACCCAACACAGCCAAAAATAAATAAATAAATAAATTTATTAAAAAAAATAAAATTGCACAGTAACTCAAAGTTCAGCTCTACAATATACTCTTAATCTGGCAGGACATTGGTGTCTTGAATACTCTCAAATTCCCAAGTAATATTACAAAGAGCCATGTATTCATGTACAACAATCACACAGGGGACTTATGACCTAAATCAAAGGTAAACTAACTTTCTTGAAACTTCTTAGATTCTAAAGTCACTGGACAACCTCTTGTCCGGTGTGAAGACTAGTGGAATTTTTAAACGTCTAATCTAGGGTAAGGGTGCAGCTTTAATTTTTACCTGCTGGCTGTGTTCACAGCACCTTTTAAAGACTGCTTGCTTAACTACAGCTGCATACCATATCCCAGCTACAGAAAGCCTTTTCAATGTTTGCCAGTGTTGTTTCCATAATAGTAAACATCACACTTTAGCTGGGCAGGAGTCAGAGTTTTATTATCAGTCTAGGCAAGACCAAAAATTCAAAGCAAATTCAATTTTGCTTAAGGGAACATTGTAAGGTAACAATTCTTCATATTACATGCCTCATATGACCCATTTCAAACCATAGAGAATGACACCTTTATGTGTCACTGTCCCAAGAGACAAATGTGAACAGCTAAAACATTTAAAAAGTGCACCAAGCTTTGGAAGTCTCAAACAAAACTTGAATTTTCTGTACATACTCCTGTCAAATGAAGTTATTTCCTGTACACCACTCCTCTTGCAAAGTGGTCTTCTATTTCCTTTCATTTGACCTAGATCGGCTAGGAGACCTAGAGGAAGATCGGGACGGCTTGTGATTTCTCTCCTGGAACAGTGATCTCTCTCTTCTCCTATATCTAGAAAGGGACCTGCTCTGGCTGAGGGAGAAGCTTCTCCGTCTTGGAGATGTGTGGCGATGTGGAGGACTCCTCCTCCGATAATCATCTCGAGGGCGACGACCCCAAGAAGGAGGCGGTCACGATTTCGACTTCTCTTTTCCCCATTCGACAGGTCCACTCTTACTCGGCAGCCACATGTTGTTCTCCCATCTAGTTCTCGGACAGCATCGGCTGCATCTCGGGGATCTTCATGTTCAACAAGAGCGAAGCCGGGAGGGTTTTTAGCAACCCACACACTTCAGAGTGGTCCATAATAGCCTAAAGCTCGTTCCAATTCAGTCTTGTTACCACTGTTTCCAAGATTCCCTACATAAACTTGACAGTCCAACGGACAGGAATCACGATGCAAGACCCACGTGGCTCCTGGGTTTCACGGGCCACAGGGTGATCCCGGGCCTCTAGAATCTGGCAGCTGAATCTGCTCGCACAAGCTGTCCTGTGGGGATGCTTTCCCCGCTATGTGTCCAGCCCGGGGCCCTACTGGCTTGGCCCAGCCTCCCCGGTGAGAGGGTGAACCCCAGCTCCCTGGAGCAGACACTCAGAGCCCTGTTGACCGGACTCCCGGGACTGGGGCAGCGGCTGGACATGTGTGGCCAGCCTGGTGGTGTTTGGCCCCGTCTGCAGTTCCAGCTCCAGCTGAGAAAGAGCCTCGCTGTGTAATTTTCTCCTGGTTGTGTAAGGATCCCCGGTGTCATTTGACAGAAATGTAGATGGTGTGTTCTTTCTCTGTTTTCTCCCTGCTTCCTCTCCTCTCTCTCTGTCTGTCTCTCTGTCTCTCTCTCCCTCTACCTCTCTGCCTCTCCTTCCCTCCTGCTCCCACTCCTTCCTGAGAGAGGGTAGACAGAGTGTGAGAGAGGGAGACTCAGAGGGAGAGGGAGGGAGAGGGAGGGAGGGAGAGGGGAGAGAGGGAGAGGGAGAGAGGGAGGGGAAACAGGGAGAGAGAGGGAAGGAGACTTCTCTCCTTCCCTCTCTCTCCCTGTTTCCCCTCCCTCTCTCCCTCTCCCTCTCTGCCCCCTCCCTCTCCCTCTCCCTATCTCCCTCTCCCTCGTCTCTGCCTCTCCCTCTGTCTCTCCCTCTCTGGGAGGGAGTGAGGAGATGGAGAGACGGAGGGAGAGGGAGAGTTGGAGGGAGAGGGAGAGGGAGGAGAGGGAGAGAGGGAGAGGGAGAGGGAGAGAGGGAGGGAGAGAGGGATAGAGGGAGGGAGGGAGAGACATCTCTCCCTCCCTCTCTCCCTCTCCCTCTCCTTCTCCCACCTCCCTCTCCCACTCTCTCTCTCCCTCTCCCTCCACCTCCTTCCCTCTCCAGAGAGGGAAGGAGGTGGAGGGAGAGGGAGAGAGAAGGAGGGAGAGGGAGAGAGGGAGGGAGAGAGGGAGAGGGAACGAGGTAGAGGGAGAGAGGGACAGGGAAAGTGGGACAGGGAAAGTGGGAGGGAGAGAGGGAGAGGGGTAGGGGGAGAGGGAGAGGGAAAGAGGGACAGGGAAAGAGGGACAAGGAGAGAGGGAAGGAGAGAGGGAGAGGAAGGGACAGAGAGAGGCAGAGGGAGAGATGGAGGGAGAGGGAGAGTGAGAGGCAGCGAGGGAGAGGGAGGGAGGAAGACAGGGAGAAGGGCTGAGGAGGGGGGCTCCCTCCCCCTCCCATGCTCTCCCCACTGTTTTCTCTTTTTTCTGCTTCAACAGACATCAGGCACCTTTTAGATCAGCCCTGAAGTCAACGTTGATGCTTGGACGGCCTGACCTCCCCGCTGACTTCCAGCCCTGGACCACAGCTGGGAGATGAAGTCTACGGGGCCCTGGGCGGCAGGCTGCACAGGCCCCTTCTCTGACGCCCAATCTCTCCTCGTTTACGAGGCAGCCGCCAGCTCCCCTCCCTGACTCCCCAAGATTTTGGGCCTTTTTAATATGTGTCCATAATGCCATGAGCTATTATTTAACTTTTCTACGAGGACCCATCTCCCGAAATGCAGTGGTTTTCGGCCTTGGCTGCACTAGAGAACCCCCAGGAAAGGGAGAGAAGTCTCTCCCTCCCTCTCTCTCCCTCTCCCTCCGTATCTCCTTCTGCCTCTCTCCCTCTCCTTCTCCCTCTCCCTCTGGGGTGATGCCTGATGAGCTCAGATTCGCAGATGTTCCCCCCATCCCCTCTCTGTGCCTTGCGTGGGGTCTGGGCCTTCTCACTGTGGCCTGGGCACGGCCTTGACATTCAGACATCGGGTCGTGCAAGGACACTTGCGTTTGGTCCACACCGCATGTGGCTGCAGTCTGTGCTTCTACCGTTTAGCATCTTCAGTAGATGGGGGCTGTGCACGAGCCCTTCATCTTCCCGGCAGACACCACTGGTGCTTGCCGGGCCTCGCGGGTGATGCGGGGGGCACGGGGAACAGTCCTGTGTCCCCACCTTCTTGGGCTGCAGACAGGCCACGTTGGTCCTGTGGTGACTGGGGGCTCCCAGGAGAACCGGAGAGGTGGCCCCAGAGAAGGTGGCGTACGCCTGGGGCCGGGCCTCACCAGCGAGCCACGGGCCACCTGCAGCAACAGGCGTCTCGCTGTCCAGGGACTGGGTGTTTGGGCGCCGTGGGGATGAGCTGCTGTCTGCACGGCAGCCGAGTTTGTATTGTTGAGCCCAGGGAGGCCCCTGGGTGGCTCCTGGAGAGCCTGGCCGCATTTCTTCCTGTCCTTGGCCTTAGAGCCCATCACGGTTCACGCTGTTTCTGGTTCCAAAAGGACCTGTGTTAATAAAGACCACGTGTTAGGACAGCACCAAAGTGTCTAGAAATCTGGGCCAGGAGGAGGAGGGAGGGGGATTGGCTGTGCCCGCCAGTGGCCTGAGAGCCCTGCCCACACGCAGAGACCTGGCCCGGGGTCCCACAGGGAGAGCATGGCCCACGGTCCCCAGCGCCGGCCGTCTCTGGGTTCCAGGAGAACTGCACGATCCTCGGGGAGCTGGTGAGGCTGCAGGCCCAGAAGTCCTGCCTGCTGGGGTTCAGCACGCGTGCCGACTCCGTGCTGGAGATGAACGTGGCCAAGACCAGCCAGGTGGTGGCCACTTTCCTAGGTAACCCCGCCTCCACCTGAGTCCCAGTGGGGAGGGCGTCAGGCGGACCTTAACTGGGCGTGGTGCTGCCTGAGACCCCACTGTGTCAGCCCTTGGGGGTCACCTTCCCAGACCATTCTGCCTCGAGGGGCGCAGGGTGGGGGGCGGCTGGGGAGCCGCCACAGGGACGTAGCCGAGCCTCTCCCCTCTGCCCGCAGATGAGCTGGCCCAGAAGCTGAAGCCCCTCGGGGAGCAGGAGCGGCCGTGATCCTGGAGCTAAAGAAGGCCGAGTGCCAGAGGCGGGGCCTGCACTGTGACGGGCCCATCAACGCCTGGGACCTGCGCTACTACATGAACCAGGGGGAGGAGACGTGCTACCACGAGGACCAGTACCTGCTCAATGAGTCCTTCCCCATGCAGGTGGTCACGCACGGGCTTCTGGGCATCTCCCAGGAGCTGCTGGGGCTGACCTTCTACCTGGAGGAGGGCGCCAACGTGTGTCACGAAGACGTGAGGCTCTACACGGTCCGGGATGCGGCCTCGGGCAAGGTCATCCATTGGCAAGTTCTACCTGGACCTCTACCCTCGGTGCGTGAGTGCGTGTGGGAACCTGTCGGCCGTGGGCTGCAGCTCCTCTGAGGAAGCTGGGCCTCACCCCGCGTCCCTCCCCAGGGAAGGGAAGTCCGGGCACGCGGCCTGCTTCGGCCTGCAGCCGGGCTGCCTGCAGCAGGATGGGAGCCGCCAGATCGCTATGGTGGCCATGGTGGCCAACTTCACCAAGCCTACGCCCGACCCGCCCTCCCTGCTGCAGCACGATGAGCTGGAGACCTACTTCTACGAGTTCTGGCAAGCGATGCACCAGCTCCGCTCCCAGGTGGGTGCGGGCGCAGGGCTGCAGGCAGGGGCCGGGGAGGGCCCGGGCACGTGTGGTCCTCAGGCAGGCCCTCGCCACGGGATTCTTCTGGTGATGTCACCCCGCACGTGGCGACGCCCTCGGTGTCAGCTTCCATCATCAAAGCCCACGCACTGGGTGCGTAAACAACAGAAATGGATGTCCTCGAGACTCTGGAGTCTGGAAGCCCCAGATCAAGGAGTCAGGACTGGTTCCCTGCATGTTAAGTACATGTACTCAAGAGTTGCCTTTTAAAAAGACAAAAGAAAAGAAAGGCACGTTGCCTGCAAGTCTGGTGACAGGCGGCGATGAGAACCAGAGGGAAGGCTCTGGGGCCGGGAGCGCCGCGCCCTGTGAGGCCCTGGGGCTGCTGCCAGTCTCCGTGGAGGCTCAGCAAGTCCCAGTGACTTCCCCACGGGGGGACCCCAGCTCAGCGTCTGGGCCCCGGACCCAGTGCTCGTTCAGTCTTCCTGCGGTCAGCCCTTCGTCCTGAGAGCAATGCTCTCACAGGCTGCACCGGAGCGCGTGGGGACAGTTTACTGAGCTGTGCAGCCATCACTACTGCCCTGTTTTGGAACATTTCCATCACCCCAAAAATGTCCCTCACGCCCTTAGTTATCACTCCCTCCCCTCCCCAGCCCCTGACAACCAGGAACCCACTCTGACTCTGTGGATCTACCTGTTCTGGACGTTTCCTCTCAGTAGGATCACACCCTGTGTGTCCTTCTGTGTCTGACTTCTCTCGCTGAGCATCGTGTTCTCAGGGTCCATGCACGTGGCAGCGAGTGTCAGGGCTTCACCCCTTTGCATGGCTGAGGGCCGGAAAAAAGAAAAAAGAAAAGAAAGTCACGTTGCCTGCGCAGCCGGTGATGAGAACCAGAGGGAAGGCTCCGGGGCCGGGGGCACCACACCCTGTGAGGCCTTGGCGCTGCTGCCAGTCTCGGTGGGGCACGGGCAGCACCATCCCCCAGGGGCTGCGGGACAAGTTCATCAAGTCCCGGCAGGCCAACCCAGGTGCGGCCGGGCCGAGGGAAGGGAAGGGGGCGCCCGGACCGCCTGGCTGGAAAGCGCGGCCTGGACACAGTGCCATCCCCCCGTCTCCTTCCTCCCTCCCCCCAGGCCCCTTCAACCTGTGCCAGATCGTCCTGGCTGAGGTGGACCAGGCACTGCATACGCAGACGCCCGTGGACCCGGCCCAGGAGAATGCCCGCCTCTGCCAGGAGATTCTCGGGGGCCCAGCCATGCCAGGCAGCCAAGCGCGAGCTGGGCTCACCTTAGCAGTCGGTTGGCGGCTACTGCCCAGGTCAAGAGGATCGTCTGGTGGTGTGTGAAAGGGGACCGACTGACAGGCTCTGGCCGAGGCCCGGTGACCTCTGGCCTCTTCCTGCCTCAGGTCCTTAGCTGGTACCTCCAGCTGTGGCCCGCGGTGTCCGAGGGTGGGGTGGGCGTATCTGCACGTGCTTTCTGGAGAACCTGGAAGAGGCAGGAGAGGGCTTCATAGCCCGGACAGAACGCGTCAACGAGGTTTGCCCGTGCGTGTCGGTGCGGACACGCGGTTCACTCCTTCGTGAGTGCTTTAACCCACGCTCTCCCCATGCTGGAGGGCGAGCCCTGACTCATCCCTCGGAGCCTCGGCAGCTGACCTTGTAAGAGGCTTAGGGGCGAACCCTCGTGAGCTTCAGCAGAAAGTCGGCAAAGATTGATTTGTGTCCCTCCACTGAGTTGCCCTCAAGGTCCCCGTTTTCTAGAAGTGTTGGGCCAATACTCCCTCTAGTGGCAGGGGACTCAGACAGGGCTGTTTGAGGCCCCCGCTCTGGGGAAGGGGCACGGAGCGGCCAAGGGGCCGGGCAGGAGCCTCTCCGCGTGTGTCCCAGGGACCCACCTGCCTGCGACCTTCGGCTGCCCGGCAGAAAGATACACCGCCCAGTTCTATGGCTGCCTGTGCAGCGAGGTGTACTCCGCGGACACGTTCCACACACGCTTCAAGCAGGAGGACATCCTGAGTGGCAAGGTGAGAGGCCGTCCTGCCGCGCAGACCAACACGGAGGTCCTCGGCTTCGGCCTAGATGCTTGTGCCGCCCGCCTGGGCCTGCCAGGCTCTGAGGGCCCTGCCCTGGACCTCCTGTTCCCCTGCCCTTTGTTGAGTCACAGCAGAGGTGGCCACACCCACACCCTCAGTGAAGGCGGAGCTCCACCCTCCTGCAGCCCCGCCCCCTCTCGGCAGGTTGCCATGGACTACAGAAGCTGCATTCTGAGGCCAGGCGGCTCCAAGGATGCCAAGGGCATGGTGAAGCTCTTCCTGGGTTGCGACCCCACGCAGGATGCCTTCCTCCTGAGCAAAGGGCTGCAGGTTGAGGGCTGCAAGCCACCGGCCTGCTGATGGCACGTGGTTCTGCCCACCCAGGCAGGCCCGGTGCCTTAGCGCCCCGCCGGGATGGGGGAGGGGCCGTGTGTCCTCCCAGCCCCTGAGTCCCTGGCGGCCGGCCTTGGCCAAAAGTCTCCACCTGGACGTGTCTGGAGAGCCTGGCGTCAAGGCTCCCCCTTGTTGCACTAATGCAATCCCTTCCTGGGGACCTTTCCTGCTTACAAAACGGTTCTTTGAAAACGCAGCCATTAATAAAAAGACTCCACTCCTGGTCTCTGCCTGCGGTCCCTTCCACCACAGGAGCGTCATGGGGGCCGTCACACTGGGGGGAGTTCTGACCTTGGTCGGGGATCAGCCCTGCGGCTGTTGCAGGCTGCTCTCTGCTGGTGTAGCGTCTGGGTCACTGGGAGATGGCTGAGCTGTGGGGTGAGTTCAGACGGGGATGGCTCCCCCGACCCTGGCCGGGCCGGCTCTCTAGTGAGGGGGTGTCAGGTTCCTGCCGGCCTCTCGCCCGGCACTGTTTGGCATGTCGGGGGCTGTGATTGGCTGCAGCTGGTTCTGGCGGTGGGCACAGCTGCGGGAAGCCCTGCTGTGGCTGTCCCTGTCCCCGTGGCCGGCCGGCTGGCTCTCTCCGGTCATCGGCAGCTGGTGAAGTCTGGACCACAGCAAGGGGCCGCCTTCCTGGGTCCTAGCGATTCTTCCCAAAGGCCTTAGGGATGTGGTTTGGTGGCAGTAGGAATTCAGAGAGGGTGCTGCACCACTGGAGTGCTAGGGTGGGTCTGGACCATCCCGTGTGCCCTTCCCTGGCCTTTGAGCTCCTCGGGAGCCCTGCCTCCGGCCCTTCGCCCCCACAAAGGATGCCAGGCAGTGGAGCGAGGGAGCGGGCAGTGCCCCGACCTTCTCCCCAGGGCCCAGGCGGGTAGGCTGTGCCACGTTCTCTCCTCCCCTCAGCCTGCCTGCCCGTTCTCACCCGCCCTGGGCCAGTCGGCTGTGGACCAGGCTGTGGTGTTTGCCCTTCTGCAGACCCGGCTCAGCTCCCTGCACCCACTTCTGTGCCTTCTGTGTTCTGGGCTGGTCGCAGGCCCAGAGCCGGTGGGCAGGCACCCCGTGGCCGGGAGGGCTGTTCCTGCGAATTCCCTGGGGCTCGAAAAGGAACACAGCCGGCCTTCCATCCAGCACTTCTCGATGGACATGGAAGGGGCGTGTTGGGGCTTGGGGGCTGCTCGTCTTCCCGTGCACCGAGCCCCTCGATGGTCCCCGTGCAAAATCCAGGTGTGGCGTTGGCACCCCAGCTGTGTGCCGGGCAGTCTGTGGCGGGTGCCACAGGCCTCGGGCTGGTGGGCCACAGGGTTCCTGAGCGGCAGGTCAGGACTGAGAGGGTGAGGCCTTTCCCCAGGTCCAGGGCCCAGACTGACACCGACTGGAGGGCCCTCCGCTCACCGCCCGCACCCCCCAGCCCCTGCCCTCACGTCAGCCCCCAGGGCTGAGCTCAGGTGTTGCATGCCCAGGCTCCCCGGCAGCCCAGCCCGTTCCCACTCCTCCGTGGTCACTGAAGGACTTGGAAGCAGGTTGCCCCACAGAGACTGCTGTTCCCCGAGCCCTGGGCAGGGGGCAGGGAGGATGGGCACAGGGCCCTGCAGGGGTGTGGTCGCCGGGGCAGCTGGAGCAGCTCCACACAGTAAGTAAGAGCATCTCACCAAAAACAGTGCGCTTCTCCAGCCGCCCCGGAACCTGAGCTCAGGTCCTGGGGCAGGAAGGGGCAGCAGTGCAGCTCTTAGCTGTCACTGGGGGTCGACTGTGGCCCGGTGCCACCTCTTAGATCCTCCCCCGTCCCCTTCCGGGGTTGCGACCGGACCCCTGCCAATCGGGTTCTCACTCCTCTTCATCCCCTACGCCTGCTCCATGAAGGTGGAAGGAACACATTTCTTAAAAGGTTAGAGCTCGGGCTTCCCTGGTGGCGCAGTGGTTAAGAATCCGCCTCCCACTGCAGGGGACAAGGGTTCAAGCCCTCGTCTGGGAAGTTCTCACACGCTGCGGAGTAACGAAGCCCGTGCGCCACAACTACTGAGCCTGCACTCTAGAGCCCGCGAGCCACAACTACGGATGCCCGCATGCCTAGAGCCCGTGCTCCGCAACAAGAGAAGCCACCGCAATGAGAAGCCCACGCACAGCAAGCAATGAGATGCCCACGCACCGCAACCAAGAGTAGCCCCCGCTCGCCGCAACTGGAGAAAGCACGCACGCAGCAAGGAAGAGCCAACGCAGCCAAAAATAAATAAAATAAATAAATAAATTTTTAAAAATCATAGTAAAAACCTATTAATGAGATTTTAAAGAATAGTTAGTCAGTTAGTTACTTAGTTAATTGTGCTGGGTCTTAGTTTCCACAGGCCGGCTCCTTAGTTGTGGTAATCAGATATTTTATATTCTTTTTTGTTCCTGAACAAAGGCCTCAGAATCCAGTATCTATTTGATAACGCTCACAGCATAGCTCAGCACGGAATAGCCACGTTGTTTTTCTTTGGCTGCTATGTACCAAACAGCCTTTTGTACTGTTTTACCAAATGCATGTATTTAATACCTGTTTTAAAAAACATAGTGAGATCTCAAAACTTTAAATTGACTAAAGTAAGATTCTCTCTGTAGTACTACTTATTTGACCAACAAACACTACCTGATAACACCGGTGTGGTGCACTGAGCCTTACTCTAGCATATCGGGATAAACCCTGTTGCGACAAGTGTTCATCCTCCAAGTCCCCAAGGCCTCTCACACACTGCCAGCGAAACTGCTTCCTGCTTGGGAAAGAGTGCCCCAGTTCGTTTCTTCAGAAGGTTGAAGGCTGTGTAAGCCCTCCAAAAGGTTAGAGGGCAAAGAACAACTCTAAAACTGGCACATTTGTTTAAAAAAAAAACACTTGTCAATATTACCAGAGCCAGCTTGCTTTCCCTTGTGACACGTTTTCTTAGGAGGCAAGGGATGTGGCCATGTGACTTGGAAAAGTTGTTTCCCTCTGTCTCAGTGTCCCACCTGTGAGTGAGTAGTCTGACTCAACTTAATTACAGACATCTGAATAAGGATCATGAACAGTGGCATCTAATTTCCAAAATAAAAATAGGAGAATGAGTATGCCTTTTACAACAGGACGTCATGTCTACCTCAATGATATTACTAGCCTTGAGTCCAGTGCTTCTCGCTCAGTGCAATTGTGGGAAATGGGGAAAGTCAGAAGGTGATTTTGGTTGTCACAACTGGGAGGAGAGAGAGGGAATGTTACGGGCATCTAGTGAGTAGAGGTCGGGACCTTGCTAAACACTCTACGATGCACAGGACTCACACACCACAGCAAAGGTTTATCTGGCCCCAAAAGTCAATGCCTTGGTTGAGAAACCCTGCCTTAGAGCAAACCACGGATACTCATCTTTAGCAGGTAACAGGGCATTTACTACCCACCTGTAAACCTACAGACTTCCCGACTTACACAGCTAATCCTGTGGCAGGAATGAAATAGCATGTGACCATCTGGTAGTATCTAGGTTTGCCCCTCAAGTCACATGGGACAGTGCTAGAGACTGACATTTTCTATATTGGAGGCCTTTGGCAAGCCACCAGTTTTCTAACCTAAAAAGTCGAAGCAGCATTATTACAATACACATAGTAACACGACAACTCTGCTTTTATAGAGAGATTAGATGTGGGAAAGGAGCTTATCTGACATCAGAAGGAAATGCTTTAAACGCATCACATCTGCTGGTTTGTCAAATCTTGACAGCTGGAGAGGTAGGAAGGTAGACAGGAGAGAACACACCAAAGTTACGGGCCTGCTGAGTCCTCGGGTCTAACCATAATACACTTCGTACTGCCCTGGGTCCAGGGATATGTTCTAACACCCTCTCAGTCACTTACGGTCCATACACAGACCAAGTGTAAATTCACAATTACCAGCAAGTGTACCAAAATAAGGCAGAGTTAAGAAACTTAAACGCAAGCCCTACCTGGTCTTTTTCTTCTTCACCGACAGAATCACTTGATTTTGCTTTTTCAGGGTCTTCCTCAGGTTTCTGTTTGGCAGGGCTGTCACACACAGTAAGGCCAGCTGTTAGCTCAGCCAGACCCTAGACTTTCAGTGGGCACAAAACAACTTATATTCCTCCCTACCAAGAGTACCTTCTGTTTGGAAAGATTCAGGGCATGGACACCCTCTTCCCTCCAAGGAGAAGCCCTTTTGGCCAGGACATTAAAACAAGCTTCGAGCTTAATGTTTCTTTGGATGAAAGGTTTAGAATACCACTGCTTTGCAAACTCTAAGAAATAATGGATCTAGACTTTGATCAACGATTGCTAGAATCACCGAAGAGACATTACATGCCTCTGATGGACAGCCCCATACCGTCAATGAAGTCGCACAAAATAAAGCTGGAATCTGATCAGGACTCTAGACCTAACTACCAGTTGACAGAAAACTGGAGACAAGGGAACACATTAACCACCAAAACGATGCAGTCAGCCAGACCTAGAAGCTATTAGACAAAAGACCTATTTTCTTTAAATAAATGACAAGAAAATAAGGAATCTATCACTTGAAAGGCTTAAGGAACAAATCAACCAAACTCTGTTACACAAGGGGAGGTATGAACACTGCTATATATTTGTTAGTAAGGAACTGTTACACTTTATAAGGCATGTTTTGTCTTCTTCAAAAGACTGTTTGCTAGATGTTAGCAATTATAGCAAAATATGAATAAAAAACTTGTCAGAGAAAGAGACCTTGTCATCTAGAAATATCGTATTTGTGGATAAGATGACATGTCCGATTTGTTTCAAAGTAATCCAACTGGGGGGACATGGGTGTGTATGGAGTTGTAATCCATTTGGAATAATTTTCACTTGGAGCATATGGGGGTATAGATGAAACAACAGCCAGGAGCTGTTAACTGTTGATACTGGCTGATAGGTACACAGGGGTTCATTTTACTGTCCTTGGTATTTTGTGTATGTACATTTGAAGTTTAAGATGTTAAGAGTAAAAATGGATGAGGTCTTCAGAAATGCTATTCATGAATGTCTAAAAACAGAATATCAAAAGGAAAACCTAAGCAATGTGGAAGTCAGAATTACTAAGTTACATCCTACTAATTCTATATGTGTTTTACCAAAAACAGTTGGCCCCTAAAATGGGGGCTGTCCATTCATTATATACTGACCCCCTTGTGAAATGAGATGTGATGGTGGTCTGCCTGGTAGTTGACCTTGTAATCCTGGGGCTACATGAGAATTCAGCTGCTTACAGAAAAAAAGCCACTGTGAATAAAGAGTTCACAGCCAAGGTACAGTTCTTCAGCATTAGCAAGCTGGTGCAGAGACCAGGTTCTGAGGATTAAGTATCCTTCTCTTCTTATTCTAAGCAACCACCGTCTTCATAAAGTCATCGAATTAGCACCTGCCAGTTTGCTAGGCCATTTTAACACAAACTCTCGTATGAAGGGCCCAACCCTGAGACGGACAAGGAAACAGAGCCTCTGCTTATTTCGTCAAACGATGAAGTGGCCAAGCACTTGACCTGAGCTCAAGTCCCAGGCTCTTATTTTTTAAAATTCCAGAAGAGTTACTCTGACTACAAGCGGGGAAGGAGTCTAAGAATAAATGTTTAGCTTAAACAGGCATGTAACTTACAAGTCATAAATATCAGCAGCTCCTGTTTTCTTATACCTCATAAATTCAACCACATTTGGGGATCTAATGCTCTATAACTTGGTCGAAGACAAAAATTTCAAGTATATATCTAAGCTAGTTAGAAGTATACACAAGAGGGAATTCCACGGCGGTCCAGTGGTTAAGACTTGGCACTCTCACTGCCGAGGGCCCGGGTTCGATCCCTGGTTGGAGAACTAAGATGGTACAAGCCGAGCAACACAGCCACCCCCCCACCCCCCACCCCCCAAAAAATAAAATAAAAAAAGATACACAAAAAACAAGTACTGCCAGTGGAGTGGTTGTGTGTGGGGGGAACAGACAGACCCTATGGCACCAAGTCTGTCCTCCCCTTAGGCTGTACCAGATTCCAACGAGGTCAAACGAGTCAAGTGCTCTTACATTTTGTTTCTCCATCGGACTTGCTTCTCCTGGGCATGCAAAGTTTGGAAACAGGTTTGGGGGATTTCTTTTTCTCTGCTATTTCCACTCTGAGCTCCTCACCACTTGTCTGGCTCCCGTTTTCTAGACATCCATTCACTTCCCGACTGAAAGCATGAGCTCCGTTCTCCAAGGACAAATCTGTATTTAAAAGGGATTTGACTTTAGCCAGGTAGCCCTCCTACAGCAGGAAAGGATAATTTAAGTAGCAGTGAATGTAAACAAGTGGCCATGAGAGAATAAGGAAACACATGCGCTTCCTTTATAACTATCAGGTAACAGGGAGAGGTGGGATTATCCTGCCTCCCTGGTCACAGACAAGTTACATGGGAGGAAACGTTTTCTAGCCACCAGGATGCTGACGACTTAACCTCTGATAATTCTTCTTTATGTAATTTGGTTTCCAAGTCACATAACTGATTCTTTATTTCTGTCTGCAGAAATTCAGGCAAGAGATTCCATTTCTCCTTCACGCATTCCTAAGGGAAGGATATAGGTTTAGAAGTCTCCACATTCCCAAGCTATGAACCAATGGACTAATACACAAATAGTTACACTGCCTGGTCACATAACAATGACTGAATGGCAGGCAATGCTGAGTCGGCCAAAAAGAAAACTAAATATTCACAAGACATTCACAAGACATGTTCCTGTTGTTTTCGTTAAGATCATATCGCACCATCTCCAGAGTGGTGAAAAATGGAAAGATTAAAGGTGAAACAGACACATAATAGCATACTAGAACAAACCTGATTTTGAAAAACAGTGTGACCAGGACAAATTATAATCCAGACTTGATGGTACGGAACCCAGACTGGGAAATTCGATGAGTTACCAAAAGCTAACCAATAATAGTCTATTAGTCCAGCACGTTAGACAAAAACATCCACGTTATCCTCAACTTCAGGGAAAAGAGAGCCAATTCCACTTAAATTTGTTTTTAGGAACTACATAGTGTCTGTCAAATGGTCACATTTGATCATAAATTTTGTTAAGGTGGAGATTTCCTTACCTTTTCTGTTAAACTATCTCTTTCCAAATCTTTGAGCCTGGGGGAAGAAAAAGGGAAGAAACAAGTGCTTGATCAGCAACATTGTCTATCTGTAAGAATACCACAGTTTAAAGAACTTTGGAAAGAAGTTTAACATGCACGTTAGAAAAAAATACAATGGTTTTTCCCTCCCCCAGTGTCTAGAATGCCCTAAGGTAATGGCTACACGTTAAGAAGTTATTTTCACTATGAATGAGGTTCCCCTTTTGGGGGGTGGTTTTCTGATGGTGGTAAGAGATGGTATAGGAGCTCTAGAACAACATTTTTTCTTTTTTTTTTTAACGTTATTTTAAAGACACTGGAAAAGGGGAAGCAGGTCACACAGTTGGGTTCCTTCCCAAGCTAACTGACCTATACGGTAGTCTTCCTCCAGTTGGACCTGACAAGATTTCATAGAAGGGCATACAGAGGTTAGAAAGAGTGGACCAGGGTGACAGGATGCTGTGGGGAACAGCCAGCTAACATTCCCAAAGGCCAGGATGGGGTGGTGGCAGCATTCTGAGGAGGAATATATGAAAATGGAGGAGTCAAGGCATCTGGGGCAGCAGGGGGTGCCCACACACGAGCAAGAGAGAAGAAGCTAGAAAAGTTGGCTGGCGCCTCACCCAAGAGCGCATCCTTGCAAATGTTTGTACCCAGTCATTCAGAAGTGCAGAACTGTCATGAGTTTAGCTGGAAAATCATGGCCTGATTTGGTTCTTGAAGATTAGTATCTTGCCTCTTTGGGGAGGAAGGCAGCGAAAAGAAGAAAGGAACAAAACTAGAAGACACCGAGGAAATGGAGAGGCTGCTGTTCCTAGCCTGGGTGCTGACTGTGGGCAGTTGGGTGCGAACAGGTCTAACCAGCTGGGCAAGCGCCCCTCAGCAGAGGGGCAGCACCCTGGGCAGGCGCTGGGCCTCCACCATCTATGGATCCCCCCTCCAGCACCCAGGCTAGGTACTCAGTTACCAGCAGCCCAAAGGGCAGGAACAGAGCTCTGCCAGGCTGGCCTTCCCAGAGGGCACGTGTAAGCAGCACAGCCAGGAAGGTGAGCGACAGGCTTTGCTGGCTTGTCGGGAAGGAGGGCGACGTCTGGTTCGGCAAGGCTGGAGTCAGCGCTAGCCTCCCCTCGGACACGGGCACTGGGCCCCCGGTCTCAGGCGCACACAGGCCTCCAAAGCCCTTCCCTCAGGATGGCGCTCAGACCCTCCACCCAGCCCACCCTCCCGCCCCAAACACCAGCAGGTCAAGCACCACTCAGAGAAGGGGGTCTTTAAAGCGCTTTGGAAAATCTTAGAATCCGGATATGGAAGCTACTATGTTTCACCTGTAGCTGAGAGCTCTGCTCCCAGAGCACAGGGTGGCCGAGGGGGGCGAGATGGGAGGGTCTCGCTGTGACCCCCAGGCACCGCTGGCCTTTCCAGCCACATGCCTGCATTCCTTGGAAATACATTTCATTTACAGCCAAATGGAACACCCTGAGAAACAGGAGGAATTATTGGCTCGTTTCAACCCTTAGCAACAATGAATTTTCACCACCGGGTATTTCGTCTGCTCTCTGCAATGCGCTGGAACTTTCCTTTGGGCTAAACATGCCTCAGCTGTCCACGGCACCCGACACACTTGGCGACTCCTCCTGACCCGGGAGCGCCCTGGGCCCCAGGCACAGGGTCCCTCCTTCCTGACCACCCCCTCGTGGGAGTGCTGAGTCCAGTCAGCCCCCAGCTCTGGGGGCTCAGCCTCCCCTCGGAAGTGATTGTGAGTCAACCTCCCCACCGACCCCTCCTCCCTGGTCTCCCTCCCGCCAGGGCTGCTTCGTGCGCGGTGCCGGTCGGCCCCTCTTCAGGGGGGAGGAGACCCGGGCCGACTCCGCTCCACTGACCTGCCGGTGCCCATCCGGGACGTGGCCGGCCGAACAGCCGGTAGGTGTCGGGGAAGCCCCGAGGGCGGGCGCCCTCCCGCACCCTCACGACGCGGTGCTGCTCCGGGTGGAGCCCGCGGCCCGGGGGGCAAGAGGCGCGACGGGGTTGGGAAGGAGATGGGGCCACGGGAAGCCCACCCCGGGCCGGGGCGCAGAGGCAGGAGGTGGCGAGGCGGGCCGGCCCAGCTGCGAAGCCCGTGTCTCCGCCCCGCCCAGGCCCGAGTGGCCCTCAGACCTCCCTGCCGGCCCCTGGGCTCGGGGTGGGCGACAGGTGCGCCGAAGAAGCCATCCTTCTCTTGCCGTCTGGAGAGGCCGGCCCAGGGGTTGTGCCTGTTCCCGGCGTGGGGCGAGCACCAGGGCCTGAGGGTGTGGAGCCGTCCGGCCACAGGTCACAGGCTTTGCCTGTCGGAAAGGAGGGCTGCGATGGGGCTGTGCCGACAGAAGGGGAGGATGGAGCCGCCCACAGTCCCCGTTTGCCAGGCAGAGCTTCATCGCGGACCCTGTTCTCAGCAGCCATGCGCAGCAGGGACACCCAGGCCTGGCGAGTCTGCACCCCACGCAGGGCCGCTGGGTTCCTGCGCAGCAGCCCCAGCATCTCCTGCTGAGAAACCCCAGAGACCGTACTCCTTCCCCCGAGCCCACCGCAGCGCTGCAGAGCCCAAGGGGGCTGGGGGCTTCACCCCAAACTTGAGGAAGCCACACCTGGGGGCCGGGGCACAAGCGGGGGTCCCACCTTGCCCGCAGGAGCAGACCCCGCGGAGGGTCTATCTTTTGGAAATAAAGTTAGACTAACAGGTTTTACACACAGAATCTTAGAGCTGGGAAAAGTCTTTTGTGTCATTCATGTAGCTTCGTAAGATTTTTTTTTAACGAGAGGATGGATTTCCTTGAGCAAGAGTCAATTTCCAGGAACAGGTTCCTGGATACCAAGGACTGTTTTGGGGAAGAAAGACGAATCTATTCGGTGAACGCCTTATAGAACTTATTCTATATTGTAGTTCTCTCTGGAAACACATGTACCGTTGATCTTTGTAGCAGCCCTTAACATCCTCAATAGAAGCTCTCATTTCCCCATTAGTACTTGTTATAGACTGAATATTTGGGTCTCCCCAGCATTCACATGTTGACACCCTACCTCCAATGTGATGGTATTAGAAGGTGGGTCTTTTGGGAGGTGACTAGGATTTGATGAGGTCATCGGGATGGATCCCTCATGATGAGATTCTTACCCTTGTGAGAGTCATGAGAGCTGATTTTTTCTCTCTACTCTCTGTCCTGTGAGGACACAATGAGAAGTGGACAGTCTGCAACCCGGAAGAGAGTCCTCACCAGAAGGCGATGATCCTGGCACCTAGATCTCAGACTTCCAGCCTCCAGGACTGAAAATACAGTTTTGTTGTTTACAGGCCCCACCCCACCCCGTTTGTGGTACTTTGTGACAGCAGCCCAAACTGGCTTAGCACTCTTTTCTTCAACTAAATGGAAGAATTTGTGGAGCCCATCCATTTTATGATACAATTTCCCAAATAACCAATATTCTGTCTATACACTCTGATTTCTCAACTTTTCTATTTATCAAAATTGTTATAAAAAAAGCTTCCAGGGCTTCCCTGGTGGCGCAGTGGTTGAGAATCTGCCTGCCAATGCAGGGGACACGGGTTCGAGCCCTGGTCTGGGAAGATCCCACATGCCACGGAGCAACTGGGCCCATGAGCCACAACTACTGAGCCTGCGCGTCTGGAGCTTGAGCTCCGCAACAAGAGAGGCTGCGACGGTGAGAGGCCCGCGCACTGCAATGAAGAGTGGTCCCTGCTCGCCGCAACTAGAGAAAGCCCTTGCACGGAAACGAAGACCCAACACAGCCAAAAATAAATAAATAAATAAATAAATAAATTTTAAAAAAAAACAAAAAAACCCTCCATATGTTTTCCTAATAAATTGTTTCCAATCCAAGTTGTCACTATAATGGTTCTATGATATTAATAATTTGAGCCCTAATACCCTGCTTAAAATAATCATTTATTTGTCTTATGAATAAGTTCAGGGTTCAAATGCAAAAGCTTTAAAAGGATATACTGTGTAAAACATCTATGTCATCCCTCTGAAGGAAAGAAGGAGGGAAGAAAGGAAGGAAGGAAAAAACATTGAATCTGCCCTCAGTTTAGCTGCCACTTCTTAAGGGAAGCCCTTCCCAACTCCAGACCCCCAGGCATCACAAATAAGCTCTCATTGGACACTGTACATACTGTTGCAGGTCATGTTCCCTGAAAAGCTGATTCTGAGACAAGGACAGACTTTCAGGAAGTTTCTTGGGGTGTGTTTTTTGGGATAAACATAGAATTACCGTATGACTCAGCAATTCCACACCTAAATCATTGAAAACAAACAAACAAACCTACGTACACACATGTTTATAGCAACACTATTCACGGTAGAAAAATCATGGAAATAACCCAAATGTCCATCAATGGATGAATGAATAAACAAATTGTGGTATATACCTAGAGTGGAATAGTAATTCAGTCATAAAAAGGAATGGAGCAACTAAATATCAAACAATTACACGGCCAAAAACATTTTTTTAAGGAATGAAATACTAATACATATTACAGTGTGGATGACTCTCACAAACATCATGCTAAGTGAAAGATGCCAGACACAAAGGTCACACATTGTATGATTCCATTTATCTGAAATATCCAGAATAAGTAAATCCATAGAGAAAGAAAGCAGATTGGTGGTCTCCAGGGCCTGATAGAAAGAGAGAAGTAGTATCTTCTCAATGGGTACAGAGCTTCCTTTTGGGGTGATAAAAATGTCTGTGGGAAGCAAAATTTTTTTAATTGGAAAATGACTGATTAAAAACAAAAGTCTGTGGGGTATTTCTTGGTACTGCCTTTCCCAATTTTCACAGTAAATGGTCAAGTACACAGTAAATGGTCAAGTACAGCAGCCATGGTTTGAGAAAGAAATGATGACCAGGGCTCAGAACACTCACTCAGGGACGAGGGTGAGGGTCACCCCACCAAGTAAGCCATCCATTTTAGCAGAGGTATTATCCAAGGATGAGGGGAATTGAGAATGGATAGCACAGGAGGGAGACAATGACTACCAGTTGTGGCCTTGAGGCCACCTACAGTAACAGAGGCTATAGTTCGACCCACTGACCCTCTTTTCACTAGTAGTTCATCTCACTCACCCTCTCCCCTAAAAACGATCCATGGAAACTATGAAAGAGTTGTTTCCAGAACTTATGCAAAGACGTTGATCCGAGTAAAGGCAACAAAAGCAAAAATAAACAAGTGGGGCTATATCCAACTAAAAAGCACAACAAAGGAAACCAACAACAAAATGAAAAGGCAACGTACCGAATGCGAGAAAATTTTTACAAATCATTTATCTTATAAGGGGTTAGTATTCAAATTATATGAAGAACTCATACCAAAAAAATAGAAAAAAAATCCAACTAAAAAATGGGCAGAGGATCTGAATAGACATTTTTACAAAGAAGATACAGAGATGGCCAGCAGGTAATTAAAAAGGCACCTAAAATCACTAATCAGCAGAGAAATGCAAATCAAACCACAAAGAGATGTCACCTCATACAGGTTAGAATGGCTAATATCAAAAAGACAGGAACTAACAAGTGTTGGCAAGGGTGTGGAGAAAAGGGAAGCCTTGTGCACTGTTGGTAGGAATGTAAATTGGTGCAGCCACTATGGAAAACAGTATGGAGGTCCTCAAAAAATTAAAAATAGAACTATCATATGATCCAGCAATTCCACTACTTGGTATTTGTATGAAGGAAACAGAAACTCTAATTCAAAATGAAATCTGTACCCCCGTATTCACTGCAGCATTATTTACAATAGCCAAGACTTGGAAACCCCTGTGTTCATCGATGGATAAATGGATAAAGGACATTTGGCATAATATGCCAAATTATTTATTTATATATGTATATAATTTATATCTATATTATATATAGATATTATATATATATAATTCAGCCATGAGAAAGAAGCAAATCCTGCCATTTGTGACAGCATGAATGGACCGTGAGGGCGTTATGCTAGGTAAAATATGTCAGACAGAGAAAGAAAAATCCTGTATGATCTCACTTTATATGGAATTTTAAAAAAAGCTCATAGATACCTAGACTGGTGGTTACCAGAGGCAGGGGGTGGAGGGTGAGTGAAATGGGTAAAGATGGTCAATATGTACAAACTGCCAGTTATAAAATAAATAAGTCTTGGGGATGTGACTATAGTTAATAATACCGTACTACATATTTAAAAATTGCTAAGAGAATAGATCTTCAAAGTCCTCATCACAAGAAAAAAAGATTTCTACCATGTATGGTAATGGATGTTAACTAGACATACTGTGGTGATCATTTTTTAAATTGAAGTATAGTTGATTTACAGTATTATATTATAATAACAATATATTAGAACACAGTGATTCAATATTTTTATAGATTATACTCCATTTAAAGTTATTATAAAACATTGGCTATATTCCTTATAGCTTATTTATTTTATGCATAGTAGTTTGTGCCTCTTAATCCCCTCCCCTACCCCTATCTTGCCCCTCCCCTCTTTCCTCTACCCACTGGTAACCAGTGCTTTGATGTCTAGATCTGTGAGTTCATTTCCTGTGTTACATTTATTCCTTATTTTTTAGATTCCACATATAAGTGATAACATACCGTATTTGTCTTTCTCTGTTTGACTGATTTCACTAAGCATAATAGCGTTGCAGCAGAATGACCTGTAACTTCCTACATTTCTTACGTTTCAACTTCAAGTTTCATTTCTCGGGATGCCTACAGCTTTTCACCTGGCTAGATGGAAGCCAAGGTTTTACTTTTCTCTTGGGGGCTATTCTGCTAGGCTAGAGTCATTAGAAGCAACTTTAACTTTAGGTTGTTATAGATATATCACATCTTTCAAAGCATAATCAGGCTCTGTGGTTCATGATCTGGTTGTTAGAGTAAAGGTCTGTGTGGCCAAAGGGCTGTACTTCTAGAACTATTGAGAAATAAACAACCTTGACTAGACAGGGAAGGAAAAGTCTACAAGTTGGTCCCTATATCCTGATCAGGGGATTCTTTTCCTCCTTCCCTGGTTCACCAAAAAGCACACTTGCCCATACTGTTCACATTCTCAAAATATGTTTGTTACTCTCAGAGCTCCTGGAATCTATATCTTCCAACGGTTGACTTTTGACTTCTCAATGAACTGTTCTGCACACCTTTGTTTATACTTTAGGATTTTTTTTCCTTTGGGAAAGAGAAGAGTGGCTTGTAAAAATACTAGTGGAAAGTAAGCGTTAAGAATCACTTCACCTTCTCCATCAAATAAATCCACCTGAATTACCGGCTCTATGAACCAAATAAGTAATTCAAAAGTTTGATGAAGAACAGAATACTTTGAGTCTCAAAATATCTCTCCATAAATTACTTACTAACTACAAAGTGACAAATAATAACGACAGTGGAGAAACTTCGTGGGTACCACCTTAACCAAGATGCTAATGAGACAGATGACCATCAGGTGGCTCCTGTAGGGATGCACAGAGAGACACACTGTCACCTCTGTGGAACCCCCATCCAAAGCACATAACATGAAACAACCATGAGGAAACAGAGCACAAACCCAGACCGAGGATCATTCTACACAACAACCAGCCTGTACTCATCACAAGCTCTCAATAATATGAAGAACAAAGAGGCTGAAGAATTATTTCATACTTAGACCAAAGTGACATGAGAACTAAGTGCAACGCATGATTGTAGGCTGGTTCCTGGGCTAAAAAAATTAGCCATTAAGGATATTACTGGAATAAGTGGCAAAATTTGAATATGGACGGTAGATCAGTCAACAGTATCAATGTTAAATTTCTGACTTAGACCACTGTGCTGTGGTTTGGTAAGAAAATGTTGTTTCACTTAGGAAGTAATCACTATTTACAGGGAAAAGGGCACAATGTCTCCTTACCCTTAAGGGGTTCAGGAGAAAAAGAACATGTATATATGGAGAGAGAGTGAATGCCAAAGCAAATAAAGCTAAATATTAATAATTGGTGAATCTAGGTAAAGCATATACAAGAGTTCTTTGTACTAATCTTGCAACTTTTCTTTAAGTTTGAAATTATGTCTATAACTATATATCTACATCTATATAGATATATAAAATCAACACACACCATTCAAAATAAGTGCATCAACCTAAAATCCAGCCTATTCTTCAGGTATTGTTAGGTAATCTGAAGAGAGACAAAGGCTAGGATACCAACAGGGATTGGGTTAGTAGATTCATTCATTAGGGCCCTGAGTACATTTCTACTAACTTAAATTATGCTTTCATTTGAATAAAACATTTTGGACTTCCTTAAACTTAGTGCCAATTACTTATAAATTTAAACACTCAAAGTATGAATTCCATAGTTTTCCCCAAGTGAGGCCCAAGGCTGTCAGTATTCTCGTGTGCTAACAAGTAAGCAAGGCCAATTTCCATAACCTAACTATAGGACTTCTGGCTACATAAACTTTTTCTAATATGCCCAGTTCCCTATTTTCTTAGAAAATCCAATTTGCTCTGGGATTTCAAATACCACAGGCTCTGGTTTTTGTTACAAAAAATGAACTATTTTATTCTTTAGCTTCTTAAAAAGAAATTCAAGAAATCATTGCTCACTGCTAGCTTTTCTAGCTCTCTCCCAATATCTCTTTGATCAAGCTTTTCCATCCACTCTGGAATAATCCAGGGGTAATTAGAACTTCTTACCTTCTTTAGCCCAAAAGGAGCCAATTCATCACAAACTATCATGGATTCTGATTCTAAATTACCAAGAGCCCAATTACTAACCGAGGCGGGGAATCTTCTTTGCAATTAAAGTGACTGATTTCTTTGCAGATGCAGTGGCATTTCATTTTTAAATTATGTTCAGTCTGATCAAATGTGAGAAAATTCTTCCTCATTTTATTTTCCTTCCAAAGAACACGATACAACAAACATTAATTCCAGAATGATACAAGGCCAGACCTGCAAGGACCTTTGGCAGAGCTGGACATCTATCAATGGGTCTTGTCCATTTTACGGGGTTTTGCTGGCTCCTGAAGCTCTATAGGGTAAAAAAGGGACTAATTATTTGTTACCTCACAGAGTTCACCTAAGGGCTTGCCAAACCTTCCAGCATCTGCTAAGTTGTGATGAGACAGCATTAGATGTTTAGATAAACATAGACTAGCGCGGAACAGAACAATTTTGTTTCTTGTGCAGGCAAAGAACAGAGCCGCAGTGTTGGGGATGAAGCAGTGTGTGGAGGTAAACATAAGCAACGTGGGAACAAATCTGTTTTTTCTCACGTAGGTGGTATTAACATGATTATATGTTTTCAAATTTTGAAAGAGAAAAATAGACAAAAACAGTTTGGGAGAAGAAGGAGACCACTCCGGAGGATATAAAGGAACATGAGGCCACCAAGCCTTACACAGATTTCCCAAGGCCTGAAAGACACCTGTCTGTCCACTTTGCTTTTAATCTTAAAGACTGGCCAGTTGTGGCTCCCGCAGCCTGTTGACCTGGGGCCTGCATCCTTATCTCCCCTTCCCCTCTCTCCAAGTGGTCAGCAGACTGGCATCCGTTCACTCACTTGAGACATACAAAGGTCAAGGTTTTCGCTCAATGAGTATCTTCCAGCAATCTGTGCTCCAGACAACAGTGACTACCCTTTGTCCTGGTATGAATGCAGTTGCTGAACGTTTTCCAAACACTGTCACACATATGTAAAGAAGAATCTAGGAGCCCTCCAAGATTTTAAATTTTAGTAAAAAATGAAATTACATAGTAAGCTTTTGAAAAATTAAAACATCCACGTATGTGAGATTGTACCTCTGCCTTTACTGCAGGCTGTTTGCGAAATTCAGGAAGCCCTGCCTTTCCATTCATTAAACAGACAGTCACTGAGCACCTCCTAAGGGCAAGGCAGGATGCCAGGTGATGCAGGTGGAGAAACAGGGCTTTTTCCTTGCTCTGATGGGGAAGGCACGTAAGCAGACACCCTCGGCACAGGAAAACACAGAATGGAGGTGCTGTGATGGGATAAAAGGGTCACACTTATAAGAACAAAGGAAAAGTGCATCCTTCCAATGCAGGAGACACAAACAAGGTCAGGAGGTTGGCAAGTGTCTTGAAAGAATGTCAGTCTTGCTGAGCGCGGGCAGGAGCTCCAGTCTTACCCGACGTAGCATGGGCATATATGCACGCCACATTCCAAGAACCAGAAACACAAGAAAGAAGAAGCCAAACCAGATACCACAAAGCTGTGACCGTTGGGCTCAGAAGTTTGGGCTTTTTTTATGAACCAGGGAGGAGCATGAAGGGGAAGTGATGGTCCAACTGGCTGTGCTGGTAGGGGCAGATGGGGGCAGATGAGGCTGCTGAAATGATCCGCTGAGGGCTGACAGAGCTGGCTGTGGCAATGGGACTGGAAATAAGTGGAGATTCAAGAGATTTGGGGCCGGTACAAACCACAGGGACTTGTAACCATCATATGAATGGATGAGGAAGGAGGCAAAATAGACTCTGAGCACTATTACATGTGAACACTTGGATGGCGTCCATGGACTGGCTGGCTTTTGCTATTTAAACATTTACTGTGGTTATTAGTCACATCCTGCATGGAGCCCTCATTTTAAGCTCTTTAAATATCCCTGAGATAAGTGGGGGAGTTATTTCAATCCTCCTTTTTACAGATGAGAGAACCAAGACTGGCAAGGCTTAGCCCTAAGCAGGAAACCCAACTAACCCAACTAATTGGTGCAGAGCTGGGACAAAATATCAGTATAGTCCTCATTACACAATCCAACGAAACACGAAGATAGCTCAAAACTGTCCTAGCGGCATGTTTCCAGCCTAAGTGGGACAAAGTTCATAGAACTTTATACCGTCAGCTGTGTTGTAAGGTGGTTTGTTGGTAATGTCCATTCTAAAAGCCAATGGAAAGCTACCAGTATGCTGAATCATTAAAAACATGGATGTACAGGACTCAAGTCTTACACCTTTTTGAACAAAATACCCTTCACAGATGCTATGTTTAGACTGAAGTTTTCCCAACATAAAGTTTTTAAAAGAACAATCTGTCTAAAAAGCATGTAAAGAAAGTCATTGATGTTTTAGGACTTTAATGTCCTTCATACGGTCAACATAAAACACTGACAATGGATGAACCATTTGGGAAAAGACTCTTCAGCAAAGATCTTCCCGAACTCACAGCATCACTGGTCAAACACCATAAAGAGAACAGTCACGTGAACAAACAGTAAGGGAGTTTAACGGGGATTTTTAGTTTAACAGCATAAGTGCAAAACCAACCAACCAACCAACCAACCATTTTTCTACCCACTGAAAGGAAAGTAAAAGTGAATCAGGGAGCTTCCAAATCTTGTGAAGCAGCTGAAAAAGGGAGAGGGGAGGGGGAAGGGGAGGCACACAACAGTTGAGAACGTAACACTCTAATGCACAAGGTCAAGGATCCTAACATTCTCAAAGTCTCAACATATACCAACAAGAACCGTATTCTTAGAAATATAAAGGCACAGAGATATAAATGCATAGAGATATAAACTATTTGGTATTAAGAACAGACCTTGCTAGATAAACATATAGCATGTCACTCTTACTGCTTTATGAGAATAACCGTATAAAGAAAGAATCCAGAAGACCCCACTGCTGTCATCTTGCAAAGGATCAAAATTCAGCACCTAGAGGGCCCCACCCACCCTCCATGCTGTGTGTGTGTGTGTCTCTAAAAATAATAACCTGCAATTTGCATATAATTAAACCCATAGGCAGCTTTGAATGTGAGATCTAGGCAGAAAAAGTAGCAGCAAAGACAACAGTAGCTAGAATTTGGTAGAAAAGCAAGAGAAGATTTTTTAAAAGCTTCCAGTTCAAGTCAGAATTAAGGTTAAGTTTCAACAGCTTGGGATACCTGTGGATGTTTTGCTGTTCTCTGAAAAAAGAAGAAAATCTATCATAAGCATGTTCATTCGAGAAAAATACTGAGTTTGTTTAGTTTTTTTAGCCATGCCCAAGTGACTTTCAATTTTGTACACTGTTCAAGGGCAGAGTGTATATTCGTTAGGATGTGCTCATAGCTGGTGCATCTCCAAAAAATGCTTCATGAAGGCTGCAAGCTTCTGGACGTCTTCGATGGTGACAGCATTATGCAGAGAGGCCCGAATGCCTCCCACGGACTCAGAAGAACCACCGATGCAGCCGTTAAGAACAGGAGCATCTGGCTTAGCATCAAGACGACCCTCCTTCCCGTCACCAGCTCCTGCGAGAGTCACGGCACCTGAGACCATCGTGTCCAACCTCCCTCCTGAAAGTCCCCGCAGGTGGCCAGGAGCTTCACACATCTCAGTCATTAGAAAATTCCTTTCCAACGCAGTGAAGGACCGTCACGCTCACATGGAACCTAGGTTAGCTCAACTCTTCGATGAGCCTGCCGTACAGGGGTCAGGGAGCAGGCAGTTATTCTCATGCGTGAGAACACACATTTTTTATGGAGCTTACAGAATTAACTACTCTCTCTGATATTCAGGGGAGCAACAGTGATCTGTTCTTACACTGAACAGGCTTGTGCCAGCCGCACCAGAGATGGGATGGCACCCTTTGTGCTGTCAGAGCAGAGATTTTCAAAGGTAATTTTGACCAAAGCTCCAAGAAGGTGTGCCCCCCCCATGCTCTCGGCCATGGAATTGTGCTAAGGGGTCTGTAAGCAGCAGCAGGAGAACCCCCGTAATAAATGGTCTTTCCCAACTAGTTACAATAACTGCTACTCCAGGTTGGGCAGGCTCCTGGATGTGTTTCATTCAGCGTCTGAAAACTAAACCAATTCTCTGACAAGCTTCTGGATGGGACATGTACTCACCACCTATGCCCTTTCAGGGAGATCATATTGAGTTCAAGAGCTTTGTCGAGAAATCTTTTTTCTAAAGCATCATCTCCTTTGGTGTTGCCAGTGTGGAATGGAATATTTATCTTGCTTCTATTCTGGGGCTCCACTGGACATCTGAAAAACATGTTTTTTGTTCCAGCTATTTTTCTGCAATGTGCAGTTGCCATTAACAAAGCAACAGAAAGGTTTTAAAAACCATTTTCCAGATGCAAACAAGAGATTAAAAAAAAGATCTGGCCCCAGGACATTTATAATTTACTTAGGGAGACCACTCTTGCATATGGAACAGTGAGCTAACATTCTCTTATACGACTCATACTTAATTTCCAATAGCCTCAGTTTCCTCATCTGAATATTAGGAATAATAATAATATCTCCATTTCATACTAGTTATGACAGTTCAGTGGTACAACATATATGAAGCTTCCAACCCATGGCAGCCACACAGCAATGTGAATGACCCTTTCTCTAAAAGGCTGCAGAGAAAAAAAAAAGTTGGTCCGAATAGTGGCTGTAAGATTTAAAAATAATGAGCAGCCGCTTTCAAAGCACTTAAAACACTGTATTGTCCCAAGCTGTGTGACCTTGAACAAGTTACTAAATCTCTCTGTTGTGCCTCTCTGATGTGACAATGAAATGGCCCTAAATTCTCTGCAGCCCTCCCAGCAAGAGGTGGGGTCTAGTGCTCCACACCTTTTGAATCTGGGCTGGCCTTGTGGACTTGCTTTGACCAAGAGACTGCAACAGGAGTGATGCTGTGCAACTTCCAAGCTGAGGCCTCAAGGGGCATGCAGCTTCTATACCTGCCCTCTTAAAACATCACTGCCATGTAAGCAAGCCCGAGCTAGCCTGCTGGAAATAACAGGCCCAGCCAACAGCCAGCACCAGCTGCCAGACAGATGAGGGGAGCCATTGAGACTCTAGGTGAATCACCAGATGACTTTGGTTGAGTAAATGATCTCAGATGAGACCAGCAGAAGAAACCAACCCACTGAGCCCAGCCCCACCTGCTGACTGAAAAGAATCCTGAGCAAAATAAATGGCTGTGGTTTTAAGTCACTGTCTTGAAGTATTCTATGATGCAAAAGTAGATAACTGATAGAATTTAGAACAGTGTCTGGAACACATTCAACGCTATGTAAATATCTATTGAAGTCAATAAATCTGTCTTTTTATTCTCAGCACCTTGCACAGGGCTCATACAGACTCTCAAAAATGAATGGGTCAAGTTTCATCTAGGATACGTTAGTATTTGACTTCAGTTTCTCATTTGCAAAGTAAGCAAGCCAAAATTATCTTCCACTGACAACCAAAGGAGACAAACAGAAGAGCTGACATGCTATTCTGGATTACAAGGAAAATATGTAATAACTCTTTCCATTTTCTCAAACACATCCTGTCTTATTCTTCCACTTCTACAGGGTGGGTGGGATTCATTAAAAGTAAGCAACAAAGAAAAGCAGTGTGAGGAAGCCCCCATTAAAAGCTATGCTCGCCCCTCAGGGCACACACATAATTCCTCTTAAAGTTAATAGGAGTCAAGTGCACGTCGACGGACAGAAGAGACGCAAGCAGGGAAACCAAGTATCTGGTAAGAGGCTTTGAGCCTGAATTCTGGGCCCCCCTTTGCACAGGTAGTAGGTATCCTGGTTGACACTTACATTAAAAATTTAGTGTCTACCCTCTTTGATATTCTGCTACCTCAGGCTCCCAAGGTGACATTCCAATTATAGAGCTGGAGCAGCAAAATGGACACGTGCTTTCAGGGGAAAAAATATTAAAAGGGGGAAGAATTAAGAACCTGGATTTACAAAGAATCTGTATTGACCGTCGTCCCCCACACATTTACCCATCCTACTGTGAACGTAGGTGGTATCATGACAGCAACAATGTCATAACAACTAGAAACTGAAGATTAAATTTGCACGGTGCCCGCGAGTGTCCCTGGTGTGGGGCTGAGGGAAGGAAGAAAAAGATGAAGGGGAATTAGCTGCTCCCAACCTAGCAAGACGGCTGTGGAGGGAATTCAAATTCCACAGGACAAGCGCTGTGGAAGCACAGAGCTGAGCAAGTAACTCTGCCCGAGAGAAGGTTGAAGGTTTCAGAGGAAGGGAGGTGGGAGGGGTCAGGACAGGGGGAGACGAAGGAAGGGCATCTGACAGAGAGCTGTGTCTGCCAAGGTACGGGGACGCCAGCAAGTTCTCTGCAGCACCTGGGGTGCTGGGTGCCTGGCTGGGGGCAGGACTGCAGACCGCAGAGGGCCCTGCAGACACGCTCTCCTGGGAATTGGATCGATCGGATCCTGGAGCAACGAGGAGCAATCAGGTCTGCACAACAAGGAGTTCTGCGTTTTAGAAAAAGCACTACGACATAGGGGCTGGAGGGTGGGGACACTGGGGGAGAGGCCTGCTAGAAACCTCCCACAAAGAACTTTCTAGGTCAACAGAATTCGGGCTCGTGACCAAGACAGGGATACTGGGGAGTTTCAAGCATGGGCAGTAAATGCAAATGCCAATAGGGACCCAACGGTCATATAAATGAGTATAACAGGCCCAACATGACAGACTTAGCACAAACTCCCTACGTTACCTGTTAACTGTGAGGGCCTGCTTGAAACATACGGCCCTCCCAGTCCGTTTCTCCCACTTTCAGAGACACAGGGATTATGAAATAAGACATCTGGATTTAAATCATCTTCCCATGTTCCAATAAGGGCTCACATTGTGTGTTTTAAACCCTGTGAGCCACACCGAGCACTGCTGTGGGCTGTGCTGGGCCACCACTCCCAGGTGTTATCACTAAATCCCAGAGCGGGGGCAGGGCCTGTGGCCTGAATGAGTTGGGGGGCAGGGAGAAGGTGCCACGCTGACAGAGCGCTAGCGCGGGGCCGGGTGGGCACGGAAGCAGCGGGTAATCCTGGGACGACAAAGCTTCCAGGACAGAGTCTGAGCAGCGCTCCCCAGGGAGTCTATGATGGAAGCTGATAAGGATGGTTGTGACTGGAAAAGCGGTGCCACAGTCAGTCATAGACATTTAGGAAATCCTGAATTAACAGGGCTACAAAGGTTTCTTGACTCAACTTCCTAGAGCATCTCAAGAGCTCCGGTGAATTGTGAACTCCCAAGAGGATAATTCATATAGGAACACAGTTTTCCCCAAATGCATGTGGCTGAAAAACCCACTGCATCTCTGGGATGAGTATCCTAGAATGCCCACTGAGAAACCCCGGGACTTCCCAAGGTACCAGAGGGGTATGTGTGAGGGGAAAGGCACCACCTCAGCGTGAAACAGCATCTCACAAAGGTGGTGAGGGTTAGGAGGGCGCCAAGAAAACCGCAGGCAGTTGGCAAGCGATGACAAGACGCTCGTTTCAGTGGTGTCTGCTCCAAAAGACAAACCAGAAACAAGAAGGGCGTGAAGAGTGCATCCTGAGGTGAGAGAAGCCCACAAAAGAGTCACTAGGCCTCTCCTGACTGCTTAACTTTTAAATAAAAAATTAACTCTAAATTTGCACACGATTAGGAAAACTAGAGTAAAAATATAAAGATCTATTCCCTTCCATAGAGGTGGTTGCCATTAACAATCTTTTGTGCATTTTCAGGATCAGATACACAAATGTGTATACGTGTATATATGCATGTTTCCATATGTACATATATACATACATAGTATTTACAAATACAAACATTGTGGGTTTCTAAGTGGAATAATAGACATGTCCTTTTCTACACCTGCTCTTTTTCCTTTTAACCTGATGACGTATCAGGTCATCTTCCCAGTTTGCTCACAGACCTTCCCCATTCTCCACACACACGTTACTCCATATCACAGATGGATCCTAATTTCCTTCATCAGACCCCTCCTGAAGGACATCCGGGTTGTCTCTAGATTTTCCCCATTATGTAAGTATCCCTCATTGGACTTGTGGGTGCCTGATTTTATGCACACTTCTATGCAAGGCAGAGTACTGGCAGAGGGCAGGTGCCTAGAAGTAAAAGTCTTTGGTCAAAGAGCAAGAGAGTTTTGAACTTTCATGGATGCTGCAAACATTGCTCCAAAATTGAACACATTTATTATTATTATTATTATTATTATTATTATTATTTTGAACTCATTTATTATACTTAACATACGCAAAGTGTGTTTGTTCCCTTGTCTACACCAGATGTTATCAGTCTTTAGAATTTCTGCCCATCAGAGGGGAAGAAAATCCCATGGTTTTAATGTGCATTTCCTAAAGAAGTTGGCCCCTCTTCATTTGTCTATTAGCCAGCTGTGTTTCTTCTGAGTTGTTTGCTCATACAGTTAGAAACCACCCCCCGCCTTTTTAAAATTTGATTATCATTTTTCATTAATTTGTGGGTTCTTCTCTATATCAACAGTAACCTTTATATGTTAATACACTACCACACTTTGGTGGCTGTCATTTTGTTTTGTTTATGTCTTGAACTGTAGAAAAGTTTTAAATTTTCATGTAATTAAATATCTTTTACTTTATGGCTTCTGAGTTGTATGGCTTACTTAGGAAGGCTTCTGTACTCCCTACACTTACACAGAAATTCTCTCCTGTATTTTATATTTGCTTCTTGCATTTAGTTGCATTTGCATCTTTTCGACTGACTAGAATTTGTGTATGCTGTGAGGCAAATATCTAATTTCTGTTTAAATGAATTATCAATGCTTCAATCAGTCAATTAGACAAAAAGTCAAGTTAGACTTTAAAATTGTCTAAGTTAAAATACAATTCTCAAGTAAACAGGGACCAGTTTCTGGACTTTTCCACCGATCTGTCTTTCCCTCTGCCAGTGGCTTTATATGTTAATAGATCATATGTTAACATTACATTTTATTAATGTTAAGAAATCTGTTTAAAACGTTTCATCTATCCTTTTGCACTAACTTTTTCAGGTGAACACTGAACTGACTTCTAGATATTTACTAATTTTTGTGACTATTGCGAATGGGATCTTTCCTTGTTTTTTATTATTATTTCTGGCTTATGGGAAAGTAACTGACTTTCACATATTTAGACACAACTGATCACAATTCAGAACATGATCATTTCTAGTTTTTCCACTGATCACTGCATTTTGAAAAAACAGTCATTATCATCTGAGATTTTTGTTGTTTCCTTAGTAAAGGCTCTGGAACCAGCCCGCTCGACCCTCCCCATGTTCTTATCCTGCCTGATCCCACTTCCCTGCTGCACCTGACCCTAACCTGCCTGCGTTGCTGTAAAACACAGTCTGTTCACAGGGTTGTGAAGACAATAAAATGTATTAACATCTGTAAAGCGCCAAGGGCTCTGCCTACTTTATTTTATTTTGGGGTTGTCACTAGACACATCACATGCTTCCCTCTCTTTCCTAAGGCCTGGACCCCACATGAAAGGGAGAAAAGGTGACCTCGTATCTGGATATGGATTTTGTCATTTCAAGAGCTTTATCATATTAAAATTAATATCTAATACATATTAAACACTATGTGTCAGGAACATCCTAGGTGCGTTCCATAAGAACCACAAATAATACTGACAGCTAACCGTTAAGGAAATAACCATTAATGAATAACCATTAAGGCTGTTTTAATTTTAGCACACTGGATATATAAGGGGTATAAGTTCTAGTAGCATTAAAAAAAAGAAAGAGTTACCAGTTCTAATAGTATCTTTTCCTTTTCGACCACTTCCCAAAATTATAGTTCTCTTTTTCTGTCTAGCAGCTTTGGATGGTTCCTTCACTGATGGAGAAGTTATCCACTGGTACTGAGAGAGAAATGATAAATATGCCATTTAAGTCACAGGTAATTTAGGAGGGTTTGATCTTCATTGGAAATTAAGATATTTTAAGATAATAACAGGTCTTCAATCTGCATTTCTGGGAAGCTAAATTAAAGCATCACACAACATTTTCAAAAACAGAAAAGCCATTTCATTTGACTAAAAGCTTAGTTTTAAGATGGCAGAAAGTACCTTGATAATTTTCTTTTAAGAAGGAAAGAAAAACAAGCCATTAAAGAGAGGTTCTTCCGAGAGAATTAAAACATGTTATATACCTGTGACTTGGCACTCCTTCCATTCTGGAGACCTTTCTTGATAACTGCTTTCATCACAGAATGATTTAAAGTAAAATAAATTGAAATTAGAGTAATTATTTCCCAATGAGTGGCTGTTTCCATTTAAAACAAAAAGCCAACTAATTATTGCATTTCCCATAAAATTAAATATGAAATCTACATTAAGGAATTACACACTTATTTCCCCTTTTGTGTATTCTAATTTCTTCCTCATAAACCTAAGATGCCATCTTGCAGACTGCCCCCAGTGGCTACTATTTTGGCAGCAGCAAAGGTCAACTTTATTTATTTCCGCTCTGATCTTTATGATTTCTTTCCTTCTGCTAACTTTGGGTTTTGTTTGTTCGTCTTTCTCTAGTTCCTTTAGGTGTAAGGTTAGATTGTTTACTTGAGATGTTTCTTGTTTCTTGCGGTAGGCTTGTATAGCTATAAACTTTCCTCTTAGAACTGCTTTTGCTGCATCCCATAGGTTTTGGATCGTCGTGTTTTCATTGTCATTTGTCTCTAGGTATTTTTTGACTTCCTCTTTGATTTCTTCAGTGGTCTCTTGGTTATTTAGTAACATATTGTTTAGCTTCCATGTGTTTCTGTTTTTTACATTTTTTTCCCTGTAATTCATTTCTAATCTCATAGCATTGTGGTCAGAAAAGATGCTTGATATGATTTCAATTTTCTTAAATTTACTGAGGCTTGATTTGTGACCCAAGATGTGATCTATCCTGGAGAATGTTCTGTGCGCACTTGAGAAGAAAATGTAATCTGCTGTTTTTGGATGGAATGTCGTATAAATATCAATTAAATCTACCTGGTCTACTGTGTCATTTAAAGCTTCTGTTTCCTTATTTATTTTCATTTTGGATGATCTGTCCATTGGTGTAAGTGAGGTGTTAAAGTCCCCCACTATTATTGTGTTACTGTTGATTTCCTCTGTTATAGCTGTTAGCAGTTGCCTTATGTATTGAGGTGCTCCTATGTTGGGTGCATATATATTTATAATTGTTATATCTTCTTCTTGGGTTGATCCCTTGATCATTATGTAGCGTCCTTCCTTGTATCTTGTAACATTCTTTATTGTAAAGTCTATTTTATCTGATATGAGTACAGCTACTCCAGCTTTCTTTTGATTTCCATTTGCATGGAATATCTTTTTCCATCCCCTCACTTTCAGTCTGTATGTGTCCCTAGGTCTGAAGTGGGTCTCTTGTAGACAGCATATATATGGGTCTTGTTTTTGTATCCATTCAGCAAGCCTGTGTCTTTTGGTTGGAGCATTTAATCCATTCACATTTAAGGTAATTATCAATATGTATGTTCCTATGACCATTTTCTTAATTGTTTTGGGTTTGTTTTTGTAGGTCCTTTTCTTCTCTTGTGTTTCCCACTTAGACAAGTTCCTTTAGCATTTGTTGTAGAGCTGGTTTGGTGGTGCTGAATTCTCTTAGCTTTTGCTTGTCTGTAAAGTTTTGATTTCTCCATCAAATCTGAATGAGATCCTTGCCGGGTAGAGTAATCTTGGATATAGGTTCGTCCCTTTCATCACTTTAAGTATATCATGCCACTCCCTTCTGGCTTGTAGAGTTTCTGCTGAGAAATCAGCTGTTAACCTTATGGGAGTTCCCTTGTATGTTTTTTGTCGTTTTTCCCTTGCTGCTTTCAGTAATTTTTCTTTGTCTTTAATTTTTGCCAGTTTGATTACTATGTGTCTCGGTGTGTTTCTCCTTGGGTTTATCCTGTATGGCACTCGCTGCACTTCCTGGACTTGGGTAGCTCTTTCCTTTCCCATGTTAGGGAAATTTTCAACTATAATCTCTTCAAATATTTTCTCTAGTCCTTTCTCTCTCTCTTCTCCTTCTGGGACCCCTATAATGCGAATGTTGTTGTGTTTAATGTTGTCCCAGAGGTCTCTTAGGCTGTTTTCATTTCTTTTCATTCTTTTTTCTTTATTCTGTTCCACAGCAGTGAATTCCAGCATTCTGTCTTCCAGGTCACTTATCCGTTCTTCTGCCTCAGTTATTCTGCTATTGATTCCTTCTAGTGTAGTTTTCATTTCAGTTATTGTATTGTTCATCTCTGTTTGTTTGTTCTTTAATTCTTCTAGGTCTTTGTTAAACATTTCTTGCATCTTCTCGATCTTTGCCTCCATTCTTATTCTGAGGTCCTGGATCATCTTCACTATCATTATTCTGAATTCTTTTTCTGGAAGGTTGCCTATCTCCACTTCATTGAGTTGTTTTTCTGGGGTTTTAGCTTATTCCTTCATCTGGTACATAGCCCTCTGCCTTTTCATCTTGTCTATCTTTCTGTGAATGTGGTTTTTGTTCCACAGGCAGCAAGATTATCGCAAAAGTCAACTTTAAACATTTTGCATCTAAAGTGGCTTTGGATACCTTTGGATAGAAAGTTCAGTCTGAGCACTGTCCAGACACTTAGATACCTAAAGGGCATCTAAGATATCAAACCAAAGTCCTGATATTCCCTCAAAAAGCTGCTCCTCCCATCAGCCCCCTTCTTCTAAGTGATACCACCCAGTTGCACATATAATCATCAACAACTTGTCTCCTTGTTACTATTTCCTTCATACCTCACATCTAATCTATCTGCAGGTCTTGTTAGCTACACCCTCAAAACACAACCTGAATTCAACCACTTTTCACTTGCTGCAAACTTCCAACCTAACCTAGGCCATAAACATCTCTTATTTGGACCACTGTGATAGTCTACTAACTGGTCTCCCTGTTTGTCTTCTTTATCCTCCCAAGTCTATTCTCTATATCAGGTCATCTTATTGAGATACTATTTGGATTATGCCTTTTTCCACTTCAAAACCCTCTACTCGTTTAGAATAATCCACATCTTTACTCTGGCCTTCAAGACTTTACAAGATCAGACCCCTGGCTAGCTCCTTGACCTCATGTCATACCACACTCTTCTTCACTCAGTACTCTGCCCAGATTGGCCTCCTTGCTTTTCCTTAAATACTCCACCCATCTACATGCCTGCATACTCATTGCCTCCTTGTCCTGGAATGTGCGTACCCCAGATCTTCCATGGCTTGCTCCTCTCTTCATTCAAGTCTCTGTTCAAATGCCACTTCTCCAGTGAAGCTGTCCCCTAACAAACCTATCCAATGGAGTCCTACCTCTCTCCGCTCACTCTCCTTACATTACAATATTTCTGCACTTCCTGCTATCTAAAATTATATTACTTATCTGTTTACTCATTTCTATCTGAACCCCTTCACTAGAATGTAAGCTCCATGAGGGCAAGACTTTTGTCTGTCTGGTTCACTGCTTTATCCCTAGTGCCTGACCCATATCTGGCACACAGAAGCTATTAAAACAATTACTTGTGAAACTGACAAATGAATAAAGTACTCCTTGCAAGAATTCAGAGGTTGCACACCAAGGAAATAATGCTCTTGGTGGAAGCAGGCTTAGTATTTAGGTTCACCTCTATTCAGAGTAGAGATAAGAACAATTTAAAGGTATAACTCACTTTAATTAGTACATTTTCTGCTAAAAACATAAGGGAAGTGCAACCTTAGAAAGGTACAGTTGACACTTGAACGACATTGGTTTGAACCTCGTGGGTCCATTGACACAGATATTTTTCAATAAATATGTACTATCGTCCTACACGAGCCAAGGTTGGTTGAATCCACAGATGCAGAACCGCTGACTATAAACTTATACCAAGATTTTCAACTGCATGGGGGGCGGCACCCCTAACCCCCAAGCTGTTCAAGGGCCAACTGTATACGATGAGGAAAGTGAAACACATTAAGTTTTAAAAACTGTCAATACGTGAAGAAACTCTTTTTGTTTTGCTATGTGTTAATCAATTTAAAAAAAAAGAGACCACGTACCAACAAGTGGATTTTTTTCTTATATCCAAAACGACCAGAGTTCTGTTGCTTTCAAGGGCCTTTAGTAAAGCCTTTGCTCCTTCACTGGTGAGACCACACTGCTGCAGGTCAAGTGCTTTTGATGAAAGACAAAAGGTCACTTGTGAAGTCTATACCGATTTAACATATAAACAACTCTCATTTTCTCACGTGTGGAAGAGTCCTGAACAAGACCAGCCATGGCAGGTTTGTAATTTTGGTTATGGAAAAAAACAGAAATGTATATGCACACACATAATGCATAATCCAATTTAAAAATCTCTTCTTGGAATATTCATTGCAGTTCTATTTACAATAGCCAGGACATGGAAGCAACCTACGTGTCCATTGATAGATGAATGGATAAAGAAAATGTGGCACATATATACAATGGAATATTACTCAGCCATAAAAAGAAACGAAATTGAGTTATTTGTAGTCAGGTGGATGGACCTAGAGTCTGTCATACAGAGTGAAGTAAGTCAGAAAGAGAAAAAGAAATACTGTATGCTAACAGATATATACGGAATTTTAAAAAATTGTTATGAAGAACCTAGGGGCAGAACAGGAAGAAAGATGCAGGTGTAGAGAATGGACTTGAGGACACGGAGGGGGGAAGGGTAAGTTGGGACAAAGTGAGAGACTGGCATGGACATATATACACTACCAAATGTAAAACAGCTAGTGAGAAACAGCAGCACAGCACAGGGAGACAGCTTGGTGCTTTGTGACCGCCTAGAGGGGTGGGATAGGGAGGCTGGGAGGGAAATGCAAGAGGGAGGAGATATGGGGATATATGTAAATGTAGAGCTGATTCACTATGTTACAAAGCAGAAACTAACACACCATTGTAAAGCAATTATACTCCAATAAAGCAAAAAAACAAAAATGAAACAAAACAAAAAAAAAAGCACTTTTTGGATGTGCAATGATAACCCTGCCTTTAGTACCAATAAATCATCCAACATGTTCTACAATTACAGAACTGAAGAATAACTGTATATAACCTATGAGAAAAAAACATCACAAAATGAATCTCAGTTCATAATTAGCAAGGGCAGCAGTGGCATGTAAACCTCAGAAGCAAAAACTGGTGGAGCTGAGAAAGGCACTGCATTCTTTTGATCATGATCTTGAGCTTCAAATCACACTTCAAACTAGTTAAAAGGGGAAAACGAAAGAGAAGAAATGTAATCACTGTTAGTTTTAGAGCAAACAAGACAAGCCTAGGAGGATACAAATAATAACAAATTCAAAGAATGTGTGAAGACACAGTACATACTAAAAACCTATCATGAAAGTATGATGGTCAAGAACTCTCTCAGTAAAAGGTTAGACAAAAACTAGAACAAATGATCATGAATTCTAGTAGTTCTGGGGCTGAACAACCTACTCACTTAAACAAAAGGGATCATCACAACAGCGCAGGTATTAAAAAATATTACATGAAAGGCAACTATCATGAGTCATTTTTTAAAGTGCTGTGTGGAGCATCACATTAAAATAGCTGGAGTCTTTCAACACCCCATGACACACAGAAACAGAAAGTCAGACATATGGACCTGACAGGATAGGATACAACTGTTACAACCTCTCACTACAGAAGAATGGACACAGGGTATAATTAACTAACTAGCCAAATTAATACAAACAGCCAGTAAACCCACCAGTAAATCAAAGAAATACAAAATAAAACAAAATGTGGTTATTCTCCTATCAGACTGAGCCAAGCCTTTAAAATGTGTATACCCTTTTGATCCAACAACTCTCTTTCTAAGTATTTAACCAAAAGAAATAGTCAGAGATATAGGCAAGGATACATATCAGAGTACTGTTTGGAACTGAAAAACTGGACATAGCTTATATACAAGAATGGAGAAGCTATGTGTACTGTGGCATATTCATATAATGGAACACTGAACAGTCACAAAAAATGATGCAGTAGATGCAAATTTAGAGACTTGCTAAATTAACTGAAAAAAGTTGTGAAATTTGGAGTAATCCCACTTGCATGAAAAAGGGAGAGGTACTCATTTTTGTAGTTTTACACTTTTTTTTTTTTAAAGATTTATTGATTGATTGATTGATTGCTCTGTTGGGTCTTCGTTTCTGTGCGAGGGCTTTCTCTAGTTGCGGCAAGCGGGGGCCACTCTTCATCGCGGTGCGCGGGCCTCTCACTATCGTGGCCTCTCTTGTTGCAGAGCACAGGCTCCAGATGCGCAGGCTCAGTAGTTGTGGCTCACGGGCCTAGTTGCTCCACGGCATGTGGGATCTTCCCAGACCAGGGCTCAAACCCGTGTCCCCTGCATTAGCAGGCAGATTCTCAACCACTGCGCCACCACAGAAGCCCCTACACTTTTTAAAAAGTGCTACAAGCCAGTGTTTGTGTGAGGCAGGCTTCACATCCACTGTTGGGGTGGACTACAAATTGGCATAGCATTTCTGGATGGTAATTTGGCAATGTGTATCAACAGTCTTAAAAAGGTGGAACCAAGAAGAACTACAATCCTGCAGCCTGTGGAAAAAAAACCACATTCACAGAAAGATAGACAAGATGAAAAGGCAGAGGGCTATGTACCAGACGAAGGAATAAGCTAAAACCCCAGAAAAACAACTCAATGAAGTGGAGATAGGCAACCTTCCAGAAAAAGAATTCAGAATAATGATAGTGAAGATGATCCAGGACCTCAGAATAAGAATGGAGGCAAAGATCGAGAAGATGCAAGAAATGTTTAACAAAGACCTAGAAGAATTAAAGAACAAACAAACAGAGATGAACAATACAATAACTGAAATGAAAACTACACTAGAAGGAATCAATAGCAGAATAACTGAGGCAGAAGAACGGATAAGTGACCTGGAAGACAGAATGCTGGAATTCACTGCTGTGGAACAGAATAAAGAAAAAAGAATGAAAAGAAATGAAGACAGCCTAAGAGACCTCTGGGACAACATTATATGCAACAACATTCAATTTATAGGGGTCCCAGAAGGAGAAGAGAGAGAGAAAGGACCAGAGAAAATATTTGAAGAGATTATAGTCGAAAACTTCCCTAATGTGGGAAAGGAAATAGCTACCCAAGTCCAGGAAATGCAGCAAGTGCCATACAAGATAAACCCAAGGAGAAACATGCTGAGACACATAGTAATCAAATTGGCAAAAATTAAAGGCAAAGAAAAATTACTGAAAGCAGCAAGGGAAAAACAACAAAAAACATACAAGGGAACTCCCATAAGGTTAACAGCTGATTTCTCAGCAGAAACTCTACAAGCCAGAAGGGAGTGGCATGATATACTTAAAGTGATGAAAGGGAGGAACCTACAACCAAGATTACTCTACCTGGCAAGGATCTCATTCAGATTCGATGGAGAAATCAAAAGCTTTACAGGCAAGCAAAAGCTAAGAGAATTCAGCACCACCAAACCAGCTCTACAACAAATGCTAAAGGAACTTGTCTAAGTGGGAAACACAAGAGAAGAAAAGGACCTACAAAAACAAACCCAAAACAATTAAGAAAACGGTCATAGGAACATACATATCGATAATTACCTTAAATGTGAATGGATTAAATGCTCCAACCAAAAGACACAGGCTTGCTGAATGGATACAAAAACAAGACACACAAATATGCTGTCTACAAGAGATCCATTTCAGATCTAGGGACACATACAGACTGAGAGTGAGGGGATGGAAAAAGATATTCCATGCAAATGGAAATCAAAAGAAAGCTGGAGTAGCTACACCCACATCACATAAAGTAGACTTTAAAATAACGAATGGGGCTTCCCTGGTGGCACAGTGGTTGAGAATCTGCCAGCTAATGCAGGAGACACGGGTTCGAGCCCTGGTTTGGGAAGACCCTACATGCCGCAGAGCAACAAGGCCCGTGAGCCACAACTACTGAGCCTGCACGTATGGAGCCTGTGCTCCGCAACAAGAGAGGCCATGATAGTGAGAGGCCCACGCATCGCAATGAAGAGTGGCCCCCGCTTGCCGCAACTAGAGGAAGCCCTCGCACAGAAACGAAAACCCAACAAGCCCCCCCCAAAAAATAAATAAATAAATAAATAATAATTAAAGGTGCTAATAAATAAAAAAATAAAAAAATAAAAATAATAAAAAATGTTACAAGAGACAAGGAAGGACACTACATAATGATCAAGGGATCAACTCAAGAAGAAGATATAACAATTATAAATATATATGCACCCAACATAGGAGCACCTCAATACATAAGGCAACTGCTAACAGCTTTAACAGAGGAAATCGACAGTAACACAATTATAGTGGGGGACTTTAACACCTCACTTACACCAATGGACAGATCATCCGAAATGAAAATAAATAAGGAAACAGAAGCTCTAAATGAGGCAATAGACCAGATAGATTTAATTGATATTTATAGGCAATTCCATCCAAAAACTGCAGATTACACTTTCTTCTCAAGTGCGCACGGAACACTCTCCAGGATATATTGGGTCACAAATCAAGCCTCAGTAAAGTTAAGAAAATTGAAATCATATCAAGCATCTTTTCTGACCACAACACTATGAGATTAGAAATCAATTACATGGAAAAAAACGTAAAAAACACAACCACATGGAGGCTAAACAATACGTAACTAAATATCCAAGAGATCACTGAAGAAATCAAAGAGGAAATCAAAAAATACCTAGAGACAAATGACAATGAAAACATGACGATCCAAACCCTATGGGATGCAGCAAAAGCAGTTCTAAGAGGGAAGTTTATAGCTATACAAGCCTACCGCAAGAAACAAGAAACATCTCAAGTAAACAATCTAACCTTACACCTAAAGGAACTAGAGAAAGAAGAACAAACAAAACCCAAAGTTAGCAGAAGGTAAGAAATCAAAAAGATCAGAGCAGACATAAGTGAAATAGAAACAAAGAAAACAATAGCAAAGATCAATAAAACTAAAAGCTGGTTCTTTGAGAAGATAACCAAAATTGATAATCCATTAGCCAGATTCATCAAGAAAAGGAGGGAGAGGACTCAAATCAATAAAATTAGAAATGAAAAAGGAGAAGTTACAACAGACACCGCAGAAATACAAAGCATTCTAAGAGCCTACTACAAGCAACTCTATGCCAATAAAATGGACAACCTGGAAGAAATGGACAAATTCTTAGAAAGGTATAACTTTCCAAGACTGAACCAGGAAGAAACAGAAAATATGAAGAGACCAATCACAAGGAATGAAATTGAAACTGTGGTTAAAAATCTTCCAACAAACAAAAGTCCAGGACCAGATGGCTTCACAGGTGAATTCTATCAAACATTTAGAGAAGAGCTAACACCCATCCTTCTCAAACTCTTCCAAAAAACGGCAGAGGAAGGAACACTCCCAAATTCATTCTATGAGGCCACCAACACCCTGATCCCCAAACCAGACAAAGATACTACAAAAAAAGAAAATTACAGACCAATATCACTGATGAATACAGATGCAAAAGTCCTCAACAAAATACTAGCAAACAGAATCCAACAACACGTTAAAAGGATCATACACCACGATCAAGTGGGATTTATCCCAGGGATGCAAGGATTCTTCAATATACGCAAATCAATCAATGGGATACACCATAGTAACAAATTGAAGAATAATAACCGCATGATCATCTGAATAGATGCAGAAAAAGCTTTTGACGAAATTCAACACCCATTTATGATAAAAACTCTCCAGAAAGTGGGCATAGAGGGAACCTACCTCAACATAATAAAGGCCATACACGACAAACTCACAGCAAACATCATTCTCAATGGTGAAGAACTGAAAGCATTTCCTCCAAGATCTGGAATGAGACAAGGATGTCCACTCTCACCACTATTATTCAACATAATTTTGGAAGTCCTAGCCACAGGAATCAGAGAAGAAAAAGAAATGCAATTTGGAAAAGAAGAAGTAAAACTGTCACTGTTTGCAGATGACATGATACTATACATAGAGAATCCTAAAAATGCCACCAGGAAACTACTAGAGCTAATCAATGAATTTGGTAAAGTTGGAGGATACAAAATTAATGCACAGAAATCTCTTGCATTCCTATACACTAGTAATGAAAAATCTGAAAGTGAAATTAAGGAAACACTCCCATTTACCATTGCAACAAAAAGAATAAAATACCTGGGAATAAAGCTACCTAGGGAGACCAAAGACCTGTATGCAGAAAACTATAAGACACTGATGAAAGAAATTAAAGATGTTACCAACAGATGGAGAGATATACCATGTTCTTGGATTGGAAGAATCAATATTCTGAAAATGACTATACGACCCAAAGCAACCTACAGATTCAAAGCAATCCCTATCAAATTACCAACTGCATTTTTTTTGGAACTAGGGCAAATCATCTTAAAATGTGTATGGAGACACAAAAGACCCCGAATAGCCAGAGCAGTCTTGAGGGAAAAAAACGGAGCTGGAGGAATCAGACTTCCTGAGTTCAGACTATACTACAAAGCTACAGTAATCAAGACAATATGGTGCTGGCACAAAAACAGAAACATAGATCAATGGAACAAGATAGAAAGCCCAGAGATAAACCCATGAAAACTAACCTATGACAAAGGAGGCAAAGATAGACAATGGAGAAAAGACAGTCTCTTCAATAAGTGGTGCTGGGAAAACTGGACAGCTACATGTAAAAGAATGAAATTAGAACACTCCCTAACACCATACACAAAAATAAACTCAAAATGGATTTGAGACCTAAATGTAAGACCGGACACTGAAAAACTCTGAGAGGAAAACATAGGAAGAACACTGTTTGACATAAATCACAGCAAGATATTTTTTGGTCCGCCTCCTAGAGTAATGGAAATAAAAACAAAAATAAACAAATGGGATCTAATGAAACTTCAAAGCTTTTGAACAGCAAAGGAAACCATAAACAAGATGAAAAGACAACCTTCAGAATGGGAGAAAATATTTGCAAACGAATCAACGGACAAAGGATTAATCTCCAAAATATATAAACAGCTAATGCAACTCAACATTAAAAAAAACAACCCAATCCAAAAATGGGCAGAAGACCTAAATAGACATTTCTCCAAAGAAGACATACAGATGGCCAAGAAGCACATGAAATGCTGTTCAACATCACTAATTATTAGAAAAATGCAAATCAAAACTACAATGAAGTATCACCTCACACTATTTAGAATGGGCATCAGAAAATCTACAAGCAACCAATACTGGAGAGGGTGTGGAGAAAAGGGAATCCTCTTGCACTGTTGGTGGGAATGTAAATGGATACAGCCACTATGGAGAACAGTATGGAGGTTCCTTAAAAAACTAAAAATAGGATTACCATATGACCCAGCAATCCCAGTACTGGGCATATACCCAGGAAAACCATAATTCAAAAAGATACATGCACCCCAATGTTCATTGCAGCACTATTTACAATAGCCAGGTCATGGAAGCAACCTAAATGCCCATCGACAGACGAATGGATTAAGAAGATGTGGTTCATATATACAATGGAATATTACTCAGCCATAAAAAGGAACGAAATTGAGTCATATGTTGAGACGTGGATGGATCTAGAGACTGTCATACAGAGTGAAGTAAGTGAGAAAGAGAAAAACAAATATCATATATTAACGCATGTATGTGGAACCTAGAAAAATGGTACAGATGAACCGGTTTGGAGGGCAGAAGTTGAGACACAGATGTAGAGGACAAAGGTATGGACACCAAGGGGGAAAACTGTGGTGGGATGGGGATGGTGGTGTGCTGAATTGGCCATTGGGATTGACATGTATACACTGATGTGTATAAAATTGATGACTAATAAGAACCTGCAGTATAAACAAACAAACAAACAAAAAAAAAACAACTAATACTAAACTCTCTTTGGGTTATTTGTATGGACATATTTTAATATAATTGTTTCAGATATTACATGAAATTTCTAAAAATCTTATATGTTCTGGTATAATGTTATAAGTCATAATTCTAGTTATTACTTTAAAAAGTCATAATTCTAGTTATTACTTTAAAATGTATATCTCAGAAATAACTAAATTTCTTTGTCAATTGCATTATTATGAACTTTCATCAAATCTTTAACCGTGGTCATTTTTAAGTCTTTTGTCATTTACAGACAGTTCTGGGTGTACTCTGATGCTTTTGCAAATATGTTCCTATAAAAGGGTTTCATCTTTAAGGAATTCATGGAAAAGACTCTGACAAGTACAGGTTTCTGGTAACTGACTATACTGCTGAACTGAATGAATAAGCATTTTCAGAACTCTAATGGAAAACTGATGAATTCATAAAAGTGCCAAGATCAAGATGAAAAAAGATGATGATGAAAAAAAATTAATTGCATGGGACTGAGTGAACTGATGAGGATGATTATAATTTTTGTGAGTTTCTGTTTGAATAAGAAAAAAAAAATTACACAAGGACTCAGATGCAAAAAATATACAAATCAATTTTCACTGCAAAGTAAAGGAGCTGCTACAGTGGAGGATTACTGTACTGAATGTCAATATTATGACATAGTATGAGTGTGTATGAGTGTGTTTCATGTTTGGTAATTGCAATCATTGTTGCTTTTGTTGTGGTCATCCATTAAAAAAAAGATTTACATGGAACATGTATTTTAAACTGAAATGAAGAAATTTGGAATATGTAAATTATGTTAACTAATTATATTGGTAGTGCAAAATTTGTGCCTCCTCAGTAAACAGAAAATATTTTCAAGCAAAGTATAAATCAAGTCATATGTTCTTTACCTAATCTATGATTTCAATGATTAAATATCTTTTTTTTTAATGACCATGGTTAACGACTTGATGAAAGTTCATAATAATGCAATTGACAAGGAAATTTAGTTATTTCTGAGATATACATTTAAAGTAATAACTAGAATTATGACTTATAACATTATACCAGAACATATAAGATTTTTAGAAATTTCATGTAATGTCTGAAACATTTATATTAACATATTTCTATACAAATAACCCAAAGAAAGTTTAGTATTAGTTGTTTTTCTGGTTGGTTGGTTGGTTGGTTTTTTTGTTACTACTAAAGTAAAAAAAAAAAAAAAAAAAGGAACGAAGTTCTAAATAGACATTTCTCCAAAGAAGACATACAAATGGCCAAAAAGCACATGAATAGATGCTCAACAGTAATCATTTGGTGTTCCAATTACCTGGTCATTGTTGCAAAGACCACTGGCTCCTCCCCTATCTATTTGGAGCAGTTCCTCAGGGCTATCTGAGAGGCTGCCTCCCGGGCTTGAAGTCCTCAGAGAGTCCACCAAGTAAAACATAATTCTCAACTTTTAGGTTGTGCATTTTTTTCAGTTGACAAGGTAAACCCTTCACAAATGCATCCATTGTCAGATGTTGCAAACTGATCTAAACTAATTTGGCCAACCACCTATCCCTATCTATCTATCTACCTATCTATCTATCTATCTATCTATCTATCTATCTATCTATCTATCATCTATATAGCATCTATTATTTATACACACATATATATTTTAGAACATTTAAAAATGGCTTATATAGACATATAATTTAAAATTTAAAAATAGCTTATATGGCATATAATTTATCACTTCTTTTAAGTGTACAATTCAATGATTTTTAGTAAATTAATTACAGAGTTGTACCACCATTTTCACAATCCAATTTTAGTACATTTCCAACTCCCCAAGAGATAGTTTCCATTCCCATTCCCAGCCGCATGCAACCACTAATCTATTTTAGGTCTCTATGGATTTAGCTTTTTTAGACATTTCATGTAAATGGAATCATACAATATGTGGCTTTGTGTCTAGTTTATTTCACTTAGCATAATATTTTGAAGTTCATCCATGTGATAGCAAGGATACTCTCCATTCCTTTTTATTGACAAATAGACTGTTGTGAGAATATGACACATTTTATCTATTCGCTAATTGATGAATGTTTAAATTTTTTCGAGTTTTTGTCTATAATGAATAACTCTGCTATGACCCCATATACAAGTTTTTTGTCGACATAGGTTTTCATTTCTTTTGGGAAGATGCCTAGGAGTAAAATTGCTAGTTCATATGGTAAATTTATGTTGAACTTTTAAAGAAACTGCAACCTATTTTCCAAAGCAGCTGCACCATTTTACATTCCCACTAATAATGTATGAGGATTCCAGTTTCTCCACAACCTCACTAACACTTATTATTTATTTATTTATAGCCATTCTATTAGGTACGAAGTGGTAGACTTCTGGTAAATATAGGTAGAATCCAATGATTAGAAGAAGTTGAACTATATCTGTCTTCTCCCCTAACTGGTGGTATATGAGAATGAAAGCAAGCCTTAGATCAAATTCTGTCAAATTTTAATATTTATTATCAAGAACAAAAACCGTCATACAACTTATTGTTATGAGTTTGAGGAATCTCTAACAAGTACCTTGAATGAGAGGTTCATTTTGAGGAGAATATAGCAAAATTATTATGTCAGGACCAGGCCTTTTCTATTCAGATCAGAAAGCAGACCCTGTCCTGTGGTCAGAGGGGACACAGGCCATGCAGAGCTCCAGGCCTCCAGCCCTCCTCTGAGGGTGAGGCTTCTGGGTCTCCAGTTGCCCATAACTTGTCCACAAAACAATGGTGATGGTATCTGTATGATATTTCTACCTAACAACATACCTGAGCACCACTCATTTTACCCATGATGAAGCATTGCATATTTTTAACATCTACCATGCTAGTTACAAAACACTCTTGGGTAGACTTTGATAATGATATATCAAGCCTTTGCAAAGCTCTCTCTGACATCTTGATTATTATTGACTAGGGAACTTTGAATGCTAACTAATTATTTTGATGATGGGCTGGAAAATGTTTAGTAGGATTTCAAAAAAAAAAACCCCAGATTTATAGCAGATTAAAAAGTTCAAACTCAGGAATTCAACATAATATACAGTCCTTTTCCAGATATTCTTTCCAGCTCCATCTCCCATCATGATGCTATGCACTAGCCACACTAAAGTAACCATTTTCTGAAGCACCCCATTTTCCTTATTATCTGCATGTCTGAGTACAGTGTTGTTTTTATAGCTTAAGCACATCCAATTGTGCACTAATTTTACAAAAATGTATTCATCTCTATATCCTTTTATCAAGCAAAGGCTAAACACAAGTGTGGATCAACTAAAAGCATTCACAAACTAGTCAGAGATTAACTGAAGCAAGAAAATAAATAATTCATCATGATAGATCTCAAAACAGCCATGCATACTAGTTATAATCAGAACACAAAGGGGGGGAACCTTCAAGATGGCAGAGGAGTAAGATGTGGACATCACCTTCTCCCCACAGATACATCAAAATACACCTACATGTGGAACAACTCCTACAGAACACCCACTGAACGCTGGCAGAAGACCTCAGACTTCCAAAAAGGCAAGAAAATCTCCATGTAACTGGGTAGGACAAAAGAAAACGGAAAAAAAAAAAGACAAAGGAATTGGGGGGGAGCTGTGAGGGAGCTGTGAAAGAGGAAAAGTTTCTGCACACTAGGAAGCCCCCTCACTGGTGGATAAGGGTGGGGGGAGCTTCAGAACCTCAGAGGAGAGTGCAGCAACAGGGATGTGGAAGGCAAAACAGAGAGAATCCTGCAAAGAGGATTGGTGCCAACCAGCACTCCCCAGCCTGAGACGCTAGTATGCCCACTGGGTTGGATGGGGGCTGGGTGCTGAGGCTCAGGCTTTGGAGGTCAGACCCCAGGTAGAGGACTGGGGTTGACTGGGTGAAGACAGCCTGAGGGGACTAGTGTGTCACAGCTGAGGGAGTCCGGGAAGAAGCCTTGGCCTGTCAGAGAGGCAAGCGACCATTGTTGGGGGGTGTGGCAGGAGAGGGGCAGGCCCACATAGGAGCTTCTTTCTCCATGTGCTCACAGACAGCAGAGTACAAACTTCATGAGCTCCAGGGGTGAGCATGAGCCACGGCTGCTATCTCGGACCCCAGAGGTGGCTCCTTTACCACTCCTGCCGCTGCCACCAAGGGTCTTGTGAGCAAGCGCAGGTCACTGCCCACACCTTCCCAGAAGCCTGTGCAGCCAGCCACTCCCAAGGGTCCCTCGATCTGGGGCCAACTTCCCCAGCAGCGTGCACGGCACACCCCAGGCTGTTGCAACTTCCAGCTGGCCTCTGCCGCCACAGGCACTCCCCGCACATCCCAATTGTGACTGCCTTTTCCCTCCCTCTCCCCGGCCTGAGGGAGCAAGTGAACCCTAAACAGCCGCTGCTTTCAGCCACTCTTGCCTGAGTGGGGACGAGATGCCTGAGGGTGGCTGACATGCAGAGGCGGGGCCAAAGTCAAAGCTGGACTCCAGGGGAGGTGCAATCAAAGAAGAGGAAGGGAAATCTCTCTGTGCAGCTGCTGGAGCAGCGGATTAAATCCCCGCAATTGGCTTAGTAAACTCTGCATCTGTGGAGTATCTGAGTAGAGAATGAGTGTTCCTACAATTGAGGCTGTGGATTTGGGGGGCAACTGTGGACTCTGGGAGCAAGTACACGTGGAAGTAAGGCCAGGTCAGAGTCTGAGCTGTCCCACAGTGCCCAGAGCAGGTCTAGAGACCTTCCTAGAGGTATGGGAGGACTTCCTGGGTAGGCAGGGACTGGGGGTGGCTCACCGTGGGGGCAAGGACACTGACAGTTGAGGGCCCAGGAAACTATTATTATTATTGCTATTATTTTTTTGTTTCATATCGGTCTGCTGGTGTTCTTTTAATAAATTATTCTTTTACTTTTTTATTTATTTTTTCTTTTCTTCTCTTTTGATGCTTTTATTTTTAATATATATTTTTTCCATTTCTACTTTATTTTTTAATATATTGTGCTTTTTCCTTGTTTCTGTTTTTTCCTTTGCTTTTATTATTTTAAACTATATTTTCTATTTTTTTACTTTATTTTTTTATTGTTTTGTGTCTTTTCCTTTTGTTTTCTTCTTTCTTCTGTTTTTATCATGTTTATTTTAATTTTGGGGTTGGTTTATTTCTTTGGTTGATTACTTCCTTTTTTAAAATTTTATTTTATTTTATTTATTTTTAACACCTTCATTGGAGTATAATTGCTTTACAATGGTGTGTTAGTTTCTGCTTTATAACAAAGTGAATCTGTTATACATATGCATATATCCACATATCTCTTCCCTCTTGCGTCTCCCTCCCTCCCACCCTCCCTATCCCACCCCTCTAGGTGGTCACAAAGCACAGAGCTGATCTCCCTGTGCTATGTGGCTGCTTCCCACTAGCTATCTATTTTATGTTTGGTAGTGTATATATGTCCATGTCACTCTCTCACTTTGTCCCAGCTTACACTTCCCCCTCCCCGTGTCCTCAAGTCCATTCTCTAGTAGGTCTGTGTCTTTATTCCCGTCTTGCCCCTAGGTTCCTCATGACCATTTTTTACTTTTCTTTTTTTTAGATTCCATATATATGTGTTAGCCATATATATGTGTTAGGATATGGTATTAGTTTTTCTCTTTCTGACTTACTTCACTCTGTATGATAAACTCTAGGTCCATCCACCTCACTACAAAAAACTCAATTTCGTTTCTTTTTATGGCTAAGTAATATTCCATTGTATATATGTGCCACATCTTCTTTATCCATTCATGTGTTGATGGACACTTAGGTGGCTTCCATGTCCAGGTTATTGTAAATAGAGTTGCAATGAACATTTTGGTACATGACTCTTTTTGAACTATGGTTTTCTCAGGGTATATGCCCAGTAGTGGGATTGCTGGGTCATATGGTAGTTCAATTTTTAGTTATTTAAGGAACCTCCATACTGTTCTCCATAGTGGCTGTATCAATTTACATTCCCACCAACAGTGCAGGAGGGTTCCCTTTGCTTCACGCCCTCTCCAGCATTTATTGTTTGTAGATTTTTTGATGATGGCCATTCTGACCGGTGTGAGGTTATATCTCATTGTAGTTTTGATTTGCATTTCTCTAATGATTAATGATGTTGAGTGTTCTTTCATGTGTCTGTTGGCAATCTGTATATCTTCTTTGGAGAAATGTCTATTTAGATCTTCTCCCCATTTTTGGATTGGGTTGTTTGTTTTTTTGATATTGAGCTGCATGAGCTGCTTGTAAATTTTGGAGATTAATCCTTTGTCTGTTTCTTCATTTGCAAATATTTTCTCCCATTCTGAGGGTTGTCTTTTCATCTTGTTTATGGTTTCCTTTGCTGTGCAAAAGCTTTTAAGTTTCATTAAGTCCCATTTGTTTATTTGTGTTTTTATTTCCATTTCTCTAGGAGGTGGGTCAAAAAGGATCTTGCTGTGATTTATGTCATAGGGTGATCTGCCCATGTTTTCCTGTAAGAGTTTGATAGTGTTTGGCCTTACATTTAGGTCTTTAATACATTTTGAGTTTATTTCTGTGTAAGGTGTTAGGGAGTGGTCTAATTTCATGCTTTTACATGTAGCTGCCCAGTTTTCCCATCACCACTTATTGAAGAAGCTGTCTATTCTCCACTGTATATTCTTGCCTCCTTTATCAAAGATAAGGTGACCATATGTGCGTGAGTTTATCTCTGGGCTTTCTATCCTGTTCCATTGATCCATATTTCTGTTTCTGTGCCAGTACCATACTGTCTTGATTACTGTAGCTTTGTAGTATAGTCTGAAGTTAGGGAGACTGATTCCTCCAGCTCCGTTTTTCTCTCTCAAGATTGCTTTGGCTATTCAGGGTCTTTTCTGTTTCCTTACAAATTGTGAAATTTTTTGTTCTAGTTCTGTGAAAAATGCCAGTGGTAGTTTGATAGGGATTGCATTGAATCTGTAGATTGCTTTGGGTATTATAGTCATTTTCACAATGTTGATTCTTCCAATCTAAGAACATGGTATATCTCTCCATCTATTTGTATCATCTTTAATTTCTTTCATCAGTGTCTTATAGTTTTCTGCATACAGGTCTTTTGTCTCCTTAGGTAGGTTTAATCCTAGGTATTTTATTCTTTTTGTTGCACTGGTAAATGGGAGTGTTTTCTTAATTTCACTATCAGATTTTTCATCATTAGTGTATAGGAATGCCAAAGATTTCTGTGCATTAATTTTGTATCCTGCTACTTTACCAAATTCATTGATTAGCTCTAGTAGATTTCTGGAGGCATCTTTAGGATTCTCTATGTATAGTATCATGTCATCTGCAAACAGTGACAGCTTTACTTCTTCTTTTCCGATTTGGATTCCTTTTATTTCTTTTTCTTCTCTGATTGCTGTGGCTAAAACTTCCAAAAGTATGTTGAATAATAGTGGTGAGAGTGGGCAACCTTGTCTTGTTCCTGATCTTAGTGGAAATAGTTTCAGTTTTTCACCATTGAGGACAATGTTGGCTGTGGGTTTGTCATATATGGCCTTTATTATGTTGAGGAAAGTTCCCTCTATGCCTACTTTCTGGAAGGTTTTTATCACAAATGGGTGTTGAATTTTGTTGAAAGCTTTCCCTGCATCTATTGAGATGATCATATGGTTTTTCTCCTTCAATTTGTTAATGTGGTGTTTCACATTGATTGATTTGTGTATATTGAAGAATCCTTGCATTCTTGGGATAAACCCCACTTGATCAAGGTTTATGATCCTTTTAATGTGCTGTTGGAGTCTGTTTGCTAGTATTTTGTTGAGGATTTTTGCATCTATGTTCATCAGTGATATTGGCCTGTAGTTTTCTTTCTTTGTGACATCTTTGTCTGGTTTTGGTATCAGGGTGATGGTTTCCTCGTAGAATGAGTTGGGAAGTGTTCCTCCCTCTGCTATATTTAGGAAGAGTTTGAGAAGGATAGGTGTTAGCTTTTCTCTAAATGTTTGATAGAATTCGCCTATGAAGCCATCTGGTCCTGGGCTTTTGTTTGTTGGAAGATTTTTAATCACAGTTTCAATTTCAGTGCTTGTTATTGGTCTATTCATATTTTCTTTTTCTTCCTGGTTCAGTCTCAGAAGGTTGTGCTTTTCTAAGAATTTGTCCATTTCTTCCCGGTTGGCCATTTTATTGGCATATTGTTGCTTGTAGTAATCTCTCATGATCCTTTGTATTTCTGCAGTGTCAGTTGTTACTCCTCCTTTTTCATTTCTATTTTTATTAATTTGAGTCTTCTCCCTTTTTTCTTGATGCGGATGGCTAATGGTTTTTCAATTTTGTTTATTTTCTCAAAGAACCAGCTTTTAGTTTTATTGATCTTTGCTATCGTTTCCTTCATTTCTTTTTCATTTATTTCTGATCTGATCTTTATGATTTCTTTCCTCCTGCTAACTTTGGGTTTTTTTTGTTCTTCTTCCTCTAATTGCTTTAGGTGTAAGGTTAGGTTGTTTATTTGAGATGTTTCTTGTTTCTTAAGTTAGTATTGTATTGCTATAAACTTCACTCTTGCAACTGCTTTTGCTGCATCCCACAGGTTTTGGGTCGTCGTGTTTTCATTGTCATTTGTTTCTAGGTAATTTTTGGTTTCCTCTTTCTTTTCTTCAGTGATCTCTTGGTTGTTTAGTAGTGTATTGTTTAGTCTCCATGTTTTGTTTGTTTGGTTTTTTTTTTTACAGATTTTTTCCTGTAATTGATATCTAGTCTCATAGCGTTGTGGTCGGAAAAAATACTTGATACAATTTCAAATTTCTTAAATTTACCAAGTATTGATTTGTGACCCAAAGTATGATCTATCCTGGAGAATGTTCTATGAGCACTTGAGAAGAATGTGTATTCTGTTGTTTTCAGATGGAATGTCCTATAAATATCAATTAAGTCCATCTTGTTTAATGTATCATTTAAAGCTTGTGGTTCTTTATTTATTTTCATTTTGGATGATCTGTCCATTGGTGAAAGTGGGGTGTTAAAGTCCCTTACTATGATTGTGTTACTGTCGATTTCCCCTTTTATGGCTGTTAGTATTTGCCTTATGTATTGATGTACTCCTATGTTGGGTGCATAAATATTTACAATTGTTATATCTTCTTCTTGGATTGATCCCTTGATCATTATGTAGTGTCCTTCTTTGTCTCTTGTAATAGTCTTTGTTTTAAAGTCTATTTTGTCTGATATGAGAATTGCTACTCCAGCTTTCTTTTGATCTCCATTTGCATGGAATATCTTTTTTCCATCCCCTCACTTTCAGTCTGTATGTGTCCCTAGGTCTGAAGTGGGTCTCTTGTAGAAAGCATGTATACGGGTCTTCTTTTTGTATCCATTCAGCCAGTCCGTGTCTTTTGGTGGGAGCATTTAATCCATTTACATTTAAGGTATTATTAATATGTATGTTCCTATTACATTTTCTTAATTGTTTTCAGTTTGTTATTGTAGGTCTTTTCCTTCTTTTCTGTTTCCTGCCTAGAGAATTTCCTTTAGCATTTGTTGTAAAACTGGTTTTGTGTGCTGAATTCTGTTAGCTTTTGCTTGTATGTAAAGGTTTTAATTTCTCCATCAAATCTGAATGAGATCCTTGCTGGGTAGAGTAATCTAGGTTGTAGGTTTTTCCCTTTCATCATTTTAAATATGTTCTGCCACTCCCTTCTGGCTTGCAGAGTTTCTGCTGAAAGATCAGCTGTTAACCTTATGGGGATTCCCTTGTATGTTATTTGTTGCTTTTCCCTTGCTGCTTTTAATATTTTTTCTTTGTATTTAATTTTTGATTCTTTGATTAGTATGTGTCTTGGCGTGTTTCTCCTTGGATTTTTCCTGTATGGGACTCTCTGTGCTTCCTGGACTTGATTAACTATTTCCTTTCCCACATTAGGGAAGTTTTCAACTATAATCTCTTCAAATATTTTCTCAGTCCCTTTCTTTTACTCTTCTTCTTCTGGGACTCCTATAATTCGAATGTTGGGGCATTTAATGTCCCAGAGGTCTCTGAGACTGTCCTCAATTCTTTTCATTCGTTTTTCTTTATTCTGCTCTGTGTTAGTTATTTCCACTATTTTATCTTGCAAGTCACTTATCTGTTCTTCTGCCTCATTTATCCTGCTATTGATTCCTTCTAGAGGATTTTAAATTTCATTTATTGTGTTGTTCATCATTGTTTGTTTGCTCTTTAGTTCTTCTAAGTCCTTGTTAAACGTTTCTTGTGTTTTCTGTATTCTATTTCCAAGATTTTGGATCATCTTTACTATCATTACTCTGAATTCTTTTTCAGGTAGACTTCCTATTTCCTCTCCATTTGTTTAGTTTGGTGGGTTTTTACCTTGCTCTTTCATCTGCTGCATATTTCTCTGTCTTCTCATTTTGCTTAACTTATTGTGTATTCCTTTGCACAGACTACAGGTTTGTAGTTCCTGTTGTTTTTTTGTCTGCCCCCAGTGGGTAAGGTTGGTTCAGTGGGTTGTGTAGGCTTCCTATTGGAGGGGACTGGTGCCTGTGTTCTGGTGGATGAGGCTGGATCTTGTCTTTCTGGTGGGAGGACTATGTCTGGTGGTGTGTTTTGGGGTGTCTGTTAACTTATTTTGATTTTAGCCAGTCTCTCTGCTAATGGGTGTGTTGGTGTTCCTTGCTGGTTGTTTGACATGGGGTGTCCAGCACTGGAACTTGCTGGTCATTGAGTGGAGCTGTTTCTTAGTGTTGAGACAGAGATCTTTGGGGAACTCTTGGTGATTGATATTACATATGGCCGGGATGTCTCTGCTGGTCCAATGTCCTGAACTCAGCTCTCCCACCTCAGAGGCTCAAGCCTGATATCCTGCCGGAGCACCAAGTCCCTGTCAGCCACACGGCCAGGTACGTGGGGATTTCCTTGCCTTTTGGGAAGTCTGAGGTCTTCTGCCAGTGTTCAGTAAGTGTTCTGTAGGAGTTGTTCCACATATAGATATATTTTTGATGTATTTGTGGGGAGGTGACCTCCATATTTGAGTCCTCCGCCCTCTTAAAGGTCCTCTCTTGAGCCACATTTTGATCTGGAATGTATCTCTTGCTGACATCTCCTCCCTTGGCATTGTCTTTTCAGAATGTGAGAAAATCTTTTCTGTCCAACAGTACCATACAAGACTTGACTGTGCTGCAAGATAACAGCAGAGCTGAACAAGGCCAACGTGAGGGAAGGAAGATGGTGCTCTAGGTTTGGCACTTATTCATATAGGTATTGTCCCCATTTTATCCCTGAGGAATGGGAGCCACAGATTCATCAATTAATTCACCTGGTTTCCACAGGATTTGAACTCAGAACTGTATACTGTGAAGCACATACTCTTTCTCTTACAACAAAGTGTAAAAGGAAGTAAAAGAATAGAACTGGGAGACAAGAAAGAGGATTCAAGGAAGACTCTACTGCAGGAAAAAAAAAGAAACCCCATAATAACCTAACTCTGCCAAACAAAAATTTTATGACTCATATTGTATTGGCCAACAATGTTTTAACATACTTCTCCAACATCAAGTTTTTAGATAATAAGTATTTTTAAATTTGCAGTACTTATTACTTTTAAGCAAAAATACTGAGTTCCAAAATTTGAAAGTTATAAATAGTAGTGTTCCCATATTAAGAAAAATGGTACTTGAAGAACTGTGGTTGCAAAAGGAGCCATGTAAGAAATTATTAGTTGTGTCCCTCTCTTGGTACTTGATCACATGCTAACAAGTATTGGTTTACACCTTGTTTTGAGAAATTTTAGTTTATTTGGAAGCAATGTCATGTCTCTTTCTTTTTGGTTGAGTTATAATCCCATTATACATGTGGTATTTCTGCACAAATATGACATTGGATATACACTGGTAGAATTTAATAAAAAAGTTTTCCTCAAGGTTCTAGTTACTGAATGATAGGTAAACATGTTCTATGAATTCAACATTCAACCAATGTGGAAAGTTTTCTAGTATAAATCACTTTTTCCTCAAGAAAACCATAGGCCATCATTAAAGCATCTTTGCTATTATTATTTTTGAAAAGGTATATGGTTATGTTTTTTTAAATGTTATCTAATTATATATGCTGACACTTTTAAAGGTGAAATGATTTGATGTCTAGCATTTTCTTCAATATAATGTGGAAGCATTGAGAAAATATGATAGATAGGCCTCTAGTTTGTAGCTGATAAACTGAGTGATAAACAAATGGAGGTTTATTATTTCATTCTCTCTACTTTTATAGATGTTAAAAATTTTTTTATAATAAAAAGTTAGAGCACCAGAAGTAATACTGAGACCATTTTTTTTTAAAAGATTATTTTTGTAAAACTTTTTGGCTACAGTAGCCATTTTATTTATTTATTTATTTATTTATTTATTTATTTATTTAAGACTGTGTTGAGTCTTTGCTTACGTGCGAGGGCTTTCTCCAGTTGTGGCAAGCGGGGACCACTCTTCATCGTGGCTGAGACCATTTTTTCTGCTTACTCTATGTGGTAAAAAGTTTATCACCATGTTTGGGGACAAACTTTTTCTCCAAGGAAATATTAAATATATTTTTTAGATTTTCTTTTACTTCTTCTTCATTCAGTGTGTTAAACTCTACCAAATCTGTATTGTCCTTATAATTGAATCTCCTGTAGGTAAGGGTGAAGCCCACTAAACAGTGAACACCTTCTGGAGTCTGCAAGGAACAAAATGACTTGCTTGTAAAGACAGATGCTGGAGATTCCTGAAGGTATATATTCACAGACTCAAAGTCTTCAATTGTTCGAGGTTCAAGAGTAAAAGAGTAGATTTTCCGATATTTATTCTTTTCCAGGAGCTCAGAATTAAGAAATTCTTGGTTTGGGATATACTGTTCTCTTCTGATTTGGTCCAGGTACCAGATTCCTCTCTCTTCTGTCAAGCAAAAGATGCAAGGCACTTGGGGCTGATCCTTCCCAGAAATTAACTCTAGAGGCTGCCACATCTGTTAAGAGCATCCAAATCCAGCATCAGCTATGTAGTTCCTGCCATCAATGGTCACCTTCAGCAGGAGGTGAATCATGGCATTGCTATATTTGTTTGCTGAAGTGTTGTATACATACCCTCCCAATATCGTGGTCTCAAAGCCAATTGTGGTCAGAGCCCAGTACAGAAGATGATTGACTTGGAGACACCACCCACCTCGGTTCCTCCTCACAATTTGATCAAAAGTGGCCTCTAAGCCCAACTCCATGGCTTCCCAACAATGGATGTTAAGGTTCTCAAAGGGAATGGCTCGGATCTGGTGCTGAAGAATGTCAGTTAATGTTTCCAAGTCCAATTTGTTCCTACAGTGTTTATAACCAATTCTTTCAAAATATGCTTCAATGTTCATGATTCCTTAAGGCAAGGAAAACAAAACAAAAACAAATATATTACTTTTGTACTTGGATTTCTTTGATTAGCCTAATGATAACAAATGTATTTTAAACATGTAAACACAAACAATGGTTATAAATATCTGTAATTATAAGTCTTTGTTGGGTGTGCTTTTGGTGTATTAATGGCTTTCACATGCATAAGTTCACTTAATGGTGCGAGTAACGCTGAAAGAAAAATATTATCACTTCTTCCATGTTTTGAGCATGAGAAGTTGGAAATCCAGATGAAGTGATGAGTAAAATGATAAACAGCTTACATGTGGTTTTCTTGGTGATGAATAAGGAGAGGTGCAAGTTGCTATCAATTAAAATAGAGTTTACAAATAGCTTCTAATAAAAACAGGAGAATTATATAATATAGTACTTTCATTCATGGTAGTTGACCAACTCAATATCCTCTTCAGCTGAACCTTACACAAATTTCCCCACTCAAAGATTCATATTCATTCACAAACTGATTTATTGATTTATTCAATAAATAGTTTACTGAAAATCTATTATGTATATGTTACTGACCTAGTGGTTGCTTATCTTAAAGAATCTTACATTTTAGTGGGGTCTGGTATAACACAGATAGTGAATTAAATGAATTTAAAAAACATGCAATTTCTTAGATAGTGATAAGTGTTCTGGGGAAAATAAAGCAAAGAAGGTAGATAAGATGTGCACAGAGAGAGCTTCAGTTTCCAGTAAGGTGGGCAGAGGAAGATTCACTATGACTTTAAGGATATGAGAGAATGAGCCATGTCCACACGTGTGGGAGGATGATTTAGGAAGAAGGACCAGAGAGTTAAAAAAAAAACAAAACCCTAAACTAGAACCTGCCTAGAGTCTCCAAAGAACATTCAAGGAAGACAGGATGAAGGGAGCAGAGGGAGTAAGTGGAAGCATGGATTGAGATGAGATCTGACCTTTTGTCTTTTACTCTGAGATGAGAAATCACTGGGAGAAGGGCAGTAGGGGAAGGCTGCAGTTTGGACAAAATGCACCATCATCAAATTATGTCTGGCTTGTATGGAGAGTGAGCTGTACATACTGAGCTGAATGAATAGACACGTGACCCAGGTAGGCGTAATTCAAAGCACATTTGCTCTAGGACCAGTGTTTTGCTCGTGGATGGCATGTGGTCCAAGTCAGTTCAATAAGATTCTGTTGAGGAACTTTTGCTGAAACCTAAGCAGATGCTTCTACTGCAGGGCCAGAACCTGGTACGATATTTGCTCAAATCTACTAGGAGAACTTGCTGAAGAATAATATCAACAAAGAATGTATTGAGTTGAGGGATGAAAAGCAGGAAAAGGAAAGATGAGAAAAGACAAAAATCAAGTCTTAAGCTATATCTAGACTTTCTGGTAAGGTAAACCAGAAAAAAAAAAAGAAGCCCTTATTTTGTAAAATCTCATGTAGGAAATGTTTCTGTCCCCTGATACCAGAGTCATAATCCAGTGTGGACACTGATTGTAACAGTGGTGCATTACCACTGGTAAATGACATGGCCTGAGGTGAGAGGCTACAAAAGGCCCTGCCCCTAGGTTAATGGTGATAAGTTATGTATTCCTGTTGTCCTTCTTAATGTCATTTCTTTCAGATTCACTTAATTCTCTTTTTTGATCAGTTATTCTTCCCATTTTGCTAGTGTTTCAACTTTTTCTATTCTTGATGTCTGCAATCTGATCTCTTCCAAATCTCTTAAGCTTATTTCATTTCTTCTCATCTTTACATGCATCAGTATCCTTTTTCAACATCTGCACAAGCCAAAAACTCTACCACTCAGACACTGAGATAACAACTTAGCCAGACCACCACAGACCCTCTTCTGCTTCTGTATCCAGAATCAGTGCTAAGTAAGTAAGGAGGGCAGATGATGTGGAAGAAAAGAAATATGATTTGGACCTGCCTGGCCAATTCATTTCTGGGTTAACCAACATCTTTTTATTTGGACATTAATGTATATTTTGTAAAGCTATCTTTTGATTTTAAAGATTTTTCTTTGTTCCTTCTGGAGGGGATATGGGGATATATGTGTACATATAGTTGATTCACTTTGTTATACAGCAGAAACCAACAAAACAATGTAAAGCAATTATACTCCAATAAAGACGTTAAAAAAATAGATATTATGTTAACTTAGAATTTAGTAACTTCAAGTTCATTGAGAAGAAGACAGTATAGGGGTCTGGATGCAAGCAACATGTTATAACCAAATTATACCTGCATATTCCATTACTAAATATAAGAGATTTTGTACTACTGAAGTTATGATAGAAGGTGAAATATGGAGGCACTAGAAAGTAGTTGTCAGGATAAAACTGGGTGAAACACTGCAAAGTTTATATATTGACTTGTAATTTAGATGTGCACTGATATACCATTTCATTTTGCTTGATCATAAATATAAGAAAAGAATAAAAGGAGGGAGTGTGAACACACATAGGGAGCCAGCTGAGATGTCTCAGAAAAGCATACCTTTCTGAGGAAGTTCAATGTAGATTGAGTCTCAGTTTTAATTCAGAAGACTTAGGATAGTTCTTTCTAGTTCACACTGTAGAAATAAAAGAAAAAAATAGTTTAAAATATATCATATTCTTCCTTGAAAACAAGGACAGTAGTTCTCATTGGGACATGAATATGAAGAATATTTTAAAATCACAAAACAGAAGGAGTAAAATGGCCTTTGGGTTGCATAGAGAAGAGAGCTGAATGTACAATGATGGGACATGGGAGCAAAACTGGTGGGTTCTAAGCCTGGAGACTGTGGAAGTCACCAGCAGGGGGCTCAGACACAACAGACCAGATGAATATTTGTCATACAATCAGCAAGGATGGGTGAACCCTGTCTCAGGTCCCTGATTGCTACTACAAGATTTACCAAACACAGAAAAGACAAGTATGTAATGGTAGCACCTGTCTTCCTTTAGGTGTAAAGTATAATTGGGGATATTGGGGCAGAAAAATAAGGCAATGTTCTTAATGTATGGTGTCACCAGAAAGGAGGAAGAACCATTCGTATGCAGAAGACCAGCCAAAATATCTCTTGTCTTCAGTCATCTTCCCTCATCGCCACTGGAAAGATTGCAGAGTCCAAGGTCCACTCCAGCCAGACATCTCACCAGTCACATTTCATTCAAAAAACAAATAAGAGATGGAGACAGAACTATACATGCATGAATATGATGAAAAAACAGAATGCAAATATACTATGAGACTGGGATCAGAAGAAAAGGACATAATACACAAAAGGTAGGGGAAAAAGACAACCAGCTCAAGAAGAAACATAAACCGAACAATGGAAAGATATTCTTCACAGGTACTTGAAGAGATAGAACATTTAAAATGGACTCATACCAAAAAGCCAAATAATGAGGTGATAAAATAACACAGTGTTATCAAAAGAACTATTTATAACTTAGGAAACTAATTAAGAATAACAACAGGGGCTTCCCTGGTGGCGCAGTGGTTGAGAATCTGCCTGCCAATGCAGGGGACATGGGTTCGAGCCCTGGTCTGGGAAGATTCCCACATGCCGCGCAGCAACTAAGCCCGTGTGCCACAACTACTGAGCCTGCACCTCTGGAGCCTGTGCTCTGCAACAAGAGAGGCCACGATAGTGAGAGGCTCACTCACCACGATGAAGAGTGGCCCCCACTTGCCGCAACTAGAGAAAGCCCTCGCACAGAAACAAAGACCCAACACAGTCAAAAATAAATAATAAATAAATAAATTTTTTTAAAAAAAGAATAACAACAAAGATAATATATAAGTAATTATGAACAAAAGGGGAATATATATATAGCATAATATCAAATGACTTATGTAGAAGAAAAACTTAATACTCAATGGCTTTAATGAAGAGATAAAGCCATTAAAGAGTTAGAGAGAAGCTAATAGACATAAAACCAGACAATCCAATATAAAGATAATTGGTATTTCTGAAGGAAAAAATAAAACTCAAAAAGGATAATAGAAAAAAAATATATGTATATATTCTAATAGTGTTACCTCTCCATCAGCCGTGAAGATGTAAATCAAAATGAAAAACTAAGGAAGAGAAAGGCAGAATTGACTTCTTTTATTATAGGATAGAGTAGAAAAGTTATGAGAATTATGGTTGAAGTAATTTTAAAGCATTTAAAAAGTGTGACTTAAGTGAAAGCCATTAGACCTATTGACCTCTGCCTCAGGTACAGAGGGTAAAGAACAGAGCATGTTCAGTGTACCTTGAGAGGGCACATGACACTGGTGAGGATTAGGCTATCTCTTGACTTTCTGGTAAGGTGAGCACCCCCTCCCCCAAAAGTCTGTATTTTGTAAAATCCCATGTAGAAAAAAATTTCTGTCCCCTGTTACCAGAGTTCTAATCTAGTATGGACACTAATTGTAACAGTGGTGCATTACTATTGGTAAGATGACATGGCCTGAGGTGACATGGTACAAAGAATCCCACCCATAGGTTAATGGTGATAAGCTATGTATTTCTATTGTCTTTCTTTTTTGTTCAATTAGACAACATTTACTAAATGAGAAAACTACACTTAAAAAGTGCTTTAAAACAAAATGAAATTAGAAAAAAAGACATGTGCATTTGAAAGAACTTTGCACTCTGCTGAAAATCAAATCGCTTGCAGTAATACAATATGCCGATTCTTAAAATATAAGTTAACAGAATTTTCAATTTAATATTTTCAAAGATGATATTAAGGTCAAGAATTTCACATCTACGGTAGCCCTTATAGAAGGGCATTTATAAGTATGATGTCCATCCCTATGAAGCTTACAAATTTGACAATGCTCAATAAAAGCTTTTGGAATCACATCCAAGTGTCTCATCTAATGAATCACAAATTTGTGTCCTGTAAGTTCTCCTTCTAAAATCTTTATGTAGACTTTTCTATTTCCATCATTTGTTAATTTTTTTAAAAAATATTTTGTTTAAAAAAAAGGGAAAGAAATGCTGGAATAAACCCTAGATCATGTACAGAAATTATTGCTACTATAGTTCACTACAAAGCATGTTTATGCAATATCACATGAATTTTGATCATGAAAAATCAGAATAAAAATCTTTAGTGACATAAGCCTTACAATCATATACAACATTCAAATGGTAATATTAGACAGTTGAGCACCCAATACCCATAGCTGACAAATGTCCTACTGACCAACATTCATTTAAATATATTCTTCATATAGAGGGAGGAAAAAAGAGATAGTGTCAGCTTTCTAAGCCTTGTCAAAAAAAGGATATTCACGTTCTGTGGATCTAAAAACAAACAACAACAACAACAAACTCCCAAAACAAAACTGGTGCAGGTGAGGGTGTTATCAGAAAGTTAAGCATGCTGAAAGGTGTTTTGTAGGAATTAAAAACCTAATTCTTTCTTAATGTCATGAAGAAAACAATAGCAACGGTCAATAAAATTAAAATATGGTTCTTTGAGAAGATAAACAAAATTGATAAACCTTTAGCCAGACTCAAGAAAAAAAGGGAGAAGACTCAAATCAACAAAATTAGGAATGAAAAACGAGAAGTTACAACTGACACCACAGAAATACAAAGGATTGGAAGAGACTACTACAAGCAATTATATGCCAATAAAATGGACAACCTGGAAGAAGTGGACAAATTCTTAGAAAAGTACAACCTTCCAAGACTGAACCAGAAGAAATAGAAAATATGAACAGACCAATCACAAGTAAAGAAATTGAAACTGTGACTGAAAAGCTTCCAACAAACAAAGGTCCAGAACCAGAAGGCTTCACAGGAGAATTCTATCAAACATTTAGAGAAGAGCTAACACCCATCCTTCTCAAACTCTTCCAAAAAAACTGTAGAGGGTGGAACAATTCCAAACTCATTCTACGAGGCCACCATCACCCTGACACCAATACCAGACAAAGGTATCACAAAAAAACTACAGACCAATATCACTGATAAATATAGACACAAAAATACTCAATATTAGCAAAACAAATCCAACAACACATTAAAAGCATCATACACCATGATCAAGTGGGATTTATCCGAGGGATGCAAGGATTCTTCAATATACACAAATCACACCATATTAACAACTTGAAGAATAAAAAACATATGATCATTTCAATAGATGCTGAAAAAGGTTTTGACAAAATTCAGCACTCATTTATGATAAAAACTCTCCAGAAAGTGAGCATACACGGAAACTACCTCAACATAATAAAGGTCATATATGACAAACCCACAGCAAACATTATTCTCAATGGTGAAAAACTGAAAGCATTTCCTCTAAGATTAGGGACAAGACAAGGGTGTCCACTCTCGCCACTATTATTCAACATAGTTTTGGAAGTCCTAGCCATGACAATCAGAGAAGAAAAAGAAATTAAAGGAATACAAATTGGAAAAGAAGTAAAATGCTTACTGTTTGCAGATAACATTCTTCTATACATAGAAAATCCTAAAGATGCCACCAGAAAGCTTCTAGAGCTAATCAATGAATTTAGTAAAGTTGCAGGATACAAAATTAATACACAGAACTATCTTGCATACCTATACACTAACAATGAAAGATCAGAAAGAGAAATTAAGGAAACAATCCCATTTACTATTGCAACCAAAAGGATAAAATACCTAGGAATAAACCTACCTAAGGAGGCAAAAACCTGTACTCAGAAAACTATAAGATACTGATGAAAGAAATTAAAGATGACACAAACAGATGGAGAGATATACCATGTTCTTGGATGGAAGGAATCAATATTGTGAAAATGACTATACTACCCATAGCAATCTACAGATTCAATGCAATCCCTATCAAATTACCAATGGCATTTTTCACAGAATTAGAACAAACTATTTTACAATTTGTATGGAAACAAAAAGGACTCTGAATAGTCAAAGCAATCTTGAGAGAGAAAAACGGAGCTAGAGGAATCAGGCTCCTGGGCTTCAGACTATACTACAAAGCTACAGTAATCAATACAGTATGGTACTGACACACAAACAGAAATATAGATCAACGGAACAGGATAGCAAGCTCAGAGACAAACTCATGCACCTATGGTCACCTAATCTATGACAAAGGAGGCAAGAGTATACAATGGAGAAAAGACACCCTCTTCAATAAGTGGTACTGGGAAAACTGGACAGCTACATGTAGAAGAATGAAATTAGAACACTCCCTAACATCATACACTGAAATAAACTCAAAATGGATTAAAGACCTACATATAAAGTCAGAAAGTATAAAACTCTTAGAGGAAAACATAGGCAGAACACTCCATGACATAAATCACAGCAAGATCCTTTTTGACCCACCTCCTAGAGTAATGGAAATAAAATCAAAAATAAACAAATGGGACCTAATTAAACTTAAAAGCTTTTGCACAGCAAAGAAAACCATAAATGAGATAAAAAGACAACCCTCAGAATGGGAGAAAATATTTACAAATGAAGCAACTGACATGGGATTAATCTCCAAAATATACAAAGAGCTCATGTACCTCAATATCCAAAAAAGAAACAACCCAGTCAAAAAATGGGCAGAAGACCTAAGTAGACATTTCTCCAAATAAGACATACAGATGGCCAAGAGGCACATGAAAAGATGCTCAACATCACTAATTTTTAGAGAAATGCAGATCAAAACTACAATGAGGTATCACCTCACAGTGGTCAGAATGGCCATCATCAAAAGAATCTATAAAAAATAAATGCTGGAGAGGGTGTGGAGAAAAGGAACACTCTTGCACTGTTGGTGTGAATGTAAATTGATACAGCCACTATGGAGAACAGTATTGAGGTTCCTTAAAAAACTAAAAATATAACTACCATATGACCCCGCAGTCCCACTACTGGGCATATGCTCTGAGAAAACCATACTTCAAAAGACACAGGCACCCCAATGTTCATTGCAGCGCTATTTACCATAACCAGGAGATGGAATTAACCTAAATGTCCATTGACAGATGAAGGGATAAAGATGTGGTACATATATACAATGGAGTATTACTCAGCCATAGAAAGGAACAAAATTGGGTCATTTGTAGAGATGTGGATGGACCTAGAGTCTGTCATACAGAGTGAAGTAAATCAGAAAGAGTAACCAAATATTACCTGAGTATTCTGTGATTAAACAGAAGAAATTGCTATGACTAAAGTTGTGATTCACAGTGAAATACTGGCAAAACTTAGAAAACAGTTGCCAGGAAAATCGCTAACTGAAAACACAACTAGCCTTATTTCTTGATATATAGCATTTCTGTGCAGATATGTCCTTTCCTTTCAGCTTCATGATTAATATTAGAGAAGACTCAAGGGATATATAAAGAACACACTTAGAGCATCTACTGAGAACTCCCAGAAAGGCACTTAAAACATTTCTAAGCAAATGGAAGCAAGTTGATGTTCAGTTTTAATTCAGAAGTCTCAGAAATTCCTTTCTCCTGGACCGAACTCTAGAAATAATAGAAGAGGTAGTAAAATGTATATTGTGACTTCCTTTGAAAACAGAAAGATAGTTTAGTGTTACATGAGTTGTGAAAAGTACCTAAAAATCACAAAAGAGAAGGGAAAGGACTGAAGAGTAAAGGGGGCATCTGAGTTGCATAGGGGAGGGTGTAGCAAGTGCAACCACAGGAAATGACAGCAACACTGATGGGTTCTGAGCCTAGAGATTGTGGGAGCCAGCACAAGGGGGCTCAGAAGGAACCAATCAGATGATTAGTTGCCATAGGATCAGTTAGGAGGGGTGAATCATGTTCTATGTCCCTGACTGCTACTACAAGAATTACCAAACATAGCAAAGACCAATATGTAATGGTAGCACACGGTCTTCCTTTATGTGTAAAGTATAATTGGGGATATTGGGGTAGAAAAATAAGGCAGTGTTCTTAATGTATGGTGTCACTGGAAAGGAAGAAGAACCACCGATATACAGAAGATCAGCCATTAAAGTATCTCCTGTCATCAGTCATCTTCTCTTGTATTCACTGGAAAGATTGAGGAGTCCAAGCTCCACTCCAGCCAGAAATCTCACCTAAACTATATTCAAGAAAGAAATCAAAGGTGGAGACAGAACTATATATAAGGAATAGTTTCCTTTTAATATAGAACAAAGAGTAGAAATGTTATGAGAATTTGGCTAAAGTAGTTTAAAAACATTTTAAAAATGTGATGTAATGGAAGCCATCAGACCTATAGACTTCTGCCTCAGGTACAGAGGGTAAAGAACAGAGCATGCTCAGGGTACCTTGAGAGGGCACATGGCATTGGTGAGGATTCAGGACTGAGGCTAATGTGGGGAGAATGCTGTCTGTAAGCCACCGAGAAGCCTTTAGATGTCTTTGACCGCTTTTTCTGTGCCTCTGACTAGCATGGCTTCTGTGTCCTTGTGCTTAAGGAGCTGCATTGCGGACTCTTTGGAAGACTTCTTGGGGGTTCCTGGAGCTGCTTTGCCTTCCTATGTGAAAATTGGAAGTGCCAGGGACTTCATGTCCCGCCAGGGCGGCCCTGTATCAGTGACTTACTGGTGAGATGTTCTGAAAACCCAGCTGCCTTGCCTTGAGTCTTGAAAGACTTTGAGTTATAATTCACATTCAGGCTGACACTGGAGTTCTCCCAGGAGCACATCATAAGCCACTTGCACATGGTCCTGGCCTCAGCTTCTAAATCTGGGGAACCTGACAAGTCGTATCAGTGGTCATTTTGGAGAGCTGTGTGAAAGAAAGGTAAGATGTACAAGATGAGGCAACTTCCAGAGGGCCTTGAAAGTCAGGCAAAAGAGACTTCTTCTGTCACCAAATGAATGCTTGTTATTTTGTTGAATGGTCAATGTTCAATAGTCAACTGGCTGCTGTGATTTACCCCTAAGTGACATGGTACTTCATTTACAAATTACCTTTTGATGTAGCCCTGGAGAGCAGGTCAATATGAAGAACTCATTGTCCAGCTCCCAGTCTAGGGTCTCTACCTCTTTCATATACAGCAGTGTTTTTCTATTTTATTTTATTTTATCTTATTTTATTTTATTTTTTATTTTTCAACTAAAGAAACCCTTATTCGTTCCGCAAATAAAGTTGTAAGCAAAAGCCTAAAATAGAAGAATTAAAAACAGGTTGATCCAGAGGTAGTTCACCCCTGAGATGCTGCCACCACAAGTACAGTTATGGACTGAGACGAAATCTTCTATACCTACTTCCTGCACTTCTGGCATGACTGAATAAAAGAGCCTTAAGGAGTGCTAGTGAGTGGCTTTTCTTTGTGTGTGTGTGTGTGTGTGTGTGTGTTGTGTTTGTGTTTTATTTCCTATCCTTTTCCTTCTTTTTCCTTTTCTCTATCTCAGTGAAGGACATGGCATCACACTGGATTGACACTACAACCCACCCTGACACCAGGGCAGGTGGGCATCTGCTTGATTTCTGGATGGAAAGGGAGCTGTTAGGCTAGCCCTGCTCAGAGGCCACTGGACAACAGGGCTTTATGTACTGAAGGCCTGCAGCTCAGCCAGGGCTCTGAGCTAAATCTTGCAGAGTCAGGCAGGTATTGTGAGGACCACCGAGCAGGCCCAGGGAGACAATCTAAAGGAACACAGCTGCTCAGCTGAAGATAGAAGAGCCAAACAAAATAAGTTTCTGGGACAGAAGTACTAGGGAGTTGATAGTAAAAAAAAAAAAAAAAAAACCTCCTTTTGAGGGAAGGAATGGAGTCCTCTGTTTTATGCTTCAGGAACTAAAATGAGGGCCCAGAGGAAGGGAGTGAAATGCTGATGTCACACTCAGGGCTACAAGCAGCATAAATACACGTTTAGACAGAGGTGGAACCTTCTGTACCTACTGCCAGCATATCTGTCATGACTGAACAGATTTTTAAAAATTGATGTGAAATTCACGTGATCTAAATAAACCATTTAAAGTGAACAATTCCGTGTCATTTGGTACATTCACAACTTTGTGCAACCAGGACTTCTATCTAGTTCCAAAATATCTCACTACCCCTGGTAAAACCCCAGACTCATGAAGCAGTTATTCCCCATTTACTCCAGCCTCTGGCAACCACCAGTCTACGTCCTGTCTCTGTGTTCCGCTCCACCTTCGGCTGTTGTGAACAGGGCTGCTGAGAACATTTGTGGTCAAGTACTTTTTTCTGTATCTGTTTTCAATTCATTGGGTATATGCCTAACAATAGAACTGGCCAAATGAATAGTAGAATTTTAAGAGGTGCTTCTAAGTGGCTTTTCATTCTATATGCTGTGATTTTCTTTTCCTCTCCTTCCCTTTCCCTTCCCTTCCCTTTACTTACCTTTTTTTGGTGCCGAGGCTCACTGCAAGGACACCACAACCCAACCCACCCCCAGGGGCAAGTGGCCAGCCCAGTGATCTTCTGGATGAAAACAAGAGAAGTTGCCAGGCAAGCCGTGCCCACAGACCGTCCTTCACAGTGCTTAGTGCACAGAAGGCCAATGGAAAACAGCCAAAAAAAAAGTTACACCCAGGCAGCAGGAAGTTCTGAATGTTTCTGTTTCTCTTTTTTTCCCCCTCTTGAAGAGCAGAAGCTCAGAGTTGTGGGTGAAATCTGCCTATTTTTAAAGTTGGCTCTGAACTATTTAAACCTATAAAGGGCAAACAAAATAAGCCTATGGGCAGGATGCAGCTATATACATAGTTGGCAGTTAACAACTTCCTTCTGAGTGAGAGGGGGCGGGGTCAGCCACTTTGTGGCTGAGGAACTAAACTGTGACTTGGGGGAAGGGAAAGGTCAGTTCATCAAAGAAGAGCCAACAGGCGTGTTGTTGTTGTGGGCGTCGGGCCAGGGCAAGGGAGCAAAGTCCAGAGGGGAGAGCCCACAGAGCCCTTGCTCTGGGGCTGTCAGCCGCCACAGGCTCCTCTCTCCTGTGGAATTCTGCACATTTGTGCGCAGGGAGTGGTGTCCTCAGCCTGCCTGACAGTGAAAGAGCTGGTTCTTGTCATTTATGGCTCCTGGAGACCTTCCTTTAGGGTCTGCCTTCCATCAAGATAAAACGTCCTCAAGAATTCCCTTAAACTGTGCAGACAACACAACACAGCCTCCCTGGAGTTTGGGGATGATCATTAGAGAATTTCTGATCAGCTAATGCAGGAGGAGCAGGAGTGATCATGAATTTGCTGACTGCAGGACTAACTGGGCCCTTTGGGACACACCCAGGTGGGGATAGAGAAGGTGGACTTTGCTGTTTCAATTATCCAAGAGGGAAATCATGTTCCCTGAATCACGTGTTGTACACATTAGCTATATTTTATATACTTTAATCCTTGCAACAAACTTTTAAAGTAAGCTCTCTTATTAGCTCCAATTTTCTGAGGGGTAAACTGACTTTTGGAGATGCTTAAATGACCTGCCCAAGTCCTCACACCTGGGATGTCACATGGCTGTTACTCTAACCCTGAAACTGAGCAGGGCCTTGTGAGGCACCCAGGTATGGAGGCTTGGCCTCTTATTTTTGTCCCCCATTTCTTGTCGGCAAGACTCCAGCCTCCTTGATCTTCCCTGAGTTCCAGATTCGAACAGTTGCTAATCAAGGGAGGAGCAGCCAAGAAACCACCCGAAGCAAGATTAAAGGGACCAGAGAAGCTCATTAAGATTAGGGGACTGACCACCTGAGACCCTGCACACATCCTTATCTTGTCCACAACCCCACCCTTGGGAAGTATTGCTATAAAACTCCTTATCAAATCTTCCTGGGTTGGGACACATAGTTTTTCGAGGTAGGAGCTGTTGTGTCCCCCTTTGCCTGACAAAGTAATAAAGATCTCCTTTTCTACTTCACCCAAAACTCTGTCTCCAAGATCTGATTTGGCACCGGCGTACAGAGAAGCTGATCTTTCGGCATCAACCCCGACAGTTTGAATTGGGGTGTGTTATCTCCTCCATTATCCTGTACAGTAATTACAGCCTAAGGACTCAAGTTATATGTCAGCCAAACTTTCTGAACTGGCTTAGGACCTGACATTCGGGTCTGTGTAGTATCTAGTCTCCTGGACTCACATTTGAAATAGGATTAAGCCCCGATTTCAAAGCACAACGTGTCACTTACCGAGATCCCCTGGAGCCCACAACCAGGAACCAGGCTGACTGCCATCCTCCCACTTCCTGGACAAGCCCAGGAAGAAACCTCACTGGTTTGCAAACTGCTCCACCCCTTGAATCTAGTTAGAATCACCAGGGAGCTCTGGGAAATGTAGTCGTGGGAACTTGGGTTGTCCTTATGCACCTCTTGTTCAAATGTACTCTGGTGAGACCTGGCACCAGGCTGAGAGTGGAGTGACCTTGTAATCCATACAGTTCCTACTCTTAGGGAGGCTGAATCCAGATATCCTAAGTGTAACGTGGGAGGTTAGGGTTTTAAGGGGATCCAGGAAAAGCAGGTTCATTAACCTAGAGGAGCAGGAGATGGATATTTTAAATCACTGACCCAGGTTATGACAGCATTTCCTCATGAATTTCCATGAGGCCCCTAAATTTCTATTTTTCTTCCCCATCTTCAGTCCCATTCGCCACTCCACCCTGAGGCACTGTATAATGTGTCCTAAATTTGTCCACATATAAGTTATGAGTGTGACATATATAATGTGCTTTTGTTTCTGCATGTATTTTTAATTTATGTTAATGATATAGGTCTATCACTCTTGCTGTTTCTAAATCACTTCCCTCTATACTTTATTTCTTTTTATAATTAAAAAAATTTTTTATTGGAGTATAGTTGTTTTATAATATTGTTATACAATACAGCAAAGTGAATCAGTTATACATATACATATATCCCCTGTTTTTTGGATTTCCTTCTCATTTAGGTCACCACAGAGCACTGAGTAGAGTTCCCTGTGCTATACAGTAGGTTCTCATTAGTTATCTATTTTACACATAGTATCAATAGCGTATATATGTCAATTCCTATCTCCTAATTCATCCCACAACACCCGCCCCCATTTCTAAAACCATCTTTGTGACACAAGTGTTGCCTTGTGCTCTCTCTTTGGCACTAACAGTTGTAGCCCATGCCTCCTGTATTATGCTGCATGAACTTGGGACTCTCTACCTGAAGGCTTTCTCTTGGCCTGTGCTTTGGCCATCCAGATGGACCTGCAGCTAATGGCCCTGGAATACCACTCAGCCCGGAAAATGTGAGTGGGAGCATAAATGCCCCTGTGTTCCACCTACTCAGGTGGGGTTACTCTGGGGTCATGGCCAGCACTGCCTCCCTATGTTCTCCAGTGAGAAGAAGCTTCCATTGTCCTCTGAGGTAACCTGCCGACCATGTACCCTTCATTGAGTCTCAGAGAGCCGCTGCCTCACTTTCCTACTCCCATGGTGGTACTTCCTTAAATCACCTCCCAAGTAAGCTACTTGAATGCAAATCCTCATCTCAGGGTCTGGTTTTGGAGGAAACCAACCTAAAACCATTTAACCTACCGGTACCACTGGTGAAGGACACTTAGGTTGCTGCCAACTCCTGGTTACTACAAACACCACTGTAATCAGCACTTTCCTACTTGTGCCCTGTAGATGGACATGAGGACTTTGCTTGGATAGACATCAGGAATGGAATGTGCTAGAGGACAGGGCATCAGTGTACTTAATTTCATTGAGCATTTCTGTCCTCTTGTGTAGAAAGTTTCCTGCTTTTCTCATATCCTGGTTGATACTTTCGGTTAGCAACCTTCAAATGTCTGCCAATCTCATGTGTCTAAAGTGATAGCTCAGTGTAATTCTCATCTGCACTTCTATGATTCTTAGTGAGTTTGAGCATCACTTCATATTCCTATTGACCCATCACATTTACTGGTGGTGAATTAAATGGCAAGGTGTCGAGGAAGCACTCTTCTGCCATAGTAGCCAGGGCACAGCAGAGATGAAGGATGGATAGCAGAGGACATCTTGCTAGAAAAATATTGCTGGAGAAGGATATAATCTCAGAATGCAGGTCTGGGCCTGGGTCATTTTGACAGAAATTGTGGAAAGGCTTCATTCAATGGAGTAGGGCTATTGTCCTCTGATCCTGGGAAATGTGACACCTGGAATTAAGATCCAGATGGCAAGTTTGTAATTCTGAGATTGCTTCCATCATTCTAGCCAAAGTAACAGAGGCCTTTGAGAATCTCCAGCAAGAATTGTTTCAGAAACCTGAAGTCAGGAGGCTTGTGGCTAAGGGAGAGTAAGACCAGAGTCATGGATCCTGGAGTCTGAGGGCAGGGACACCAGAGGATGTAGGCCTGGGATCAGGGTGGCCATCTGAACTGCCAAGCCAAATTCTGACTACTTCCTAGACTTTCCATGTGGAAGGAGAGCAGAAGTGAGAAATACTGGAACTGTCACTGAGCATTCTCCTCACCATAAAGGAGGTGAGTTAGGTGTAGTAATAAACTCCCTCTTTATTCCAGTATGTACAAGTTGGAAAAGTTTAAGCATTCTGCTTTTAAAAAAATAAATATACTTAATACAGTAGAATTAACTTGTATATGGTAAATATTCTAACTTGTTCTAAAGTGTTTTCTTTCAAATATTAAAGCATGTAAAGAATTTCTTATTTCATTGCTAAAGGAAAACAAACAGACTTACATTTTTGCAAAGATAGGAAGTTTGAACTAAAACTCCCCCTTTTGATGATGGAATCTATTGAAGACAATGACCTCTAATTTAAGATCTTTTGTTGTTGAATAAATCTGTTTTAAAATTTGCTTGCCAAGACTTCTGGTTTCTGCTCCAACAGGTAGAAGTTATCAATTCTCTTTCTCTCTCTCTCTCTCTTTTTTTTTTTTTGCCGTGCCTCATGTGGGATCTTAGTTCCCTGACCAGGGATTGAACCCCCACCCCCTGCATTGGAAGTGTGGATTCTTAACCACTGGACCACCAGGGAAGCCCCAATCCTCTCATTCTTATTGCAAAATCAACAAGTCCTGAAAAATCAAACAGATCCATTAGTGTATCAACATCATGAGGAAAAATGCTGCTTTACCGAACAAGACTCTATGAGGCCTTCCCAGAATAGACCCCCACCCATGTTCTCTTCCTGCCTTTTGTCTGTAGAAAAACTTTAGTCAAAGAATAAATTTAATCAGAGAAGCGAGAAAATGCAGAACGAAAGGAAAACAGTCAAGCAAGACAAAATAATAATACTTTAGCCATTAAACAATGTCAAGGATCTTTAGTTCTTCCTCAAGGACTATAGATAATATTCTCAGCCATGTCCTTTCAGTTGTTTTGCAGATACTGAAACCCCCACCAAGTGGAAGAAGTTAACTGTATGCTGCCCACAAGCATGTAGACTCCAGAACTGTTGGAACCAGAAGGCTAATGATGCTGATTCCCACTTACCTCACCACCAACCAATCAGAAGAAATTCCATGACCTGATCACACCCTGCGCCTTGAACACTATAAGACTCCTTGCTACCCCCTCGAGAGTGGGGCACACAGTCTTGAGGGCATTACCCACTGTGGCCACCTTTGCTTGGCAGAGAAATAAAGCGATTTCCTTCTACTTCACCCAAAACTCTGACTCCAAGATTTAATCTGGCATGAGTGTACAGAGGCCAAATTTCAGCAACACTGCTAAAAAGTAGAGAGACAGACAGGTGTATACATAGAATCGGAGATTACTGTGAACTGAAGTTCAAGATTAGAAGCCCTAGCTGAAGCCAGTATTATTAAGAACACTTAAAAACTTCAATGAACTCTTGGAGACTCAGTGTAGATGAGCTTGAAAGTTCCAAACCATGGGCTGTCTCAGTCTCATGGAGTCCTCCACACTTTTGTGAATTTTACCACCAGGAACCCCACCCAAGTTCTCATTGTGAAGACAACAGAATAATCTCTATGTGCTTCTGATAGAAGGAGGAAAATGTAATCATTTTGAAATAAGGTCACAGAACTCTGTTCTCTCCCTTCCCTCAAGGGAAATTACTGTATAACAGCCTAGTCAAAGTAAGGTAAGGAAAATACCAAACTCCAATCATCTCCAGCATTTCTGCCTCACCTAAGGGGAAGAAAAGTTGAGATGCACTTTTGAAGGTCACACTTTGGGGCAAAACCCAGGCTTACTTAAAACTTGAGACTAATGATAGGACTATAAATATACTTATCTCCTCACCATCCCTTATAACCATATCAATAATTCTACTGTATATAACAGAGAATTACAGATGAAAAGGTACAAGTTTCAGACACTATTTAATGAGGGATTTCCAGGCAATCCTGAGACAAGAGAGAGACCAAAACTAGGATAGTAAAGGAAATTGAAGACTTGGACATCTATAGCTACAGAAAACAGTAAACACAGCATAATTCCTAGTGAAATAAACATAAACCCTCACACTAAAGGCCTGCATACCTCAGTTCTTATTACGCAATACATCATGTTTAGCTTCCAACATAAAATTGCAAGGCATGCTAACATATGAAAAAACACAGTATGAAGAAATAAGGCAAGCATCAGAGTAAGATTCAGATATGGCAAGGATTTTGGAGTTATCAGACCAGGAATTTAAAATAACTATGATTAATATGGTAAACTTTCTAATGGAAAAGCAGACAACATGCAAGAATAGATGGGCATTGTAAGCATAGAAATTAAAACTCTAAGGAAGAATCAAAGGAAATGCTAGAGGGACTTCCCTGGTGGTGCAGTGGTTAAGAATCCGCTTGCCAATGAAGGGAACACAGGTTCGGTCCCTGGTCTGGGAAGATCCCACATGCCACGGAGCAACTAAGCCCATGCACTACAACTACTGAGTCCTCGTGCTGCAACTACTGAAAGCCACGTGCCTAGAGCCCATGCTCCACAACAAGAGAAACCACCACAATGAGAAACCTGTGCACCACAACAAAGAGTAGCCCCAGCTCACCACAACTAGAGAAAGCTCACGTGTAAAAATGAAGACCCAACACAGCCAAAAATAAATAAATTAAATAAATAAATTTATTAAAAAAGGAAATGTTAGAAATAAAAATTTATAACAGAAATGAAGAATGCCTTTGATGGGCTTACCAGTAGACTGAACATGGCCAATTAAAGATTCAGTGTGCTTGAACATATGTCAATAGAAACTTCCCAAAATGTAAAAAGAAAACCAAGAAATAATAGAGAATATTCATGAACTGCAGGGCAATTGTAAAAGATACAGCATAAATGTAATTGGAATACCAGAAGAAGAAGGAAAGAAAGAAAGAAAGAAAGAAAGAAAGAAAGAAAGAAAGAAAGAAAGAAAGAAAGAAAGAAAGAAAGAAAGAAAGAAAGAAAGGAAGGAAGGAAGAAAGAAAGAAAGAAAGAAAGAAGGAAAGAAAGAAAGAAGCAGAAGAAATATTTGAAGTAATAATGGCTGAATATGTATTTTCCAAAATTAATGACAGACACTAAAACACAGATCTAGAAATCTCAGAGAATAACACACATAATAAATATCCAAAAATGGACACCTGCAGAAAAAATAGAGACAAAGAGAAAATCTTGAAAGAAGATAGAGGGGGAAAAAAAAACACCTTACACACTAAAGATAAACAAGAATTATAGTGGACTTCTTTTCAGAAACCATGCAAAAAGTAAAGAAAAATATTTAATGGTTTGAAAGAATAAACCCACAAATCTAGAATTCTGTATCCAGCAAATTTATCCATGAAAAGTGAAGGAGAATAAAGACGTGCCCAGAAAGACAAAAACTAATAAGAATATTTGTCACCAGTAGACCTGGCCTGCAGAGACATACTGTGTTTATGGATTGGAAGATTCAACATAGTGTCAATTCTTCCCAGATTGATATATAAGTGTAATGCAATTCCTATCAATATTTCAGGAAGTATTTTTTGTTGTTCTTATTTTACTTTTATTTTATGTAGATACAGACAAGCTTATTCTAAAATTTATATGTAAATTAATGGGCCCTAGAATAGCTAAGACCAAGAAAAAAAAAAGTAAAGGGATGAAGAAATATCCCTTTCTTAACATAAATCATGCTAACATAAATCAAAAGAAAGCTGAAGTGGTAATATTAGTATTAGACAAAGCCTGCTCAAAATAAGGAAAATTATCAGGAATACAAAAGAACATAAGGATACAGGGGTCAATTCTTTAAGTAAAGCTGTGCATGTGCCTAACAACAAATCATCAATATATATGAAGGAAAAACTGATAAAACTGCAAGAAGAAATAGAGAATCTACTTATAGTTGGAGACATCAGCTCCTTTCTATCAATAATTGACAGATCCAGTAGACAAAAAAATCAGTTGAACTGAGCCACATAATCAATCAATTGGATCTAATTGCCATTAATAGACTATATCCAATAATAGCACAATATGCATTGTTCTGAAGCTCACATGGAATCATCCACCAATAAAGACCACATTCTGGGCCATAAAATGTTCTTCATTAATTAAAAAAAAAGGGAATCAATGTATGTTCTCAAACCATAATGAATTAAATTAGAAATTAATAACAGAAAGACAGCTGGAAAATCTCAAAGCCTTTGGAGATTAAATGACACACATTTAGTTTATTTTGTTAAATTTTTGTTTCATATTGGAGTATAGTTGATTAACAATGTTGTGTTTGTGTCAGGTGTACAGCAAAGTGATTCAGTTATACTGAATACATGTAGGTGTATCTATTCTTTTTCAATTTCTTTTCCCATTTAGGTTATTACAGAATATTGAGCAGAGTTTCCTGTGCTATACAGTAGGTCCTTGTTGGTTATCTACTTTAAATATAGAAGCATGTATATGTCAATCCCAAACTCCCAATCTATCCCTCCCCCCTACACTCCTCCTGCACATAACCATAAATTCATTCTCTAAGTCCGTGAGTCTGTTTCTGTTTTGTAAATAAGTTTATTTGTATCATAAATGACACACATTTAATAGCATGAGAACTAAACAAGAAATCTTAAGAAAAGTGGGAAATGAAATGGAAAATACAATCTATCAAAATTTGTGGAATGCACAGTGCTTAGAGAGAAATTTATAACATTAAATGTAGAAAAGAATAAAGATCTAAAACAATAACTTAAGTTTTAACCTTAGGAAACTAGAAAAAGAATAGCAATACAAACCTACAGAAAGCAGAAGAAAAAGCATAATAAAAATCAGGGCAGAAATCAATGAAATTGAAAAAAGAAAAACAATAGAGAAAATAACAAAACCAAAAGCTAGCTCTTTGATAAAAATTAGCGCTTATTTTATTTATAGTTCTTTATATCTCTGCAGCTATCAACATTATCTATCATTTCCTTCTTGAAACACACTTTTTTGTTTGTCTTCCATAGCCCATCATCTCCTGATTTCCCTCCTAACTCGTTAGCTATTTCTTCTTTGTCTCCTTACCCAAAATTGCCTTCTCTCTTTCACTTTTAAAGAAAGGTTGTGGTGTCTTAGTCTTGGGACACTTTCTCTTCTCAATGTACACATTTTCTCCTGGATGATCTCATTCATTACCATGACATTACATGCCACTCAAACACTATTTAGGTTTCTCCAGAAATCAGAACGTGGGGCAAAGTGTTAAAAACAAGTATTAAGTAGCATAGTCATTTTCACAATGTTGATTCTTCCAATCCAAAATCATGGTATATTTCTCCATCTATTTATATCATCTTTAATTTCTTTCATCATTGTCTTATAGTTTTCGGTATACAGGTCTTTTGTCTCCTTAGTTAGGTTTATTCCTAGGTATTTTATTCTTTTGGTTACAATGATAAATGGGAGTGTTTCCTTAATTTCTCTTTCAGATTTTTCATCATTAGTGTATAGGAATGCAAGAGATTTCTGTGCATTAATTTTGTATCCTGCTATTTTACCAAATTCATTGACTAGCTCTAGTAGTTTTCTGGTAGCGTCTTTAGGATTCTTTATGTATAGTATTATGTTATCTGCAAACAGTGTCAACTTTACTTCTTCTTTTCCGATTTGGATTCCTTTTATTTCTTTTTCTTTTCTGATTTCTGTGGCTAGGACTTCCAAAACTATGTTGAATAATAGTGGTGAGAGTGGACATCCTTGTCTCGTTCCTGATCTTAGTGGAAATGGTTTCAGTTTTTCACCATTGAGGATGATGTTGGCCGTGGGTTTGTCATATATGGCCTTTATTATGTTGAGGTAAGTTCCTTCTATGCCTGCTTTCTGGAGAGTTTTTATCATAAATGGGTGTTAAATATTTTTGAAAACTTTTTATCCATCTATTGAGATGATCATATGGTTTTTATACTTCAATTTGTTAATATGGTTTATCACATTGATTGATTGGCATATATTGAAGAATTTTTGCATTCCTGGGATAAACCCCACTTGATCACGGTGTATGATCCATTTAATGTGTTGCTGGATTCTGTTTGCTAGCATTTTGTTGAGGAATTTTGCATCTATGTTCATCATTGATACTGGCATGTAGTTTTCTTTCTTTGTGACATCTTTGTCTGGTTTTGGTATCAGGGTGATGGTGGCCTCGTTGAATGAGTTTGGGAGTGTTCCTCACGCTACTATATTTTGGAAGAGTTTGAGAAGGATAGGTGTTAGCTCTTCTCTAAATGTTTGATAGAATTCGCCTGTGAAGCCATCTGGTTCTAGGCTTTTGTTTGTTTGAAGATTTTTAATCAGAGTCTCAATTTCAGTGCTTGTGATTGGTCTGTTTATATTTTCTATTTCTTCCTGGTTCAGCCTCAGAAGGTTGTGCTTTTCTAAGAATTTGTCCATTTCTTCCAGGTTGTCCATTTTATTGGTATATAGTTGCTTGTAGTGATCTCTCATGATCCTTTGTATTTCTGCAGCGTCAGTTGTTACTTCTCCTTTTTCATTTCTAATTCTATTGATTTGAGTCTTCTCCCTTTTTTCTGTGATGAGTCTGACTAATGGTTTATCAATTCTGTTTATCTTCTCAAAGAACCAGCTTTTAGTTTTATTGATCTTTGTTATTGTTTTCTTTGTTTCTATTTCATTTATTTCTGATCTGAGCTTTATGATTTCTTTCCTTCTGCTAACGTTGGGGTTTTTTTGTTCTTCTTTCTCTAATTGCTTTAGGTGTAAGGTTAGGTTGTTTATTTGAGATGTTTCTTGTTTCTGGAGGTAGGATTGTATTAGTATAAACTTCCCTCTTAGAACTGCTTTTGCTGCATCCCATAGGTTTTGGGTCATCATGTATTCATTGTCATTTGTTTTTGGGTATTTTTTGATTTCCTCTTTGATTTCTTCAGTGATACCTTGGTTATTAAGTAGTGTATTGTTTAGCCTCCATGCATTTGTATATTTTTCAGATTTTTCCCTCTAATTGATATCTAGTCTCATAGTCTTACCTTGAGGCAAGTACACACGTCGAGTTTCCATTTAGCTCTAGAGCGTGACAGGATGAGCTCCCATCCATGCTTAGGAAGCACCCTGTTTATTTAACAAAAACTCTATTTCTTCCTCAAGCCCTGACTAGTTACTAGAGGCCCGTCAAAAACAGTGTTATTTAGGTAGCTTCAAGGCAGCATGAACGGAGCTTTCAAAATGGGAAAGCAAGGCTTGTGCGGTCAGGCGCACATTTCCAGTGAACACGCAGCCTATATATATCCTTGTGATTTCCAACAAGTCAAAAGAGACTCTAGCTACACACTGGTCCCTTCCCTGAATCATCGTTTCTTCACAGGGTGTTCTGCATGTACTGAACACCCTCATCCAAGGAACTCTCTAAGTAAGTTATCGGGCCTTAGCCTCTTCTAAAATCCTGCAGTGTAACAGGAAGACCTGTGCTTTAGTTGCAGGAGAAATGCAAGCCGACTTTCCTCCGTATGTATGGGGTCTTGGGGTATGAATTCCTAGAAGGAATGCGAAGCAGATTGTTTTTCTAAGTGGAGCTCAGATGAGGGAAACGAGGCAGACTTCCATGGCTTGTTGTACGTGAGAGAAGAGATTTCCTGGAGCTCTTGCAGTGCTCAGGAAATCTAGCTGTCCCAAGGAAGAGTGCGGTGTGTTGCTCCACACACAGCATACACAGAGTGACTGGGAAAGGCTTCCAAAATGGGATGTTTCTTAGGAGAACAGTAGAGCCTGCTGGTCCTCATTGTTTTTATAGGGAATAGGGTGCCCACACGAGGGTCCTAAGTGTCTGGAAAAGTGCAGCAACGTTAAAGTAAAGCAGAACTGCGAATACGACCTAATGGAAACTGCTACACGCTTTCGCTTCAGCAGGGCTTTTCAGGCCTTAGCTTGAGGCAAGTACATCAAGTTTCCCTTTAGCTCTAGAGCATAATAGGATGAGCTCCCACCCAGGCTATGGAAGTACCGTGTTTCTTTAGAGAAAACTCCTTTTCGTTCCAGTGGGCTGCCTACAATGACTAGAGCCGTGTCAAAACAGTGTTATTTTGGTAGCTTCACGGCAGCATGAACTGAGCTTTTAAAATGGGAAAGCAAGGCTTGTGCCATCAGGTCTTCTTTTCCAGTGAACAGGCAGCCTAAACCCTTCTGATTTGTAACTAGTCAAAAGGGACTTTAGCTACACCCTGTTCCCTAGCCTGAATCAACTTTTCTTCACAGGGTGTTCTGCATGTAGCGAACTCCCTCATCCTTGGAACGCTCTATGTAGGCTCTCGGGCCTTAGCCTATTCTAAAATCCTTCAGTGTAACAGGAACAACTGTGCTTTGGATGCAGTAGGAATGCAAGCCTACTTTCTCCTGTAGGTATGAGGTCCTTGGGTATGAGTTCCTAGAAGGAAGGTGAAGCAAAATGTTTTTCTAAGAGCAGGTCAAATGAGGGCAATGAGGCAGACTTCCATTGCATGTAGGACGTGAGAGAACAGATTCCCTGGAGCTGTTGGAGTGCTGAGAACATCTAGCTTTCCCAAGGAAGGGTGCAGTGTGTTGCCCTACTCTCTGAATACATAGAGGGACTTGGAAAGGCTTCTGGGCCTGGATGTTTCTTAGAAGGGCAGTGGAGCCTGCTGGTACTCACTGTATTTGTAGGAAATAGGGTGCACACACGAGGGTCCTAAGTGTCTGGAATGGGGTAGAAACGTTAAAGTAAAGCAAAACTTTGACTACGACCTAATGGAAACTGCTACACGCTTTCGCTTCAGCAGGGCTTTCAGGCCTTAGCTTGAGGCAAGTACTCACGTCCAGTTTCCCTTTAGCTCTAGAGCATGACAGGATGAAATCCCACCCATGCTATGGAAGCACCGTGTTTCTTTAGAGGAAACTCTTTTTCTTTCCAGAGCGCTGCCTACAGTGACTAGAGGCCAGTCAAAAACAGTGTTATTTAGGTAGCTTCAGGGCAGCATGACTAGAGATTTTAAAATGGGAAAGCAAGTCTTGTGCCATCAGGTCTTCCTTTCCAGTGAACACGCAGCCTAAACCCTTCTGATTTCTGACAAGTCAAAAGAGACTCTAGCTACACCCTGGTCCCTTGCCTGAATCAACTTTTCTTCACAGGGTGTTCTGCATGTAGCGAACTCCCTCATCCTTGGAATGCTCTATGTAGGCTATCGGGCCTTAGCCTATTCTAAAATCCTGCAGTGTAACAGGAACAACTGTGCTTTGGTTGCAATAGGAATGCAAGCCTCCTTTCTCCTGTAGGAATGGGGTCCTTGGGTATGAGTTCCTAGAAGGAAGGCGAAGCAGATTGTTTTTTTAAATGCAGCTCAAATGAGGGCAATGAGGCAGACTTCCATGGCATGTAGGAAGTGACAGAACAGATTCCCTGGAGATGTTGGAGTGCTGAGGACATCTAACTTAACCAAGGAAGGGTGCAGTGTGTTGCCCTAATTTCTCTTGACAAAGATATTCGGACAGGCCCAGGATCTGGAGTTGCGCCAGGTAGTTCGGAAAGGCAGAAAAAGTGGCTCCTAATTGAACCCGTATTTTTCAAGCTGAGAGAGACCACCACCACCGTGGCATGCTGGAGGACTCAGAGATGTCATCTGGCGGGTGACAGAATGGCTCTCCAGCAAAAGACAGCAGTATGGAAAACAGTACGGAAGTCCCTCAAAACACTGCACACAAAACTGCCATGCGACCCAGTAACTCCACTAAGTGCCCACGGAGGGGGTAAAGAAGATATGTAACATGTCTATCTGTATCAACACCTATACCTATGTAGCTATAGGTACGGACACACTGTTAGTGCTCTCTGTGTCCGTACGTCTATATCTATGAGGAAAGAGAGAGAGAGAGAGAGAGAGGGAGGGAAACAGAGAGACAAAGAGTGGACAGTCACGTGAGTGCAATAGGTAAGGGAGATTAAGACAACAAACAAACTCCCAACAGTGGTTTTGTAAGTCAACAATCAAGATTTCGATATCATGATGTCATCAAGCACCAACACTTTTAAAGGGGCACAACGACACACAGGGCTCACTGGGCAGGGCAGTTCAGGACCCTAAAATGACCCTGAAAGCTGAAGCTCAAAAAAGCAATCTTGTTCATCTCCACGGGAGAAAAATACCGTTGTCCCACGACATTCAAAAATCGTACCAAAACGGGGGGAAAAATCGTATCAAAACATTTAAAAACTCTCTTACTCACTCACCATATAAAAGGTAGAGAATATAAAAAGAGCCAAACTACGATTTATTTAGTAGACTGTCATGGAAAGCATCGACATGAAAGCATCTGATTCATTTTGTAAAATCCTAGGAACAGCAGTTTTCCACAGTGCTTGCCTTCTTGGCGTGGTATCTTTTCTACCTCTGGATAAGCAGTCCTATTTTTTGTTTGTTTGTCTGTTTGTTTGTTTGTTGTTCCCCTAACTGAAGATCAGCCTCCAACACGATAACCCTTTGTGCTCTCTGGGTCCAGAACTATCTCTCGAAGTGCTTTTCTGAATGGGAACGTTTTCACCAACGTCATCGCCTGGAGACATCTTCAGCCTGTCCTCCCCCCCTTCCCCCTCCCCCCTCCTCCTTTTTCTTCTTTGTATTCTTCAGCTCTCCTTGCGCTGGTCTCTCACACGGTGGCAGTGTTGTCCTAGGCATGCTCAGGTGTCTCCTAACCCCATCCAAGTGGACTTCCTGTGTCATCATTTTGGGTTTCTTAGCCGCACTTTCGTCATCCTCGGGCAATTCTTTCTTTTTATTTTCCACGGACGGGGGAGACCGGGGCTGGGGGCAACACAACGACACACTACGTGTGACCCGGAAAACAGACACATACACACCAGGCAATCACTGACAGGCTCTGAAAGAGGATCGGTCACTGGACACGGGGCACACACGTTTGTTATTTGTGGAGTCATTGCAGACTGAACAGGCAGCAGCAAACTTTGGACTTCACGCAGCTACCGTTCATCAATTGTGGAAACTGACATTCGAAACACGTAGTTAGGCTCTTGGTGCGATTTCACCTAGTCATTGAAATGTGTACACACTGGAACCATGGAAAGTGAGACACCTCTCTCTCTCTCTCTCTCTCTCTCTCTGTCTCCCTCCCTCACTCACCTCATTTCTACCAAAGGTCGCCAAATGAAGACTCGTTTGTTTCCAAACCAAGTGTCCTTGCATTAAATTGGGTGGGAGCTTTCCCTAAGGATTGCATGGGAAGGTGTTATCCTCATTCGTTTTAGTAGTTTTCCTTAGAACTAGAAAATTAGAATTCTGCTGAATGATGAACATGCACCTCGCTTAAGTTTCTGCTAGGAAATCCATTCACCATGTTGATCGAACGAAAAGGAAAAGGATTTTTAGCAAGGTTTTTTTCTCCACTTCAGATGAATTTTACATGGCGGAGAGGGGGAAGGCGAGGGGGTCTCTGTTTTTTTTTTTTTTAATTTTTAAAAAATTTTTATTCTTGGCTGTGTTGGGTCTTCGTTTCTGTGCAAGGGCCTTCTCCAGTTGCGGCAAGTGGGGGCCACTCTTTATCGCGGTACGCGGGCCACTTCACTATCGCGGCCTCTCTTGTTGCGGAGCACAGGCTCCAGACGCGCAGGCTCAGTAATTGTGGCTCACGGGCCTAGTTGCTCCGCGACATGTGGGATCTTCCCAGACCAGGGCCCGAACCCGTGTCCCCTGCATCAGCAGGCAGATTCTCAACCACTGCGCCACCAGGAAAGCCCAGGGTCTCTGTTTTTAATTTAAGGTCCTCTGAAACGTCAGTAAGTGTTCGTGAACATACTCATGTGTACTTTATTCCTCCATCCAATCGTCAGTCATCTGGCAGAAGGAGAGCCTCATCACCGGCAAACAACATTCCGACACTTAATGCGAAAATACATTTCTGGTGCTTTCGTCAAAAAATGCAAAGCCCCTTATTTAAGCTAATGACATTAAAAAGAAATCCTTAGTACCTAGGAACAGAACAAAGTGAAAGAAACACAATGCACAGACTTGGGGGAAGAAAGAAAGAAAGAAAGGGAGAAAGAAAGAAAGAGAGAGAGAGAAGAAAAGAAAAGAAAAGAAAAGAAAAGAAAAGAAAAGAAAAGAAAAGAAAAGAAAAGAAAAGAAAAGAAAAGAAAGAAAGAGAAAATCTCTCAACCTAAAAGTTTCTGTAACAAACGGACAATCTGTGATTTGGGAGGTAAAATTTATTTTTGGAATGTAAAGTTCTTTGAGACAAGAATGGAGAAGAAAACAAGAAGAAGACAATCAGAATTCAGAACCCTTAGAAACCTGAATTGGTCATGAACAGGAACTAGGAAGCCACGGTGAACGGGGTCCGTGACACCAGTGTTTCTGGACCGGCAAATGGATGATTCCATTCCATCATGTCTAGAAGCATACATTTTCACACAGCATCACTTTTTCAAAATTTCTTACCCCCAAAGTGATGCCAGAGGTGTGGAGTCATACATCAAAACATCTTTAGTTTTACAGTCAGTTTTCGTTTTACAGTTCCTTCTGTAATAAGGAGACAGAAGTAGGTCCACTGAGACTTGTTGAGCCAAAAACGTTTCAATAGGTTATCTTTGGAAACGATCTAGACGTTCCACGAATTCCCCATCATTCCACTTACGCCAACTCTAAAGTTTCTAAAATGACCCCAAAGGTCTGGGAGAAACTCTTTTTAAGTAGACATACATACCAAAACACATAACCTTTCTTAAGGAGTTCCTCCACCTAGAGCTATCGAAATCACTTGTTCTAAATCCCATGACGATGAGATGACCCGTGAACATCTCCTGAGACTTTAGACGACGTCAGCCATCACCCCCCAAGTTGTTTTTCTTGCTGACGAATTCGGTTCACTCCCGTGAACTTATTGGATTTGGGGTCGACGTAGATAGAAGAAAACGTTGACCTCGAATGCTGATCACGCTAAAGACCTGCCTAGTTTCATAAAACCCATCCCTTGACCTTGGCTATATGTCGGCTGAAGGGTTCATCCTAGATCACGTGAACTTGCAAAAACCTTCGGACGAGTCCCGTTCTAGTGGACTGAATTCAGAAGTGCTTCCTTCTAAGCCAGTTCAGGAGAGCTCTTTCACAAGTTAACTGTGGCACTCGGACCCGTACGTAGACACAGGCCAGCTCTGGAGGGAGCTACAGACATACCCGTTACTGGGCCCTTTCCAGATTCTTGCACAGCAGTACCATAGAAATGAAGATCGCTTCCACAAGACTCTAAGGATAACAAGGAAAAACGTTTTAATTAAAAGACATAGCTTGTACACAAGGGAGAAGGCGGTGTGCGGGGTGGGGGTGGGGGGTGGGGGGTGGGGATGTGGGGGCGGGGGGGGCGAGAGACAGCTCTCCGAGTCGCTTTGATCACGGAAGCGAGAGTCTGTCTCGGGATCACTGATCATTTCCGGAAATCCTCCAAATTCTTGGATCAGCAGCAGCTGGCTCCACGGTGGCTACCTATGGGGAATAGCAAGCGCTTCCATGAGGCGAAAGAAGCGCACGAGGATTTTCTGCAAGAAAGCACAGGAACAGATAAGGGTTAAATGTATAGTTGAGCTTCCTGTCTCGTGACAACTAGGTACAGTCGTGGGTGTCAACAGAGGTAAAGTTAATCTTTTACTCCCGTGAGCCTCTTTTGTGTGTGTGTGTGTGGGCGGGGTGTGTGGGTGGGTGTGTGGGGCGGGTGTGTGTGTGCGTGTGCGTGTGTGTGTGTGTGTGTGTGTATTTGTGGAAGGTCCGGGTTATTGCTCAACACCCCTCATGTCATATCCCCTTGCGATGAGGTCACCCTGAGTCAGGAGTGTGCGTATCTCCATGATGCATCTGAAAGGCACGTGCCAAGTCAACCCAAGGGAATAGTCAACTGCACCTCAAACAGTGTCTGAGCTTGCGATAGACACACCTGTCTTTCTCCAGTTTTGTCATCTCGACCGTCACCTTTGGACATTGTGGGGATGGCGCAGGCCGAGCCAGAATATCCACCATGTCTTTAAATATCAGTGAGTCTCAAGGGTGTGTGGGACCTTCACCCAGGAAGAGTGCGCCCTGATGAGCAAATTCCAGGGGACGCTGTCTAGAGCTGTGCTGCTGGAGGACCTCAGTTATCTGGTGTCCATGGGTGAGTCTGTCCACAGCCATTTATCTGATTAAAGATTACCCAGAGGAGCTTTGCGTATTCTGCCCCCCACCACGCCGATGCCTATACACTTACAGAGCATCCACATCTGCCTGAAGGGGATGTGCTTCTTTCTTTCTTTCTTTCTTTCTTTCTTTCTTTCTTTCTTTCTTTCTTTCTTTCTTTCTTTCTTTCTTTCTTTCTTTCTTTCTTTCTTTCTTTCTTTCTTTCTTTCTTTCTTCCGTCCTTCCTTCCTTCCTTCCTTCCTTCCTTCCTTCCTTCCTTTCTTCCTTTCTTTCTTTCTTTCTTTCTTTCTTTCTTCCTTCCTTCCTTCCTTCCTTCCTTCCTTCCTTCCTTCCTTTCTTTCTTTCTTTCTTCTTTCTTTCTTTCTTTCTTTCTTTCTTTCTCTCTTTCTTTTTAATTTTTTTTTTCAGGATCCCACCAGGTTGGACAATTTCTGGCCACAATCACACGTCTTCCTTTCTGCTCCATATCTAACACTCAGAACAGTGCAGGACAGTCACCTCATGGCACGCCTGCATCCAGTGGATGGATCAACGTGATAGGTAGTTCCTAACCAGCTCCTCTGCTCTTGAAACCGTGGCAGAGTTTGGCACAACAGTCATCATCATAGCAGACATTTTCCCTTTAAAAGAGAGTTCATGGGGATGGGGGTTGGGGTTGGGGGGTGGGGTGGGGGGTGGTTGGCCTTCCGAGGGAGCTGATGTTAATGAATATGTTTTTTTGAAAATAATCTTCGACCCACTATGGAACAATGGATTCACCCTCGTTAGAAAAACAAAGGATTTCACAGTCTGCTTCTGGTCTGGGGCCTGAGCATCAGCAGACAGTTCCTGAATACCTGAGCCCAAAGTCAGCGTCCCTCCTGCTCTGGGGAAGGGCTGGGAGTACTTCCCCGTGCTCAGGACGCCCTTCCCCGTGCTGCTCTTTAACGTTCGTTCGCCTCGCTCCTCCTCCTGACGTGAACTTGAAGACCACACGCAGGTTCCAACGCAGGGCTCCAAATCCAGGTCCATGTTTCCCACGAAACAAGTTATCGGCTGCACCAATCAGATGTGCTTTCACAGCTGGAGCAGGAGGAGAGATGAGGAGGATGCAAGAGGATTTCCCAGAGTCCTCAATCCAGGTGGGCTCCAGGCTCATTCGAGTCAGTGTGGAGAGAAGCCTGGCCACTAGGGGAGAAGGGCAGGTAATGCCCACCGCAGACTCCGCTGAGAAAGTAGTTTTCCTGACACATCTTGTAAGACATTACCCAGAGCACTCGTCCTTATAAACACCAGAGAAGTAACACACAGCAGAAACCCTTTGTCTGAGATCAGTGAGGTAGAGCCTTCAGCCAGAAATTACCCTCTTTAAGCCGAGGAAAATCATGTGGGGAGAAACCCTAAGCCTGGAACCACGGTGGAAGAACCTTCAGTTGGCGCTCCAGCCTCAGCACACACAGACAGCTCAGAGTGGGATGCATCCCTGACGCGGTAGGGAAGGCAGCACAAGCTTTACTAGGAGGACAGCCGGCCGTCGTCTTGGGCCAGACCACATAAGCACCGCTGTAGAAGAAATCCGACGCAATGCATGGGAGAATCCCATTCGCCATGGAGCCAGCACTTGTAGGACATGAGAGGATTCACACTGAATAAAATAGTCTCAGCATGGTGAAGGAAGGACATTCTTCAATGGTCCCTTATCCCTTGGTGTCCTCACACCAAGGAGGTGTCAATTCTAACGTCACAATGGCAAATTCCTCACCTAGTTCACATCAAGAAATGAATGCTGGGAATATACTGACTCTATAAAGAATGTGTGAGCCCCACGATTGAGACAAGGTTCAGACGTTTGGAGATTGTCTATTACTACAAATCTACAGCATAAATAGGTAGATGGCGAAGTATTTTGAGAATGCAAAGTTTGGTACCAAGAAAGAAAGCAACCCCACTTCAGTGGATCAGTATTTGGACATATGTAAGCACTACCGAATGGGTGTGTGTCTTTCAAAACCAGGAAATGTTGCCCTGAGTCAGAATGGGTCAATTTTCCTTTCATACACTCGCTGTCGATCAGTGAGGGACTTTCTATTTTTATGAAGTTGTAAACATAATTACAAACCCTAGGGTCAATCAGGAACTAAGGTTCAATGGTCAGTAAAAAAGTAGAACACAAGTGATGGGGGTTACCTGTTACATTACTGTTCAAATAGGTATGCACGCACATGTCAAGGATGAGTGGCCACAAGAATAAACACAACAAAGTTGAAACCTGTGCCTGTGCGTGTGTGCGTGTGTGTGTGTGACTCATAGGTGGATGTTTTCCATAGCCGTGCACTATGGCACTGCAGGATCTGTGGTTGCTGAGTCCCCGGAGGTGGAAGCGCAGATACAGGGCCCTGACTGTGAAGTTATCCATGGATTTTCACAGTGCGTGGGCTCGGCACCCGTAACCCTCCATGTTGGTTGTTCAACGGTCAACTCTAGTTTATAGATCAGAGAGGATAACATCATGTGTTCACTATTAATAACTTTTCCAAATAATCTTTATCTTTTTAAAAGGAAGACATCATTTAATCCATTTCACAAGCTGATATTGGGAACCTACTGCCCCAGCACGTGAATTATCCCTACAGAACACAAGATCCCTGAGAAGGAAGAGCCCTGAGCACTAAGACGCCATGAAGATAGGCTTTTAGATGATATTCTCTGCTTCTCCAGCTTGAGGTAAAACATGGGATGACTGGGTCTACCGATCCCATTCCGGTTTGTCAAATGGGAGCCCCCATGGCACATATCACCAGAAGTCGGTCCATGATAACTCCATCTATAGGAATTCTTGGCAGTTTTACGTTCAGGATCATTTCTTTTCCTGCCATCGATTGAAAACTCCTTGGGCCCTGTTAGCAGTTACAGATTCAATGAGTCCAGTACTTCATAGGTTTTGTCACGTATTTAGAAGGGGAATCACCATCAAGTTGCTGAAATGAGGACTAAGTGTCTTTCAGACATGGAGATGGAAATAAATGGTGCTCTGCGGGGTGTGCGATGACAGGCACCCAGGATTCCTTCACCCAGCCCCCCCTTTGCTCCCTCACCGCTTCCTGGAAAATTGGCGCACACACACACACACACACACACACACACACACACACACACACACACACACGGCTCTGGGGGCGCTATTTGCTGTCCATGATTTCACGTGCCTTTTGGGCACGGCTGGTAGAGATGGACATGAAGCAGCAGGACAGCAAGCTGGCATCTCGGTCGGCCTAGAGAAGTTTCCCAAGTGAAATATCAGAACCAGGGCAGGGGGGCGCAGAGAGAGGGGGGGAGGGGAGGCCCACGTGACCTGGGAGAGAAGTCGGGGAGGACCGCTGACCGTCCTCGGTTCAGGTTCCCCTTCCCCCCCCCCCTCCGTTGAGAACCTGCCTTCGCTTCCTGCCCTCAGGTGTGTGAGAGGAGCATGTTTCTTTCCAACAAATACCAACACATCAATTCAGTCTGTTTGTGTGTTTGTTCTTGCTTGTTCGTTTTCTGGACGAGGCCAAAGAACCCTTCCAGTGGAGGTGTGTGTACAAAGGAGGATCTGACAGGATGGGAGGGTGCGGGTCAGTCCATGTGCCAAGAAATCCAGAGAATCTGTCGTAGCTGAGACTCGGGCCTTTTGCAGAAATAGGCCAAGAGAGTTCAGATTTGATCATTCACTGCCGAATAGTCATCACAGCAGTTTCCTGGAAGGGATTGTGTTGCAGGAGCCAGCGTGGCCCTCAGCCCTCAGGCCTCAGCCCGGCGGGCGGGCAGGCAGGCAGGCAGGCAGCGGCTATTGTCTGTTGTTCCCGCCCCCACCCCCACCCCCACCCCCGTTCCTTCTCCAGCGCTCCTTCCTAAGTCCCCTGGACTGACCTTTGCCAGGAGCGGGGGAGGGGAGGTCCGGACGATTCATTTGGCAGGGCCTCGTTCAATCGCTCCATTCAAATGCAGAAAGCTCTCCGGTCAAGTCGGAGGGTTTGACTTTGCCTCGAGCTTCTCTTTAATGAATGGCTTTTTCTTTTTTCTTTCCCCAATTTCCCCCACCCTTAGGCTGCCCCCTCCAAACTGCAGGGAGGGAAGGAGGGAGAGAGGAAGGGATGGGAGGAGGATATGTGAGAAACAGGTCTTTTTTCCAGGCAAAAGGAGTCCCCTCCTTTTCCTAACCCAGGAAACCCCACTACACCATTTGAGAATCATGGACACGCGTGAAAGCAGACGTCTTCACTTGAGATCTTCCTCCGCAGGAGGACAGAAAGGAGGGCCAGTGTGTCCCTCTTGTGCTGGCCGGTTCTTAGGTCACTTGAATTCAAAATAATCAATAGAGCATGGAGGCACATTTTGGGGCGGCCTACTCTGGAGCCCAACAGTTCCCTCCTCTGAAAGTTCCTTGGAACATATTAAAGCTGAGCTGGTGACGTGTGTGTGTGTGTGTGTGTGTGTGTGTGTGTGTGTGTGTGTGTGTGTGTGTGTGTGTGTGTGTGTGTGTCTGAGTCAAGGAGATTTCTAGATGTCAGGGTCGAAGCAACTTTAGAAGTTTGAAATAACTCTGGTGATGTCGTCGGGTGTTTGGTTCAAATTTCGGAGTGGCTCTCACAGAAACAGGAACGAGGACTTTTTCCATAGGAGCCGTTGTGGCCGTTTCTCTAAGGTTTTCGTCAAGTTCTCTAGCTTCCGTTTGCAGGGCTTCAGGCAAAGGGCCGTTTTAGTTCTCAGTGATGCCAAGTCAAAAGGGTGGGAGAAAATGGCAAACGTTCATGGAGAGAGTCGTAGCCAGATATTGGAGGGAACTCAAAAAACCTCGGGATGCAGTCCAGTTTTCAGGTTAAGAACAACACCCTAAGGGAAGTGAGCAGCACCAGAATTTCATATCCACAAGTGTGTATCCCCGTTTATGGAAACATAATTTTGGCCTCCAAGTAACATATGCAAATAACTCTATTGCCAGGGAAATAAGAAGCCTCACTGAGAGTTTCTGAATTAAGGAAAGTAGGGAGAAAAAGATCAGTGATTCTATCCTGCTGACAGAGGTATAAGTTACCAAATGGACGTCCCCCTTTAAAAATAAAAGAAGAAAATTGGGTTTTGTTTGTTTGTTTTTGTTTTTCTTTGTATCTGGAAGACAACAGATTTAACAATCAGTCCTAATCTCTCCCTCTCTCCCTCTCTCTCTCTCTCTCTCTCTCTCTCTCTCTCTCTGTTTCTCTCTCTCTCTCTCTTTATATATATATCAAAATACTTTATATAGATATTCTTTTTCAGATTCTTTTCTCTCATACGTCATTACAAAGTAGTGAGTAGAGTTTCCTGTGCTATATGGTAGGAGGTGTTTGCTGATTACCTATTTTATGTACAGTAATATGTATATGTTCATCTCAACCTCCTAAGTTATCTATCCCCCGCTTCCCCAAGCAGTCCTATTTTACACAAGTAGTCATACACATTGTCACCCTATTCATCAGTTCATTCAACCCCATGTAAGTCATTCTTTTTCTTCTTGGAGTCCAGTTTTTCCATCGGTTCTGCCGACCTTGCCTGATGATTGAGGGTGACTGGACGAGTGACGGTTCCAAAAAGTTTACAAGAGCTTTTGTGAAGGATTGTAGGATTTGCCCAGAGAAGCGGGTGCCTTGATCTGATCACACGGGAGGCTGTGGAAGGTAGACCCCAAGTGGCAAACACATTTTGTTTTTTTAACAGTCTCTGTGCCACGGTGAGGACATCAGGCTTGCAGCGAGGGAAGACTTCAACCCACACGGAAAACATACAAGGATGTTTGGATGACCCCTACTAAGTGGCAGTGGAATGAAGTCCAGTGGCTGGGGTTCAGAGGGTCCAGAGAGAGGAGGTTTTCTTTCCATAGAGAAAAATGATTTTTTCCCCCCCAGGGTTACAAGCATGACAGGTCAGACGTTGCCGGTAGACTGTAGAAGTCTTCCTGCCAATGTCTATTTACAATTGGAGTCATCTTGGAGGCACCATGGGCGGGTGAAGGAATGCAAGGTGTGGGGGAGGGGGGAGGTTGGCCAGGGAGCAACCGGCTGGGCCACCGTCTCCCGTCTGCCATAGCCCCGACCGGCTGTTGAAAGGACAGAATGGACTTGATCCACGTGTGCCCCGCCACCCCCACCATCTTTCCACAGGCTCTTGTTACTGCCTTGGCGTGAAAGTCGGTTAGAACATCTCCCTGATACTGGGTCCAGCCCCTTTCGTGTGAGCCTCCATTTTGACGATAACAGACAACACTTTATGCCAGGGCAGAGAAGACTTCCAGGAAGAAAGGTCCCATCATTTCTGGAACAGTTAGAACACATCGGTGTACAGACACAAGCCAAAGAAGACTTCACGTTGTTCCTTCCTCTTTGACAACACTTTCCCGTGTCATCGAACCTCTCCAAGAAACTTACTCAGTTTCATCTCTCTCATTTCTCAGGAGAGAGAACACATTTTTGAGCTATTTTGAGGGCCCTCTCCTCCTGGATCCTATCTCAAAGTGCGTTCGAAGTCCAAAGGACTTCATCTGTCCTTCAATTTTTGGGCAAATGTGTCCAAAATATCCAAAAGATTGTAAAGCACTTAATCTGATAGGTCACTGTGAAACAGTGCTTCGTTAGCCATGTCACCAACATCCCAAGGAAAGACTTGCTAGGCAGAGAGAGAAGCTTCTTCTTCAGTTCTGAGCCAAACCTGGTTCTTTGAATATCGAGAGGACTAAGTTGATGTGAGTCCTCCAAGACCTGATAAAGGCAACCTAGAAAATAAGTGATGACTTTTGACAAAGACATAAGCTTTTCTTTCTTTCTTTTTCTTTCTTTCTTTCTTTCTTTCTTTCTTTCTTTCTTTCTTTCTTTCTTTCTTTCTTTCTTTCTTTCTTTCTCTCTCTCTCTCTCTCTTTCTTTCTCTCTCTCTCTCTCTTTCTTTCTTTCTCTCTCTCTCTCTCCCCTCTCTCTCTCTCTCTCTCCCCCCCTTTCTTTCTTTCTCTCTCTCCTTAAAGATAAAGGAAAAAACCTTTCCTAATCTAATCTAATCTCTCATGATGGGCAGAGCAGATCGATAGAAGAAAAACCCAAACCCTAAACCCAAACCTGGTCCTTTTAACAGAGAGAGACAACTAAATTCTAATCTTGCACTGGTTTCATGTTGATACGAAAACTCATTTCTGTCTTTGAATCCACCCTCATCTTATCCAGTCCTGACCACGGATCCAATTCCTTTCCAAAGACACTTTTCTTCACACACCTTTTCCAATTGCCTGTGCCCATTTTTAGCTTGTCCCTTGTTTTCTTTCTTTTCCATTGAGAAATGACTACCTTTAGGACAAAAATCACTTTCTCCTTCCCCCAAACCTTATCTCCATACACCTTCTACTTTGCCTCCCCCCTCCCCCCAAAAAAAAGTCCTCTTCCTACCGTGACGATGGCGACATCAGGTAGCTTGGACCACACACGTTCCTTCTTTAGAATGCCTCGTCCTTGGACACTGTCTTTTTTTTTTTTTTTTTTTTTTTTTCCTCTTCAGTGAAAGTAAGGAAGCCAACCACAGTGAACAGTGTGAAAATGGAATACTTTGTAGAAGTCTAGGCTCCTACCTAGTACAGTCTTTCCCTAAAGCACAAGATCTATCTAGGCATGGAACCAAACATGCTCAGTCTCTCCTCCGTAAAAGGTCCAAAGCAGGGAGACCCTTAGACTTGTGGAGCCATGAACATTTCAGTATTTTATCTTATGTGGAGATGATGTAGACACTC